>NC_137542.1:40669150-41869150 GCF_963082525.1 Nesoenas mayeri
TTCATTTATTTCTACAATATTTTCTTTACTCCAGAAGCAGGAGGCAAGTATCTTCCACCCCCGTGTGAAGCAACCGGATGATTTATAAAAGATCAAGGGATCAATGATTTTTCAATCCACTGTTCCAGGTTTGAACCAGGTAGTGAACTGGGACTGTTGATACAGGAATGAACTGTTCATATTGAGTCATTATAACTTATTAATACAGCATTTAATTAATCTGCTTTACATTGCTCAGGGACAGTTAGGCATTGCTATTGCTATTCTAGAGAGACACAAAGAGCAGCTGCAAGATGATGACTTGCCCAGGGCACCCAGCAAGTCCAGTGACAAAACAGTAATCAGGACTTGGAAGCTTCTATCTCTCTGCTGCCAAGACCATACTGCCCCACGAACAACACTCTACACTGGTTTGCTTTTGTAAGGTTGTTCATTGCTCCAGATCCCTTCTGTTGAGGTTTTCTCTCTGCCACAGTAGAGAAAACAAAATTAGCTTATCATTGAGCATTTGAAAATGCAATGGACAAGCTGGTTGCTTTCAATAAGAAAAATGTGACCTGTTATACAGTGCTGAAAGCAGAAAGGTCACTTCAATTTCTTTAGCACCAAGAGCAGAAGAGCAGCTCTAATTTCCCCAGTAGTGATCAGCTAATACATCAGCAAATACATGTCCTTCAGAC
Source organism: Nesoenas mayeri (assembly GCF_963082525.1). Lineage (NCBI taxonomy): Eukaryota > Metazoa > Chordata > Aves > Columbiformes > Columbidae > Nesoenas > Nesoenas mayeri. The sequence goes on from NC_137542.1 coordinate 40,669,831, forward strand.
TGGTAGTTAATCACTTAGGAATTGGAACTGGATTATTACATAGTAAAGCAGGAGATTCGCTTATTGTCACTTAAATACCTTCATAATATTTTGTTTCAAATCAGTAAATAAACCATCACTACCAATTGTTGCTTTAAAACAATCTGCATGAAAAACATTCCAGTAATTTTCTGAAAATGTCTGCCAGAGAAAGCGACCTGGTTAAACTTATTTAATTTTAAGTTTGCTGCTTCAGGGTTACACTTTGTGTGAGTCAGTGTCCTAGTTTTGTTAAAAACAAGACCAGTTGTCTCTCAGTGATTTTTACTTTCAGATAAGTTCTTCTAAGTACCTTCTAAGTAGCTGCGTATTTTTTGAGATGTTGTTCAGTCTGGAACAGGCAAGATGGCAAAAGGAATGCAGAAGCAGCTCATGTTTAGATCTATTACTATGGTAACCAAGGTTAACTGATAACAGGACATATTTGCAAGGAGGGGCAGGACAGAACAGGTGACTAAAACTGACCAACTGAGTATTCCATTCCATATACGTCATACACCCTATAAAAGAGGGAGATCACGAGGGTCTCACTCACTTCAACCATGGCCAGCATCCAGAGAGGACCCTGCCATCCATTGCCTGTGATCCAAGGCCTGAGACCCTGCATCCCTGAATCCAGTTCCAGTTTGCTGTGAAGTCCCGCCCCGGACTTCTGGGTGCCTGCCCTGCAGCTGCAGGAGCCACACCAGTTCCCAGCTCTGTCACCCTTGGAGGCAGGCCAGCTTCACCTGGGAGAGGTTAAACGCTGCTCTACCATGAGACATTCAAGATTGGTTTTGTACATTTTTTATCATTTTCTCTATCTATTAGTAGCATTAGTAAAGCCTTTAAAACATTTCTAATTTGAAGTCTCTCTTCCTTCTTATTGCTTTTTCCTATCTAAGGGCAGGCTGAGTGAGGGAATAACAGAGAGCATCAGCCACGGTTTATTGTCACATTGCAATTACACCGTGACAGTCAGACAGTTTTTATGATTGGGGCTTTCTTTTTCTTTTTTCTTTTCTTTTCTTTTCTTTTCTTTTCTTTTCTTTTCTTTTCTTTTCTTTCTCTTCTTTTCTTTTCTTTTCTTTTCTTTTCTTTTCTTTTCTTTTCTTTTCTTTTCTTTTCTTTTCTTTTCTTTTCTTTTCTTTTCTTTTCTTTTCTTTTTTCTTTTTTTCTTTTCTTTTTTCTTTTTTTTTTCTTTCTCTTTTCTTTTTTTCTTTTCTCTTTTCTCTTTTCTTTTCTTTTCTTTTTTCTTTTCTTTTCTTTTCTTTTCTTTTCTTTTCTTTTCTTTTCTTTTCTTTTCTTTTCTTTTCTTTTCTTTTCTTTTCTTTTCTTTTCTTTTCTTTTCTTTTCTTTTCTTTTCTTTTCTTTTCTTTTCTTTTCTTTTCTTTTCTTTTCTTTTCTTTTCTTTTCTTTTCTTCTTTTCTTCTTTTCTTCCTTTCCTTTCCTTTCCTTTCCTTTCCTTTCCTTTCCTTTCCTTTCCTTTCCTTTCCTTTCCTTTCCTTTCCTTTCCTTTCCTTTCCTTTCCTTTCCTTTCCTTTCCTTTCCTTTCCTTCCTTTCCTTTCCTTCTTTTTTTCTTTCTTTTTTTTTCTTTTTTTATATTTTTTTTTCTTTTCTTTTTCTATTTTTTTTCTTTTCTTTTTTTATTGGTATCAGTCACACAGACATCCCACCAGAACAATATTTTAGGAAAGCAAAGATTTAAACATCATTACTTACCTGTCATCTTAGGTTTAGAAAGTGATTTTATGAAGACAAAAGTTCCTATTTCCTGTCTGGTTTTAAACTTTTTTTTCCTTCTATGAAACATGAAGAGTATATTTCACAGCAAGTCTGTACAAAACACAAAAGAGCTACAAACTATGTGAAGTATGGCTACATTTGGGCCAGACTTTTAACATTGTTTGGATAGAGAAATCTGGAGTATTTCGTCTTGATTGTAAAACCCCAAGGAATGCCCTGGGTGTTTCACAGAATCACAGAATGTTTCACTGCATGCTAGGAGAAGTGACAAGAGAAAACTGGTAGAGGTTATCTCTTCCCACCCAGTTTAACTGATTGAGACAGGATAATTTATTTGGAAGAGTCCGCTGGCAATCTGTATGTCTCAGCTTGCTCCTGTGTGCCTTGCTGAGGGAGAGAACTGTTGGAAGAGAATCAAGACATGAAACTTTCTCTACCCTAGTGGATGATCTCCAGGGTATTAATCCTTTCACCTTGGTAAATATGCAATGAACCTAAATGAAAGAAAAACAGAAGGACTCCTCCCTCCTCTTCTTCTTCTTCCTCCCTCTCCTCTTCCTCCCTCTGCAGCAGCACTGAGTCTTCCCAGGCTGTGCAGCAGTATCTGTCTCGCCAGTCTGCTGCAGCTACCCTGTAAAGCTCAAATTTGTATTAAAAAAAAAAAAAAAAAGGAAAAAGAGAGAGAATATGAGAATATTCCTCGGTCATTTCTCGACTAAGTTTTCAAACAAAAAGCCAGTACCTTGCCCAACCTGAACAAGTACAGGTTTAACAAAGCTGAATCAGTTCAAGCAGCCTCTTTTTTTACTGCTAATGACAGGCACCCATCATTCTCCTGATCGGCCTGCACCAGCTCCAGAAGTGAAACAGCTTGACTTTGAAAAGCACACCATTAGAGATTTTACTTATTCCTAAGGAGTTATTTAGCGGTGTTTATTTATTGACCAAATATTTTTTTACATTATATAAATAAACCTGTCTTACTGAGCTCAGAAGGCAATATGCAATCAAGATTTTCATTTGAGGCGTTGCCTTATTTACTTAATAACAGATACCCTTTGGAAATATAGGATCAGGTCTCTTTGTTCCACTAAGGACCAAATTGTGTCCACAAAAATAGTATTTTGTGTATATTCTCCTAAGGCTAAAGTGAAGCAAAAGGGCAGTGAAATTTACAAAAGCTTCAGTCAAGTATATTATATTTGGTCTTTAATCAATCACACAACACCTTTCTTCACTGGAGGTGTATCTCTTAGCTAACTGTCCCTTCCTGTTTAAGAGCCAATTCTAAGAGCTGCCAGTCCACTTTGCTCTGTTTTTTTTCTAAATCCATTGATTACTTAGAGAAGATGATTCAGTATCAGTTTTTTGCTGGAAATATGCTATAGACAAAGAAGACTAGATGTTCTGGCTTAAGTCACCATGGGCTGACTGTGATTGGAGGAAACTGAAGATCAGGCCCGAGAGTTCAGTGCCACATGAACAGGAGATGAGATGGAGAGTTGAATTAGCTTGAAATAAAATAATAAGTCATTGTCCAATATTTTACAGGATATCAGATCTATCACCTTTTTGTTCTTGGTATTAGTTAGTGGTAAACCATTGATTGTCATGGCTTAAGATAAATTCCTCCACACTCTGTTATTTTTCCTTAAAAAAGATGTGTCTCTGAGGGAGAAAGAAATGTTGCAAAACTACTACATTTATCTGCTTCATACTAAACCAGGTAGGTGGTTACACTGATGCAGCAGGCCAAATTTAGCAAAATCTGGCTGATGTATGGTAAGAGGCACTACTGTGCACCAGATGTATCCTGGTGAAAAGCTCTTCTCCTAATGTTCTGCTGACAGGGAGCCTGAGGAGCTGTAGGAGATTTCTGGTTTTCTGTTACAAGGGTCTGGTTAAGAGCAGTTTCAGATACTCTCTCATTATTCCCTTGCACCAGTCAATCCAATACAAGGATTTCATTATCCCACTGCTGTGGGACTATGTCACGTAGTGCAAATAATGAAGAACAAAAAATGGGGAGGCATGGATTACCCCCAGTCCCTACATATCTCACCTTTCACCTATGCTACAGGTAGGTTTAGCTGCCTCACATTGCTCCCTCAGTGCCATTTCCATGACTGGTAGTTTAGTCCAGAGTTTCAATCAAAAAGCATAGCCTGCTGTTTGAGAAATGTGCATGTGTTTTCCCCTTTAGATATTTAAAGAGTATAAATTTGCTGGTGCAGAAAGTTAGTAAGAAGTCCTGTCTCATCTGAACTTCATACGTGGAGTAACAGGTAAGAACAGGAAATACGTTCTCCATTCACCTGCACTACATATTTGGTTAGCTAGCACAGGTCAGTATTCACAGTATCACAGTATATTTGGGATTGGAAGGGACCTCAGAAGATCATTTAGTCCAATCCCCCTGCCAGAGCAGGAAGACCTAGATGAGGTCACACGGGAACATGTCCAGGTGGGTTTTGAATGTCTCCAGGGAAGGAGACTCCACAACCCCCCTGGGCAGCCTACTCCAGTGCTCCGTCACCCTCACTGAGAAGAAGTTTCTTCTCAAATTTAAGTGGAACCTCTTGTGTTCCAGCTTGATCCCATTACCCCTTGTCCTGCCATTGTTTGCCACTGAGAAGAGCCTGGCTCTGTCCTCATGGCACTCACCTTTTATATATTTATAGACATTAATAAGGTCCCCCCTTAGCTCCTCTTCTCCAAACTAAAGAGACCCAGCTCCCTCAGCCTTTCTTCGTAAGGGAGATGTTCCACTCCCTTCATCTTTGTTGCCCTATGCTGCACCCTCTCCAGCAGTTCCCTGTCCTTCTTGAACTGAGGGGCCCAGAACTGGACACTATATTCCAGATGGGGTCTCACCAGGGCGGAGTAGAGGGGAAGGAGGACCTCTCTCAATCTAGTAACCACCCCCCTTCTAATACACCCCAGGATGCCATTGGCTTTCCTGGCCACAAGGGCACAGTGCTGGCTCATGGTCATCCTGTTGTCCACCAGGACCCTCAGGTTCCTTTCCCCTACACTGCTTTCTAATCAGTCATTCCCCAGCCTATACTGGAATCTGGGGTTGTTCCTGCCCAGATGCAGGACTCTACACTTTCCCTTGTTAAATTTCATCAGGTTATTCCCTGCCCAACTCTCCAGCCTCTCCAGGTCCCGCTGGATGGCAGCACAGCCTTCTGGCGTGTCAGCCACTCCTCCCAGCTTAGTGTCATCAGCAAACTTGCTGATAGTACACTCATTTCCCTCGTCCAAATCATAAATGAATATATTGAATAATATTGGCCCCAGTACTGACCCCTGAGGCACTCCACTAGATATTGGCCTCCAACTAGACTCCGCACCATTGACTACCACTCTCTGACTTCTCTCCTTAAGCCGGTTTGCGATCCACCTCACTACTCTATTGTCCAGACCACATCTCCTCAACTTAACAACTAGGATGCTGTGGGAGACTGTGTCAAACGCTTTGCTGAAGTCAAGGTAGACCACATCCACCGCTCTGCCATCATCCATCCACCTTGTTACATTATCATAAGAGGCTATGAGGTTGGTCAAGCATGACTTACCCTTAGTAAAGCCATGCTGAATGCCCCTAATAATCCTCTTATCCTTGATATGCCTTGAGATGGCACAGAGGACAAGCTGTTCCATTACTTTCCCAGGGACAGAGGTGAGGCTGACCGGTCTATAATTACCCGGGTCCTCCTCTTTGCCCTTTTTGAAGACTGAAGTGACATTTGCTTTCCTCCAGTCCTTAGGCACCTCTCCTGTTTTCCAAGACTTGGCAAGGATGATGGAGAGCAGTCTAGCAATGACTTCAGCCAGCTCCCTCAGCACCTGCGGATGAATCCCATCTGGACCCATGGATTTATGGATGTCCAGACTATTTAATTGCTCCCTAACCCAGTCCTCACCGACTAAAGCAAAATCCTCCATTGACCTGGCTTTATCCGGGGTCTCAGGGGTACAGGGCTCCCCAGGACAGCCTCAAGCAGAGTATACAGAGACAAAAAAGGCATTCAGTAATTCTGCCTTCTCTGTATCTTCTGTCACCAGGGCACCCACCCCATTCATCAGTGGGCCTACATTGCCTCTGGTGTTAGTTCTATCCGCTATGTATTTGCAAAAGCTCTTTTTGCTGTCCTTGACCCCTTTCACCAGGTTTAATTCCAAGGAGGCCTTGGCTATCCTAGCTGCCTCCCTACATCCTCTAATAGCAGCCTTATATTCCTCCCAAGTGGCCAGCCCCTGCTTCCATGACCTGTAAACTCACCTCTTCTCCTTGAGCATACCCAACAGATCCCTATTTAACCACACAGGTCTCCTGGCTCCCTTCCTTCACTTCCTGCGTGTGGGGATGCTCTGATCCTGAGCTTGGAAGAAGAAATCTCTGAATGCAATCCAGCTATCTTGGGCCCCTTTACCTTCAAGCAGCCTTGCCCATGGGATTTCCCCCAGCATTTGCTTGAAAAGGCCAAAGTTAGCCCTGCTAAAGTCCAGGGTTGCAATTCTATTTATTGCCCTGGTCCTACTACACAAGATGCTGAACTCCACCATCTTGTGGTCACTGCAACCCAGGCAGCCCTCAACCTTTACCGCTTCGACCAGACACTCCTTGTTAGTGAGGATGAGATTGAGCATTGCTCCTCTCCTGGTCAGCTCCGCCACCATTTGCATGCAAAAGTTATTGTCAATGCACTGGAGGAATCCCCTGGACTGTGGCTGGCTGGCTGAATGGTCCTTCCAATAAACATCAGGGAAGTTAAAATCGCCCCCTACAACCAGGGCCTGAGACTGTGAGGCCACTCTCAGCTGCCCATAGAAGGCCTCATCAACTTCCTCAGTCTGATCTGGTGGCCTGTAATAGACACCTACAACAGTATCACCCCTGCCAGCCTGCCCCTTGGTCCCGACCCATATACTCTCAACTCACTCCTTATACGCTCCTGGGCAGAATTTAGTACACTGTAGCTGCTCTCTCACATAGAGAGCAACTCCACCACCATATCTGGCTGGCCTGTCTTTCCTGAAAAGGGCATAGCCATTCATGACCACATTCCAGTCATGTGAACTGTCCCATCATGTTTCTGCAATTGCCACTAGATCGTAACCTTCTGATCGAACACAGGATTCTAACTCCTCCTGCTTATTACCCATGCTGCATGCATTGGTATACAGGCATTTCAGGGAGCATGCCGAGCACACTGATTTCTCCCTAGGGGTACAGGAGGCCACCTGGAGAGAAGATCAGCCATATGGTTGCAGAACACAGTCACCAGGACTCTCCCCATAAGCAATCTTTCAGGAGCCCAAGTGGACAAGGCCCATAGCACAATCCCAGCCCCTACAGCCTGCTCTGCATTTCTTCTGCTGTGAGCCTTAATACAGTACAGCCATGCAAACCCTGTTGTTCCCTCATCTACACTAAAAGCAAACTAGCTACGTTTAAGAAGACTACTCTCTGGGTAGAATGATATAAACAAGCCACTGGTAGTTTTACAGCTAGTCACTCTATTTCAATGTGTACTTGAAAATATTTTTCTTGGTATACAGGGGCATGAAACCACAACAAAGCTACTCAACATTTAGTTGCAAAGCATATGTACACACAAAGAGCCTGAGACTCCCTCTTAGAACTGTGCTTAATCCAATCTGCATGCTATAATAACAAAGCATGCTTGGACTAGCTGAGAGAGGCAATTAGGAGTTTCCTCACTTTGTTGCTTTATCAAGCACCTTAGAGGAATTTAGCTTTTTTTTTTTTCCTCCTACAGAATGAAAGTGATTCTCAAAATTCATATAATTACCTGCTTTCAAGAAAAAAATGCAAAGAATCAGTTCTGGAACACAAAGAAATTTGTCTGCAAGTCATTTATAGGAAAATAGTCTGTGACATTACTATTACGATAATACTAATATTACAGTAGACAGAAGGGACTCCACCCATGATCTTACTTCAGGGCAGAGCACTAACACATAATTTTTTCAGTGTAACAGTGATCGTTTGTAATAGCTAACCAAAAGATTTTATTCGTTTCACTATACTTGGGGCAGGAAGAAGGATATATATTGTTCAAAGAACTGCATGGAAGCAAATGTTTCTTTAGTATTGAAGAATTAACTATTTAGATAAAGCTGTATTTAGTTAATAAAGATTTCATCTATCATATCAGAAAATTTAAGAACTTCCACATAAAAAATAGAAATGTGATTCATCTATTCAAGTATATTGTCTCTACAAGTGGTCAACATCAGAAGCTACAGAGGTAGGCAGCTGTCAGATTATCTTCCCCATGACAGAATATCTACTTCACGTCCTCCTGGCATTCAAGATTGTATTCTAATCTTGATACTCAGAGATAAACTCTAAGATTTTCTGTTAGTATTAAGTCTCTGGCTTTTGAATTGTATTTTATATCCTTATCAAATTAGTTATTCAATTCCAAATTGTCTCTGAATTCTAGTTCTCAACAATATTTGTGGTAATGAGTGATAACTGTGCGAGACAGAAAACAGTGTGCTTTTTCTGTGCTGAATTTGCTATTTTTGGGAGACATCAAGTGGTTCCCTGGTATTGTACCTTTATCAAGCCCCTTCAGATTTGACAATTTCCCCTCTCTTTTTACCCAAAGATTTCAGTATCTGAATCAAATGACAGACTTAGTGGTACAGTTAATGATCTGGAGCCTAGCAAATTAAAGAAGGAAAAACAGGGGCAGTATACCTATTTACTGCATCACAAATAGGAGTTGAAAGACAGCAAAACTGAGATGCCACTAAGTAGCAGAGAATTAAACAAAGTGCAGGCAAGGCAAGTTGATAGACAGCATATTGCCAGCAGGGGCAAAATAACTCCAGCCAAGGCATGGGCTCTTGCCTGCTTCACTTCTGCTGACAGAGGAGGTAGGCATGAGAGGAGATGCAGGAGTTCTCCCCCAGCCTGGAGAGCTACAGCTCTGCTTGAGTCAACATGCAAGGTGTCATCTATATCTTGAGCAAAAAATAGCAATAGTCAAAGCCAGCTGGTTCTCTACCAGTGGACCCTGGGGTCATGTGTTCTTCTATCAGAGACTGACCCTTACACATTGTACTTTTCCAGCACTCAGTTTTGCCTGCATCCCAGCAAACCTAGAGCAACTTTTGCTTGCCAGCATTCCCATTTAAAGACTCTACAGGATAGTCATAATGATGTATTACATAGCCTGCTCTAAATGTATTGTCATGATTTCATTTTTGCACAGAAATATAAAAACCCTTTTAAGTATTAAAACCATTATTTATATAAAAAGAAAGGTAATGGCTAGCCTAGATGACTTATCATTTTTCTAATTTGCATTGAAAGCAACAGTCAAGCTTTCAATATATTACTCTTCCTGCAGTACTCACTACAGTTCAAGCTAGCATTCATCAATGCTTCCAAATTACTGGGAAGGCTGTAGCTAATCATCCATTTGCTTATGTTTTTCAGCAGCCATGCCAAGATCATAAGTTGAAATAAGTCCCTTAAAACTACAGAACACGCTGCAACTAGCAGAAATTTTTCGGAAATCAGAGTTCAATTATCAGCTAAGAGACTGCAGTACAGACTATGTGCCAAAAGGAACCTCACATTTGAGTGTAATTGATGATGTGATGAAGGACAGCTCACAAATCATCTCTGAGGAACAATTTCCCTTCTACTGAAGTCAATTATAGCATAGGAAGGCATTTGAAGAATCCATTCCTTGCTCAGTCCAGTTTATGTAGTGGCAAAATTAATGTTCACCGTGTATTTTTGAAACCCCAAAAATGCAGACCAGGTACATTGATCACATGTCTGTTTACCCCGGGGCTCTCTGCTCCACCAGTCTGCACAAATATTTGCACATTGTGAAAGGTTGCTTACAGATGATAGCTCAATCAGCGCAGGTGTCACTCTCAGGCAATGTCGTCCACTGTGTGGGAAGGCTTGTGTGTCTCTTCTGAGCATATGTCTGTCCTCTGGCAGCATTCCTTCTGACAAACATGGAGGAGATATCTCACTGGCTTCTCTCTCAACAAGTCTGTCCCACCTCTGCTCATCTTCTTACCAGGAAGGGCACAGGGGGCATAGGAGAAGCCCTTCTTAACGATGTTGTATTGTGAAGGGCTACACAACCAACATTTTCCAAAGAATGAGAGGTTAAAACTTGAGTTCCCATAATTGTGTCCTGTAGATGGGTAAAATTACAATATTTAGATTTTTGATGGTGTAGATAGCGGTGTCTCAAGATTTTCAAATGCATATGGGTGTTCAGTTCCTCTTGATAACACACAGATATAAGCAGCAGGATGTTACTGAAAATTCTACTGCCTGTCTGTCTGCATGTTTAGCTGATAAGTACCTTTAAATTCTGGTTCTTAAGAACTAAAGCTAAAATCCTACCTCTATTTGAATCTGTGACAAATTCCCATTCACTTCCACAGTTTGAGGATTTCATCTTAAATCTGTATTCAAGCACCTAAATAAGTAGTCTGGTTTATTCAGTATTTAAATGCTTAACAGATCTCATATTTATGCAAATATGGGTCCTGAAGCCAAAGTGTAAACTTTGAAGTTTAACTTCGGACACATATTTTTAGAAATCTTGCCTCTAATTTTACATATGATCCTCTTCATTGTATTGCTCACTTTGAAGATATAGAATGCACAAATGAAGACTAGACTACCATCTTTGAAAATAAAAATATGCTCAAAATGCTGTGTGTTGTATTCCTGGGTATGTCATTTTTTCAATGGGTAATGTATGATAGAGAAAAATATGTGCTGCAGCAAAGCTGCATCTGCAGAGCCTTTGAAAGGTCCATTTTAGAACATACAGGGAAGAAAAACAACATGTCTGAGTGCAAGTATAAGAAACTTATCACCTGAGTAGCCAGAGTGTTATAGGCCAAATGTGAAAACATGTTGGCAATATTTTATCTAAATCTGAGGCAGTACAGGAAGACCTGGTTTTATAGCTCACATCACTTCTTTCTTAAGACAGTAAAACACTCCCACAATTAAAAAACAAACAAGCAAAATTATACACACACAAAACAACTGTGGAACATCTGAAACAACCAAGCTACTCCAGTAAATGGTTATTGCCATTTGTAAATTAATATGATTTTTTAATAACTGATTTTTTAAATTGCATTTGGTCTGAGACCTTGCAGTTTCTATCCAGATCAAATTTTGCAGCTGGAATAATTTCTGAAATACAGAGCTTATAACAGGGCCAGTGACACATTCTAAGCTCTAGCCCTTTGATCAGGTTCTACTATAAAGGAAAGTATATAACTCTCTAAGATTACTGCATTTTCCTTTGTTTACAGTCCTATACAAAACAAAAGCAGACAAACAAAACCACAAAACCAACAACAATAAAACATCAAAGCTAAATTCATTACTGTTGCATTCCTCTTGCAGAGTATTACTAGGCTTTAGAAATTAAATTCTTTTATTAATTTTATTAAGGCAAATTAAAATCCTAAGATTCCCACGAATAATGCAGATTAACATCATATCTTCAAAAGTCATAAGTAAAACATTGTTATACCTCAAAAGTCACTTACATTCTAACACAGGTTTGGTTTTCAATGACATTGATTTATACTTTTATAAAGCAAAATAATAAATAAAATAAATTGCCCCTGTATTTCCAGACCTCAGACAGTATAACACAACTGTTGTAGTTTTACATTTCCAGTGTGAAATATTTAATACATATATCAAAACAATGTTATTTTTCATCTGGAGCTGGAAACCAGTTTCTGAAACTGACAAATTCATTTTATGTAAAATGAATGTTTTTACTTTAGTAAAGAGATCTTTCCTGAGTCCACAACAGCTTTGAAAGAAAAAAAAATTGCATTCTACTATCCTGATTTGTTGGCTTCCCCATAACAGGCATTGAATCTTTCAAATGCAGTGACTAGAAGAACCTTCAAGTTTCTCAAAAGCATTGTCCTCTTCTCCTTGCCAGTATTCTCCTCTCTCTCTTTGCTCAAAGATCATTTTCTTCATGGTACACAGCCACATTGCTGCTAAGTTGATATTCTTCTTGGCTGAAATTCTTGGTAGGAGGTGTTTGTATACATGATATATCTATTTATGTATGTATGTGGGTATTTAATCACCTCTAAAAATAATTGTTTATCAAGAAGAATGTTAGGGAATAATAAGAACTACTCCAGTGAGATGCAGAGTTTCTAACACGTAAAAGCAGATTCAGTCATTTTAACACACATTTACTGTCTCAACTAGAAGTTTTATTGAAAGCTAGAAATACTGCTTTGCATCATTGTTTAAAAAAAAGTAAATCTAATTATATGGCATCATTATAACATTAACATAATTTTCAGCTCTTAGAGTGCTTAAACATTCAACCACAAAAAGCTTTCAAAAGAAGGGATCATACTCGAATACTAAAGAATCTCAGAATACTGCGAGAAAAGGCAAGAATGAAAAATAGAGTCTATCTGAGGCTGGACATAAGACAGTTCTGGAAACTTGAACCATATTATCAACTAAATGCTCTCTCCTGGGCCTTAGTTGAAACCTGTGACAGATCAAATTTTGGTAGCTTCTTTGTGTTGAATTCTGTTTGTTGTCTACACACATTAGCTTTTTCTTACTTGCATTTTAAGACAGTTCTATGTGCAGTAATTTTACACTAAAAGTACACATCAGCAACAATGTATGCAAGAAGCCTATCAAATAACACCTTTTGGAGTTCTGTCCTTGCATTTCCTTCCAATGAGATAATAGTGAATTTTCCTTGTACAATATATTCAGGAAGTATTCCAATGAATACAAAGAATAAAAGTTCATACAAGAATGTCTCTGTCACAAAACAGTTAAATGTTTTAGCTTGGACTTCATGTTGTTGTGGTTTATTTATTTATTTTTTTTTTAATTTCAGCCTGATTTCTTTAATTTTAAGAACTAAGGAAAAAAAAATCTGAAGCTCATCTAACCTGCTTGTGGAGTCATATATCACAACCATATGATAAGATCATGCAGGGTGTCCCATAACTGACCATTACCATGGCCTAGTTGCCTGGAACGCTGGTTAATAGCTTTCTGCAAGATGGCAATACACACAGAGAAGTCTTCTAAGTTAATATTTGTATTTTTATTTACCACTGCTAAGAAGATAGTGATAGGAAAACAAAACAAAACAAAACAAAACAAAACAAAACAAAACATAGAATAACATTGTTTTATTGAGTTTGCTACTTCAGAAAGCACTAGTATTGCCATTAACATAAATGCTTCTTCATGGTAATGTTACTTTTCTTATTGCAGTTTACTTCCTCAGTTTCAACAGCTCTGCTGCTAGCTGCATTCAAATTCTCAAGTTAGTATTACTCTTCACAATTGCGAACAGAACTTACAGGAAATTAACTTGTATTTGCAGCATTTCAGTATTAGGAGAGCAGATTATTCTCTTCCAGTTGGAATGACCAGGAGACAGAGACAACTGGACGTCACAAATTAATTAAACTCAGACAGCCAAGAACTTCATTACTGGTACCTGTAACTCTCTGTGTTCATTAAGAGCCAAATCTCAAGATCTTTCTTTGGCTCTCATTAAGACAAAAAATCACTGAGGTAACTATCAATTTTATATGATCAAGACCTATGGAAGAGTTTCAATATGTCATCTTGTGGTTTCAGTCCTTCAGCCAAACGCTTACAGTCTGACAAGGCAATGAATCTTGATACCATCCAGTTATTTTCAGACTAGTTTGATTTGACAAGATAGTTGGTATGAAATCTGGACTAAAACATAAAGAGCAATGCATAATATATACTGGCCAAGAAGTCTCTTTGTTCATAAATATTTCACCACTATTTAAAACTTTTTATTCTTCTGGAATCAAAGTGTTCAGTAAACCATGAGCAGCTTGCTTGCAGAAAATATTTAATGAATAACTATAGAAAACTATGACCTAATAGAGAAAAAAACGGATGCTGGCTATTAACTCTGGCAAATCCATCTTAAGCTAATATGAAAAGACATAGCCATTAACTTCAATTATGCAGTCTTGGACTCTTGCTGGATGATTCAAGGGAGTCAGGGATATCACAGGGGCTGAAAAAAGCCAAGCATTCACTGCCAAGGCAGACATGGGGCATGTAAACGACCTGAGAATCCAGGCTTTCACTGTCTTGGGTTTCTCTGCGTGCCATGAACTGTGTCCCTTTTCTGTCATTTCCCAGCAGCCCATCTCTAGAGAAAACATGACATTTTCTTTTACATAAAGAGAAAGTCTACCTCTACTAGTCAGCCATTACCTCACAAAAGCAGAAAGACAATGACAATGTAGAGGATAAAGTAAATGCATTGACAAAGAATCATATAGATTTATAACACCTTTAGTATCCTAAAATAAGTTGTCTAGTTGCTTCTAAATTCACCCAAGTGAATTTAGAAGCCCTCATGGTGAGGAGAGGAGAGGAGAGGAGAGGAGAGGAGAGGAGAGGAGAGGAGAGGAGAGGAGAGGAGAGGAGAGGAGAGGAGAGGAGAGGAGAGGAGAGGAGAGGAGAGGAGAGGAGAGGAGAGGAGAGGAGATCAAAGCTGATCGCAGGATATTTCACTAGGGAAGATATCCCAATGACGCAGCTCCAGAAGGTACACCTCTCTACCAGGACAGGCTGACATATTCTCTGAAAGCCTTATACCCACCATGCAGAGGGTGTTCTGTATCTCTCACAATGGCCCTGTCTTGTTAGGCATGTTGGTCATAAAACTAATTTAAACTAGCATGGACCAAGCTGCTGTGGTTTACAGAAAGGTGAGTGCAACCCAGATATAAGGAAGAATGAGTTATTGCACCATGTGGAATGGTGCCATGTGCCTTGACAAGTGACTTTGGTAGGGATGGACAAAAACCTATTTACTCTCGTGTACATATATCTTATATGCGTGACTAATATAGACAGATAGATAGATAGATAGACAGACAAACAGACAGACAGACCTATATAATATCAAGAAATCCATTACTAACATAAAAACACACAAAGGATAAAGTCTTACCTGAAGTTCCTCTTCATATGTTACTATGATCCCACTTTACCTGAAAAGAAGTCCTTTCTAGGGGTTGCATTTGTAAGCAGGGCTCAAGATGATTGCTTGTGAGATATCTGTTTTTGCCTTCAGACTTTTACACAGCTCTTACAGACTCCATTGGGTGATTCAGCTGTGAGTTTTTTCCTGTACAGGAATTGCCAACATCCAAGTGTACCGCTTTCACTTCAAGAAGTATGGTCTGTGCAATGTCCTCAACCAAGTGTTTTGCTGTACTGACCACATTTAGTCTTAGAATAAAGTTTCTTAAAATAATAATGTCCTTATTTCATCCATTAGATGAGTTAAAAATAAGGGGCCTAAATTCAAAGAAAGAAGGCATCTAGCTCCAGGAGGAGTGACAACTGAATGAGGCTTTTTGAATGAGGTTCAAGGCCCTTAGACGTCTGGTGCCATATCAGATGTGATGCTGTATCCCAATTGGGCTCCATCTGCCTCTCCAGAAAGCTGCAGGCCTCCTCATGTGTTGTATCTACACTTCAGGCAGATGTCTTACATACTTAAACACCTATGCTTACACAGCACAATAAACTCCCAAATTTTCAACTACATTCACTTAAGAGTGTGATTTGGCTCCAAGACATACAGTACTCAGAGCTAAATGTGAGCCACAGCTATGCAGGAGCCTTATTGTTGAGAATTCCATCAAAGTGAATGAGAATCTGATCAGCAGAGTCTAGAAAGCCACATACATACTTTAAAGTAGGCACCTACACTAGGTCTACTGTAGAAGAGCTACTGAAGATACCTAAATTCAGATATTTTAATCTGGATATTAATCCCATGCTAAATATTCAAAGAAAAAGACGCAAAGACAATAGAAACTGATGTACAGGAACCTAATCAGAAACATGAAACTAACTCATAAGAATTCAGAGCGCAGAAAAGATGAAGAGTGTGTCCAAAACCAAATGAATAACATTCAACCCAAAAATCATATGTGTTCAAAATTACTGAAGTAAACAAAACAAAACATGTGCCACTGGAGAATGAGAGAACACAAGAACAAAAAGCATGATCTGATATCCATCAAGTTCTCACCATGTTTCTCAACCATTTCTAGTTTGTGAACTTCAATGGTTTTGCTTCTGTAAGCCTATGAACGAACTGCTTTGATCTCTGCCTATAGATCGATTCCCACACTAACTATATAGGATATGTAACAATATCATTTCCTAATCATGACACAACATGAACTATTTCATTAACTAGGCGTAATCTGATTACCAAATAATGCTCACACCTATTTAGACAGAAACCTAAAACCATAATGAGGTGGAATGCTTTAAGGATTAAAAATGCAGATCTAAAGGGCTGTGAAGATTTTAAATTAGCAAGTGAGCATCTCACTGGTCTAAGGAACACAATGAATCACTGTGAATCACCTGGCAGAAACTACAACTCAATTTCAAAGCAAAAATTAGTGGCTTGGACCTCTGGGTGGAGGGAGTCATAAAACGGTAACATCAGCTTTTGTACACAGGAAGCTCATTAAAGAAAGCTAACCCTGCCCAGCATCTTGTACTACTAACCTAGGGACTCTTCTCACAACTCACCTTCTCTTCCTATGCTCTCTTTCGATGTAAATGCAAACACAACAGGTAACACTACTGTAGTATGTGAACACAGTTTCTCTCTCTGCAGCAATATTTCTGTTATTTGCTTTTTTCTCTGCAGCAGCTTTCTGAAAATTCCTGTTTTCAGGCACAGAAGTCCCAGAGGAGCTTTCCAAAAGTATTCTCTAGGATATTCTTCCCCTTCCTGCTATGTTCGGTCCTCTCATAATTTTAAACTATGAGCAACTGAGTTGAGTTCAAAAGATTCCCTGAGTTTGAGCCTATGAGAGGTGGACAAGGGGCACAAGGGCCTATGATAGGACAAGGGGCAATGGGATCAAGCTGGAACACAAGAGGTTCCACTTAAATTTGAGAAAAAACTTCTTCTCAGTAAGGGTGACAGAGTACTGGAACAGGCTGCCCAGGGGGGTTGTGGAGTCTCCTTCTTTGGAGACATTCAAGACCCACCTGGACATGTTCCTGTGCAACCTCACCTAGGCGTTCCTGCTCCAGCAGGGGGATTGGACTAGATGATCTTTTGAGGTCCCTTCCAATCCCAAACATACTGTGATACTGTGACATTTGGTGGAAAGCCACAGGAACTACCCACCTCTCCTACACCCTGCTCTTCTACTTGGTCTGCAAAGCAGTTTTTCTTCCACTGTGTCTTTTGGAGACCCAGTACTGAAACCAGGCTAGACGCAACCATACCACCTAGAAGCAACACAACTGATTTTAAAATATTTCTCCAAATATCAGAGAGCTAAACTTCTGTCTGCTACTAGACTTTTTTAGAACTCCGGCATGTGTAGGTTGAATCCTAAGGATGGTCTTAAGCACTTTATGTGGGAAACTGCAGTGGGTCTGTGGAATCCTTGACAGAAAATATGAGAGTAGAGATCAGCCTTGAGATATTAAGATTTACCCTTGAGAAGGATGGGAGTAAAGGAGTATCCGGAGAGAGGAGAGATGTACCCGTGGAAGAGAAGGGGATAGAAGAATAACATGGATGATAGAAAAATTAACCAATCAGATGTTAGTGCTGTAACTTGTAACCAATAGTGAAAAGACACATGAACTGGTAGAATTGTATAAAAATGCACTTGTAGCAATAAATGGCATCTATTACTTTCATCTTGAAAGAATTTGGTGCATGTCGTTTGTCTGTCTCAACTGCGACAACTTTACATTGTCAGAGTAACATGTTCAGGCCTTCAGTATAGATGAGAATCAGATCCAGGATCTCTCATCCCTGTATAACTCAGCTGTGGATATGTCTGCACTCACTAAGACTTAACTAAGAGTGAAATTGGTTGGAAAAGATACCTCCCTACTTGAAGAGAACTAATTAAAAATTGAATTCACAACAAATCAGCTAACTCATCTTAAAAGGCAGAGAAGCACAGTCCATGCAGGAGAAGCAGGCAAACTACTGCCATCCTCCCTCCAGGAAATGAAAGACATCTGTGAAAAGTCCTCCGATTTCTCCAGAATAACAAGTGCGGGAGTCAAGAAGACATTAATCACATTCCACCCTTTGTATCCAAGGAAAAAAAACCTCTGTGGGAGGAATAATATGACTGAGAAAAAACACCCAACTTTGGGATCAGGTTTCATAATGAAATATAACCACCTCTTTATTGGAGAGGTTTTGAATCCCTGAGTCTGTGTAAGTAGGAGGTTAGTTGTGTTTCTCTGTTTTACAGAGGGAAAAATTCCCATTGAATCTCTGTCTCAGAATACCTTCAGGCAAGGAAAGGGAAAATATACGCAGACTTCTTGCAGCCTGAGTATACTCTTAAGCTGTCATTTCAGACACTATGTAAATTCAGACCTTTTATGGTCAGTGCTGGTGACACCACCCAATTAGTGCCTATGTTATTAAGGCTCTCAGATGTGTGGGTGCTCTGTAATAATTTCATCTGAACACAACTAATATTCTTTACTTTCTAGTTCAAGCTGTTTTATTGTATTGCTTTGCACAAATAGTTGATGGTCCAGTGATGGCTAAAAATTGCATGGTAGGTGAACGGATTCATGCATATGTATTATGTCTCGAAAACACTTTGAGATCCTACAGGTTAAAAGAAATGCAAGTCATTACTAGCATCAATAAACTGGATGTTGGAGGCACAAAAGCCAAATTTGGATGCACAAACTGTTGTTGTTGTTGTTTAATTTTTATCTAAAAATATGGGAGATACACACCACAGTGCCTATGAAATTCTTCAAGGTGATTTTAATAACAGTAGTTATGTTTAAAAATGAGATTTCTGCTTGTGTCAGAGATGAACTGGGAAGAAATAAAGAAAGATAAGCAACTCCTGCAGCACCTTTGTGCCCTTCTAGAATTACTGTTCATCATTCTTTCTTTCAGTACTGCCCTTGCATCTTTTGAGCAAAAGGTACCACCATCTAATGAAACAATTAAGACCTGACAGTTTTAATATGCTATTCTGTTCTTTCCAAGCATAAGTGCCAGCCATCAAGACAAACTATATCCACTGCTTCACTATCAGCAGAGTCATTGTTATCTGAGATAGAGTGCCCTAAAAATAAAAGACATTCTGTAAGTGCAGCTTCATCAAGTCAGGTCATGTCAGCCCTGCAGGGCAGGCAGCACTGTACTAATTTTATTATTCTATTTTTAAACATGGCCTCCTTAGATGTTTTAGTGTGCCCTACATAACAATGCAGAATTGACAAATTTTACTAAGGTTCCTACTCCCAACCACCCCCAATTTCTGAATATCCCACACAGTCAGTATGTTTGCTGTCCAAAACAATGACAAAGTGGTCACATTTGGCTTAATGTCACCTGTTGTGCATTGCTTGGCTGTTCAGGGGTCATGAGATTGAATCAAAATCAGTATCTGCAAGACTGATCAGAGCTAACAATTTAGTGCACCAGGCACTATATTTCACAGAGGGTTCCATCCCCAAAAGCTGAATGGAATTTTACAAGCCCATGAACACAGTTGCAGTGTCATTCTGAATTACCTCAGTTACATTAATGGCTGGAAGCCACCCTATGATGGTCTCTCAGAGATAAAACAAAAATTCTCATATATTTTTGGTATATGTGAGGAATTTAGTTCCCAATAGCTGTCTTCACAAAACACCAGGGTCACTCAAGGTATCCGAGAGTTACAATGCTAGCCCAAACCACAGAAATAGAGGAAGAATTGACTATATTTTTCAAGGTGAATTGAAGGAACTCCATTGACTCACAGATTTACACCAGGCTGTGGTTCTTAGGTTACCTTTCATATATCAATTTTTTACACCAGTTAACACTGGACAGGTAAATACATTGTAAGGCAGCCTTTTAAAACCAAGAGTCAAACAAGAAAGTACTTTTCCTTCCCTTACACCTACTCCTGACAGCAATAAAAATAAAAAACCTATTTTAGTCACACTGAAACTTATAAAAATTCCTACCCTACACCTGCAATTTGGGAATTAGCACTTAGCCTGGTGTTGACTAGAAGCCTGAAGCAGTTTCAAACCAAGACATTGCAGTTGATGACATGGTGGTAGTTTTAGAAGATAACAAGAATCCATTCAGTGTTCAGTATGCACACAATAACAAATTACAAGGTCATACTCTAGAGAAAGATAAGGAAGAGGAACCATGATGTTTGGTTTAGCAAGTTCCTTAGATATTCAAATTGTCATTTTTATCATTATCAATTTAATATTCCCAAATGTCAGATAGGCACATCTTTTAGGAGCTTTAGACTGAATCTGTGGACAGCAAGCAGCTCTCAATACTCTGTCACAGTATGCCATGAAATAGTGATACACTTCCCTTGCAACGTTGACTGGTAATATCATCCTGAATATCTTCCGCACAAGATAATGAGATCATAGTATTTACCAGGTTCTTAGAAAGTTCTGATGTCTGCTGCACTGTATTACATGCCCAGGTTTCTTCAAAATTTGTAGGGTGCTGCATGGCTTTTTTCCCTTTCCTTTCCTTTCCTTTCCTTTCCTTTCCTTTCCTTTCCTTTCCTTTCCTTTCCTTTCCTTTCCTTTCCTTTCCTTTCCTTTCCTTTCCTTTCCTTTCCTTTCCTTTCCTTTCCTTTCCTTTCCCCTTTCTTTCCCTTTCTTTTCTTTTTTCTTTTTTCTTTTTTCTTTTTTCTTTTTTCTTTTTTCTTTTTTCTTTTTTCTTTTTTCTTTTTTCTTTTTTCTTTTTCTTTTCTTTTTTCTCTTTTCTTTTTTCTTTTTCTTTTCTTTTTTCTCTTTTCTTTTTCTTTTTCTTTTCTCTTCTTTTCTTTCTTTTCTCTTTTCTTTTCTTTTTCTTTTCTTTTCTTTTCTTTTCTTTTCTTTTCTTTTCTTTTCTTTTCTTTTCTTTTCTTTTCTTTTCTTTTCTTTTCTTTTCTTTCTTTTCTTTTCTTTTCTGCCTTTTCCTTTTCCTTTTCCTTTTCCTTTTTTTCTTTCTTTTCTTCCTTTTTTTTTTTTTTTCATTTTATGCACTTATTTTATGCACTTATTTGGAGATTGGGGGTTTTTTGTTTCTTTGATTTTTGTGGGTCTCAGCCAGGAAGGACTGAACATTGGCCCAATATTTGAACTGCAGATTGCAAATTATTATGGAATATCTCTCCCCACATACCTCATAAGCTAAGAAAACAGTACTGAAACAGAACTTAGAGGTGGTTCTCATCTCATCTACTTGACTACTTTGACAAAAATGTATATACCTTAGTACCTGTAAATGATCATCTAACACAGCCTTGTTCATATGGTTTAGAAAAACTTTTCTAATAGAATAAAATTGGCTTATTCCAAGAACAGTGGACTGTAAAGAACAAAGATCATGTCATTGTAGAAATACAATGTTGCGAAAAATCACCAAATCTAACTGTGTCCAGAACAGTTTTAAGCACTAGTATGTCTGTGTTAATACAGCATCCTGTCTGACACACTTGGCTCCCAAGACATCACAAAGGTTTTCTCAGGTGATATTTTTGCTACCCTAGCACAGCTATGCTGTTGCCATTATCCCAGTCAGCCAGATAGTGCAGAGGCCAGTGTCATACCACTCAAATATATCCACAGAGCCAGCGTTAACTGGTCAGATATAGAAATCTAAACGTGACAAAATATCTATGACCTACTGATTTATCTCAGTTGGTTGTTCTGTCTGTTTTTATTTTGTATTTTCTATCTGTCCCTTGAATTATAAAGGCGACAGTGAACAAAGGAGGATGAGAGACCCAGGTCTATGTTTATCAGAGGCAGTGTGAAAGACATGCAGCCTACGAAATGTTTCTCTCCATAGGAGGCAACCCTGATGTGTACTCCTGCCATCGGGCAGATGAACATGCCAGCTTCATACTTGTTTCACACAAAATTTTCTTAACTTCTCAGAGAAATGAAGAAGAGACACACCAAAATCTTCTCAGAAACACTTTCACAACTTCTCTTTTTAATGCATTTTGTAGGTGGGAAGAAGAAGGCTGAAGAACAGCAAGCTATGGAGAGGATAATAAATGTCTTTTTTTTGGAAATCTATATTAAAAGCTGAGCTCATGCAGAACACGTGAAACAGTGGAAGTTCCACACAAATCAAACTGATGAAAAAATATTTTTATCTGTCTCACCAATGTATGCTTATCCTTCATGTCCTGACAGGCTGAGATGCTTTCCCGACACAGTTTTTGGAGTTTGAAGCCTTCACACATGGTTTCCGAAAATTTTCTTCTGGCAATCCCCGTCAAGACATCTTTGCAGATGTAAGCTTTGAAACTATTGGTAACAGGTAATTCTACTGGAAAGCAGTGAGAGCTTAAATCCCCCCAAAATACAAGATGTAGTGTAATAATCTTTTCTTCTGTTTGTTCTGTTGTAGTGGTGTGTTAATACAATGATTTTCAGGCCTTGTAGCTTACTATTTCTGCAGGACGTTGGTATTCAGTGCCTTCTTTGTTTCTGAATGAATATGTAAAAAGAAAAGTGTGATGTTGTTTGACCAGATTTCTGGTCAGGCTCAATTTAGAACGGGAATGTGTTCACATAGTTGGCTATTTCAAACTATTAGTCACTCCAAAAGGTTTGCTTTGTTTAGTTAAGAGTCAAAAAACAGAGGCTGAGTGAGGCTAATTCTTGACGGGTGGAATTATCATGTGAAGTAGTGCTCTAAACTTGCAACAACGCAATGTCTCTTCATCTGGCTTGCACTTTTGGAACAAACAGCGCATGACTTAGTTTTCATACGCATCATATACTGAAGCCAAAGGGAAAAATAAAAGGAGACCCTAGTTTGTTATGACATGGCTATAAATGCAGACAGTAAATTAGAACAGTAAAACATTATGCAAATTACAGCTAATTTTAAAACATCCCAATCTGACTGCTTACAGAGTCAAGAATTATATAGGATTGCTCAAACTATTAGTTCATTTTTTATCCCTTTGAACCACTCCTATTCCTCCAAGTTTTTAGTTTTAAAAGCAAATGCAAAAGGATTTATATTGCCACATAAAAATAGCAGTGGGCAGAACGGTAAAGCACTCAGTTAAATTTTTTTTCTAATTAACTTTTCTGATTTGCTTCAGGTTGGAAGCTAGTCATTGTTTCTCCTTGTGGACACAGAGCTTCTGCTGTCCGCTCCTTTCCATGGTGTTAGATAGATTTACAAAGATGACATTTGGCAGAACATTTGAGAGACACTTGTTATAAGATGATTGTTTCTTGAGTGTGAGGCATCACAAGTGGTTTTTTAGCCTCCCAGCTGTGTTTCCCAGCAAATGGGGCCGGTAAAAGCTGCATGTGATGTGACAGCACAGAATTAAGTTTAAAACAACACTGAAAGAAAAAGTTTGAAGAACCAAACAAGGTTGCTGTCTGATGGAAATCACACTGGATAAACAAATTTAGCAAGAGGTCAATGAATTCTGGTTAAGAAAACAAACCAACATAAAACTGGTCTTTGGACTTGAAAGAGACAGTGCCTAGGAACCATTTAAAGAGACTGCACTACTTGTCACTGTCCTTTTCTAGCTCTGTCTGTCCTCTACTTCAGGCAACATATTACAAGGAGAGCATCCTGATTTGGGGAATATCTACTTGCCAGACAAAATGTTCCATCCTTCCCTTCACCCTCACAAAAGCCTGGCCAAGGCAGAGTTAATGACTATGTATAAAGAGTTTCAGAGAAACAGGCCTGGGTGAGGGGAGGACAAAGAACAGAAAAATTGTAGATTAAAAAAACTTCTTGGGAACCAGATAGGGAGCAATGCCAACCTCTGATCTTAAAGCTAAAATATGTTTGTCTTCAGGGTCTTTCCTCTCTCCCTGTTTCTGTGTGGAGGGCCAAATAGCATTCATAGGTGAAAATCTCAGGTTGGGATAAACTGGAAACTCAGCAGCCTCTGGAGTGCCTGTTGCCTCTGCCCTCACCATGTCAGCATGTCCCAAGTAGATCCACAGCCTATTGGAGTTTACACTGCCGGGCAAAATTGAACTCTATGCCCTCTGTTCAATAGCAAATCTCATCACAGTCTGACAATCTGTTTACAATATTCCTTAGGGTCTGGAGCATTCTTACTTATGAATATGTAGTTTATCATAGTCATGGTCACTTTCCTCTGTTAAAAATAGTATGTCATGTGAGTTTTTTCCAGTGCAAAGGCCTTTCAACCATATATATGTACCCACACCTAGGAGTCTGCCCAAACAAGTTTGTTGCAGTATCTCTCCTGGCCACCTACCCTACAGTACTAGGTAATGAAGGGAATGCTTTCAAATTTATTTACTAAGAAATGACTGGCTACTGGGCTTGGGCAAAATGGAGAGAGTACACTCTCTCACAAGGAAGGACCAATGTATTTCCTTAATTCTATTGTAGTTTCTTACCCATTCTTTCCCCCTGTCCACTCAACAACTGTGTTTCAAGAGATTCAACTTCTGCCCCAAGGTTTTAATTTTAATGCCTAATGGTGTAGTTACCAACTCCCTGAAAATAAATAAGCAAATTACATACAGCACAGTAGTGTGTATATTCGGTAGTAGCTGGACTAGGAGGACTAAGTACAAGATGCATTTTGTGTGATAATACCGAGTTTTAATTCCATTCTTTCCAGCATGTCCTTCAGATTGCTATTAGATATGCTACCTTCTCCTCTAATTTAGTTGGAGACAGACTAGAAATTAAAAGGCAGGGATCACAGCACATCACCAGGTGCCCAATTCATAAAGTTCCTCTCTGTTTATTGCTAGATGTCAAACACTTGCATTGTTTCTCACTTGCTCTTTTCAACTAAGAGTGGATACTCTGAGGGTAGATGAGAAATATTGGTTTCCAGGCTTGGTATCACTCACTCTGTATACGCAATAAGCAGTGTATTGTGTTGATGTAAACAGCTCCCAAATCCAGCATGTTAATGTTTATTACATATTTTTTCCAAATGGAAACTGCTTGCCCAGTGAGTCACTGCATGTTTACTCTGTTCTTCAGAAGACTCTTCTTTGGAGTCTCCATGCCCTGCCGCTTTACCACAAGAATGGCTTTCTTTTTTCATTACTCTGTAACATGCCCAATTAGGACATTTTTTTGCTTCATTGTGGTGTGTGTGTTGTGTTTTTTGTTGTTGTTGTTTGTTTGCTTGTTTGTTTTCCCTATCAAACTATATTGCAAGACTGAATGTATTTTATTTTCTCCATTTCTGAAAACATCATCTTTTTCAGTTCCTCAATGCCAGATTAAGTGTCTGGGATACATATTTTGAGGACTTGTCCTGGGTTAGATCTGACCCTGTTCCTGCAGATGCAACAGCTGCTTCACATGGCTGAGGTATGCGTTTTCATTGTAGTGTCTTTCACAGCAACGTCTTCAGACTTGACAATTTGTTGAGGAGAGGAAGGGGGAAATGCAGAGTTCTTGTACTCAGTCTCCTGAAGCACAAGCTGCTAGCAAGCTGCATTACTCTCTAAATAGAAGAGTTTTATTATTGTTCAGTGTATTAAAACACACATTTAGAACAGTTATCTGTTGCCTGAGAGACATGAAACCATGATAGTGGTATGATCTTTAGTTTATTCCTTTGTGATTTTCTTGTTTTAATTATGTTTGAAACAAAGTAATCAGTATTCATAGTTGCTTCTGGGACAAGTTTTCACTGGAAGTATGCAAAACAAGCAAACACTTGAACAGTAGCAAGATACCTAGATAATACTATCAGGGATGACTTGCTCCATGATACTGGTTGTGTGTCATGTATAAACACACAGAAAAGGATCTATCTGTTTCATAGTAAGATCATTACCCCTTGATGAAAGTTTTTTTAAAAAAGTTAAAACTCTGAAAGAGTTTTTCTTCTGATCTCTTTGACAATGATAAGATATAACACCAAATAAATTCCCATATAGAGAAGATGGCAAGAAAGTAACATAAGATCTATGTTGATTTATTTTAGGCTGTACTGAAGATCAAAAGTCTTATTTCCTTGAGTATGCATCCATGCAAATTAAATACATCTTTTATAAGCACTCAACTGTGACTTCTTTCAAGTCACTGTTTTATTTATTTTCTTTTTTAAGAAAAGTAGTTTTACTATAACAAGTTTGTATCATTTGCCTCAAATGCATGTGATGTCTGTTTCTGTGACTCACATAAACCTCCAGTGCCTAGCCCTGGGCAGCTTTTCCAATCCAGTTCTTACATGAAGCATCTTTTAGCTCCTACTTTGAGAGCTAGGCTGCTACCAATATCCCAGTTTGAGGCCTGATCTTCATCAGATGTGTAGCGAACTGTGACAGGCAACCTCAGCAATGAGCAGTGGGGCAGAGGCCTGAACATCAGCCTTGAGGGACAGGTTTGTCCAAAGGTCAAAATTCAGGCAAATGGGCTTTGGTATCTCCAACTGGAAAAAAATATAGAATTGGTAACAGCTGCCCAGGATCCAAACCAATCCCTGAACTGAGCATTTTTGCTGAAAGAGTGGCATCAGAGATGGCAATGAAACACTCTGACAACAGAACACTGTATGGAGGTGCTGGCTAAGAGTGAAAGGGTGAGCACACATGCCTTTTAAGTGGGTGTTTGTTTGCTTGTTTGACATCCGTTATCTACATGTAGTTTGCCTGACATCTGCTCCCACAGGTCCAGCACATGTAATTAACACGTGCTCTAAAATTCATCAGAGAGTAAAAGGCTCAGTGTCCCTTCTGAGCATACCCGTATCGTGACCTTACAACACCTCACTTGGACACTAAAGAGATCAGGCTTTTAGGAGTTGTGACTATAGACAAAGAGGGTTGTGGTCTTTAGGACCTTACAGCTTCCCTGTACCTCACCAAAGATGAAACCTTAAAACAATCTCCCTTCAGTATCAAGCAGCTGGAGGAAGGAGGAGAAGGGATTGCCCTTTCCTACCTCAGTTCAAGAAAACTGTGCTGCTTTGACTTACGGCCCCCTGTACCTTGTAAACACTTGTCAGTCACTTGCTCCCAGACTGACAAAGCAAAGAGGCAGCTTCAGACTCAAATGCAAACACTGCTGGAGAACATCTGAAATAAACATAGTGTTTAAAAGTGGAAGGTTCTTTTTTAGTTAAAAACCTTGAGCTTTCTCAAATGAAGCATGTAAGAGGTGGCTGTGGCACAAAGCATAGATAAAACACCTGCTTTCTGGAAAGCTATCTGGAAGATCTGTGTGTCCTATCAGGTTAATTTTGGTGCTAGAGGAAGGGGAGGGAGGCATGCACTGTCTGCTGCTCTCAATGGAGTCCCCATTGCTGTATTAACCACTTCACAGCTTTGTGCCAATCTCATTACCTGTTTTTGTTAAAATCTTTGTTATGCATGGATGCAAAAATCTCATCATTAAAACAGCATGAATATTCATACTGTGTACATTTAATTTAGCCACTTGGCAAAACTTCTCTGGAGTACAAGAGTTTTGAGGAAATCTTGCTAATGAGACCAGAGCACAGGAAGTGTGCACAGTTTTCCTTTCTTTTTACCTGTAAATAAATGCAGAATAACCAATTAAATAAACAACAACAAAAGGGGCTTGTCTTCACTAACAAGGGTTATATGCACACTTGTTTTGGCTTCTGTGTCAAGAGGTATACAGGTCTTTTGTAATGCAAATATGTGTGAGAATAGGATATTGTAAAACTAATGTGCAAACCTGATAAACATCACTGCATGGGTTCATCGAGCTTTGCCTCACATTTCATGTTTAACCATTAACATCATGCAAGATCCATGCTCTTGTTTAATTCCTTTCAAGGCAGAGCAGCCATTCTTCTGTTTGCAATCACCCTAAACCAAAATATAGCTGTATTCTGGTCCCTGAAAGTCAATTTATCTGTGCTTTGCACTCCTGATTCAGCTTCAGGATCTTTTTGATGGCAAATATAAAACAGCAACAAAAAAATTTACTCCCAAGGCCAAGTTTAAAAACTACCACTAAAGTATTCGCTACAAAGAGTGCTCAGCAATGGAGGGAGACCTCTCACAAAGGCCTGATCCTTCAAAATCCTGAGCTGCCAGCTCCATGTTGAACAGCTCCAGAGACAGCCTTCAGATTCCAAGTTTTTCCTGTTGTAGAATGGCAAGATGAGGTGTATGTTTTTAAACACTGTTGGGATTTCAAAACTGATGAATGGTTGGCCTACTTGAATGGTAAATCTTTCCCTGGCTTACACAAGCATAGTTCTTGACCAGAGGATGAATTCTAGAGAAAACAATCTGGTACTTTGCAGGTTTTCTAGTTTATGTTTCTATGAATTTCAACGAATAAGCAAGACATTTACACATGGACAGTTTACACCAGTACTTATTTCCTTCCTCAGCGCAAAATCTGCTGTACACTTCCTGCTGCTGCTTACCCCTTTGTGACTGAATGAGCTCTCTCTTCTCCACCCCTTCTGCAACCCAGTGTAGCAAACAGTAGCATGGGGATACATACATGCAGTGCTATGTAATGCACAGCATGCCAAGGTTTCCACTGAAGCTTACACCAGGTCAAGGGCCTAATTCCTCTGACCCTCCTCAGGTAAGGGCAGCTGCTGCAGGAACACAGCTGGTCATTTGCACTATGTAGCACTCCATTTATTCCCAAGTATAAAAGGATCAGAACTTCTGTAGCACATCAGGGTTGTGACTTCAGGCCTAAAGATGCTTTGCTTTCGTTGCAATGTCTAGACTGTTTATTCCTTTGTTTTGCAATAGGTAAAGTGACAGTGAAATTAAAAAAAACCAAAACAAAACAAAACTTGACCCTTCCTTCTACAAAGGAAAAAATCTTCCATTACTTCAGAATAAAAGGTAGACAAGCATCTAAAAATCACTCTACGCTGATCATTAATAGAGTGTATGTTTTAATAAAGTCATAGGCAAAAGAGAAAATTCTTTCCCTCCAGGTAGACATTTAGCTTGCTGTGCTGCTATTTCTTGTATTTGTATTCCTCCTTATACAACTAAATGACCTGAGAACTTGCTTAAAGAACCATCATAGGAAAGACAAGTGTTCCAAGATGTGCTGGTGGCTGCAAGAGTTGTGTTGTATTTTAAATTCTTCCAAATTAACTATTAACTATGACTGACAGTCTAAGTCAGCTAACAGATTTACCTGCAGGAGGGAGCCACCAAAATACCTTCTTAGCTCTTCAACATTTTTGCAATATCACTTCCATTTTGGTATTTCTTTAAAGGATTTTTTTGCATCTAACAAATCCTTTTCTAAAAAAGCTTCTATGCAGTCTAAGAGAAAATTTTAACAAAATTTTAAACTGGTGGTACTTCAGCTTGCTTTTATTTCTTGCAGCAAATCAAAATGCTAGTGAAAGCAGTCATAAAGAGCCATCTCATACAAGAGCCACCTGTACTGCAGCTGTTACGGCAAAGACTAAGTCTTGATCTGGACTCTTATGCATATACCTGTGAAACAAATTTAAATCATGTTTTAAACTAAACTTCCTAGAAAGGGCAAATGCTAACAAAGAGTTACCATGAAGGAGGCACTCTTCAATCCTGTGCTGTTAATGGCTGAAAAAAAAATTAAATTTCCTAGTTGGCTACCACATATATAACCTATACAAATCAAAGCTTTGTTTTGAATGAATAAACCACTTCAGCATATAACTATATCATAGTGTTATGATGCATGCCTGAATATCCCTAAGAATGTGAGCAGAATTATTCTCTGTGAGCAGAATTATTCTGCAGAAGGAAAGATGAAGGAGCATAAAGGCCCATTGTGCACACTAATGCAGAAAAATGAAATCAAATACCACTCTCAGCAAAAGCAGAGTGTCTTCTGAGCAAAGGCTATTAAGTGTGTCAGACTGCAGGATATTTTCTGGACATGGCTATTATGTTAAGACATACTGAATATGTGCCACTTATAACCCTGTCCTGGTTGTAACATCACAGCTCCAAAGGAAAAATGTCTGGTGCATCAATTCTTTGTATCACATACTCACACAAACACTTCTCACCAAGCTGTCACTTCTCATTTGTAAAGAAGGTTAGAGTAAGTTATAATTAGGACTTGCTGCCCTGTCAACTAATTAAATGTAATAAAAAGCTTTCAGTGAGTTTAATGCTAACATGGTATAATTACAGCTGAGCTCTGAATGCACAGTGCCTGTATTATAGGTTTTGGTATGTGTCCCACACCTTTAATGACCTAAATTCTCAGGTTAAACCTATCATATGATTAGTGAATGGGCACTGCCAAAGACAGCCACTTCAGATCTAAACACAAGTTGACTTCAATCCAGTCCTGTGCATTTTTAGAGGCATTACATCAGCTTCTCAGGGCAGGGCTGAAAGGAAGGAGGAAAACAGCCAGCCAGTTGCTTGCTTCCCTTCAGGAGGCACCCTTGCCCAAATACTTCCATCCATGAGGCTTCCACTGCTCTCAGCCCTTCTCCTCCCTTTTGTAAAGAAAAACATGACTGAGACTTCAAAACCAATCCCAGGTCACTGTCAGTCAGAGTAGCATCCTGGGTAGAGTTGCACAGTGTGCAACTGCCCTGTTTGCACACATCTGGGGCTGGCTCTATTCCTCAAGAAGCAAGAGTTATACTATACAACCACCTGTTAGCCAGGGGAGTAAGGAAAACTGTTTAGTAGGCCAAAGCAGGTCAAAAGTGATGATGCAAACCATGTAATGCTCCAGCACATGACTGACATAGTTCCTTAATCTCCTAAGTATTTGGAAGAGCTATGAACACATTAAAACAAGATGAAAAGTGAAAAGCCAGGCTTTAGACCAACCAGGATGTTGGTAATTACAGCTCTAGTCAGTCAGTCATTGTTCCCACTGCATTCTTCACACTTTCCCACTCACATTCCTCATTGGTTTCTGTTCCACACAAATATGTAAGGTAGGTACAAAATACCCCCAAGATAAAGACGCAATTCATTGAACAAAAATGAAGTCTAAGAGAACCAATTAAAATGATGAAAATCTTTAATTTTATTTAGGTATAATTGTACAGACACGTGTATATACAAATACAGACCTCATGGGGCAGGGATTTCGTGGAGGTTTTTTGGACATTTTCTTTTAGGTTCATATAATGTAAGCATTTCAAAAACAGCACTCAATGAATAAGTGCAAAGAAACTGCAAAGCAGGGCAGTACAAGCACAGGACCACACTGAGCTGGACTTTCATACCCAGATGCATACACAATGAGTGTCTTCAATGGGGTGTCAAGAGTAAGCATGGAAAGCAGATTTCGCAGACTCATGGGTAACCTCCAACATGCCAGCATCTATTAAACTGTACAGACAATGGCAGCAAGCCTATTGTAGGGAGATTTGTCTCACATCCGAGAAGCTCAAGGGTGAATACATGGGAAAAACTCAGTGATGCCAGACCAGAAACAGATCTGCCCATTCACAGCTCCAAATTAAAAAGGGAGAGGGGTGAGAGGAGGAAGGGCAGGAAGAGGGAAGAGAAGTGTGGAGAGTTGTACATTAAAACTGGAGATTACAAAATCTAAGTGTAATGAAAGGAGGGGAAGAGGTAACACTCTAAGCCTCTGAAAGTGACTGAACCATTGCTTGCAGAAGGCAATGGATCAAGTTCAGTTTTGAGAGTTAGGGGCAGGAATGAACAGGTACAAATACAAACATTTTCCTTCCACAATTATGTAGGAAAGGAAACAATCTACTCATCTGCTCTCAGTACCTTCCAAATTTGTTTCTAGTTCTTTTGGAATCAATACATACATATATCGCACATGACACTGGCAAGATCCTTTCCGGAAAAAAACTATTCATGGAAACAAAACCAGAAGGAAAACAGGAGGAAAACCAAAATGACACAAGGAAAAACAAACAAAATAACAGAAGAATTGTCATATCCCCAAAGCATTTTTAGAAACAAACATGATAAAAAAACTCAAAAAACAAAACTAACACAGAAATCACAGGGCTCCAACATCAGACCTTTAAACACTGAGGACAAAACATTGATCATTAAAAGTCATGTTGTTCCAGGTTTTGACATTGTGAAGTCTTGCAACAGATGAACGATTTTCAAAGATGAGTCCTGTATGCTGCAGTGTCATGGCCATTTGTCTCTCAGTTCTCAGCCATGATCACACTTGATGCTTCAAAGCTCTGTCTTGTAATTGACGCGTGACTTTAATATCCTGAAAGTCTATTGTTCTCACTTACAAAAAGACATAAGAATCAAATTAACACTTTTATTATCAAATACTATATACAACAGAGGTTGCTAATAATACAGAATTTAAAGAACATAGCTTTAAAGTTTTACTTGTCTTTCTTTTGCCATCCAAGTAAGTATAGTACAAAACAATATTCTAAACTAACACGAAATGTTACCTTGTCTATTAAAGGATACACAGTATCCACTAAACTGACTGATCCCTATTTTCCTTGCTTCACGTTGCAATACCCTCGGCAGCCAGGAGTGTAGCTCATGGGGGTGAGCCACCTAAGCTGAGGGAAAATCAGTCCCTCAGACTTGAGCTGGAGCAGACGAAGGGGAAGGGACCAGAAATCTCCTCAATTTGCACCGACAGCTGCATTGAAAGCATCCAGAGATTTGCAATGCAACACAAAGCCCATCAGCGTTTATCCGCTTGGTATGACTGGGATTGCCTGATTCCATAAAGTATCAAGCTGACAGCATTTGGTATGCTCCCAGCCACCCAGGCAGTGCAGGGACCTGCCTTGCAGGTGCATCACTTGTGTCATTCTTCGTCCACCCAGCAGGGGTCTGTGATAAAGTGAAGGGTTGAATTTCACCAGGAGTAACACCAGTGAAAAAAAATTGCTGTGGAAAAACATACATCCTGAACTCTGACATCATTCAGAGACAAAGGATGAAAAATGAAGTCACCATTTCTACCTGAAATTGGCACTACTGGTATGACTGCTTGCAACCGCTATGAGTCATTTTACTATGGTTACCTATCATGCAATACTAGCTGTAGTCTGGTTAATAATCCATTTGATAAGGTGCATTTTGATTAAGCTCACCTCATCCAAAGCTTTTTAATTCCCACCTACAGGAAGTATTAGTGTGTACCAAGCACATCCATATCAAAGAGAGAAAAGTACCAGATAGCCTGTAATGAGATGACGACTTCTTTTCACCGTTTGAACTGTGTATCTTTACTTTGTCCACTTCACACTAGAGGAAATTTCCTACATTCCTCCTATAAGCACAGGCCCTGCATTAATGATCATGTTGTATGATATCAGGCAAGCCCAGATCATAGTATAGCATGCATAAAACCTCCCTTTACATCTTAAATTTATTTCCCCCTTTCCTCCTTTTTCTGAACAGTGGGCTGCTTCAACTTCTGGAAAACTTTTCTTCATTAAAGCAATGCCCACAAAGCGCTGTCCATTAACAGTATTACCCAATTCTGTTGCGGCAGAAGTTTTCTTCAGAAACAATACAGAAAACCCTTGTTTCGTTTGAATGCGCTCTTATATTTTGTTCCACATTTAACATAATTATCACAGTTTTTGTTAGAAAAGCTCTGTTTCAGTCTTTGTCTGGTATTTCCCTGATTATACTTAGCAGGTCAAATCTCATGGTAGCCTAGTTAAAAAATACCCCACGGCTTGGACTTCCTGGCTAATGACATTCTAAAGTTCTATGTTAGACAAGGTTCATATTCCTTCAACAGGGTCACTCCTAATTCCATCAAACAAGACAGCCCCATTTCCTAATCGCATCAAGGGTTACCATTTCTCTCACATGTTTAAATAGGACAAGCATATATACTCACTCTCAGCATAAAGTATATCTAAATAATGTATTTTCTATTCTAGTGGATTCTTAAAAAAATAGTTTGTTAAGTCTTTGGGAGCCCATCTAGTTTACCTCCGGCTGATAAACATGTTTCCTCTACTCTTCAAACTGTGCTGGAAGGGGAAAAGATAAAAAAATTCAACACTTGAATTTGTGTTCCACACTTCTTTTCTTTCCCCTCACCACACAATGCTACTAGACTGTCCTGGCTTCTTCTACATGTGGTTTATTCCCATGATTGAGGAACTTGCAGGAGAGACAAATCAAGAGCACACTGGAAAACCCATGTTCCTAAAAC
Organism: Nesoenas mayeri; assembly: GCF_963082525.1. NCBI lineage: Eukaryota > Metazoa > Chordata > Aves > Columbiformes > Columbidae > Nesoenas > Nesoenas mayeri. The sequence goes on from NC_137542.1 coordinate 40,703,830, forward strand.
TTTTCCTCTGGCCACTGATGTAATCTCTTTGCATGTTTTAACACTCAGAGCAGCATCCAAGGCTATCAGCTACTAAGTCAGTGTGGGGGAAGGTCACTTTGTTCTCGAAAGTGCCTCTGCATTTCAAGAAAAAAATTGTAGCACCACGGTGATTTGTTTTAAAATAAAATAATCCGGTGTGCATTATCCCCTTAAAACGAAATAACAGAGGCACTCACTACCCCAGTGAAGTTTCCTAAATTTGACTTCGCCTGCTGTGTGCTAACATTCCTAAAGACTAACTTCTTCCTCTCACCAAAGACAGTGTTTCTACTTGTGAGCACAAATTTTACTGTCATAGATGCTTCAAGACAGTCCTGTAAGAAACAATGTCTTTCACTTTCAGAAATCTGTTCATCAGAAACTCCAGGAGGAAATGGTGTTATATCTATTCTTACTATTTCCCCTTCAGTCCTGACATGGTGATACGATGCCTTGCATGATCATCTTACAGTGCTGAATGAAAAGGCATAAATATTGTATCGGAGAGAAAAACTCTCTCAGGCTTTCTCTCACTTTATCCTTCACTGACTGCATCTGTCACTATTCTTCCTTGTCCACATATGGATGACACAGTGAGCTAACAGAGGTGACTTCTTAAAGGAGAATGCAGAGGAAAATAAGAATCACTAGTGTCACTGTTACAGTTTGGCATTTTCATTTGGAGTCCTTTTATTTATATGGAGGGGTTTAGAAAGTCAAAGGGTAGGTAGGGATGGGTGCTGAAGCTAATTATCCCCTTCAAATTTTTGCTGAGTTCAGACTCAAAGGGAAAAGAAAAGGGAAAAAGAAAAAAATAACAATTTGACATCTGCAAAAAACAATAAAGTCCCTTTCCTGGGATGAGCAGTTAGGTGGATCTTTGATGTTCCAAGACCCTGATATTTTCTGCGACAGGTTGCCGGAGCATACTGTGCTATAATATCAAAAGCATTGCCAGGAGGAACAATAGAGTTGCCAAAAGCCAACTGGGTATCCTTGGTGTCTGTGCAGCATTCTCACCACGGGATGGCTCGGCTGACTCATGTACGGTATCATCTGTTCAAACAGAAAGCATACATTCCAATGAGATTTTGCATTCTTAATAAACTCTCACTGAGCCTACAGCTGTAAGTAGACTTCGGTGTCTTTATGAAATAGGGCAATGAACCTTGCACTGTCACTGACTTTCACAAGCGTGTCATACGTAATTATATAACCAACTTGCGGCCAAGTCCTGCATTTCTTACTGGCAAAACTCCCACTGAAGACCAGAGAGCAGAAACTAAGTCTGATATCAGCAGATTGAGGAATGAAAGATTCTTCCTACAATAAAACTGTGTAGTTCTAGCTTTGGATGGCTCATTAGATAGCAATGGCAATAGTGAGGCAGCTAAATAAAAACATTTTATTTTTGAAAGGGCTTGAAGTTGCACATGCTCAGAATTAATTTTGCAGTTAATCCCCTTAGTGAGTTAAAGATTTTGACTCCTGAATTTGAAACGACAGCCTGTAAGCCAAATCATATATTCCGCTTCCATACATAAAATTTCCACTGAAGTATATTGCAGCTGGGGAGATGCAGGGGATTTATGACCTGTCTCCCTTTCTTGAAACAGAATTTTAAATGCTAACATATGACAACCTCTAGTTTTGTGGAATATATACTCAACCTGGAAAGCCTCATAGGTAACAGACTACCTTTCATGGTACACAAATTACAGATTTACATATACACTGCTAAAACTAATGAAAAAAAAAAACAGCTGAGTTGGGAAAACATGCTTATGAATTAGTGGCAGAAGAGAAAACAGTAGAAAACACTGAATTTATGATACCGAATAAAGCTCTTGGTAGATTTTGTAAAGTAAAGATCAGCCTTAAAGCCACAGCTTGCACCATAAAAAAAAAGGGCAGCTAAAGTCAAACTTGACTTCAGTGTTGTTATCGGTGTTACATTTTTCTCTGCAGAGCCTTCCATATCCACAGCTATCCAATTTGGCTACTATAAAAGTAATTTGTCTGATGCTTGCCATAAAAAGGCAAAATTGGGTTTGAATATTCTTAGTAGTAAGTGAATGCTAAAACTTTTTAGAAAGAGTGAAGTGGCCTCAAAATGTATTAATAACTTCTTTTAGAGTGCCTAAGTCTCCAGGAAAATTAATAGTAACGCACCACTTAGTGTAATAAGCTCCCCCATTTTATGAGAGGTGTCACCATACCTATGATGAATCTGTCTCATAGTTCCCATCTCAACAAATTGCACTGCCAAGATTACACTTGGTGTGTGCTGTGCGATTCCAATTAAAGGCACTAAAGGAAGCAGGAGTCAGGACACTGGGATCATCGTGACATATCGGCATGGAGTCTTTAACGTTACTTAGCTTTAGCTAGAAAGAAGCTCCCTCCCCTTCATATCTTTGACAGCACATAAGCAGGTAGAGCACTTAGCATAATTTAAGTTAATAGGCTCTTCATCCCCAGTTCAGTTACACAGCAAGATGCACAGTAAACTGGTTTAGCAATCTATCATGTTTTTTTCCAACACTAATTGATGCTACAGTTGCATAAAGCCTATCAACAGTTTTTCAGTGCTGCTCAAGGTAAAAGTATCAAAAATAAGCACTGATCAACTGTAAATATCTTCACATCTGTATAAAAGGGACATCATCAGATGAAAGTCCCACTGATGTCAGTGGGAAAGATGGACTGGAATGACTTCATTTACAACTCCTCACCATGTATAGCAGGAAGACCCTCCCAGGTCCTAATATTTTTCATCCAGAATTATTCCAAAGGAATATAAGAATTTCAGTGAATGCAGACTGATGTGCATTACCTTCTACCTCTTGCATCATCAACAGAGTTGCAAATAAGCCTGAAACTGCAGTATTTCAAGTTAACAGTTTTGTCTTAATTACATCCATGAGTCAACATTAAAATACAATAGGGCAGAACTACTGTAGAGCAGTAATAAATCCCCATTCTCTTTGACTATCAGATACTGCCACAACTGGAACATTTGCTACTGGTAAGAAAACTTGACAAAAAAGCCCCAACCTAAGAAGACTATTTCTCTAAAATGAAAAACATGGAGATCTTCTATGATGTCATTTTTTAAAAATCATTCTTCACAGGAGAATTAATTTTCATGTAACATTAAAGGGTTCCTTTCAAGAAATCATCTGGGTTTTCTGTCAAAGCGGTCCCAAGGACTCTACTTGTATAATACAGCATACAATTCATCTGCAGTTCTCAAAATCAGTTTACAAATATGATTTTCCTTAGAGGTGCAGTTATGACACTGCACAATCTTTAATGCTTAGGAAAAAGGTTTTGCTATATTTTAAACACTGAAGGCAAGCGATGAAGAGGACATAATTTCTGAGTACAATCTGGAAGGTCACTGCTAAAGACTAAAGAGCAGTACTTAGAAAAAAAATATTTTGTCAGTCATGTATTTTCCAGATCACATAGCTTTACATCATATGCTTCAGGTATAATTTTTCCAGATATGCACAGCTACAATTCTTGTTTGGGGACTTTTTAGTTTTATTAATAATGACGAAGAGAAGGGAGGACAAGAACAGGACCAGTCAGCTTCTTCAATTCTGAAACAAGTGTGATTTCTATAGACCGTTTCCTACAAATTCTTGAACAAAACCAGTGAAATTACAAGGGTTCAAGAATGACACAAATGGTGATTTTTAAAAGAAAGGTGACAGTAAGCAATCTGCTGAACATGACCCTCCTGCCTCCCAGTTCTCCTGTCTACTGCGGAAGAAGACAGTGGCAGGTTACGGGAGAGCACAGAAGCAGCAGATGCACGCTATGGGCAGGTAAATTAGTACATGACACAAATCACATGCAGCAAGCTGTCTAACGGCCTAATGACAGAAAAGTGTGACAGCAGTTGGCAGATCTGGGAATGGCTGGGTGACTGGTGACTGGTCCAAATAATGCAAATATACACAGATGCTGGGAGTGGAAACTTTTTGGTACCAAAAATTCTCATTAAAGCTATTATTTCCTCTCAGTAACACACATAGTATTTCATCTCAGACTGCAGTATGCTCTTTGTATTAATTTGGTTCCCTGTTTTGCATGCTGCTTTATAACGATATGTTTCTGTGATGATTCTAGTTAGGTACAGCCATTGAACAGGAAGTGAGCAGCATGGCTGAAAAAGAAGCTCTCAGTGAGTTCACTAAAATCAGGCATTTATTACTCAGATGATCTCTTTTGCAAACCAGTAACAGGAGAAATATAAATTAAATAGTTTGTGTTCACCAAACCACAAAACATAAAAAAGTGCAATGAAGTTTCTAGATTCATAGGTTTCTAGAGACATGGAAAGATCATCCTAATGCTTTCTGTAGAAGCATACTGTTAATAAATATACAAATATATTTAATGTACATGCACTCTCCTTGCATCTAGATCTCCTTAGAGAACATCTTTGATTCTCAAGACCAAAATTTTCAGGAGAGTCCTGAAAATCCTCCTAAAGAACAATAATAAAATCTAGCATGTATCCACAGGTAAATCATTCAAACTGCATAATTTGTGAAAGCCTTTTTATGGTTCTGTATAAAGAAACTGCAAATAACACGGAACAAAACATTTTATGTTGCTTCATAGGATAAGGGAAGTCTCTTTCAAATAGCACAACGAAGACCAAAAAAGAGCTCTTGGTAATCTGTTGTTCAGGGTATGTACTGAATGATATGTGTGTAATTTTTTTCTGGTATAATTTGTTGATTTAACAGTCTATTTTAATTATTGAGGCTTGAATAGAACAATGTATGAGCAGTGTGTAGGTACGTATAAAAAAAGCAGGTAATACTAGCATTGCAAATACTTTTCCTACATACCCACCTAATCTTAATGTCATGAGCCATCCCATTGAAGTTAGTGGAATTACTCACACACCTAGAACTAAACATGGTTCTATCTGTCATAAACCTGAGCTGTACAAACAATATACATGTACTTTCCATATAAAGAAATATCAGTTTGATTGATGCTGGAGGTTAATGCAACTTTGCCCTAGGCAGATAAAAGGCTTATCACAGCAAGCATTATTCTTATTCTCAAGGCAGTGTTCGGGGGGGGGAAGGTGTCGGGGAACACAGAAAATCCCCTCCCTCAACTTAAATCTGCTTCAATAAAAATGGGATAGGAATTCATATATATGTGTGTGCGTGTACGTTCATCCATAAAAATATTTTGCCTAAACAAATATAAATACAAATGTATATAATTTCAAAGGACTAACTTCTTATTTAAACAATAGGTCTGTCAGTTGCATGCCTGTGTCATGCACTAACATTAAACAAACAGTGATTTTGTTTTTCTGGAAGTCTTTTAAAACCGCATAATAAATGACGTGTGCCCATTTACTTTATTTCTAAAACTTTGGGCCTATTTAGTAAACAGAGTGTCTTGCCAACATGTTGGGTGTTTGGCTTGGTTGGGCAAGTGACTTCAGAATATTGGTGAAAATTTTATACTGGCACACACTGTAATTTATTAAACTATGTCACCAAAAAAAAAGTAACATTGGTAATATTTTTCCTCTCCTGCATTAAACAAGGATACAGAAAATATACCACAAGAGATATTAGCACTGCTAGGAATGTGTAAAAGCAGAGCAGTTGTACCATGCAAAGCATGCAGACAGAAAAGGAGAAAAAGTATTGAAGCGCCAGAGATAGACGGATTTGTTAAAAGAGATTCTCTAAGCATACTAACCTGCTGGTTCTAATGAATTTTCTACTTTGTCGTTAACATCGAAAACACGATCATGAACACCTATAGTTTTCATACAGCTGTCTATAACAAAAATAGAGATAACAGCCAAATACGTTAGTGAGACACCCTTAAACTCCCCACTTTCCTTTGTTTCTCTCTTTTTTATCTCTATTTACTATATGTAATTAAGCATATTCATATTTTAAAGCCTGTGGCACTCGTCCAAATGACAGTATAGTCTTCCATTTGTACAACAGTTTAAGAAACAAGCTAGCAACTGCCATGTAATCAGAACAAAGCTTTATGAAAAATGATAAGAAAATACGATGAAAATCATAACACAAATGTTGCTGTACAACAGTTGCAAAAGATTTAACAGTAAAAAAATATATACATATTTACGGCTGTTTACTAGACCACACATTAAAGCATGTACTACAAAGCCACCCTCAAAAGCTTGATCTGAAGAACTTACTTGCTGGTCGCACAAAGACCTTGAGCTTTAGACAGGATCTCCTTCCATTCTCTGAGATTGCAGAAGCTATAAATGGAGAAGAAAGACAAGTGTAAGAGAATGAAAATGCAAATCATCTTTTGTGCTTAAATAAAATATCATGTATCTTCCCTTCATCTGAAGGCCTGGACATGTTTCAGCCTTTGCATGTAAGGACTTCAAGTGCACAAAGGACCTTGATTATGCAAAAGTGTGGAAAGAACTGTGGATTTTATTCTAATCTATTTTTTTATTACTTTACATGGAAGAAATGAAACACATGGTATGTTCAATGTTTCACTGTCTTCTTCCACCTTTCCACACCTTTTTCCTCAAGAGATTGTTGCATATGATTTCTGCTGTAATGCAGGTGTCTATCCTGAAAAACTACACTTCAGAATAACTAGTGAAAAGCTAGTCTTGAAACACTAGTTCATAGAATTCAGTAACTGAAAAAGGAATGAAAAAAACAAAACAACACTGAAGGTGACAATGCCAAAAATAGGACTACGTATCTACTCCCACAAAATCAGAAATACATACCATTAAATTCTACCGCAAAAGCAGCCTCCATATGCTCCAATACATTTGCTTTTGTTGAAAAAATACTTATCTTGCTTCAGTCAAATAATGATTTCCCTGTGTTATGTAACTAACAAACAAAAAACAGTTTATCCCTCCCTCATGATTTCCCATTCAAAGTATTACATTTTAAGAGTACTTACATATTAGCAGAAAAAGAATAAGTAGAAACATCTAGAACTAATGCAAATGATCATATATATAAGACCACTGTCAGCACCTACTTACTTCCCAGGAACAAGTGGTGCTGTGAAAACTTCCTCTTTAGAACTGCAGTTGCCCCAAAATACATGATCATAGGGAAATACACCTGCCTGTCACCACTGACTGGACTCCCTACTGTATTATCTGCCAATTTGAATGCATTGGTAACTTTTCTCAACGTCTTCAATTTTGAAATGGTACACTGGCCTGCAGTTCAACATGCACACTGGCAACCAAGCAACTTGACTTGGGCATCCAGATTTTCACCTGTAAAATACCATTTGCAGATACATATTTTTGGCCTCGCAAAAACCGTCAAAGGCTATAGCTGAAAACCATTGCCTGAAGAATTTCAAAGTAATTTTTATTTAATTGCCCAGTCTCCTTCATCATTCAAAAAGCTGTATGCTAGAGCAGGACAAGCTGCCTTATGCAGAAAATGGCAACTGTCCTGATTTACAAAAGAAGACTGGGCTGACAAAATATTAGTTTGTTCTATTTATTACTGTTTGATCCACTTCTATTAATTCTGTCCATGTTTTGACAAATAACTAAAATGATTTATACAGAGACATACGAATGCAGACTGTTTATCTTCATGCTAAGCTCACACTTGAAGGCCTCCTCAGTTAACTTGAAATTTATTCTGTTGGTCTTTGATGATGTGTTTCCAAAGCAAGTGTCAGATTTTTCCTAGAAGAACTTAACAAGAAGAGCTAGCAAATTCAGTACAAACACACAAAAAAGCAGAAAAGAGTCCAATCCAGCTAATACTGTGACTCTGCACCTGTTGGGAAGTGCTTGAAAAATTGTTTATCTCTTTAAATCAAAAGACAAAAGTGTGCAGAAATGATGCTCTCCCCTTCACAATGACAAGCAGTTAAGAAGTGTTAACAGCTGGCTTTGCTGTAGGTTCTTACTAAATCAAAGTCAGAAAAACTCCCTCTACTGACATTTACTGTAACTGGTGTAGTATTTAGGGCGTAATATTTGCACCCTGTGGTTATATTCAGGAAATTGTGTCCTTTCTGTGGCCCTCACTGAATATATGCAACTGACTAAATACTTTGCTCAGACTGAACAGGCAGTTGTAGATTTCTCGAAAGATAAGAATCCTATAGCCATTACCACATTGGAAATAACATTTCCAAATTAGCCACAATGGAGTCCATACAGTAATTTTATCACTAACAGATTTTTCCTCCTCAGAAACTATTTCAGAAGTGCATCACAACGCACATTTATGTAAAGAAAAGTTTTAGCTTTGATTCTCACACACTGCTGTTGATGTCTGTAACCTAAGCACATTTGGGCTTACTGCTGTTTATTAGAATACTCTTAGTAATGACTAAGTAGGATACCATTAACTACCTAGGATAGCTAGGAGCTAACAAAATTCTATCTGGAAAAAACAGTAAATTAATACTTTGTATATAAAAAAAATTATATGTGTACATAATATTTGCACACACTTCAGAGCAAACAACAGCTAGTGACTGACAATGTTTTTTAGGAGAAAAATACCAAAATCTGTTCCCTGCTTAAATGTTTTTCCACCAGTCCTCACACAGGTTTGCATACTATAGACATCATGAAATGCAGTCCTATTTTGACCATAGCAGTTGTATTTAACTCATAATCCCAGAAACGAAGGGCAACGAAGATGATTAAGGGAGTGGAACATCTCCCTTATGAAGAAAGGCTGAGGGAGCTGGGTCTCTTTAGCTTGGAGAAGAGGAGACTGAGGGGTGACCTCATTAATGTTTATAAATATATAAAGAGTGAGTGCCATGAGGATGGAGCCAGGCTCTTCTCGGTGGCAAACAATGATAGGACAAGGGGTAATGGGATCAAGCTGGAACACAAGAGGTTCCACTTAAATTTGAGAAAAAACTTCTTCTCAGTGAGGGTGACAGAACACTGGAACAGGCTGCCCAGGGGGGTTGTGGAGTCTCCTTCCCTGGAGACATTCAAAACCCACCTGGACACATTCCTGTGCGACCTCACCTAGGCATTCCTGCTCCAGCAGGGGGATTGGACTAGATGATCTTTTGAGGTCCCTTCCAATCCCTAACATCCTGTGAAACTGTGAAACTGATGCAGTCTTAGTGATAAGTATGAAAAGGTGCTTTTTTCTTTTAAAGGGAAATAGTGTACTGTCAATGTTCTCAGTAAACCCAGGAAGATTCCCCTTTTACCAGTGTTTTATTCATTCAGAAAGAATAATAATTAAAAAAAAAAAAAAATCCAGTGAGATATTGTTCTGCTCTCACATCTGCCTCAACAACAAAGAATAGGGTGGTAAAGTGATATACTGCAACATCTTTGGCCTTCCTGAATAATTAAGAACTCTGACAAACTGGGTGACTAATTCTTTTTTTTCTTTTCTTCTTCTCTCTCCCTCTCCTTTCTCCTTGTCATCTTAAAAGAAGAAACAGAGACCGGTTGCACTATTTGCCTTAAGACCAGGTGTATAACCCACAGGTAAGAGTCAGGTTGACTTGTATCATCTGTCCTCCTCTCACACACATTACAGTAGGTATATCATTATTGTTGTGTTCTCTTTACTGTCTTACTTATTCTGCAATATTTTCACCAGTATCCCATCAAAACGCTGCCTGCTGGATTAAGATGTCCAGCATATGATGGCAACAGCTGGGATGTTATTTTTTCCCCTCTTTCAGCAACAAGCTCAAGGAATTTTTTCCCTGAATGTTAGGCAGATCACACTTGCTGTCTTTTACGGAAAGACAAGAGTCTTCATTAAATTTGTTTGGTTTTGGTTTGTAAGTTAATGCCTCAAAGCCTGAACTAAAGTTGAAGTTTCAAGTCCAAGTGTTCTACATGAAAGTCATTTTAATGGCAAACTCTTGCTGAAGAGGATGAAACTACAAATCAGGGTGACTTATCAACCAACTTTTTGACTAACAGCTACAAACACCACATGACCAAAGCAACACAGTAGAAATGATAAACAGCACATATTAACATTTACTAAGAATAAATGCTAAACATGCTTTTTCTGGAGCAGAGGTAATGCTGCAGCTAGGACCTATCAAAAGCTTAGGCTTACAGATAAAATTCTGGGATATATTTGAAACAAATACCTCCTATTAAACTGCCTGTAACTGGAAAAATTCAAGTCTGACTTCAGGATCTCAGGGTAGGAAAGAGCAAAGTGTTAGCAGAAACTTGGGTGATTTTAAGATGTTTTACTGTCCAGGAGAGGTGGATTTCCAGTGCAGCAGAATCTTGCTAACACCCTGACACTGTTGCATGCTTGCAAGAGAGAAACATTGCTGAAGTCTGAAAAGGAGAAGGAACTGCTCTTTGTCAGGTGGGTTCTGTTAAAGTTGCTTCCCAGGTAAACTATCGCTATTGTTGCTACATTCTACTGAAATTAGCTATAGGATAAGAATATAAGTCCTTTCTATATGGTACAAAGAGAAATTTAATCCTCCTTTCTGCACAAAAATCACATTAGTTCCTAAGGCTTTGGTATAAGGCTTTTCTATTCACCTCTTTTAAAAGTGATATTAGCCATAAAACAGAGGCCAGTTCTGAGAGAAAGGGGCCTCTGATGCTAATGGAACCTGTCCCAAGCAACACTTTCCATTTAAAAAGCAAAAATTCCAAAAGAAAACAAAGGCAACTGAAAACTTGCTGCACAACAAAAAGAAACATTTGGAAAAATGATCCCAAGAGGATATAACAAGTGGTTATATCCTCTTTTTGCCATGAATTATCTTAGAACAGAAGGGTCTAACTGGTTTAGTTTGCATCAGTAAGAATCAAAATGAAATGCAGAAGTTGTTAGTTCCTATATTCTATTGCAATTCCTATGATACTCCACTCCTGCCCTGCCCTATCTCAGCTTTATCAACAACTTCATGACAATCTCCTGGGTCTCTCTTTTAAAGAACATGTTTTAGACTTCACAGTTACATAAAGACTTGGGGTTAGAAGGAAGTGCACACTAAAATCCCTCCGAAATGATAAGATATATGAAAACACTTCAATGATTCTAGAAGTAACTCGTTTGGTCTCTTCTTTAAAAAAAAAAAAAAAAAGAAAAATTCCATGAATCAAAAGAAATTCAAGTAATGATCTCTGTATTCTTGAGATGAAAATACCATCTCTAATAGTCAAACTAGTAAAAAATCAAAACAAAACATGCCATGAACAGCCCACAAAAACAAATTAGATGAGAAAACTTCTCTTCTTTGAATCACTTCTGGCTACCATTTTTATGCTCTGTAAGGAAAGGAAAGACAGTGAAGAAAATTATTTCCTCCTGCTCTAGAGCTAAACCATAAATATCTTAGTATTTGCTAGATATATTTAAATATGGGGGAAAAATAAACATGGCTCCCTATATCCTACTCTTAAGCAGCTCTCTGCTAGAAAACACATGGTACATTATTAATATATTAGATATAAAAATAACAGGTTAGGTCTTTCCTCAGCCTGGTAAAGCTTAGAAGAGTTACACAATGATTGCAGGAAGTCACAGATATAGAACAAAAAGTAACACACACAGAAAACACAGTGACTTTTTTCCTCAACAGTTTTGCAGTTGAATTTACTATGTTAAATCCCTAAAACTCCTTAAAGGAGTCACCAAGGTATGGTCCAATAAACCTAAAAAGTAAGCTAATTAAATAGTGTATGAAAAAAATGTATTAAAATTTCAAAAGTAACTTGGTTATCAGGACCTGCTAGTCACGTGACAAAAGCTGTAATTAAGTACTTTCTTTCCTGAAACATGCAGGAGTTTGGCTGGCAACTATCTGAGGCTCAGTTTCCAACCTAAGAGTGAGTTACTAGGATGGCGTATACAAAAAGTGTTTCAACCATTTTATTCACTGATATTCACATGTAATCAGTGGTTTCCTCTGCTTGTCTTTTCACTCATTCTTAGCTTTCTAATTACAGCATTGCACCTTTTCCTAAAATGCAAGTCCTGATACAAACAAACAAACAAAACCCCAAACCAAACAAACAAAAAACCCCACCACACAACATAAATGCAATTCAAATCCTCATTTAGCACCACAAATACATTTAATATTCAAAGCACAATCCACTATGGACCCTGTTAGCAAAACTGGAATTGCTCAGTGTACAAATAGCACTCCATTTCTCTAAGTCAGTCAGATGGCACCTTTGTTTTAGAATGAGGGAACACTGGTAAAAGAGTATCCTTTCCTTATGTAGGAACCCAATACTCCCCACTGTGTCTCTTCACAGCCCTGATATGCTGCAGATAATTCTCTTGCCATTTTGCATTTCTGGTTTCTATGATCATTCACTTGGAGTAGTCTCTAATTATAAAGGTTTGTGAAACACTGTGGACATAAGTCTGTTCTCAGTATATTTTTGAAAACTGTGATGAATGTTTTCTTCTGGTCTCTGCTAAGATGTCCAGCAAACATGATCTCCTTATAGAGAAGATCTGAGAAATCTCACCAGCATCTCACCTCAGTTTCTTGCAGATATACTACGGCCAGCACCCTCTATGTGTCACACAAATTCTGGCACTGCTAAGCGCTTTCCAACAAGAAGCACTGAACAGAAGTATCGGTTCAGACTGGGAAGCCAATAGAGAATTTCAAACTTCTCCCCAGCATACTAAATAGAGATGTCACCTGCATATAACTGGAGTAAACACTTAACATTGCTCAATCTAAATGGGTGAAATTGTAACTTCTGTAATCACCTGGAGAAACATCACAAAGAGAGAACCTACAGCAACCCCATACACGAGGTGCTGCATGTTCTAAATCAGAAATTCATGTTTATGCAGTCCTTCCACTCTCTTTAGGCCTCTTAGTTACAGACAATCTCTTCAGGAGAAAATATTTATAGCTGGGATTTCCCTTTAGCTCTTTCAGGCACAATACTACTCCCATTAGTAAAATCCAATATCCAGGTAATGTTATACAACCTGCAAATCACAATTCCACCAACCTGAAGTGTTTTAGCATCCAATATCCTGTAACAGCTACAGAGCTTTAAAAAGTTTTCTTTTTAAGAACAGTCATCTGCTTCCTTCTTTGTAAAGAAATGAGTATGTGTGAGAGCATTAAAAATGCAGTTTTCCATTATGTTTGCCACAGGCAATATTTCTCAATTTGTGCAAGTCAAAAGAAGAAAATACCCTATTAGTTGTTAGAAGAGCTGAGCCTTTTCCCTGCAGGTTTTCATGTGATTTACCATACAAAAATGTATGCAAATTAGCCAGGTAAATGCAGAATTAGTTATTAATATTCTTCTCACAGTTTAGATTGAAAAAAGTTACAAATTTGCATAAATGGTACAACTGAAAAAGTCAGCTAGAATTTAATGAATCAATAAAGCACTTCTTTGTCTGCATACATGAAGCAAGGCCCATACCTACAGACAATGAAGAGGTCTTAAAAACTACTAATCAAAAAAGAAGCTAATACTGTCTATGGCTAAATAGAGGCAAAAGTACTACGCATACTAGTAGTTCCAAATGAAGTTTTAAAATCCACAGTATTAAAAGGGCACTTAATATAAATGCATATTTCACTTTACTCCTGCATGTTCGACTAGATCTGTATAGGTGAATGTAAAAACAATAATATCATATTTCTGTACGATCACCATGTACATACATGTCTACACATATATAGACTTATATTCTGCACTTCATGCAAAATATAAATAACAAAGTGCACAGCAACGGAGAAAAAGACTTCATAAAAGCTGTGTGCACAACATCAAGTGGATTGTAAAATACTACTTTTATTTCCTAATGTCTTATACCTAATTTGCACTGCCTTGGCACTGTGTAAAAACACTGGATTATTATGGCCTATCTCACAAGTAACTGTATTTCTCAGATCCCCTAAAAATAGCCTAGTAAATGGAAAAGACTTGATGACAAATGCTATTTTAGTGAGAGTTCTTGGAAGAAAGTAATACATAGTTACTGTTTCTGCATTAGCACTTAATGGTGAATTAAGTGTCCTATTGCAACTGCTTGGCCAGGAAAAACATAATTTTTCTTGCAGTTTCTGATCTGCTGCAGCTAATATATCTGGTTGAAGGCTGCATGGAGGCTGTATAGATTCAAAGTAGGTTTCATATCAAAGTCATACAAAACAAAATCCTGTATGGTACAATAAGTTAACCATGGACTTCCAGTTTTATTAAGCCATTTGTCCATTACTTCCTCTGTAAGGGGACTTAATATTGTCTAGCCCTATATCTCTCTCAGATAGGACCCTTATCTGCTCTAGAGGGTGATTTAACGACAAGACTTCTCTGTTGTTGGCCTGGCTGGTATACTGGTGTCAGACTTTTTTAGTGCAGAACATCCAAAGACCAGTCCCTCACACTGCTGGGCACCTCCAGGTGAGCAGCAGCTGAGGCCTCATATGAGGCAGACAGCATCACTCTGGATCCAGTCCAGTTTACTGCAGCCATACTGTTATCATCTGTCCTCCCAAGTTGTCATATCCAGTTGAGTTCAGATAAACACAAAATTACCTCAGTGCAGAGCAGCTTCTACCCTTCACACCTTCAGGAGGACAACAAAGCAGACATTTTGGCTACAGAGAAACCAAATCCTGTCTTAGCAGTTCCTCTGAACCAGGCCCTGAACCAATATGAGAACTAAGCTCAGCTGTTCTTTGCAGAGACTTTTATTTTTCACAAAAGCAAGAACAGTTATGTTTGTTTAAGGACCAGGGCAAAGGTATCATCTAACTGCAGCCTGAGTTTCCCAGATAATCCATCTTGTGTCTATGGTGTTTGTTCTCATTAAAAAACAAACAAAGCTCAGCTGGAAAGAAATGAAAGGCATATCCTACTTTGAATGGACTTTCAGTTGCACGTAAGCTCCTGTGAAATATAAGGAGGTAGAGATGAAGAATAGATCATATAGTTGCTCCCATATGAAATATTTGCAGGCCTTTCCCTCATATGAGATGGTTTCCCTGTCATAAATTCAAACTGTATTACATATCACAAAATAACGGCTAACTTTTCTGCACTAGAGCAATATAAATGACTGATGTCATACTTTTCTATTGCAACAAAACAACACTTATTAACTAAAATGAAATAAAAACATCAGATCTCATTAAAGTTTTCAATGGCATTAACAAAACCAAATACAGTTATTGTACAACATTAAGACCGTATTAGAGTAAATTGCTAATAAAAGAAGTTAATACTATCAAATAGAGCACTCAGAGAAAAATATATCTTCCTCATACTCTTCATAAGCACTTCTGTTCTTTGATTTTCCCTTGGTATCACTAGAAATAAAATGTTTTTCTTCAAGCAGGCTATTCATTTCGCTAATTTCCATCTCTAAGAACTAGATATAAGTAAATCCTTTGAAGAGATGTTATAGTCTTGTTAATAATGACCTTCTCTTTTTGATCTTTAAAGCAACATGTTCACCCACATGGAATTTGTGGATATTGTATCATGCTACTAAACCTCATATACTTTAATGGACTTCATATTATCCATGTCTAGCTTTACCACTGCTGACATTATTATATAAAGCACAGGCAAACATTCCATTCAACTCAATTTTCATGGTCTGGCCACTATCTTTAAAATATTTAGAGACATTTCTAGCTTCCTACGCCATGCTTATAAATTCAGTCAGTTTACAAAAATACGTAAGTAATGATAAATGTTTTATTGTGCTAGGAGTGTGACATGGCATAGACATGAAAAGTTACTTCTGCTGACTCACCTAAGCAAAGCAATTAAATATCTTTTTCATGTCTTGTGGAGGAGGGAAAAGACATAAAGACAGGAAGAGATCTTCAAGAAGCTGCCTTAGAATCAGGAGAAATTTAGTAAAAAGCACAGAATGCAGACTGTATATTGTTGTTTTTTAAAATTAAGGCAAATAGTGAGAATAATGCAAGTTTGAATGTGTTTGAGTTCACATGCATGCCCAGAAGTCTGCAAATGCACTGCTTAAAGAGAATACTATTGCTCAAAAGATTTCTGAAGGACATTTTCTCTTGTCAAAGCTCTAAAAGCACCCTGACATAGTGTTTACAAAAAATGCCTTTATGCATAATCAGCTCTTACACAGATAAATCCAAACTTGAGCAGGATGGAAACCAGTTATGGTAAAATAGATATGGTAGAAAAGGTAAAGTTTGTAAAACACATCATAGTCTACTGTAACTCACACTCTGATACTGAGAAGATTCTCGGGGCAGAGACCTTCTGTTTCATTACACCTACTATGATAGGGTCTGAGGCCATGACTGAGCAGAGTACTAACACAGTAACAGATGCCAACACTATATTAATAACAGTGCATCTTTATCAGATGAATTCCCAGTTTGCTCAAGTCCTGTAAAAGCACTACTGAACCTTCAATCACTCTACCATACAAGTCAGAAATTTTTATCCAGTCCTTAGAAGGATTTTCTTAGCCCTTCAATTTGTCACCTTTATCATGAAAAATTCTGGAACACATCAAGCTGTAGTTTTCTCTTGGAGCAAAACTTGCCCAGTGTATCAGGTGTTGCAGTTTTATTTAAACTTCTAGATGACTGCTTTTTTCTTTCACTTGTCTAGCTTGTGTTCAGCATCGCAGGTTGCATTTATGCTTTGAAATCCATATATGAAAAAAGTCAACATATGTGAGAATAGCTGCAGCATCATCAAGGACAGCTGTTGCCTTGTCAGGAATTTGACACGTCTCACCTATGCCAGAAAAGGACTGTAGATTGTCATGACTGTAACTGTGGGAAAGTCCAAAAGATCCATAGGATAGCTAACTTCATTTTACTCTGCCACAAATTATTTCCTTCTGTGCTTCCCCTCCTTGCCCCCCCCCCCCCCGCCCCGCCCCGAGTAATGTATGCCACAGGATGTTTAGCCCTCTTTCCAGTGATCATTCCCAGACGAACTCAAAATTAGACAAATATGTGTACACTTTTCCATAACTAGGAGTCAAAAACTCTAGCGGTATGGAAACCATTTCTTAAAAGCAATGAATACCACATCAGACTG
This sequence comes from Nesoenas mayeri, assembly GCF_963082525.1. Taxonomy (NCBI): domain Eukaryota; kingdom Metazoa; phylum Chordata; class Aves; order Columbiformes; family Columbidae; genus Nesoenas; species Nesoenas mayeri. The sequence goes on from NC_137542.1 coordinate 40,720,907, forward strand.
TTGCAACACACAGGTACCTCTAGAGCTTTTCTCTTCCTGAATGCTGTAACAATTATTCTCTCAAAACTGAAGCATTTCTCCCCATTCTTCTAGAAAAGTCCCTGTTTCATACTAACAATCTTCCCAAGCAGGCTGGGAAAATCTCATCTCTATTTTCTATCTGGTACTTTCTGACCTAAGCAAGCACCTGCCCAGTGCAAGTTTACTGCTCTATTCTGTACACATCAACCAGTCAAGGAACTCGTGTAGCCAAGTTGTAAGCAGCTTCCAGTGGTTCTTCCCATGAATATCTAAGATCATACATATGGAAAATAATATGAGATAAACCAAAACCACTTACTTGAAACCTCCTTGCTGATGCATATTTCACTTCAAGAGAGATGGACAAAAATGCTGTCAAATTAACTTCTCTCAACCACACAGTACCCATCACTACTTGATTTGAGTGCCTCTAACCAAATGTGCTGCCTCCACTCAACCATTAGAGACCCCAAGCCTAGTCATACTAACTTTGCCACTGAAGTGCACAATCTCTATTCTGTAATCATGAAGATCTACTTACATTTGTGTCTACGTTCCTGGCTAGTTCATATAATGAACATCTGCACTGGATATAGTTTTGGTAGTTGTATAGAACTGCATGACAGTGTGCATCAAATGCTTCTTTCCCCTCACATTTAAAAGCTGGTTCAGTGTACTGAGTTTCTTCAAAGAGGCCCAAATACACTCTGATTTACCTTAGCTAGGAAAAGAATCACCTGAAATACATGTATTTTCTCCTTGAATTACTGCAGCAAAACATGTGGGACTCAAAAAAAACCTCCCAACCAAACAAGAAAAAATCCAGTCTGAGATCAAATAATTCACTTTGTGGTGGGGGGAAGCATCAGTTCTGCAAATAAGTGTGTACTGTTTGATCTGGAGTCTCAAACAAGGGTCAAGGGTGCTTTCATACTTACCTATGAATTATATGACACGGTATTGCTAGCTGGAAGGCAAAAAAGACCCAGAGTATCTCCATATGGATGCTGCAGAAGCAGCTAAGGCAGGCTATACATGCCTGCTACTTGCTGATGCCACTCTCACAGCTGCCTACAGCACCAGCTGTCCTGCAGTATGGATACACATGGGGTCCAGCACACCCCAACAGGACTTCCAGCTGGGACAGCCATAAACCTGGGTGTGACTTGTGGCTTCTTTCAGCGACTGCATAGGCAGAACCAGTGACACAGAAGCATCCTTCTTGTTCTTTGTTTCTAGTTAATTTCTAACATCTCTATATACTTCCAGTTCACCTTTTAGGGATCACTGAATAATTCGTTCTTTAGCCAAGTAAAAGTGCTTGTGGTATACTTCTGCATTTTTCTGTTCTCCTGCAGAGACAATATTTTTTTTTCTTCAGTTAGGCTGGGGGTTGGTTTGTTTGTTTGTTTTGAAGCCCACAAGGTGTGTAATCAAAGCCAGCACCAGAGCATCCTAATTACAAAACCCAGCAAGGAACTTTTTGCACACATTTTTTGGACTTCACATTTCTGTTCACAGAATCTTCTTGCTGGGAAAGTAGAGATCATGAGAAAAGTTCAGGAGACAGAATCCAGACTGGCAATAAATAATTTTTCTCTTCTTCCTTTAATACCAAGATCAAATAAAGAAAAATTGACCCTGTATTTGTAACAAGTCATTCCATTTTTGTTTGAGAAAACATCCTGAGGAGGATGGTGGGGAGGAGATCAAGGTTTATGGTTTGGGGCTTCTGGAAAAAAAAAAAAAAAAAAGGCATCTTGAACTAGAGCTGAAGAAAAATAGCAGGTCTGAAGTGCTATCAAGTGCTAGCTGCTTTCTGCTGAGCTGAAGTGACCATTTTCAGATCCTTTCAATCTGTGGTGAAAAGATCATTACCATGCTGCTCCCAGGAAGTCAGTCCTCCTGCAAGTGAGCTCCTTTGTTATGAATATGGAACAGATGGAACCAAATCTATCTGCTCCATAGGAACAAAAACACTTACAACTTAGTTCTCTCTATTAAAGACTCTACTTAGCTCCTTTATAGCACTGGCTTTCTGTGCACTGCTGTGAGGTTTTGACTTTATAGAAAAAGGCACTTCATAAAAGCAATAGTTCTTACTCTTAAACCAAAAGCAGCCTAAGAACTGGAGAAGATGAATGCAGAGTTTAACCTGCATGGCTCCTTGGAGATATGCAAATTTTCAATTACTTTTTTTCTTCTTTATCTTTTTTTTAAGCTAGAGAAAGGATTATTTTTCTGAGGAGGAAATATGGCCATATGTTGCACTGTCTGTGCATCAATAGCAGTAAAGTACATAGATGGTAATAGACAGCTCACTCTAATAAGGGTGGATCTAACTATGTTACTGCAAGAAGGAACATAGATTTTATTTGTCCATATGTAAGTGTGGGTCAGGATAACACCTGGCGATAACTATAGCAGTCTTTCAAAAATTGACTTTTTTGGTAGGAACCCTCACCATGAACAAAAAAAAAGATATTTAATGCATCAATTTATCTCCAAATATTGCATCTTGTTGGGCATATTTCATAAGACTTTAACAGAAGCTACATTAATATTAGACCAATTGACTTTGCAAATTGAAAAGATGCATAAGCTGCAGCTGAAACTAACAGATGTGCTTACTGACTGCTCATTTTCAGCAGAGTTAAGCAGGTATGGGTAGAGTGTCTTTCACTTTTGCTACTACCAGAAAAATAACAAATGTTTATTCCTAGCCGCACATACACACAGATATGGTTTAAATCAGCTTCTCACAAAAACTCATATAACAGAAGTTAGCAACCTGCTTTACTCACTGTTTAATATGTTAATACATTTACCGTCTGGCTGCTTTTTCAGAAGTAATTGAAAAAAGGATTTTTGTGGCAGGATGCTTTGATTCTGACTAAATCAAGTCTTTAGGCAATTTCCCTCTGCCAGCAAAGGCACAGCTTGCCTGAAGTTGTAACCTTTGTTAGCGGAAGAGAACTGGCCTTGAAACAGATCATGAAGCAGATGTTTTATGCCAAATCAGAGCCTAGAGATATACAGGCTACTGCAAATAAAACTCTTCTCCTGTCTGTTCAATCATTTCAATTCCCTGCAGTGTGAAATATGAACTTGCCAACAAATGGCCAGTGTGCTAGGCAACACAGCAGGGACAGCAAGTGCCACAGATGAACCAAGGGCTGGAAAACTCCTTCATTAGGTCTGATTTTCAGCCCAAGCCTCAGCAGTGACATGTGGGAGACACCTTCAAAAGAAGGTAATGGCATTTGTAAAGGCAAATTTCCATCAGCTTCAATTATAGAAAGTGCATGCACTTGGGTGGTAGAAAATGAGGTTCATATGGCTGTATCTACAGTTCATAGTCATTAGTGGCTCATGACAAAGATGGTGGGTTTTTTAATTACTTTTCTTTAAAATTTTGCCAGCTGAGACATGAGTGTTGATAAAAAAAAATCCCATCAGCTTAATATCAGAGCTCTGCTACACAACTTATGATGAAAGCCCTACAGGAAATCCCATTGTTGAGTGGTGGGTAAAAGCCCCACTCCTACCACCTCTGAGGAGCATGGCAGGACTCTGGTGCTACCTGCGCAAAAGGGCAAGACAGTCCAATGCTACACTTCCATCTTTTATTGGTCTCCCCATCTATGTGTTTCCATCTGACTAAAGTATTACCCGTTTTAGAGACCCACATTCACTCTTGAAAGCTGTCTAAAACACCAGTTAAAGGTAAAAGAAACCCTGTACTTTCAAGTCACTTTCCATCCATGTCAACACTACAGTGACTCTCTCATGTGTTTCTAAGGTAACAGTTGCACTTTGTGTTAAAAGGAAGAGCTGACAATACCAGACTATTTTAGCCCTTGATTATGGGAGAGAGATTATCAGGCTCAAGTTGTTAAGAATATTGTATTTGCACTTAAAAAACAACAACAACAAAACCTGGTAAAACATAAACATACCATTAAAAATAACCTACTGACAAGCTTTCAAGATGTTTACAATCTGAAACAGAGATCACATTTTCAAAAGATGTCAGTGTTTCATGTGCAAAGCATTTTAGAAATCTGGCCAACTATTTGGATAGCTAAGTGACAGCTAACCACTTCTAAAATTATGACTCTAATTGGGAATGCTAAGCACTTCTGACATATAGCCTGTAATATGCAATCTATTTATTTCACCTACTTTTGGACTGAGATTAAGGAAGAACAAGACTGAAGAAGCATATGTGCAATTTACATAGAGTAAATTAGATAGATTGTATCTGCTCCAGGTTTAGGGGGATTGTGTTTTGTTTTGTTTTTTTTTTTTTTTTTTTTAAATTTGTGTGTTCAGGTGCATTTCAGATCAGTCCTGTAAAACCTAAATTAAGATTATACTCAAATGTAGATGCATCACAATCAGTGCTAGTTTCACTGATGTTCCAAATCCAAAAAGGCCACAATGACAAACTAATCTGGGTGTTTCTCAGATTTTTTTTTCAGAAGTCCAGTTAATCAAATCAATAATTTTTAGTATTCAATGTATATATGCAATCTCTACTTACTTTTCAAATCTAATGTAAAACCATGAATGGGAAATTTATGTCTATAAATCAAAATTCATTTTTCTCTATGAAATGGCACAGAAAAAAAATTACTGCTACTTTTATTCTTTTCCCACTGCCTCCCCTCACAGAAAGTTATTATTTGAGGGTCTTCTTTCTTCAGCCTAAAATACAGTTGCTGAAGATCTAGGGAAATGTCATGAGTCCTCCTCTGGCTGCTTTATTTGTGTGGGGTTTTTTGCTGACTTCATTGTAGAATGTACGTGTGCTTGTAAATTTACTTTGTATTTATATGTATGCAGTACAGATTTACATGCACATAATAGCACACAGAATAGCATATGTTGTTCACAAGCACTCTGTGGAATGGCTTACATCCTCTCATGAAAATACAGATGTACTCACACAGGTAGCGAAAGTGTAATTTTCATTTACTTTTCTAAAGCAAAATGTTCCTGATCCTCATAGTTGATACAGTTCAGAAGATTTTCTCTTCCTTTTCTATTTACAACTTGGATGTGCCATTAGGTTCCCCAAGAGATTTATTTTTGGCATAAGACTATTATTCACTAAAATGAAATATTTTCTAGTTCACTAAAATGAAAAAATTCTGGGCAGAAATATCTCTTCTCAAGCAGGCTAGAAATATTCTCCCTAGACAGTCCTTCATAAGGGTTTTTCCAAAGCTAATTCTTGAGGCACATCTTTTAGACCTCTGTAAAATCTAGAACAGATTATTGAATTTCCAAATTATCCCACAGTTTGGTTAGAAGCAATGCAATTGTTTCTGATGAGAACAAGTAGCTGGGTGTGGCTGAGTAGAGAGTGGTTCAAGGGTCTGAGAGTGCACAGCACATTCAACTCATTCCCTCACAGCAAACAGTGACTACTACAAAGAATTAGGTGCCAGGTAACTGCAAAGCTACTGGAAAAGGCAGTTCCTCCCTCAACTAAGAAGGCAACAATAGCATGGTATGACATATAGCTTGGAGCACTCCAATGAAATTGAACATTTTATGGTTTGCATACCAAAGATTTTGTTGGCAAATCAAAATGCTTATTTTCTGAAGAGTGGACGTATTTTCTTATGGAATCTGCAGTACATTTGTAGTGAATCGCTCCTTCGGCCATCTTCTGCAACAGGAGAGGTTTCAGTGGTAATGTTTCTCCTCTAATTTACATCCATTACCACAGTAGTTACCAGGAAGAAGGGGAAGGGAACTAAGCTCAGCAGAGAAGTAAATTTAACACCTCACATAGTCACACTTCTACCCTGAGAAGTATTGCAAGCAGTCCCTTGGGCTGAATAGGGCTGAATTTACCTTTAACCTCATTTTCACTTACAAAAGCATAAGCGATGTGTAATGGTCATAGCATGGTTATGCCACATTGAGGACAAGAAAGAACAACTGGTCAGCTTAGCCCATAGAGGAAAATAATTATGTAGTGAAAGTACAATAAAATGCCCAGAAGGCCCTTCACTGGGATTTTATATTACAAATATTTTATCTTTCAGTAGAGTTAAAATTATATTTACATTGACAAAATTAGCTTTTTTATAACCACAACAGCTAAAGCCTTTAAAACAAACAAATTTTTTTACAAAAAATTTAATCAATAAGTGGCTTTTTCATACTGTTATTTTACATACATTGTGTGTGTATGTGCACATATAACAGCATATAATCCATATACACACAAGTGCTAAATAAATACATGATAAGTACAAGAAAAAAAGGTCACTGAGTAGAGAAGCAACCATTGTTACAAACACTTTGTCATTTTTGAAAGAACAGTACTCTAACCCAACACTTGGCCTCAGGAAAAAGAAAACACACCCACAAACAAAATCCAACCAAACCAAACAGTAACAGATTCTTCACTAAACAGTTTCACTGCAAATTTCACATATGCTTGTATTAAGCCATGGATATTTTCAAGTTCTCAGACTTCACTGAATTCATCAGCTGCCCTGTACTGATTTTGGGGAAAGAGGGGTACATTAACTCTGTGCCACGGGACTTCCAAAACCTCCATGAAACAGAATCAGCCCCGCAGGTATCTCCTAAGTTTGATGCTGAACAAAAGCCTTCCCTGTTATAGTTTGAGTACTAGCCATAGTAAGTTTCTCAGGGGAATAACACTACCCCTACTGATTTTATCATGTCCCTTTCTTGTGAAATATTTCACTGAAAGTAATTGGAACCTAATGATGCTTCAGAGGAGTCTCCATATGACAGAATGATATAATAGGAAATGTTATGTTTGAGACTATACTTTCTTTTCACAGGATCCTTAGACATCCAATGGGAACTGTCAGAGCCATCAATCAATTAATTTTCTAATCTCTCTGTAATGAATTTTTTCTCCTTCGACCCTTGTTTGTCTCTTTTGTAGCAAACAGTTGATTTTTCACTTGTGTTTCGATTTCCTTTATTTTATACCACCCTAAAATACAAAGTGGAAGAAAAAAAAGGAGCTAGCCATAATGGAACAAAATATAGCATGTTCTGTTCTTTAATTCCTTGGAACATGATAAGCTCAAAAAGAGGTATGCTAGGAAATTGGTTTAGTCTGGTAAAAGCATGTCAAAGTGTGAAGCTCATGCTGGCAGTTTGCCTTGCATTGCTGTTAAACCGTGCAATATTTGTTTTGACCCCTTTCTCATAATTCTAGTCTTTTTCTTCACATAATGTACTGGGTTCATGGACTGCTGCTACAGGACTCCATAGAAGTACTTGCAGATGCACAGAACACGAAGTGGTCACCTGTACTTTTTCACAGAGATGTAAATAGGGCACATGAAGCTGTCTTGAGGAACAAAACAAAACAAAACAAAAAAAAGGAATGATGCGGGCAAAGAAAGAAGAAAGCATGAAGACAAAATGAAACAAAATGTGCTAAAACAGCAGTTGCGTGGGCATCTCACTTCTCCTATTGGAAATATGGACCCACCAAAAAATTAAGAAATGTGTGTCTGGTTTGCTTTTTAACCCCATTTTGCTTTGTTGATTAACCCATTTCTGTTCTTAAAATGAATTACACCATCTTGTACCTCCACTGTATAATTTTATCAAGGAGGCAACATGTCATGCTGGCAGTGACGGTCTGCATTGAAGTGAAATGTATAGTAAAATTCAGTTTTCCTCAAATGAATTCTTGAAACTGTTAATCGTTATCTAAATGCCCACAATAACTGTTTTATTCTCTGTGGCAGCTGGGAGAAAAAAATGTCTTCCAGGAAGCATTTTGGCAGCCAATATGCTCGTTAATAAAACCTGAAGAACATTTGTGATTAATATAAACTACTAATTCCACTCTTAATGCTTAAATGTGACAGTGACTAACTTACATAGTTTCACTTGAGCTGCCACTGAGTATTTCAAATGGGACTACAACCAAAAAATACTGTTGCATTGGTGTACATTTCTAAGCAAACCTACCACTAGTGCGGTGCTACACATGAGGAACCCTATCTCCGATAACAATTTCTAACCATACTGGCTAATAATTCTGCTTGAGCTGGGGGGGAAATGGTCAGCACTGAAAGCTACCTAACACCCTCTTATTATAAGGTAGAAGGAGCACATTTTGTACAGATGTTACAACAAACTGTGAGGTTGTGAGGCAGCTGTTGATTCTGCTACCTAGTTGGCAACATTTTTTTTGTGCTATGATGTGAGACAGCTAAAATCTTCACAGTTTAAGTTCAAAACTCAGTACTGCAGCAAAGCGTGTAGGCTGCAATGTCGGTGCTTCGCAGGACACTGCCAAGCAGCAGTCAAGCAGATGCTTGATTCCTCAGAGGTGATCTTGTGATTGCATAGATTACTACAGCGAGACCTAGGTAAAGAGATACAGCACTATCAATGGTGCAAAATAAATAGCATCCATATTTCAAGGCTTCAGACAATTGGTTTGACAACTAATACCTTTTTACGTTATAAACATGCTTTACATGTATTCTTACACATGATACTTTGAAACTCCAGTAGAGTTATAATTTGCTTGCTTATATTCAACAGCTAATAAAATAATTTTAGAAGTCTTGTGTAATGTAAGAAAATTCTAAAAAATAAATTGCTAAACAATAACCTATCTGTATCAGTTGCTTATGTCTGTGCAACGCTGTCAACAGCCTCACTGTAACATACCTTTACTTCTGAACAAACATATGCTTTCCTTTTGCAGAATGTCTTCTGCAAAACCTTAAAATACTACAGAGTAGTAGTCCACATGCAGTTTTTAATGCTACAGCCATCAAGATCTGGGAAGATGACTCAGTATTACTAAAAGTAGATGTGTCCAAAAAGCACACAAGAAATCCAAGCTCACATCTGTGCAATACCCCCACCTATAACTATTAAAACATAATGTACATTAAACCACTCTGGTGTAGTTTTCCCTGAATACATTTTAAATGCCACTACAGCTGAATTGTCAGTGTTTTTTAAATTGATTAATATACTGCGATTCTGAATATCTTTCAAAAATTAACATCATTTCACCCCCAGAAGATCAGCAACAGCAACCGTATTCCCCGCATCCATCATCAGGAGCCTGGTTACTTTTGTGCATAGAATGAGTTTCTGATACACCTTCAAGCCATTTCTAATTCACTAAAGTAGTGCTGTATCTAGCTGGCTGTATCACTTGATACTTTAAATATTAAATATCCATGATGTAAAATGGAAGACAGAGAGATTTTAGAGGCAGTAAAAATCTCATTTGGCCAATAATGTAGACCTAAGGATGACCTACTGCTTTCCTGAGGGAAAGTGGAAGCATTTGCAAGTCCAAAAAGATTTTTCTGTAATTTTTCAGAATAAAGAACTTCTGTGCATTTCTGAATACTCTGTAAAAATCTTATTCCATATGATTTATATTGACTTGTCAAGAATCTTGGAGATAGGAGTATTAACTGCATGTGCCACTTTGAGCCTAGAGTCTTGGCCATCTTGTCTGAATAGTAGGTACTGAGGAATAAAAAGTCATTGAGAATTTCACAGCATTCTCCTATTTTACAGCCTCCTCTAATATCAGAGGGTTAGAAAACTTAGAAACAATTTGTATCTTTTAAATCCAACTACTTATGAGACTACGGAGTTGAATGTTGAGTATTAATTTATGAGGCAAGATCAATTGCTTAACATGTGGAAGCATTTTTTCATGAAGGGAGTTTCGTTTTGGTCTATTGGTTGCAGGCATGCATATGTACACTCTGTATCATGACACTATCAGCAGAGAAAGTACTGCCTTCATGAATTACTCTGAAGAACAGAGCGACTTAACATGCTGATGACACAGAGGCAATGAAGTACAACACTGTTATTCCAAATGTCACTGCTACATTATTTCCACTTCTGCTGGCATCTGCTCCATGTTACAAAACACATACTTCCAATACAACAGCTCATTAAACAGGTTTCAGTTTGCTCAGAAATCAAATTAAGACAGTGTTACAGAGTTATAAGTCTTCAGATAATCATTAATAATGAATGCTCTCCACTTCTATGAGTTTTTTCATCGAAGGAATCTACATGCTTCACCTTATTAATCTCATACCATCCCAGTGAAGTACCACTGCAAAGAGCCTCACCTGCCACTGAAGTGCAGCCACCTCTGAGACGTTAAGTTGTAGCTGTTGAACACCAAAACTGATTTAAAGCAAGGAAGATGAATGGTCCATCAGGATTTAAAGGGCTGTATGCAACTCATTCAATTTTATTTCCAGCAGAACAGTGAAATTTAAATACTTTTAAGAAAGTTGCAACGGGATTTTTACAAGAATCACAGATGATAAAAATTACAGTAAGCAATAGCCACCAGTATGAAACATTTAATCACCATTTCCTTTAAAGGAGATAATGTCGCATACGGCCTTATAAAATTCCTAATGCTCCTTGGAGGTCTTCTATGCAAGGTATAACCAATCTATCTTTTTAATGTTTCTGATTTAATGATTACATAGCAACATTAACTACATGCTATAAAATGAACCGGCCTTTGTTGAGCATGTCAGAAGGAGAAAAAAGATAGAGGAAAGAAAATCCCATCCCTTATCCTTTCTGTCTGTGGGCACTCCCTCATTTTTCTAAAGTCCAAAATCAGTACTTCAATTGAAAGCAACACAAGGCACTGGTCTTCCCTACAGGGGTGAAGACATTATACAATATGCTCATGAGACAGTTTTTAAAGTTGCAGATACATAGCATATCCTCCCCCTTTTTATATTTCTGTTGCTATCAGGATCTTAATGGTACTTGAAACTTGAATTTTTGAAGCATATGAATCCAAAACATCTTCTTTCAACTTGTTATCTGAAAGACATTCATTCCCTTTGAAAAGTTCAAACAATAAAGACCAGCACTTCCGTGTGTTCTCTCTTCATTTTCTTACACGGATTTCTCCTGAGTCCCAAATATTCAACAGCTTTTAACACTCCCTTTGAGGATTCTAAAAACACTACCAATGTCAAAATCTATTAGACACTGTTTCTGCTTTCTTTTTAGCAGCACCAGCACTTAATTCTTCTGATGCTTTCTAACAGAAACAGTCTTTTAATCTACACACTAGGCTGAGCATGAATTCCCTTTTAAAGGTCACTTTCCTTGTCTGTCTAATGTTATCACATATTTTTTATTTTTTTTTTAAGTACACATTTATCAAACCCTTTCAATTACTTTGATTTCATTCAGAACAGCTGGAGTGGTTCTGGTAAACCAGTTATCAAAGCAGGATTTGTATAGAGTGGCATGTCTGAGTCCTCTGCTGTCAGAGCAGCATCAGTGTTTACGTTGATCAGATCTTGATTGAAAGGTTAACAGGGGACCTGGTAATAAATAATGTTTCCCCAAAAGAAAAGGGCAATTAACAGACTAAAATGTTTGTAATTCCCTCAGCATCCTTTAATAATGTTCTTTAGTTAACCTTCATTTTTCAGCTTCTGGTATGAACCAGGATGTCTGGAGAGAGAGTTCCAAAAGGGATCTTCTGACCTCATGTCTGCAAAAAGCAGTGAGAAAAAAAGAACACCAGCAGTACCTGCATTAACTAAAAGCTGCTGAATTGAACACAAACAGCCTTTTTTCACTTGCTGGAAGTCAAAATCAAACCTTCACTTTCAGAGCATAATATCTGCCATTAAGTCAACCATTTCCCTGAGTAGAAACAATTTTTTTAAAAGTTTAGCTTATGGAGAACACACAGTGCCTTCACTGCCCCCAGTAGTAAGCTGAATATGGCATGACCATCAAGCTGCTCAACTCATTTCTCTAGAGCTTGCAGAACTCTGTAAACCTAAAGTTCAAACTTTGCCCCAAGCCAAATCTTTGACTTTCAGTCCCAGTATTGAAAGATTCAAGGGGGGAATATATCCAAAACAGGCTTTCTATAGCATCAAAAATATCAATATGAGGGAAAAAACACAGCCAAATAGGGGGTTTGCTGAAATAACTTTTCATATAATTGCAGACTGTACTCAGTGGAAAAAGCAAAACAATCTGTTTTCATGTATGGATAGTCTTATTTTTTCCTACAGAAAAATCACCATGGGTATTGGTCAAGAAGCCAAACAGAGATTTAACCAAGGACTCTGTGAGACAAGTAGCACTAGAATTGTTCAAAATGACCAACTCCCTGAACAAGCAGATAGACAAGGTACGCAATATGGGGTTGGAAAAGATATCCAGTCTTTATTGTAACTACAAATGGAAGAACAGAAACTCCTAGAAATACAGAGTATTACTATTAAAATGGAAATTAATTTCTTCCCCCAAAACTGTGAGGATGCTCTGAAGAAGAATTAGTATTAGGTGCACTGGTGAACTGGTGAAATAATTCTCTTCTACATAAAGGCAACTTTAAAATCAGGCTGACAGTCTCTTTAGAGTTACATTGGTAAATGCACAGATAAAACACCCACTGTGCTTACGTCCACTGTGCTTTCTTTACATTTCCAAGACGGTATAATTTGCCACTTATGTCAAGGTCAGTTTTCTTGTTAAGACTGGTCTTTACCAGCATGACTGCTTAGAGAGAAACCAAATATTTTAAGTGTTGGATGAGCAAATATTACTGTGCTATCCCAGCTGTGATACAGTAACAGAAGTAGCTGACTTCTACTGTGAGGGTGACAGACACTGGAACAGGCTGCCCAGGAAGGTTGTGGAGTCTCCTTCGCTGGAGGCATTCAAAACCCGCCTGGACATGTTCCTGTGCAACCTCACCTAGGCGTTCCTGCTCCAGCAGGGGGATTAGACTAGATGATCTTTTGAGGTCCCTTCCAATCCCAAACGTACTGTGATATTGTGATACTGTGACTTCTTCAAAAAAAAGTAAGTAACCTAAACATTAGCCAAACTGTCTACAGTAACCCTTGATTGATTCTAATACTCCTCAGGATGCAACTGACTAGGTCACACTGGTTTCTTTATATTATCTCCTTTTCCAGGAGGAACTTCCTCAGACTCAAAACCTGAGAAATACTCTATTACGCCCTCAGACGGCACCTCCTACCAGTAGACCTACAGTCAGTGGTATAAACTGCTACGCTAACAACACCAACTGGTTCTGAAAAAAGCAGAATTTCCAGGTCTATAACAGGATGGAAAAGAGAGATCATTGTGTAGATTTTTAAGGTCTCACATTTACCTTTCCTGATAGGTCAAGATTACAGTTCACAGTCTTTCTGTTCTGTGCTCCCATTACATCAAACTAAAACCCTGGCAAACACGCAGAGATCCCTAAATCAAATAATCATCATATAGTGAATTGTGCCTGTTCATGAAAAACATTAATATGCACTAATATTAAGCTGGTGCTTGAGCAACAGTCATGAGCTCTATGCAGCTGTTTAATACCATTCTTTGAGCACATGAAAAATACCAAGTAACTATTAAGAAAATACAGTGGAAAGATTTCTCAGAATTTTTCTCCCATATAATATCACAGGCTAATCAACCTTGTGTCTGTGAAGTCCCCTTCCTTAATTTTTGCTATACCAAACCAAATCCTAAAAGAGCAGAAGCCAAGCTGGCATTCTCAGAAGCTATTCCAGGCTCTTAGTCATGGAAAGCTTTTGTTAGGTCTGTGTTAATTTCCATTAAAAACGGACAGTGCTCTTCCTATGCTCACTGCCGATTTGTACAGTTTGTACAGGACATGTACAGTTCCTCCCTGTGAGTTAGACTTCTAAACTCTGTCAATAATTCTTCATTAATAATCAAAAAACCTTAGAATGACCATCACCACCAAAGAGTGCTGGTTTCGTGTCCATACCCATCTCCAGGAATTCAGTGTCACTTGGAGAAAGTATTTCAGTACAGGTTCTAGGGAAGCATCCCAGTTGGAAAGGAAGGAACAGGAACAAAGCAACTTGATGATAATTTTAAAATATGCTTACAGCTTTGTCGCAAAAAAATAGTAGCCCTCCCAAAAATTAATCTGGTCATGAAACAAGGAATTGCACTGGACACAGAAACTGCTAGAGGATTGTAGGAGAGACTGAAGAAAAATAATCACACAGACAAATACTTAACACCTATACACGCACTCACAAAACATGGCAGAAAGGAGAAGAGAAAATAAATTCAGCTCAACTGTCATCAGAGACTGTTACTGCCTTAGCTAGAGATCTTATTCATAATATATCTACCTAAGTAACAGGCAGAAGACAAAAACAAGTGGACATACTATAAACACTTGTTTTCTACTACTGTTTTTTCCTTAAGATCCTTTGACTCAAATAAGACTCCAGAGGTACGCAGATGGTTGCAGAGAGATGGTCCAACTACCTGGCAGCTGTTAGGAAAAATGACAGCAGGATTCAAACAGTCACACAGTTTTTGGAACACGGTGAGGACAACCTCCTGTCAGAGACAGAACAAAATAAATGAAGAGAGACAATTTTACATTTGAAATCACGAAAACCACCATTTCTCCTATAGAAGCAGCAGCTAAGACCGTTAGGGTGGAATGTCATCTGAATAAAAGCCCTCAGGAGCTAAGAGTCAGAAATTTCAGAAAAATAAGGAATTAGTACAGACAAGCAAGGATGATGAGGGACAAAGGCAAACATTAAGAAAATAAAGGGAAGAGGTAACAGCATGTTCCCTGGGAATATATTCTAAGAGGAAAAGCTATACAGGAGAGCTAGATGTTATTAAGAAGTGTATGTACCACTGTAAGTACAACTTTACAAATTCAGTTCCTTAATTTAATCCCAAATTTAAGAACAATTAAAAATACTATTTATAACCACAATTAAATTCTCATGACAAAAGCATATTATCCTGGTGTGCTCAGGGGCAGTATGGTTACAATGAAAGCTTCCTAAAATTGACAGTCACAAGCTTCATGCAAATAAATGGTGACAACAAAGATACAGTGACAATGATACATCATTAAAGGTGATATAAAGAAACAGCATAAGTATGTTGAAATAAAATCAGAAAGACTCACGCAAGAGAAGACTAGAAAAAAACAGTAACACAAAAAGGTTACAGAAATAAGCCACAGGTAAAACAAGAGGAATTTTAGAAGATGAAAGGAGCTCTTTTCTCAATAAGAATGGAGAAAAAAAACAATTAAGCTTTGTTCAGAGAAATTATATGTAAAGCCTGCTAACTGCTAGCAAGCGCCTTCAAGATCTTGCAGAGAACAGCAAGAGGACTGTAAAGAAGAGCAAATCTATCTGGTCTCTCTAGGACAAATGTTGTTAGCATATATAACTGACAATATTCACAGTGATCAAACAACTAAATAGATAATGCATATGAAAATCTCAGACAATAACATCATAAAACCAGCACAGATTTCTTAAGGAGAAATAATGTCAAATACCAAATTATTTGATGGAATAATAGGACTGATCACTCAGAGAAAAACATATGCTACAGCTCAATATTAGTACAACTTCTAACACTACATATTCATTGATTTCAAGAAAAGAGCAATATGGTCTAGCTTAGCTGACACAGGAGCTTGGTTCAGAAACTGCAGTCAGGATTCTGCAGTAATCTGTACCAGTCTTGATTCTAGTAATGTCTTCATAGTTTTATTTCAACACCTGTGATGTTTATTTGACAGTTGTTACTATTATTTTATTCAATACTTAGCACATTAACAAAAATAAAACACCACTAAGTAAGGAAAATGATACCCTCATTTTGATTTATATCATTTTAGGAGCTTTTTTTTACCCCCCTTCCTTGCTTTTGTGTTCATCTATACTTGCACAATACTCCTTCTGTAACTTCCATATCCCAACTTATTTTCCCTTCCATATGACATTAAAATGTCATACCACTAAGAATTTTGATCTTGCTTTCTCTATATTTCATTTGCTTTTGTTTCAGTAGTAATACTATTTTGTCTGATTTTAGGTTAACATACACTAACCTGAGGTGAACACCTGCTAAAAAGTAAGTAAAAACTGAGACTTCAGGTCATGATCTGTTACTTACTTTCCCTAGCCTACCACTTTGCACTCCCTAATTAAAAAGAAGTTAATTTCCTGTAACTATTTAATAACTTTTTCTTTTTTTCAAAACTAAACTCAATCAGTACTTGCTGATTATGTCTGCAATGTTGAATTGCTTCTTCAATATGAATTTTGTATCAGAAGGACAGATTTTTTTTTTCCTTGTATTTTTCTAGAATGAACATGAAAAGAAGGGAGATCCAAGTTCATCTGAGCAATATAAGGTGGCAATGGCATAACAAAGGAAAGTGGCATTTTCAAAACCAACAGTTCAGAAAAAAAGAGACAATGACTGTTATAAAATGATTGCGTTCTCAGAAAATAATAGAAGCAAGAGAGGCAAGTCACATCCTTTAAAGGTAAACTGAAGATTTTCAAAAAAGCACCAAACAAGGCAGTAATTGCATTAAAGACTAAACCAACCACTTAAATTTCTGTCTTTCCAGATGTCTAGACCACATGACACATTTTGTAACCCTTAAAAAGAATATACCAGACCGGTGCTACATAGTCAGCCTTCCCCCTCTCCTGCAGAGAGGGCAAAGGTTTCATGTCTGCAGAGGAAAGGAAACCTTCCCTGGCAAAGCAATAATTTAACATGCAGATACAGAAAGGTAACAAAGGTGGTCTCTGTAGGCTGGACTAGAGCCTGCTTACAATTTTGATGTGGAAACAATGGGCAACATCTCACCATCTTGTTTCATCAGCAAAAACTAAGAGAAAAACATTCTAGGATGGAAAACTCTCCCCTGAGGTTTAGATTTATGTGTTAACTTAGTGCACAGTGCTTTCCTGCAACTGTTGCATTGCCAACCTTGCTACTGCCCTCAGCAGAGTGAAGGATGAATGCAAACGATACTTAAACTACAGAAAAGGAGGAAAAATACTTTTGTGTCTCTGAAACATGCCTAAAAATTTAATTTCTGTGAATAAGTTACGGGTGAATGAACATCTCTGCTGCTAAATTTTCGCTATTTTACTTTCATTAAAAAAAATTCTATCTAAACACAGTTGAGTATCATAAAGCTCAATTATTTTGAAAGAAGCCCTTGATGGTTAAATGACTCAGTTAAATGAATTTATAGAAGATACATAATGATTTTTAGTGAAATACTGAATTTAACCACAAATGGGGCAAGTCAGGCAGAAGCAACCTCGTGTACTTGAACAATAACGTGTTGCTTGAGAGTTTAATGGATTTTGTATGTTCTAACAATGAAACTATTAGCTGGACAGACCTAGGTGAGATTTTTTTTTTTTTTAAATTCACTTTTTGTTTGGTTTTCACCTTAAATATTTCTTTATTTTTTAATATTTATAAAGCTTTTGTTATTGTTTTTAATGCTTGCAGCTACTGATGCCATCCCCTGCGCTACATTTTATTGTGACGGTGCAATGGTAAAGACTGCATTCCTTAGCTTAAGTACTGCTGCTTGGTTTAGTGATGACGCTCAGGAACTGAATAAAAACCCAACCCAAACAACAACAACAACGAAAAACAAAACAAAAAAACTCCAAACAAACCCAACAACAATAACAACAAAAAAGCAAAACCCCCAAAACAACAAAAAAAATTCCATTGTTCCCAGGAAGCTTCATATCAGAGTTCTGAATGACACAAAACTCCTCTTGAAGTTAATGGCAAGTTTTTGTGAGTGATGCCAGCAGGACTGGGCCTACACAGTACAGATTTATTTATCCAAGAACACCATCCACTTAACTCTGATATCTTTATGTGATTTCTTATGACCATATTAAAAAGTTTTAAGTAACATCACTGCTTGCTTTTTAAATAATGTCGTTACTATTATTATGCTTCAGCACAAGAATAAACCTCTGTTATTCTGATGCTGAACAACCAGTCATTAGAGGTTTTTATTTGCTGGAATAAAAAGAAATGAACAGAACTATCCACTAGGAATCTATTTCCCTACAGATTTAGAAAGGGAAAAAAAATATCTCAATGCTGAAGAAATGAGGCTGAAAAACAGGGATCATGCATACTCAGTTCCTTTGGTGAAATGAGGTGGAATGAGTGTTTCACAGTAAAAAGGCCAGCTAAACATATGAAGACAATATCTACAGCCTGTTGAAAGATTTCAACTCTCTAGTCTAAAACCAAAAACAGAAAAAAAAAAAAAATTGCTGGAAAAGCCAAAACTTGTTAGGAACAGAAGATTCGGGAGAAGATTCGGGTACAAAACCAATTGATGAAATAAGATCTTTGTTGCAGAATTAAACAAATGAAGTCAGCTGAAGCAGTATCAACTCTACAGTGTGGCCAGGGAACAAGTTAGCTCAACCCACTGAATCACAGAATCACAGAATGTTAGGGATTGGAAGGGAATTCAAAAGGTCATCTAGTCTAATCCCCCTGCAGGAGCAGGAACGCCTAGATGAGGCTACACAGGAATGTGTCCAGGCAGGTTTTTAATGTCTCCACAGAAGGAGACTCCACAACATCCCTAGGTAGCCTGTTCCAGTGCTCTGTTACCCTTACCAAGAAGAAGTTTCTTCTCAAATTTAAGTGGAACCTCTTGTGTTCCAGTTTGAACCCATTATCCCTTGTCCTACCATTGGTTGTCACTGAGAAGAGCCTGGCTCCATCCTCATGACACTCACCCTTCATATATTTGCAAACATTAATAAGGTCACCCTTCAGTCTCCTCTTCTCCAGGCTAAGGAGACCCAGCTTCCTCAGCCTTTCCTCATAAGGGAGGTGCTCCACTCCCTTAATCATCTTTGTTGCCCCGCGCTGGACTCTCTCCAGCAGTTCCCTGTCCTTCTGGAACTGAGGGGCCCAGAACTGGACACAATATTCCAGATGCATCTCACCAGGGCAGAGTAGAGGGGAAAGAGAATTTGTCTCGACCTACTGACCACACCCCTTCTAATACACCCCAGGATGCCACTGGCCTTCTTGGCCACAAGGGCACAGTGCTGGCTCATGGTCATCCTGCTGTCCACCAGGACCCCCAGGTCCCTTTCCCCTATGCTGCCCTCTCATAAGTCATTCCCCATTCACTGTTTTTTAACTTCCTGATGTTATTACTTCCGTAGCCCCAGATGTTATTCTAGGCCTCCTCTGGTTGCCCAGGCCAGCTCCAGTGCAGGCCTCCATGAAGGTGACTGCAGAGCCTGAGGAGGCGCCCCCCACTGCTTCAGGGAGTGGGCGTGAAGGTGTGTGAGGCCATTCATGCTCCCCTGCATGCGACCTGCTCCCATGGTACCCCACATCACCCACACTGACAGAAACAGCTCATCTGAGAAAGAAGGAGAAAAAAAAAAAAAAAGGAAGGAATCAAAAAGGACCCACTTAGCTTCACGTTAGGAGTATTTACCCTAAGAAATTAAAACTGTAAATTCTGCTGGACTACTTGACATCAGGACCCATACCACTTACCAACTACACAGACTTCACTTTCCTTAGGTGATAAAATATTACAGAGACAAGATTATTTCATCTAAGCAAATAAGAAAACCAAAGAATTTCACATCCAAAGGATTAATTATTTTTCCTCATATTTGGGCACAGTTTCTACCATACCCTTCTTTCTCTCTCCTCCTCCTGCACCTCAGAGTGCTGGAATAAACATAATAGTGTGCTTTGCTTTAAAAGTCAGCCATAGTTCAGTGAACTGGCTGACAGGCTATTTCATGCGAGAAAAGAAGCTGTGATTTAATCTCATTTTCACTAGCTAGATTCCTAGCTAATGTTGTATCTGGGGGTAGTTAAGCCTGCATTCATTGTAAGACATCTGCATCGTATACCATTTGGTCCTCTGTATTTCCACAGAGCGTAGGTGAAAAATTAGCACTTGCTGTGTAACAGTGGTAAAATCTCTATATACTCACAGATGTAGAAATACTCCCGGCCTGGCCTGAACTCAAATCCTAGTGAGAACGGCGTGAAGAGCTGGAACTTTTCTGAGAACTTCAATGGTCCATTTGGGGAATGTGGCCGATTACACTCCCACCTCTTGAACCCTTTGGAGGTGTGATCGCAGGAGCTGTAGCCATCAAAGTTCACCATGTATAGAACGTAGCGTTCAGTCTTCTCTTCCGGCACTGAGTCTTCATAGTGAGGGCAGAACACATCCAGGTAGTCATTGATGCAGACGTCGATGTGATAGTCACCTCGCTGGAATCTGAAATCACAGGAAGAGTTCAAATGTAAGCACAGTTAACTCAAGGTGACCTTGTTGCAGAGTAACATTCTCATAAAAGAAGCATCACTAATGACACTTCAGGTTGTTCCAGTTTTGCACATTCAGTCTCAAAAACAACTCCTACAATTCAACAGAACTATCAGAGCCTGCTTATGCAGTACTATGATCCAACAGCCTTCTGGATAAAGGTATTGCTTTCTTCTCTTACAAAATGAGTCTCTTGCTAATGCACACCAAGTTACGGGCTACCCTTCCCTATGGTTTGTGGAATAAACAAAGAAAGTATCTGCTTTATTTGGTTGTGGTAATTTTTCTTCAACTGGAGAAGGAAGCAAGATGCAAAGCCAAAACTGCATCAGCCTCCCCAAATCAGTGTCTATACAAACATCTCAATATGCATGCAAATAAACAACCCAAACACATCCTTTCCTCTGAATTACACAGTAAACACCCCTGTGCTGAAAGCTGATTTGACTGCAAGTACTTATAGTTACTACAAGAGCACAAACAGCTTTACTCTTTCTTTTTGATTAGCAGCAGTTTGTCAAGATTCAAAGAAAAGCCTATATTGCTTTTTCTATATATATTTGAAAAGCAGTGCATCTCCTTTCCAAATATACATGGTGGAGACATTGCTCTGTTCAGATAAAAGATTCTGGGATAGGAATTACCAGCATTCAGGCTAACGTGATAGTCCTGAATGAGTGCCAGCTGAGAACTGCAGCGCAAGGTTATCAGCCCAGATGCACCGTATTATTACTATTATTATTACTGAGGAGCCCTTAGAGATGTGAGATTCTTGTTTTGTTGGGACTGGGAAGGTTGTCAGGTTTTTTTCCTCTCCATGCTTCACTTACATTACTTCTCTAATGCCTACCACAGTATCTGGAAGAAACCATGGAGACAAATTCACTGATGGCCTCCATGGGAGCTTATACTATGATGGATTTAATGATTACATATACCAGGTCTGTACATCTATCAAACTCCTTGGGGCAGCCAAAGAAACCAACCACTGACCTACTCCACTTCAGGCTGACAGGGCTACTTGTAGCTTCTCTCTTTCACGGCTGCAGTTGTCAAGTGTACCACAGAGCAATAAAAAGGCCATGACAGATTTAACTATAATACTTCTTTTTAGCCGAGGGGCATATTTTAAACACCTGATGGGCCTGAAATCTGCCATCTGGATCCTTCTATCTAATTTCAGAGAAAAAGCAATGATCTGCTGGCCCTCTAAGGATAAATTCAGAGCAAGCTACACCTTTCCATATCCCTACAATAATTTAACTTCAATAAAATAGCTTTTTAAAGGAGAAAAACTGAATACGCATCAAAGCATGACATATCTGTATAATTTCAGCCAGTGCACAGACTCATGGTTCCATTCTGTAACACAGAAAATACTCTCTGAGCCACAGGTCTTCCAGGAGAATTCACATTTATCTAAATCTTTAGTTAAAAATAAATTTTTGTACTCCAGTGGCTTCAAAACCAGTCACCTGAACAGACATCACAATAAATTTTCAAAAATGTATTGTTTTCAAATTGGGGTCTGTTCTCTGTAACAGTTAACAGTATGCCATTTCTTACAGGTAATGAAAAAGAGCATCTTATAAGGTATGAATAGGAAAGCCACATTCTGGCAATGATAGCTCTATTTTTTTCAATTACAGTTTTAGGTAGTAAAAATGAATATATATTTATTTATGTGTGTGTGTGTGTTTCTGCCTGCACACACTTTTTAAGCATGCAAGTGACAGACAATGCAGTTTTATCAAGAGAATCTCAAAGTTACTTTTTATATCAGCCTATGCCTTCATAATAGTGTCAAATTATGTTTCTGTGACAGAAGCTATATGCTTTCAGAACTACACTTAGGTAATGGTAGACATTCAGGATCAGAGTAGTCTCTTTAACTTTACTCTTGTAACAGCACCTTATGTGAACTGCTCCTCCATATTCTCTTTAAGACAGAGATAAAGAGGAACTTCCCTAGTCCATTCATCAGGCCTGCTTAGGCACAAGGTACACTACACAGCTATTTCTCTCCTTTAACCAAAAGGAGAGTCTAGACAGATATCTCCCAGATTAACAGCTATACTGTTAATTGCTGAATTTGAAGGAAAGAATCTGACGACACCGTTAATGATAATTGAGATAACAAATACATATAGATGGGTGACTAATTTTGAGATCACACCTTAAATCTGCATTAGCAATGAAATCCAACTTGTAATCTGCACCAGTGACCTGTTCTACCCAATACTGGAAACAAAGAGCTCATCTGACTCCCTTTTGGCAAGTCCTCTGTTGTATTCTTGTTAAATAAACAAAACCACAACACAGCCATCCTCTTTGATCACTGGTACTTTAGTAGATTCATTCTTATTTCTCCTTCCCTAAGTGCTGAAGCAGCTGAGTATCTTAATTTGTCTCAGCACACCCTTGCCTGTCAAAAAATGTAAAGTTACATGGAAAGTAAGAAGGAATGGCTGCATGCAAAGCAGGTCTGAGGGCGAAATACACATCCAAGTCTTTTTTATCCCAAACGCCTCAAAGCTATTGAAAGAAACACTTCAGAAAGACATATCCAAGGATTTTAAACCACATCCAGGAGGAAAACACTTAACATTTACAAGCTGAAAATCTCTTGGTAGTAGTGTAATGTCAGATACTAGACTGAAACATTGATCAATGTTTAGCCACTTACATATGTTGAGGAGCACAATATGTAGAGGGAAGGTGGAATCTGTTAGTAGATATATTTGTAGAAATAACAGGAATAGCAAATCTTCTGTTGACTGTATTTAAGGTTTAACAAGTTTGTCCCTTTTTCCAGTCCCATTTGGAATAAAAAGCATGCTTTCCTACACTCTCTGGTAATGCTACAGATGTTCATTTCTCAGTTAGGTCTTCAACCTGTTCTGGCATACCGTCATCTGGACTCCCATGCAGTAAACAAGAACCATGCAGTAATCAGGATTCTTTCTCTAAATCTCACTACTACAACCGGTCCTATTTAGATTTTATCTAACAGAACATTGTGGTGATGTAGAAAACAACCAAAAAGGCTTCTCTGAAACTGACAGGATCTACAAACCTTCTTGCAAATGATGTTATGTGTCTCCATGCTCTCTGGCTTACACACAGCAAAGCAGTGCTATTCTTCAAACATAATTAACCTATGTTTTGTGTTAGGTGGCATTCAAACCATGTCTTGGAAACCCACATACTACACAGCTATTAGTAGCAGGGCTATAAAAGCCATTTTGAAGACAGAGATAAATTGTAAGCTACCTTCTAAATCTAAACATTTCCATAACCAACAAACATAGGTTTGCTACACAAAACTTGCTTACTTCTTCCAGCAAAGACAGTCATATGAATGTTTCTGTGCTTGAGTGCCACTAATGAAACATTCAGGTATTCAGGATGCAGAGAAAGAACTCCATGGTAAGTTTAACCACATAAACACAAGACAAGCTAAACATTTTCGAAGTAATTAATGCTTTCTGTATCCTATTTCTCCATTAACACAAGTGAAAGTACACAGTCTATGGGCATATTTCTCTTTACAATTTTGCGTTCTGAAGCATTTGTGGCTCATCTAGAATTTAATAACTTTGCTGGTTACTGAAACAAGTAACAACTTATTTAAATAGATACTTTAAATGCAACAACAGTTTTGTTTGGTTTTGTTTGTTTCTTCCTTTCTTTCTTGGAATAAACACTATAAAAATCCAGTTTAAGAACAACACAAGTAACACTAATTGCCCATTATCATTTAGAAAGATAAAAAAATGCAATAGCTTCTGCTCGTTGCTTCCCATACAAATCTTACTAGTTATATTTTATCACTCTTCCTGTAAAATCAACACACTAGATGCTCTACTTCAAGGTAAGTGTACTGGAAAAAATTTTTGCTTTACTAGGTCAGCCTTCCTTTATTTGGAGACTGATCTGTCAAACGCATGTGGCAAGCCTTTGTTATAAAACAGAAGAGACTTCAAGTAGCTGCTCTAACAATTAATTATGAAATTGTGGTCTTCAGTTTGGTGTCAGAAGGGACCAAATACAAACGGCCCCAATTCTGCCACATGGAGTCTGCACAGACCGTTACACAAATGTGCAGAGGACACTGCCACTGCTGAATGCATTACACCACTTGCCTTCCCCTCAAGTGATAATCTGAAATGCAAAGCAACATCAACAAAATTCACTGAATAAATACAAACCATTATTACCCATAGTGCTTCAGAAACAGCACAGGAAGAAGTTATTTGTGTTTCCTATGGAAAAAAATACTTCTGCAAGCATCAGATGGAATACTACTATAACTGCTGGTCGCTCAGCTCCTCCTTTTTACTTTTCTTGCCACTAAGCCAGTTTTGACTAAATTTAATGGAGACAAAGAGGTCTCAGAGAAAAGTCCATTCCTACAAGTATAATGAAAAAGGCAGCCAGGTGAGAAGATCCCATAAGTATCCCAACAAAGGCTGAACCACCAGTAGATTAGTTGTTATCAGTCAACAGAAACAACTCTTACAAATACTCTAGACACAGGAAAATCTTCAACTGGAAAAATAAAGGAATGGGTTGAAAAAGTAAGTTTATTTCTATTAGCTAGTTATGAAACTATCTGCTTAAATTATTAACAACAGCTAAATGAGTATGAAGTAGGTATTTATATATGCAATAATACACAAATCCCCATCATTTTCTGGAAAACATTAGCATCTTTTGAAAAGACAACATTTTAATTGCTCTTAGGATATGATGATATCAGTTATTTATCATTGCACACTACTGAGCTTGCCTCTGTTTAGGTGGCAAGTGTAGTGCATTAGACCATCGCAAGCTCCACTCACATGCTGTGACTGTAACACAGCAGGCTAATCTGTGACTCATTATTCTTTTGGACAGCCCAAGCCTCCTCATATCAACTAACTTAAAGATGTTATGTGTGATGTGGGAAATCTTGTGGTTGTTAATTATCTGAGGGGTTGTGGGATTAAGTTTACCATTTTACTGCAGATAATTTTAAAGATGCTATCTCTGTGCTTTGTGAAAATAATCTCTTGAATACTTCTCTGCTCTTTTTACTGGCTTTGTCACAACATTTAATAAACTCCATTCCCATAGCTCTGCTGACATCGACAATGATTCTGATGCACAAACAATTAAGTAATCAAAGAGCTATTTTAATTTTAGCTCTATTCAAACCAAAAGAAAATTCAACATTTTCCAGATGCTAAGAGAAGTGGGTTTGCTACCAGTCACAAGCCAGTGACATTTTAGATCTCTAGCAGAATATTGCTACCCTGAGCAAGAAAACAAAATCCCAAAACCCACTGTAATATAAAGGAGGTGTCTATGACCTTTTTAGTCCTTAGGCTGCAATTTCACAAGTAAAGACAAGTTCAAAACACCACGAGAAAGCATTATGTAGGAAGCAAAATACTGACAAAACAAAGAGAAACAACTAATCAAGGCTGTTGTTCAAAAACACTGTATTCAAAATTTATGCCTAGAGAAGACTGTATGTTAAGTACACAATGCAGAAAGAAACTTATTCTCTTGTCATTAAGTCCTCTATTCAATTACCATTTATTGGAGCAATTAAACACTGGGAAAGGATGCCAGGCTAATTGTTAGATTATGATAATTACACAGCTTTGCTGTGCTACGGCTGATCAAAATAAGATGTGGTCACACACACTCAGCTAAAGCTTCTCTGCAATCATTTGGCTTCCATGGGAAACTTATTACTATAATAAGACTACTTATTACTAGTTCATTATCAATCAGGCAGAGAAACTTATTATTTGTAACTTTTGTTTTACTTTCCCACCCACTCTGCCAAAACCAGCCTCCCAAAAGGTTGTGTCCAGGTCTCTGCCTTCAGCTGTCTCCATTCCATCACAATTACACAGCTGAGCAGAATCAGATTCCTGCACTTGAAAGGGTTCATCAGACTTCAAATTACTGTTTCACAACCAGCTACAAGAGCCTATCACATTTCTTGAAAGAGTTGCATGATCTCCCTGCATTTCACTTCACATGTATCTGCCAGAGATCTACCTTTGCCTTTTATTCCTGCTCTGTCCGTCCCATCTGGGAGATTCTTCACACTGCTTGGATGGGTCCAAAAGCAAAACTTTAAACAAATGAAAATCAGAAAGAACAGAACTGTATTAAGCTGGACTTCATGACAAAAAGCATCAGATTTACATGGCTTGTCTCCCTGCAAAATCTTATGCCTTTACCCCTTAACAGCCAATGGTACAAGAGTGACATTGTGCCTTCCTATTTGAAGGGTTGGGCTTTTCTTCTTGTCAAATAACAGGATTCTGCTCAGTTACCATTGTATCTGGTACATCATACTGCCTACTTAAATGAGATAAACAAGTGATCTACCACAGGGACTGGAACATGTGAAGAAACATAAATCAGTTTGAGCTAGCATTTAGGCTTTTAATTAAAAGAACACATTAAGCAGTGAGTAATTCTGAAGAGTCAGAGAATGTTTGGGCAGAATAAAAGAAATTAACCCCAAAATACCACACTACTGATAATTGTTTTTATTCTATGCTGATACAAAACTTTGACCTTTTGAAATGTTAGAAGCACCTACCTCTGCATAGGCAATTGATCTGGAAACTATCCTTAGATAGGATAAGCCGAGGTTTACAGCACTAGTGAAGTAACTGCTGAAGCATCACTTTCTTCAGCTTAATTTCTGCCATGCTATGAAGTTTACAGGTATCTTGCAGGTGACCACTTGCAAACTTTTAATTCTCTTAACTTCCTGAACCAAGAAACCTCCTCAAAACCAGTCTGGTAAAAGCCTTTAACTTTCTGGAAAAAACCAAAACCCAACCAAACAAAAACAAAACCCAAACCCCGGACTTCGTTTGTGTTTTTGTTGTTGTTCTTTTATTTTGGTAGGTCTTTTGTGGTTTTGCTTGGTTGTTGTTTTTACTGTTGTTAATAAAACCTGATTGTTGAAGACTTCCTAATGTGCCTTGAATGAAACACATCCTTTGCAAAACAAAGCAAACCTTCATCCAAAAGGAGGCGGCTTCTATTAGCAGAATCATGACAAAAAGACCACAAAAACAAGGGGAACAGAGTATGTTTGAAGTGGGAATGGGATACATAATTTTTAAAATGTAAGAGTTCTTTGAATGACATGTGTAGATTACACTAATGTGAGAGACAGGAAATGCCCTTTTTTCCTGATTCTATTGCTGAACAAAAATTTCAGTTGCATCATAACAGTTAGCAATGACATTGAATTTAAATATAGACACATCTTTTATTTATTTTCATGTTTTAAAAGCTCTTTAAGAAATACATTGTGTAAAAATGTGTTTACTCCACTTACTGTTAATAATTTACCACTTACACTTATAACTGTGTTTATTTGTACAGCTGTGTCCTGTATTGACTGTTATAGCTAGCACTGCAAAAAGATACACGCACCAAGATAAAGCAAACTTTAAAAACCAGAAACTAATTCTTCTTCCCTGAGAAGATATGAGAGAGGGAAGGAATAAACAAATCAATATTTATTTCTCACCTACTGCAACACTGTCACCCACTTAACTTGCCATCATTCTGCACTTCCTATCTGATGAGGTGGACATTTTTCATTCTGTTTATTAAAACTGTATCCTCAGACCCTGCATTTGCAAAATTTGTTCAAAGCTGGCACACATGGCATTCACCTATTCTCTCACCATTTCTCCTTTGCTGCAACTTCTGAAGCACTCATTGCATCTTGAAGTCTTCAGTGACAGTCATGATGTGGATGATAAGGGTGATAAAAGGGTACAACATGTCTAAACATTGATCCCGAAGAGGTCAGGCTCACATTCTCAGATGTTCCAGCTCCAATAGCTTTAATCCTCATGACTACAGATTTTACTTGGCTACTGACTTTCCATTGCTGTGGGCATTTAACTTGCAGAGATGGATGAAGAGAAGAGGGAGAAGAAAATAAAGGTAGACCTACCATTCTGTGAAAGATATCACTTAGACATATAGGACAAATTTCAGTGTTGAAGACACTAGTAGTATAATCTGAAAGGTACCACACCCAACCAGACACTAAAGGCAGCCTGAGATTTGTGTTTGAAGCCTCTAAACACACCATGAATCCAAAATGTCTGGTCTGAAGCCAGTTGCTTTGTTAAGTTGATTTATGGACACAAATTCATTACTTGTGTTCACATTAGTACTACTCTGGAGTTCACCAGTAACATTTATCCTACTTTATCTGAGGTGGAAATAGGAGATCTGGTAATTACTACTCACATACTTTTAAATGGGGTCATCAATACATCTGCTTTGTTTCCCTAACTTTTCCCTTCATCAAGTGGAAAAATATCTTAATTGTTTTGTACACTAAATATGTCAAATGAAAGACAAATAATGGTTTTATATATATCATCAACAAGTTTTGTTTTATTTTGATGTTAACTTAAGTATGGTGTTGTATCTATCTTAGCTTTTAAATCAAAGAAAGCAAGCATCCTGAACCTTCCAAATCCTTTAAAGAAGGTTAACAGTTCCTTGGATTACAGGAAGAAATAAACTGACAGAAAACTGCTGCCTTTTGCTAAACTATTAGACTGGTTTTTTGCTGAGTTGTTCAATCAAGCTGTTTAACTGTTTGTGTATTTTTTTTTTCCATTTCATCAGTTATTTTGCTTTTGTTTATGAAATAGTTCTGTTAATGAGCAGCTTCTTCAGCTTTTCAGTGCATTTTCCCCCTTACTCACACCTTAGCATGTTTTAACTCAGGCATTTAAATGCACTTAAACATAAGTTAAGAGATCTTCTGTTAGGTTACAGAATGGTCTGAGTAACAGTGCATGAATATTTATTCTCTATTTAAATCATAGCTATGAATGATGTTAAACATGCTTCCTGACACAGTAGCTCCCAAGTTCCCAAAAAGTTACAGATATGTGACTATTAAGGTCCTCTGTTCTAATAAGCAGCTCTGTTCAAGGGCAATTAAGATGATGCTTTAGAATTAAGTGCATACTAAGCCAAAGGATTTAGGTAAATGGTTAAGTGCTTTCCTGAGCTGAGGTCTAACTATGCAGAAAGCATCCAACAAAGCATGGACTACACAGTGATGCAAAGTTATTGTTATGTTGATGTCAGAGGAAAACTACCTCAGCCAAAGAAGAACATGTGCACACAGCATTTTATGATATGAAACACGATAATGAATAACTTCATAATGAGAATCATTCATTACCAATATTATTATTACAGTAATTCCTCTTTATGACTTTCATTTAATTATTCTGTCTCCAGGAAACTGAACTACAGAAATCTTAGCAGTCAATACTTGACTCTTAATCCACCAAGGGAAAGAGTTAAAAAAGCTTTTACTTTAATGACCAGGCCCCTTTTATGGCATAAAAGAAAAAATTCTTACCAGGATTAGCATTTTAAATATGGTCCTTTGGTCCATTAAAAGGTCATGACAACACCACCACTATCCCCACACTAAGCAAGATAAAAAAGGATCTAAGACTTTATCAATATGCTACCATTGATTTTACCAGTAATCTGAACATAGGTGGCAGCACATAATTCTTGTATGTTCAAACATTAAAGACTAATTCATTTCACCTGTGTAATTTTCCAGCTTTTATGTGCTGAGACGATGCTCTTGATTAAATACCCAGACAGCAAAAGCCTACACCAACTCCACTGGTTAGTATTAGTTATGTATGTGTGTGTTGCACAGAAACACAGAGTCTGTTCAAATGTGTGTGCTAATAACACATGGGGTATGGAATATTTACTCTTGTTAATGCACTAGAAATTAGCAAACTTGCATTAAGGCTAATTGAAACCTGTTCTTCCTTTCAAAATAAATTATTTTAAGCTTCTCAACCTGAAACACAGAGATAATTTTCCAGTGAAGTAAAATAGAGAATATGACTTCTTAACATGTTGGGGTTGATTGGCTAAACATTGTTTCACTCACTTCTATACCCTTAAAATTACTATCGATTTTTATCTCCTGAACATTATTATTTAAATTCTTCAAAGTAGACAAAACTCAAGAATCTCCATACTGCTGTCTAACACTACAAAAAACAGCTCCTGTTCCCAAAATTTTGTTCAGTCACAGTGACAGCAAGATAACATAGCTGAAAAACAGCCGCTTATTGAGCTGAGTTCTTCCATCAACAAATACGTAAGACCCAGGTTGACATGACTAATTACTTCTAAGAATGGATTAAATTTGGTGTAAAACTCCCAGTTTTTACCAAGAAGCAATTTTTCTATTCAATAATAAATGAGGGAATCCGTATTGTGAAAAAACAAACAAACAAATTTTTCATCACTCCATACTGATTTGTGTGCTAGAAAAATGTTATTAAATTTATATTAATAGTACCAATAAGCTTCAGAGAGTCATGTGTTGAGGGGAATACCACTTCCATCACTTTCCATGCGCTGCTTTGCCTATGTAAGGTATAAGATAAACATGCTTTTTCTATTTTAAATACACTGGGCTTATTTAATTTTTTTTAACAATGGTAAATCACACACTATTAAAAAAGGAGACCAGAAGCTAAAGAGAGGCATTATTGAGTAATTAGGGGTTTTTAAGAATACAGCAGAGAAAGAGGACAACTAAGTTAATGTGACAGCTTGCAATTTACTTCAGTTATACACAATCTGTAGAGAAAAATGTCCACCCCACAAGAGCTACTGGATCAAGTTTCATCAGTTGCAGAGGGGCAAAATATGGAGCCTGGTTTCAGCATGTAAACACATGGGATGAAAAGGACAAAACCTGGCCTACTAATTATAATATTTAGTTCATTTAGATATCAGGTAGACCATTTAGGTACATAAACTCCAGCGAAGCAGAATAGCATCAGCTGTGTGCAAAAATAAGAGGGGAAATGAGAATTAATGACTGAAGCAGATTGCTGGCAGAAGGGGCATTGCTGCCATTCAATAACACAAAGGTTCATCACATGGCATGCCCAAGTTGTGTATTTGATTACATAGCCAACTGTTTAAATACATGTGTTTATGTATGAAAATAAATGTTACTGATAAAATACAGAATTAGGTACGTACTCGCTAACATACACACAGTATATCAAAATAATGTCTACAATTCTACACTACACACTAGAAACTTAAACTTCGTATCTCTTGTCTAGGCTAGCAAGCTTTTTCTTTTGAAGGACAGCTAATGCCTTACAGTATCATTGTAATATAAATAAACACACACACAATCAAGCACTTTAATAGAAGAAAAGAGGGTCTTAATGACAACAGGTGGAGCAAAACAGGTATTTCTCAAACACTTGTTGATAGGATTCAAGAGTGCTCAAGGCGATCTGATGCGTAGGGCCACAGGAGAAATCAGCAGAGACCTAACCTAGCTAATTGTCTCCCTTGATTGTGATGGTTCTGATTAGAAAAACAATCAGCTCAGCAGCCCTTAGGCAAAAATGACAACTGAGGGTGATTTTTTGTTTGTTTATTTGTTTGATGATGATGCATTGCAGAATGAATGCCAGGTCACATCATTAAACTACTCTTCCAAATATTAAAGGGATTTCTATATGAACAAAGTAAATAATTCCCTTCGTAATTAGCTTGAACATTCTCCTTCTGTCACTTTGAGACGGCTTTGATATAGACTAAAAAAACGTTGACCTCCAATTCTCCTTGGATATGGAGAACCAGTCACACTTTGTGACCAAAAAACAAGAATTGTGAAATTCCAGCAGTCTCTGGATCAGCAAAAGGTTATCTAATGGCAAGTTAAATTGTTAAGAGCTGGCTGTATGCGACACAAACTAATTTGAATTCCTTTTAGCAGTTTCTTGACTGGTATCATCTAAATATGTCCATCCACAATAAAACTTCCATTTTCCTTTCTGTAATTGACTACACCATCTCAGTTTTTTTCCAGCACATTATTTATGTTCCCTGTTACCAGTCAAGCCAGACATATTAAAAACATACTACGTTTTCTCCATACTGCTCTCTTCCGTATTGAGACTTTTAGTTTCCGACTAAAATAATTTCATCCTTCCATTAATTATTTGCTGCTGTGAAAAACTGAGTATTCATTTGAATGCAGAGTAAAATGTATTGACAATAACATTCCCAGGCTAGTAATTTTAAGAAGCACATCTTGTCACCATTTTTGCACCATGGTAGATTAGCTCATTTAATAACTTCCAAAACTGTTACACATATCACACACAAAAAAGCTCAACAGTAAAGGAACGAAGAAGCTCAAAACAGTTACTAGCTATCACACACATGGAAGGAAAGGCTTAGGAGCAGCTTTCACTGCTTAAGTTATGCAAGGTGATCTAGGCATCCTTCCACACGGTCAACTAAGAAAGCACACCACAAGCATGTCTTCAAAAGAATTATCCACAATGTGATACCGGCCATTTCATAAGGGAAAGTGAAGTCTGAAACAAAAAACAATCTTTCACGTTGTGCCTTTAAGAATCTCCACATTAATAAAAATTAAATACCTCACTGAAAGCAAGGTATAAAAGTCTGAACAGAAAAAAACAAACAAAAAAAAAATTAAATCAACAATCACTAAGTACATTTGACACTTGAAGGTAATTACATGTATGGGAATCCTGACAGAAGTGATTTCTTCCGTGTCCATTTTGAGCTATCTGTCTTCCAGAAAGTTCACCAAAAGAATGTGTCAAACCATCTATTACAGGGACAAACAAAAAAATGCAGTAAACACATCCATATTTTACCCTCTGACCCTTGAAAGCTGGCACATTTTTTACATTCTTCTTGTCAGGATAAGCAAGAATCAGCTAGCTATGCATATCTCTGCCCAGACCCGCTCACATTGCTAACAGGTCCTGTCTGGGGAGAGATGTAAGGGACCCTTACATTTACAGCTGTCAAGTGTGTTGCCAGAAATCATTTAACCAAAGAAGGAATGAGTAAATGTATGAAAGAGCTTACTGCAGGCCTAGTTTATAGAACCTCTATGTGTCAAGAGACCATATGTCTTTGCTAAATACAAATTTTCTTGAAACAATAACCATCTCATGATTTCAGAATGCTGTGCGAGTACTGAAAAACACTTTTTTTTCCCGAACTCCCTCCATTCAGGCAAATGTGGACTGACATAAGATCAGCTGTCTCTCCTCAACAGAGTTGTAGTTCATGTCAGAGCGTTCTAGAAATAGAAACTTTTTCAGATGGCTCAGTGTGAACTGCTTATTTCACCAAGACTGCTAATGAACTGTAAACCCAACGTTTTAGTTCAGTTAACATTGGCATCCCAGCTCCCATAATAGAAGACCACACCAACTTACTGAAGCAGAACCTTCCGTTTTAGGTCTTCAGCAGGTAGATTTCACCTGTATATTTTCAGTCAATTTTTAATGGTTATATACACATGCACCTCCTACACTTTACCTTGGTAAACATATATATATATATCCAACTACTCTTCAGATATAAAATCCAGCAAGGCACTCAACAAAACTAATTAAAAACAATGGCTAATTAGACCATCTTTTGATTGCACTGATTTTTTAAAATTTATTAACTTTGTTGATGCTTTCTGTTTTACATTGATGTGGCTGATAGCAGCAGTCAAGGGCTCCTACAAAGCTTGGCCACTGCCAGGATCTCAGCCACCCCACAATCTTATTCCTCTGCCTATCACCCCGCTCCCAGCCTCCACAGAGATGCTGGTGGACCTCTTCCAAAAAAGTGTTTGTAGCCCTCAACTCCAAAAATGGGTGTCTGGATTTAAGTCTTCCCCTATCCCTCAAAAGCAGTGTACAGTAGCAGGAGTAAAAAGACATACTACAGGCAGCAGAAAGCCAACTACTCTCAAAACTGCCGTGTAGCTAAGAAGGGTTTGTTTGAATAAGTAGAGCATGAATTTGCACTGCTTTGAAGGTTTGTAACAGTAGCAGAATGTAATCAATGTCCACTTCAGCTAAAAGACACATCCCAGACCTTTTAGTACCCATTAAGACTGCAAAAAATTTAAACAGCCTCTTGGAACTAATAGTAAAAATCTCAGTGTAAACAGGTGTTCCTGTGAGCTTAACCAAACCCCTGATGACCCAAAAGCAGTCTCATACAAGGGTCAGTGCAAAAGAGTTGCCTTCATCATTAACTTACTACACCTTCCAGAATAACTTTGATTCTTGCACTGTAAATCCCCCTGTCTGTAAGCCTTAGATTTACATCACTGATAAACATTCTGCAGAGATGGTTTGGATTGGGCTGGCAGAGTTACATCTAGCATCTATAAAATTGCTCTCATTTTTGTTTCTAGCCTACTCTTAAGGATTTTGTAGATCAGCATGAAACATTTTCATTGACACTAAATCATCAGAATATCTGTGTAGAGTTCTACTACTTCATTATTTACAGCTAGGAGCTTTGAAAATACTGTGTACAAATCTTAAGATAGCGAAAATAGTTCTATATTATTTTCTGTTCTGGTCTAAGGCTTCGGCAACTCAAGCCTGTGTTGTTTTCCATCCAGATGGCATTTGGAGGGCAGATCTCATTTGACTTTGTAAACAGAGTTCCCACATCAGGAAAGGTAAACAGCAGAAGACAGCTTTTAATGCTCAGCCCCTCTAAATTACCAACTGACAAAGTGCAAAGACAATGTTTCCCCCCACCTACAGACTTATCAGGAACTTGAATGCACTGAAGACTGCAGCTCCCAGCCATTTAACATCTGATTACTTATTACTCTGAGAGCCATCAGCTGATGAGCACAGAGTGTCACAGAACCATGAGGAGATTGTTACAACAGGGACTTCCTGTTACCTTGTTTTCTCCTTTGAAGAAACAAATTTCTGCAGTATTTTAACATAAAGAAAGAGCTCATCAAAGCATTCTGAAACTCTGGAAAGCGGGACGCATTAATAAATACATAAAGTTAGACCCTACTATGACTATCCACATTATCTCCTTAATATTAATCATTCTTGTTCATTATGGCTGCAACAAAAAGAAGGGTAGACAGCCTCCATGAGAGAAAACAAGGCATGGAGCAGTAGTTTAGGGACATGAGCAACTTAGTTCAGTGTTGGCTCAATAACAGATTTCCTGTATTCTGTATCCTACCTCAGGTTTTCCTTGGTAAAAACAGCAGTATTTCACTGCTGTGGGAAAATAACCACTGACAACCAAGTCATTTGGATACTGAGGCCACAGGAAGATGAGATGAGTGGTGCATCCAACTTTCAGATTTATCTGCTATTCCTGCAATTTCAACACCCAGCTCTGTTTTCTGCAATGAATTTCGAGCAGCTGTACAGGCAGACCTGCCAACACCAGGAGTAGCTTCTGCCACCTGAACTTCGCCCAAATCTCTTCATACAGTCATAAGATATAGGGGCTTTTAGAAGGTCATTTCCTCTCTGAAGCAGTCACCACAGGAATTAGCTGGAAGGGACTAGCTGTAGTGTGTAGGATGAATAAAAATGTAACCATTACTGCTGTGCAAGTAACTTTTGGTTCTGGGATATGGGAAAGTCTTAACTCTGATAATTTAATTAACACTTTTTAAAAATTATATTTTCTTTTTAAATGCCAAGTGACCATTTCACCTTTTGCAAATATTTTCTGTAAAACCACTCAATTAATTGAATGTGAGTTTTTGAATAGCATTAGTCCACCTGAATCTGATCTTTTAATAATTATTTTCTTGCAAAGAAAAACAGCTGAAAAATAGACCTCAATGAAACATACCATTTGATTTTCTTTCTCTCTCTCAGTAAATCTTAAACAGACACTTCAGGTGCCAAACATAAAAGAAGTCAGCTCCTTTCATAACAGGCAGAACTCCCTTGATACAAGTTGAGAATACAGGTGAGAATTTAATATGAGAAATAACAAAAAATATTAAAGATCCATCTTACTGGATCATAATACATAAAAGGAGCAATGAGAAGCTGGAACAAAGAATTATTTTAATAAAGGACTAGAACTTGCTGTGACAGATACAAGTTTCAGCTGAGCAAGCACTTAAAGGCCAAAAGGAGTCCAAAGCAACCTCCTTAAAACTGGAAGGAGCTGCTGACAACCTCAAGGGCAGAGAAGCCCTGCAGAGGGATCCGGACAAATTGGAGAACTGGGCAATCACCAACCACATGAAGTTCAACAAGAGCAAGTGCCAGATTTTGCACCTGGGACACGGCAACCACGGCTGTACATATAGACTGGGGAATGAGATGCTGGAGAGCAGTTCTCTCTGCAGAGAGAGGTCTGGGGGTTCTGGTCAACGGCAAGTTGAACATGGTGAGCCAACAGTGTGCCTTGGCAGCCAAGAGGGCAACCATGTCCTGTGTGCATCCAGCACAGCATTGCCAGCCAGGTGAGGGAGGTGATTGTCCCGCTCTGCTCTGCACTGGTGCAGCCTCACCTGGAGCACTGTGTGCAGTTCTGGGCAACACAGGATAAAAAAGATATAAAGTTACTGGAGAGTGTCCAGAAGAGGGCTACAAAGTTGGTGAAGGCTTTGGAGAGGAAGCCGTACATGGAGCATCTAAAATCACTTGTTTTGTTCAGCCTGGAGGAGACTGAGAGGAGACCTCATTGCGGTCTACAGCTTCCTCATAAGGGGAGGAGGAGGGGCAGGTGCTGATCTCTTCTCTCTGGTGACCAACGACAGAACCCAAGGGAATGGCAGGGGCATGTGCCAGGGGAGGTTTAGGTTGGACATTAGGAAAAGGTTCTTCCCCCAGAGGGTGGTGGAGCACTGGAACAGGCTCCTCCAGGAGGTGTGACGGCCCCAAGCCTGACAGTGTTCAAGAAGAGACTGGACAACACCCTCAGACACATGGTGTGAACTATGGGGTTGCCATATGCAGGGACAGGAGCTGGACCCGATGATCCTTGTGGGTCCAGCTCAGGACACTCTATGGTTCTATTATTCTATGATTTCTCCTCCTCTTTCTCAACGCCTGCTTCTTTACTGTGTTTCACCTCAGAAGTGATGCCTGGGGCTAGCCTCTACTACAGCTGTCTTGCTGCTGCATAGAGTTGTCTTGCTGCTCTATAGAGCAGTGGCATATGTCCCTCTGCTGCTCTCTCCGCACTCCCCGCTTTAGCACAATGGCTGAATTCAGCAAGTGGAACAGCACTGTTTGGTGGTCAGGATGAATCACAGGAGAATACTTGCTGCTTCCCTGCAGATTGCATCAGAACTCCAGGACGTGCTTGCCAAAATGATGCCCCATCCCTGGAGACATTCAAGGCCAGGCTGGATGAGATTCTGTGCAACCTGATCTAGTTGAAGATGTTCCTGCTCATTGCAGGGGGTTGGACTAGATGACCTTTGAAGGTCCCTTCCTACCCAAACTATTCTATGGTTCTGTGATTCTATGATGAATGCCTATCACCAGGAGGATGTTGCATGTGCAACTTCTGCCTAGAAACTTGGCGGGAAGAGTTAGCTCTATTTTAACCTGTTTTTTTACTATTATTTTATTTTTATTTTATTAACTGCATGTTTTCCTCAGTCACTTCACAGCCCTGCTGCAACACTGTAAAGCCTCAAGTGCGCACAGTGAGGTAATGCGTCAGGGAGCAGAACATGAGGTAACACTGGCTTTGTAATTTAATTTTCAGTGCATTTAGCACAGCTGAGAATTATAAATAAAATCTAACTTTTGGAAAGCAAGTTTCATCAGGCAGTGAGGGAAGAAAATAAAAACACCTTTTGTCTTTTAAATATGGGATAGTGAAGCCCGCTCCAAAGAAGGAAGGCATTAGCTCCAAGCATCAGTGAGGTGAGTGACAACTGACAGTGAAGGACTACATTGGAATTTGCACTCAGTGGATACAATTACAGCATCAGCTGCCAAAAGTCCATGACTGCACCTGTGTACTTTACAAGGAAAGCAAACAAGGAACATGCCAGAGAGAAACAGGAACTGCACTGCATCTACCTGCACTCATGCAACTGCAGAAGTCATTCCGACTTCCTTTTCTGGTTTGATTTAATATTCCGCCCTTTCATGTTTCTGTCTTACTTCCAGCGAGACAAAAAAATGTTTTTGAGATAAAAGAGGGAACAGAACTGGGCTGTAAGAATATGAAATTACCATAGAGTAAGCATTGCCCACTTCCTAAACATGTGCAACACACCACCAACTGACACCTTCTAGATTTCTTTTTCTCCTTATTTACTAAAGCTTGTAGCAACATGTTGCTCCTTGATTCACTCTATTAACTGCATCTCAGCAACACAAGAAATACTCTCTGTGTTGTTTTACACCAGTGTGGGCTCTGGCAAGACTGGCCTGCCATGTCAATGCCTTTGAACAGAATTACATCCAATAAGCAATTACAGCTAGGTATAGCCCTTTTCTGCCAATTGGACAAGATAGTGACCTTTCCCTACCCTCACTTAACTTTCTGCCTGTTACAATGTAAAAGGATTGATTTATAAAGAACTAGGAGTGCATCTGCTTTTTGAGTTAGCATCTGCTTTGTACATATTGATAAGATGGGAAAAAATCAGTGGATGAAAGAAGGATCTACCGCCACACAGAAAGAGGCTGTGGACTCCATGCATTTCTTCCTGTCTCCTACTATTGTCAGCTAACTATTATTGCTCATAAGGGAATGCAAACTATCCATATGCGCAAAATGGATACTGCACAAATTGATTTGGTAACATCACAGACATATTGTATGAAGAATGAGGTTCAGTTGCAGCCCGTCACACACAAAGCAAATCAGTGTAAATAATTTTCTGAAAAGTTGACTAGGTTACATTTAATTCACCAAAGGAAAAATAATAATAAAAAAAAAATACATCTGCTCTTGATAGAACTTTCCTTTGCACTTCGAAGAGATTATTTGCTGGAGTTGTGGTTTAACCGAAGCTAGCAATACAGCGACAATAGCCGCTCATTCACACTCTCCCCCGGCCCCCAATAGGGGAGAGAATCAAAAGAGAAGGAAGAAACTTGGACTGAGATAAACAAAATTTAATAAGATAAGAAAATACTAATATACTAGTAGTTAAATATACTAGTTATATTCAAGTTCCTCTGAAAGAACTTCTTCACTGGTTTGAAACACTCCAGAAAATGCAGTGGTTCCATCTGAGTATCTTCAGTCTTTGATTTCTGGTTATCTAGATCCTTTAAAGCTCCTTCTAAATGTAGACAAGGTCATTAATCAAAATGAGAATGGCAAGCAACATTACTTCCTTCTGACGAATTCACAGGCTATGCTCACTGGATACCAATTTAATCTCAATCAAGGATATAGTCCTTTTACATACTCATGGTAGGTATTTTCCTCTGACTAACCATTCAAGCTCTTCACTACAACTGGTCAAATATTGTCCTCTCTGAATTAACTAAGGTAAGAGGCAAGCAAGTGCTATGAGTAATACAAAAGCCTGGGTAACATAGGATATTTTACTTTAATATATTCACTTGGTTTCATAAAATTGCACTAGATATGCATTAGCATGGTTCTGTCAGCCGTGCACTGACTCCAGAGGCACTTTAGCAGGCATTTTATCAATCCCTTATATCTTAGTCACATTAGATAGACTTTAATGTAGAACAAGAGACTTTACACTAGCTTTCTTCCTCAGAAACATTGTTCACTTGAGAGCTCATGTTTGGAAGTACTCCCTAGCCCCTCTCCCTCTCCACTCCAGAAGGCAACCCGCAACCCAGTGGGGTGACAATGGCCCAGGGTAGCACAGCTCCTGATCAGCTTCCCTGTCCTGCAGCGCAGCACAGCTCTGCTGCTATCATGAACAGCTGATGGCACAGCACCATGAAACTAGCTTGACTGTGACCCACTAAGCTGCAACACCAAGAGAGCAGCTTCTCTCATTCAACTCCTGCACCAGTCGGAACCTCCCAGAAAAGAAGGGATGTCCCAGGAGCACGACAGCTACTTGCTGCTCAGCTAGGTGTCCATGCCAGCATGCAGGCAATTTGCACTGACTTCCTCATCATCCCATTGTATTAGCTGTCCCTGTAGCTAAGAAATGTAGTACTACTCGAAAGTGTAGTTACTGCTGATAGAATCAAGGCTGCCTTCACAGAAGACCAGAGTAATCATCAATATAAGGCACAATAGAAATTAAACAGATACAGCAATGATCTGATTAACTGATTTAATAAAGGTGATTTGTTAAAAAATTAATTATCTAATATAGGTAGTACATATAAATAACCATCTGTAACTTATGCAGTGGCTTCTTCAATACTACAGACTCAAAGAAAGCTAAAATGAGTTCTGAATTCCTCACCAAATACTTTCAGAGGTGTGCCAAAAGGCTTGAAAGGAAAAATGTACATTCTCCTTCAAGCTACATGAATTCCAATGTGTCCCACATACTGCAACCTCTCAGCAATTATTTCCCGCAACTTTTGAAAATGTTATTTTTTAGTTTTGCCTTGATATGCCTTGTATGTATCAGGCGATCATTGAAACTACAGTAATTGTACCTCATGCTGAAGATCTTAATTGCATGCAGTTACCTAACAGACTAAGACACAAGCATTTTAGATGCATGCAATGAGCTTCTGGCTGAAGCAGCAAGGCTTGTACTGAAAAATGCAGCAAATAAACAGATAATAAAACATCTACTCCACTGTTGAGTTGGCGTTAGTACTGTAAATTCAATTACAAACATACTTCCAAGCAAGCCACCCACAATGCTGTATAAGTGACAACAATTTAATTGTTTCCATTAATGTCACTAGGAATTCTATCACTATCTTAAATAAGATTCCACAAAATCTCTGTTTTGTGGCTACACGTTAAAAAAAAAATCAGCACAAGTGGCTTAAATTTTAGTCTGGTTTTTTGTTGTTTGTTTTTTTAATTATTTTCTGATTTGTCTCGTGTGCTTTAGAACTCTTTTTTTCTTGCATATTTAGAGTAGCCTCTGGTCACTTCACAGAATAGAAAACTTTTCTCTTTCCACTAAGACTGCTTGAAGAAAAGGAAAACAGAAAACCAACATAACACAAGGAGTTCATTCAAAACAGCTGGACACTAACACTGTGACTACAAAAAACAGTTTTGGTTTGGTTTGGTTTTCATTACAAATACAAGGAAGTATTCACATTGAATTGCTTCCATTAAAGAGCGATCCCCTTTCTGTATCTTTGAGACCTTATCACAGATTTTAATTCTATGACCTTTCTCTGAACAAACCCAAAAGCCTCTTCCCAGCCAAAAATTAGAAAAATTTATTGAATACCTCTTAAATCACTATGTAGAAAGGAAATAGATTAAGCTAAAAATATGTTCTCTAAAAAAGCATCCAGAAATAAAATCACTTGTGCTTAATAATGCAGACAGTGCAAGAACGTAATAAAGATATAACACAAATTGTAACCAATGGAATGACTCAATCTAGAGTATATGGTTGAGAAAACTCCTGCCAGAATTGATCTATGAATGATATATCTGGATATGTCTCCCCACACAACAGCTGAATATTACATTTTATACAGTTTTAAATAAATCCACAAACCCCCCCACATCCTATTTTCTCTTTCCTGTTGAGGAAGGGCGAGGGAAGCAACATTGAGAGAGTAAAGGGACCAAGAGGCTTTTAATCTGAAAATGCTACAACTGTACATGACTCATGATCTGTTCTAAAGGTATAAGGATGCAGTTATTGAGCTATATATCTGCGAATGAAGTGTTTAGCTGGCAAATCTCTTATAGGCGCAGCAGTTATTTTCCTATACAGGATCCACTTTCAGTAAGGCTGGAAGCAGGAGGGGGTTTAAGTGTGAAGGAAAGTTACTCAAAGCAATACATAAAATTTAAAGAGCACTGAAGAACTTAGAAGTATGAAAAGCTTTTAAGATACTGTAAAAGCAATTACTTGCTGATACAGCATCAGTATGAAATGTACTACATGCAGTTTCACTGAGAGACAAGTAAGAGGCACTTCCGCACTGGAGCAAGTTATCACAAAGTATTTTGGTTCTGGCATTGCCACTAAAATGTTGTAGCTTTCCATTTGCTGCCTGGCACATAATTCCACTTCTTGACTGAGACATTAGAGCAAGCCAATACAACTTGGGCTTCTACCACACTTTCAGCTGTCCTAAATTTGGAAAAAAAGCTGCTGCAGGTTTCGTCTTCTCAATCAAACTGAAACAAACTTCAGCTGAAATAAACTTCCTTCTTCAATTATTACTTGTTTCAGCAGAACCTGGGATTAAATCAAATACTGTACAGGGCAGGTAATTATCTCACACACAAAAGAAAGAATGTAAACCCAAGAGACAAACATCTGGAGAACAGTTCACTGCTTCTCATTTCAAGCTCTTCTATTTAACAGGGATGGGATGGCCTTTCATGGAGGCCTCTGCCCCCTGACTGAGGGACAATATCTGTCGGGAGTGTAAACCTCTTTTGTTTTGTCCTTGGTGTCAACTCATGGAACTGTGGGCAAAACAGTACCAAAAGGTTTTTACTTTTAACCCAAACATAGCTAACCCATGTTTTCTTCAACGATAGTTTTATAAGACACATTTTTGCTTTCCATCAGGCAGGCATTTTCACAGGATAAACAGGTGAGTATGTGTCCCCTAAAGAGAAACACAGCTGTCATCTACTGATTGCATTGCTTCTATAGGCTTATCATACTCTTTCATTGGCTTAAGAACTACACAGAAATGAACCAGGATTTCCATCTACCCCTATCTCTAGTCCCTTGGAAACTTCTTCAGCTTCTTTCTCATTTTTTAAAAAGTGAGAGGGAAATGCAACATATTTAAGATTCTTTTATGATAGCCAACTAAAACTGAAAACAAAACCTCTGGCTGAGAAAAAACATTGATATATTCTTTTTGCAAATAAGCTAGCCAAGCCAGACTGCTAACTGTCATGTCATGGTAACTATAGAAAGAATTCAGACCATTCTGGCTGAAAGAATATGAAGCAGATAATAAAAATACTTAGTAGACTGTGTCCCTAAGTAAATTCATCTTAGGTTGCAGAAAAAATCCACTGAACAGTTAATCATGTAGAGTTCCCATAAATTTATATTCTTAGTTTTCTAAGGGGATTTCCACTTAACAAAATGAGTTTGTCCAAACACATCAGCCTCACAGCTCAGGGACAGCAAAGAATGCAGAGAAAAACCAGACCAAGGTCATGGCAAAACAGTCCTCCCAGATTCCTAGGGAGGGAATGCGTAGCCATGCTCTTTATATCCCTTGCCTCCTACACCATCCTCTGGAGAAAGTCACACAGATAATATCACGTGTCTTATGACTATAATAACACTTACGAAACTGTAACAGGGGCCCAAAAAAGGAATTTGAGAGAGAGTGAATGAGCAACCATATGTATACGCATACATGCTATGCTAGAAAATCTCAGGTTGGACTCCCTATAGTTGTTGAAGAGTTCATACATATCTTGTCAGGGGCTGTGAACTAGCCTAAGCACAGCCAAAGTGCTCAACATCCCACTTAGATCTGTTAATCCAAATATGGAAAGTCAAAATGTGCTTGTACTGATCTTTATTTTTGAATATTTCTCAGTGGGGTTTAGTTCTTTTTTATGCTGTTTAGGATATATTGCACTCACATGGGCAGATACACAGCATATTCAACTAGCACTTGCTGTGACAATCACCTGCACAATCTTGAAGCCAGCACAAATTAAAATTTGCATGGATGTTAGCACAGAGTGTTCCAGCAGATGCAATAGTACAGCACAAATCATAGAGAATCAGGACAAAAAGAAATAAACACTTGTTTTACAGCAAGAGATTTGATTTTTTCCAGACTGCATATACTAGAGTAGAAGAGCACATATTACTAAAGCACTGAAGCTGGAAAAATGTACGGTGCCTGCTACTTAGATACTAACTCCATATCTCATGTGGTTAGCATCTACTATTCAACTTCTTTTACACATATTTTGTAAGAAATAGTTT
Source organism: Nesoenas mayeri (assembly GCF_963082525.1). Lineage (NCBI taxonomy): Eukaryota > Metazoa > Chordata > Aves > Columbiformes > Columbidae > Nesoenas > Nesoenas mayeri. The sequence goes on from NC_137542.1 coordinate 40,765,114, forward strand.
GCTGGGTTGTTGGTATGGGAATATTTGCCTTGCCTGGCTTGAGAAGGATGTGTTTGACTATTTCTCTTTTGGTCTCTGCAGAATTTCAGTTGTGTTTGTCTTGAAACAGAAAATTAATATGCATGTCAGGTGCACACATAGTAGAGTAGATGGAACAAATATATCTAAATAAAATCTGTCTCGAATGATATTTAAAGGAGCATTAAAACACAGATGCTTATTTATTTAAGAAGGAGAATTCCTGAAAATATTTTTTTCTCCTGAAGCCTGAAAGTTGAAAACCAACTTATCATTATATAAAACGGGATCATAACACAGATTTAAACTGGCAAGACCTGTATCATCAAAAAAAACAAAGAATTAATTTTAAACAATCTTCCTTTGGCAGAGAAGAAAAAATTTGCATTTAATGGCAACATTTTTAGCATGTACTTTCAAGAAAAGGGGGGAGAAGGGGAGAAGTTGTTTATTAAAAATAAACTAATGATTGTATTACTATGAGAAAAGAAGAAAATTGATTTTATAGTTTCTAACCTGTCAGCAAACTACTTCATAAGATATCAGCTCCTGCTAGAAGTGATCCTTTCACAGACATTCCCGAACCATAATTGTGCCAATCAACATTATTTAGAAAAGCGAGCTCACTTTCCAAAGGTGTTTATGAAATACTCCAGTATTTAGTTACCACACTCCTACAATACAAGGAGTTCCCTGAGGTCCTACATAAATCCTCTCCTTCTACTCCCTTTTACACACACATGTATTTTGTTTTTAGGAACCAAGTTTGAATCAGTAGCTCTGACAGATCTAAGAACTGAAATTACATGCTAAAATTCACATGACTGAAGGTTAACCTTTTGTACTCCAAGAAAGGTGAACACAGCTTCAATGTGCTTTAGTGATTTAGTTAAAATGGACCTAACGTGAATTGCAGAAATACAACTGAATGCTAGAGATCTGCTCTTTTCACAGTTTTTCCATCTTGGACAATTATGGGAAAACCTCCTAGAGAAGGAAGTTTGAAGAAGCAACACGACAGAAGGGCACCACCTTCAGAGAACCTCTACAGCCAGTAGATAAGGCAATTCAAAGGGGAAGGAAGGAGTTTTTCCAGTCAAGAAATCTCCGAACAAGCTCTCTTTCCACTTACCTTTCTAGTCTTCTACAGCCCTCTCTCATGCTAGAGACAGACTCAAACTATATTCTTGACAAATTTTCTTTTAAAACATCAAATAGAAAAGGGAAACACCTGGTAAGCTGTACTTCCTGCTAGTTTGGCACTAATCTTCCACCCTAGTTGTTCTAAATGACAACAATACACAGTCTACAGACTGGCACAAAAGCATGAGGAATATACTGTTCCACTGCCATCTTCATAAATAATTTCTCTACTGTATTTAGGAAGCGGACTGTGTTAAATGTATGTTGCTTTGGTGTATACCTACTTATACTTGAAGTCTTTCACACTTTTTTTTTTCTCTTAACTCAGTCTCAACAGACAAAATGGCACTTGAACCATGCGGCCATCACGAAGTCAACGATAAGATAATGTTACTACTTTGAACTTCTTTAATGACAACAATCTTTCAATGCTTTCAAGGAAAGTATTTGCTTGTTATGACAAAGTGAAGGACATTTTGACCATTCCCTATTTTTCTACAGCACATCTGAATACATTGGTGCTCAGTGGACAGTCAAATCCACACCGAAAGGTTGTTTTCATAAGTAACTTGAGTCTGGTACAATGGAAAAAGCTGCAGCCATCTGGAAGGGGAAAATGGCAGACCACAACTGTCAGCTTGACCTAACCACAGTGTAATTTTTCTATCCTTACTAATATTTCTTCTGGCACAGGACAGAAAGTACAAACGAGATAAAGAAAGCCACCACCCTTCTCTGCCAGCGGACACCATTATAGTATTTATACCACTTTGGAGTTCCTCTTTCTGTACAATAAAAAACTTCGTCTGTGCAATTTAGCCTCTAAAAGAAGTTTGACTACACAAAAGACAACAGAAACAAATTTCAAGAAAATAAAGATATACTTCTAAATTATACTTTCCCAGCTAATGATATGCTGGTGATTCCAATTGCTCTTCCAATGTAAGAATGTTCTCTGGTGATGAAATATGAAGTGATGATTTCCTCAAACTAGGAGGACGTTAACAATTAAGTGTCAATGTGAACATTGTTACAGTAAGGCAATTATAACTGTATTCCATGAAGAGCAATAGGAAATAATTACTCTTATTCTCAAGTGACAGATCTAAGAGAATGAGATTCCCAATCTTAAATTCATTAGATGGGCAGCTCTCATTTCCTAATCTAAGAATCAGTCTGTCTTTATTGGAGAAGTATCTCCTATCTTTCACTACTGAAGTGTGCATGCACCTTCACTTCTGTTTGATAACATCAAGCAGCGAGCTAAAGATATAAAAGATATACAGGCCTGTCAGCACCTGAAGGGGGCCTACAAGAACAGTGGAGATGGACTTTTTACAAGGTCCTGTAGTGACAGAACAAGGATTAATGGCTTCAAACTGAAAGAGGGTTGATTTAGATTAGATACAGGGAAGAAATTCTTCACCATGAAGGTGTTGAGGCACTGGAACAGGTTGCCCAGAGAGGTTATGGATGCATCGTCCCTGGAAGTGTTCAAGACTAGGTTGGATGGGGCTTTGAGCAACTTGGTCTAGTGGACAGTGTCCCGACCCATGGCACAGGTGGTTCCAACTAGATGATCCTTAATGTCCCTTCCAAGCCAAACCATTCTCTCATTCTATGATTCTATATCCATCTATCTTCAGGTGCAGGTGCAATGTCCTCCTCACCTCCAAGACCTCTTCAGGATATCTCTAAATGCAAAGCTCACCCAGAACCAAGAACTCATGCTCATTTAGCACAAGAGTCTCCTCATGTATATGCAAGTACTCTGCAACTGATGGTTGTCTGACCCAGTCTGAGGGAAAACCTTATGCAGGGACAGGTGAAAATGCACCACATATCATAATCATCACTTAGAATCAGCAATGCAAAGAAGTTGGCCTGTAGCAACTTGCATGCCAATGCTTGGCTGTCAATGATCTTTACAATCTAAACCTCCCAAAAAAGCAAGAATATCATAGTCCTTCCCGTTGGTTATTAAGCTTTGATAAATTACTAGGGCAGTGTGTGTGTCTGTAATCTTATTTGTAATTTTAAACAGCAAAGGAAGCCCAAGTGCACTTTTGGTGCAAAGCAAAACAGAATGCAGAAAAAAAATGAAATCAGCCATAATGGTAGTACCAATGACTCCGACCACAAAACAGATACAGAAACCCTTCAGTCCTCAGAACTCTGCATTCTTTGCTGACTTTTAGACGCTATCACTCCACACTCTCCATATTAAACACAGAGGTACTGCTTGGCTGTTATAATTAAGAAAGCTTGACAAAAATTTGTTAGCACAAGGAATGCATCAGGTGACAGAACAGTCCTCCAAGGACTCTGAGACCTGTCAACCTCTGTAACTATATACTCCTGGCCTGTCACAGTAGAGTTAATTAGAAACATCTGTAGCATAGAGATCAAGCAGAGGCACTGGCAGCAGCTTATTTGCACAAGAAAAGTACAACTCATGTGGGAGGTAAAGAGGGCAGAATCACAAACAGATACAGATCAGTTACACGAACCTGATCACTTATCTGAGTTATATGCACTTCTGAAATGAAAATACCTAAGTAAAGCAAATGCAAGACTGATAAAAGCCTTAATTGTAACACTGGCAAATGGACTTACTAGAGTCTTCACAGTGAGAACAAGTCTCCAATGACATGCAAAACACCATTCATCTGTTCAGACATTATGGCATAGGCTGCTCCACACATTCCTTTGAAAAGGAAACTATGTTGCCTTCACCTAATATTTTTGCTAAAGACATTAGGACAAGCTAAAAATACTAATTTGTTTAATCACAGTTCCTGCTCCTGAAGTTCATGCCAAGCAGATACTTTTAAATGTGAATTCCTTCCTCCCTCCCAAAACGAGATGTACTTTAGGAAAAGTCCCTGTTACAGGTCAAATTAGAATTACGATTTCTCCCATTCCCAAAGCACTGATCTTTCAGGCTATCCAATACACTACAATTTGGGGCTGGATGATTGAGTATTATACACCAAACAGAATTCAAGAAATTCAAATGATAAAATTAGTTTATCACCGGAAAATATGTTGGTGGTAGAGTTGTGCACTTGCATAAATAAAACTCCTCCTACATCCTCATTAGAAACCAAGAGCTTTCAATAAATCAGTACGAGATAGCTGCAGACTTTAAGGCTTATCTCTTATCTTTCCAACCATACATAGAACTTCCATGCCTGAGTACATTAAAACTTGCCAGAGAATAAAACCAAAGTGGAAAAAAAAAAAAAGAAGAATCAATTTTGTTTAATCTGTAAGATATATGATTTTAAAAAACAGCATGCAGAGTCCTCAAAGTGAGCATGAAGAATTGCATAAGGAAATCACGATTGAAACATAAATCTGTAAACAATTTTTGACAGGCATGTTCTGAAGCACTTATTATCTACCTAATTTTAATGTGATATGTTGCTGACCCGTGGGGTTCCAGCTCATGCTCCCCAAAGAAATGGTTGCAGCTGTTTACGTGATTGTTGCCCTAGCACAAGCTGCCTGTTACCATGAAAGTAGTGGCATACAGAAACACTTGCCCACAAATCAGTAGGTCCACACTTTGGGCATGCCTGTCCATAATCTTAGCACAAGCAGATTTCATGGTCTGCCTAACAGGATAAGCCAGAGTTCTAGGGCATGGGTACCTTCTCCCACCTCCACTGCTGCGCCAGGATTGGCAGCAAAGTATGTCGGCCTGTTGTAACAGCAAGACCTCAAATGATCAAAGCTACATTTGTTGAAGGTAATTTCTTAGAAATAGTAATTTCTCTGAGGACTTTTGTGAAAAAAAAGATCACCCCTGAACTACCAGAGGAAAGCCTCATTGCTGACTGGAGTCCTCCTCCCTTACTCTGGTGTCCAGCAGTGTCACTTCAGAGAATCTTCTCTTTCGAAGCTCCAGATGTCCCAGCTCGTCTTTAGTCTACTTGTACCTACTCCTCACACTGCTCTTTTTTTCTTTCAATCCCAATTTCTTCCACTCAACATCTTGGAAATGTAGAAAGATTTGTATTACCACATAGCACATTGCCAAGGAACGATTTGTAGTCATAGTATTTAAACAACTAATTACCAGATTTTGACATATATACACTCTTAAAAAAAGAGACTATTTATTTATTTATTTATTTATTAAGATATTAAAAAAGCTTTCAGCACTTAAGAGCAATACACAGAGCTGCATGAAACAACAGCTGGAAGTAACCACATTAGTGCTCAATAAAGCTGGGGAGCTAATAAGCCAAGACTACAAAGATTTACACACTTTGGTTACTGATAACTCCAAGTGTGAACATTACTGAATTCTGTAGCACAGCTTGCAGCAATGCAAAACTGCAGAATGGTTGAGCAGAACACAAAGATTATGATTTTCACCCACAAAAAGTCATCAGCAGTTTTTTATGGGTAAAATCTCACTAGTTTATTAAAATTTGGAGTCTGTGGCCCTAAAATTCCTGGCAAGGAATCAAGAGTCAAGGAGTCAAGAAGGGCCTCAGTATTCAGACACTCCTTAAAATTCTATTAGATGCAAGATAAATCCTGGAAGAAATCAAATAACCTTTGCTGAAATGGAATAATACTTTCTTTTTCCAGATCACTTTTGCTGATCTGAAATGCGTGCAACATACACCACTACAGAAATACTTAAATCAACAAGGATATCAATGTGTGACTTAATAAGGTATCTAAACAAGACACTTGCCAACACACAGGCTACTTAAAGCAAATACATGCAAAAGAAGGAATAGATTTTTCAGTTTTTTTTGTTTGATTGGTTGGTTTGGTTTGGTCTGGTTTAGGCTTTTTTGGTATCTCCTTTCAGCAAAAAAAATGTGTTTCTTATGGAAGGAAAATCTCTTTTCTTTCAAACCACCGGAGACTGCTGGCTGTTTCAGCTGCTTTCAAAACCACACATGTGCAATTACAGAAAAAAAGAACTGTTGTTAATGTCTTCTTTAACAGTCGTTAGAAAGTAAGCATATATAAATCATCTTCAAAACATGCAGGTACAGGATGAATTCCTGACCAAAAGAAGAATTAAAATTTTGTCAAGTATTCAATTACACAGATTTCTAATTACAAGAAAGTTATCTAGACATAGCCATGGTGCCTAAACCTTTCCAAATCCATACTCTCTGTGTCAAGTTACAGCTGTGTCCACACAGTGTAGGCTGAGCTCCCCGTGGCTTCCTAATTCAGTTTAACAAGCCATCAATTAAAGGCAGATATTTAGAGGAAGCAAAACTGATTGGTTGCAGAGGGATTTCTGGACATTTTAACTGATACCCACTGAAAATACATGAGAAGGATTTCAAACTCAGAAAAAAATGACTGCCAAAAGCCCTTACAGATATATAATGCCATGACAGAAATACTACACATTATGTCATATCTAATAAACCACTTGTGCCACATTACACAGCTGGTTCTGTTACACTGCAGTGTCAAATACAAAGTCTATTCTCTTTCCATCTTCCTCATTGAAAATTAACAAAGAACAAAATTAAATGAGCAGTTTTGTGGACACCACCTCTATGCAGAGCATAAGTTTTATCCTAATGTGAAGTCACAAATATGAGGTCAGTAATCTTCCTGAAATGCAATTTTATTTGCTTTCCCAAACTCATTAATAAAGGGCCTGATTCCCACAGGTTTACCCAGAGTAATTATCAGCAACAAACACTAGTAGGATTTGAGTGTGCAGGTCAGCCTATGGGATTAGTCGCAAAGGTTTTGTAAATTTCAGAAGATATCTACAGAGATGTCTAGGGAAAAACAAACAAACAAACAAAAAACCCAAACCGTAACACTACATAACGGGTGCAGCCAGAACCATAAAGTAGTTTAGAATTTCTAAGACTCACACAACCAATAAATTTTATGGAAAAAGTAATGAAAGTCAGATGGTAAAAAAATATATAGCATAAAAGTTGCAAACTTCTAGACAGCTTTTAAAACAGTGGTAATGCAAGAGGGAAATGGTAAACACACTAACAGGAGTTCATCAGTCTTAATAAATAGGACATAGTCACATATGCTCACTTCTGGAACCTATAAAGGTCCCTAAGTATCTAATTATTTCTGAAAAAAAGTCTGAGGTTTTATTCCTTCTGCTCCTCAACAGATTAGCTCATACCTCATCAGATACCATTTTAAACTGAAATATAGTCCTTTTAGGAAGCTACGGTTTGTTTCTTACTGACCTAATAGAATACTATGTACAGTATGTTCTTCCAAGGGAGTATTACTAACCAGTATGAAACACTACATCCTAATGGAAGTAACACAAAATGTGTTTCATAGGAGAAATACATAACACAATTGGTCATGGCATCAGGCCATACAGTAGTTTCAGATTCTGAAGAAAATGTCGGATTAAGATCAACAGGTTTCACTTCTAAATTCCTACTTTACTGCAGACTACAAAATTGTCTTTTCTATCACCTTTCCAGAGGAAAAACAGGGCTATATTGTCACCTTTATAATGAGGTAATCATCCTCCTCACTAGGCAGATCATTAGTTCGTTGGACCTGATACATAATTGTCAAGTGTTGCTTGTTCATCTTTTTGTGAACAGTGATTTTATAGTGTTGCTTAGATTGGTATCTTCAGAAATCATACGTAACAAATGTTACCTTTGTGACCAACAAAAACAAATAATGAATAATGCATCTGTAACTGCAAGGTGTATATGTAAGCAAATGCAGTGTAAGGGTAATAAAAATAGTACTTTGTTCTTACTGTGGTGCTAATTAGAATCTAATTTGCCTGTTTGAAAGTCATAATTGAGCAGAACCCATGCTACCAAGACTCCCATGCTGGTTTCACTTTTTAGGAGGTAATGCACCGACCTTAACAGCTGAAAAACAAAAGAGCAAGTGGGAGTAAGAGCTCTGTAAATGTACCCCTGCCCTAGGTTTCTTTGGCCAAATAATGATTCATGTTCAAGTGAGGTGCTTTTTTGCTGAAGATGTCACTGCAGAACTGGCTAGGTACTCCTGCTGCCAAACAGGGCATTACCAGAGAGCTTTAGAAAGTAGGACATGACACACTAATTGATTTAGAGAATGTCTTTCCCTCCTGCCTTCCTTTCCCTGGTTACTTTTTTCCCTTTCCAAACCCATCACTTTGTTTTTTGAGCTCCAAATCTGTATTTCATCGTAGCATAATTAAGAAATTAAACCTCAAATACAGCAGATAATTACTACCTAAGACACACAATTTGCAAAAATACTTGTGTTCACTAAAAATGGAACAAAAAACCCCTTTAGAAATACAGATTTATTTTCAAAAATAATAGTGTAAATGTCAGCAATTCCCAAGTTTTTCATTGGTTACATACAACAGAATGCCACATGTATCCCATGGATAAAAAATGTCATTACGAAACCCAGAGGAAAAATCAAACCTCCTCCTACCCTCACCTTCAGAAAACAAGTGATGAGGCCTTAGCTAAATGATGTATCCACTATGTCCTTATTACGTTATTCCAGCTACATATTCAGTGCCCCTCAGATATTACTTAAAACCCCTTGGGCTATTGTCTAAATTGAAATGTTCGCTATCCTCAATATTTCAGTACTATTAAAAATACAACCTGAAGTCATAATGAGATTTCTCGCTCTTTACTTTCTCTAAGCAAATTTTTTCTTATACTTGTGCAGGCACCCCAAGCACTACTCCCTGACGTTCTCATCTGATCTGAAAGTTTATCTAGGGTTCCATATGATCATGTCCTACATACTGCTATATATATTTTTTTAAAGTCAAAAAAGAGGAATCTATATTGCTGTATTTCTGTAGAGTGGCAAAATCCTGGGTATTCTGTCCAATATCAAGAAACAGGAATTTCTTACAAACCTGACAATAGTGGACATCTGATCAAGTTTTTAGGTATACTGCAGAACAAAAATAATAATTTATCAAACTAAATATAATTTATCAAGTTATATTGATAAAATTATAATGAAAAATTATTACATTTATTAAAGCTACTGGCTTCCTAAAGGAAAGTCACTTCCGTACATAGACAAATGTGTGTTCTAGAGAGTATCTGGAACATTTGCATGGCTTAGCATGTTACCCAATTTGTCTGTCAACTGACAGACAAAGACAAAAATCCAAAACTGCTGAAACACTTACCATGCCTAACACCTGTCATTACTATTCCCTCGCCCAGCCAACCTCCTGCAACGCACTCCATCAAAGCCCGTGCAGCATCCCTGTTTGCCTGCCTCCCCCCCAGTCACCTCAATGCTGTGTGAGCTAATTAGCAACTTGTCAGCTCACTTGTGCACAGCTTAGCATGGAGTTGGGCACAGGACAACAACAGAGACATCATTTGCGCAGTGTAGCCTGTGATAGCAGAAAATGAAGCTGGTATTTAAACACAGGCATTAGAAGGGGGCCCTCCTGTATCAGGCTTAAGATGACAAAATGTCAGCTTCAATCATCTGACAGGCTTTGGTCTCCCTCTGTAACCTCTTTCTTTTTGGCTGCTCTTTTTTTATATACACATATGACACTAACAGAAAAATAAATTGAAAAGAGCACTGAGGCAGAGTGTATTTCACGCACTGGTGCCAATGTTTCATATCTCATGAACCTCGGGAAAACAATTCATCGAACTAATTAGTTTACAGTGTTTAAGCAGCTTGTTTCCCATCTTTAATCTTCTTTATGTAATACTGCAAACAAAGCCATATTATATTCTGATTTTTTTTCTTATACAGTTTAACAAATATAATCTTTTTTCTCCTACACATTATTTCATTTAGACATCAAACTACCCTACTCCCCTTTACTATTTTTATTCTTGGGGAGAACAATATAAACAGCACTGATTCATTTGTTTTTCAAAGATCTTCAAGATTATGCTATGCTTTTTCTTCTTTTTTTTTTTTTAAATCTTATCCCATTCATTTAATTTCTCACTTTTAGCTATCCCTCTGAAAGCAAATGTGTTTGTCCCTTTCTGAAAATAAAATGACTGCTCTTCTCCCTCAGGGCTCCTAGTAATCAAAGAGTGTCTCCAGCTTACAATCTTCATTCATTTTCCTGGTGAGGCCGAATCTGGAGCACTGTGTCCAGCTCTGGGCTCCCCAGTTCAAGAAGAACAAGGAATTACTGGAGGGAGTCCATCAGAGGACAACAAAAATGATTAGGGGTCTGGAGCATCTTTCTTATGAGGAAAGTCTAAGAGAACTGGGTCTATTCAGCCTGGAGAAGAGAAGGCTGAGAGGGGACCTCATCAATGCTTATAAATAACATAAGGGTGGGTGTCAAGAGGATGGGACCAGACTCCTTTCAGTGGTGCCCAACAACAGGATGAGGGCAACAGGCACAAACTGAAGCACAGAAGGTTCTATCTGAATATGAGGAGAAACTTCTTTACTTTGAGGGTGCCAAAGCACTGGAACAGGCTGCCCAGAGAGGCTGTGGAGTCTCCTTCTCTAGAGACATTCAAAACACACCTGGACACATTCCTGTGTGATCTGCTCTGGGTGAACCTCTTTTAGAAAGTGTGTTGGACTACATGATCTCCAGAGGTCCCTTCTAACCCCAATCATTGTGTGATTCTGTGCTTCATTCAAGTACTGGAAAAGCTAATAATAACTAGTTTAAAATAAACCAAGTAAACCTTTAAATCTGAAACAGGTTAATCTATTCATTTATATAAGCAATTATTTACTTGAATTAGAATAAAAACTATATATAAACAACCAAACCAAGTAACTCCTATTCAGGAGCCTGGAAGCATGTTTATTTCCTAATTTCCTTAGAAGTGGCTTTGATGATGTCCAGGGCCGTGAGCATGTCTGGAGCTGGCTCAATCCCAGCAGGTGACTACCACTCCTCCTATTTCACACCAGGGTCCAAAAACGTGAGCAAGTCCTTTGAAAGGCATGACCCAGCAGGGACATAGTATGAAACCTGCAGGTGGCCAAGACATTATTGTCCCTACCTGGGAACATGTTTGTTGTCATTACCATGCGATCAAAAAATTCAGCAAAAAACAGCCAGGTGCGTCAAGGCAGTCAGGCTAACTTCAGTGTTGAAGATGGGTTAAATAAACCCATACTGAAAGGTTAGATTTTGTCAGAGAGTTAGTTAGATTTTCAAGTCAAAACATATGCTGTGCTCAAGCATATTAATGGACAGCTAGAGATAGCAGCTTTTAAAGTGACTCCAACCCCGATCATGGGAGGATTGTCATTTATATCCAACACATACAGCTAGGATGGGATTTTTTGCAACACACAGTCATTGCCACTGTTTTTTGAAGTATGGAAAGGGAGATTATAGTTCCATAGTTTAGTGGCATGTTAATAGAATTAATGGAATAACTTCTGGTTTTATACAAAGGCTGCTTGATGTAAAATGCACAAATTACCCTGGAAACAGGAAATGAATACTGTAGCCACAAGGTGAGAGAGAAAAAATATTCTTCTGGACTTCTTAATCGTCTTTATCTCTATGCAAGATGCCAGATATCTCAGTGTTTACTTGGTAAGTGCCTAAACATTTTCTTTGATATCACTCTCTCACAAGGAGGAATACTCTCTCACAAGGAGGAGTCATGTGTGAACAGTGACCAAGTCCTCTACTTGGACACTTACCTCATGAAGATTGTCGAAGCCCACATGGTCAACATTATTTTCCTTTCTGATTCTTTGTTTGCTTTCGAACTGTTTACTGTCCCCACATTCTTATCTACGTTGAAGTATATGCTGTTCTTAGTTGTCAGATTTCCTCTTAATTACTGCAGAGAAGTGACATAGTTGTGGTTTCAGGAGCACAAAAACACGAGCAAGAGCTCCGCCCTGCTCTGCTCAAGGGACTTCTCCTTTCTCCCCCAAGGTTAATGCCTGTAACTCCTCTGGGAGCTGAAGGCTGCTTAACTGAAGATACCTGAAATCTCCCAGCCACTTGGGGATTTAGCAGTGACTGCAGACAGCTTGCGTTACTACTCAGTGTCTGAAAAGCTACAGGAACAAACACTGTAAATGAGTAAAAAGAATGGAAAATATTAATGCTGTTTTAACATTCATTAACCTTCAATTTACAACCTAAACTGCCGGATTAAAACTTTATGGGTTTAATTTTTTCTTAAAAATTTTCTCTTTAAGAATACATGCAATCCCAGAACTGATTAATGTTAAATATACGCAAGCTTTTCTACTGAACACAGACTGGTACCAGTAAATAAGCTGGGAGGAAGGAAAGATGAGAAATGGCAAAGCCTTATAAACACATAAATCTTTAACCATTTTAGTCACAGAATGATTTTGCAAGCTTCTTAATTTGTCTCCTTATTTCATGGTTTAGTTTTGGATTAATTTAATGAGGATCAGAGAGGGACGAAAGATATCTGATTATTCCCACTTACTTTCATTTAAAGCAAAAAGCATGTATTTTTTCAACTTATATCTAATACTTGGCAACATACAAACCAAACCCGTTATGAATCTTAATATAATCCAGCAATGTTGCCCAACATTCTATAGAAAGTTTTAACTTATTTCACAAGGGAAGAGTTTTCTTACTAGAAAACACAGTGTGACTCATGGGAGCTGATGAAACAGGCCAAGTTTTTATGTTTGCCGTACTTTTTAAGAGAATTAGCTGCATACGCTAAGACTGGATAAGGCCAGATTGGCAAGAATTTATTTTCTGGTCAGCAGGAAAATTCATTCTACAGCAGAGAAGTCAAGTCTCTGTAGGCTCATCTTCACAGATGAGTCTTTTAACTTTTTTTTTCAGATTTTTCTGAACCTATTATTGTGACTGACAAAAGATGACAAAGTGTCATACTAAATGTATTCAAGTGCATGAAATAGTCTTATACAATATTTCATATTTTATTTCTCATTTTCATCACATCATATTCCTGATTTTTTTTAACATAAAAGTAAATACCTACATGATTTACCATGGCTAGATAACATCTACGCATATCCAGAAGAGTTCACATGTTCTTCCTTTTCTTCAGTTAAAGTCTATAAACGAGACTTCTCATTAAATAACCCTGTGACAGAAATCCATCCAACTAAATGCAGCCCCTTGACATACCTACTTTGTCATCAACCAAAAATACCACTCAATCAATATCTGTCTCACTTGCATTATTTTTTTTTTTAAATCACTAGCCAAAACCTGACAAGATTCCACACGTATGATGTGTGAGGTCCCCCTTTTCTCTGAGTATTTTTCTATGCATGGGATTTTTGTTGGTTTTTGTTTGTATGGGGTTCTTGTGGTTTTTTGTTTGTTTGTTTGTTTTTTAAATGCACAGTTTGTGTTTTGTTTCTGATGACTGCTTGCTCTGACTGCATCTGCTATCACAGTTTGAATCATAGCGCATGCACTATATCTGGAACTCTCATAGGCCAGCAGTATCCACTGCTGAGACCTCCTCACTTGACTTGACAGTGGTCTGCTTTAAGACTGACCCCAGTAAGAATTGCTAACAAAGACCTACAAATACAGGTGAAGCCCAGAAATTATATTCCAAAGACAGTTGTTATTATTAAAAATGTATCCACCCACAACTATTTTACCTACTCTTATTCAATGCACAAATTCAGGAAATACAACATAAATTGAATGATGGAGAAAACAATTACCAAAAGGAAGGATTTCAGCCATGATTACACTTGAAAAAACTCCACCAGGTTTTTTTCCCTAAGAAATTCTTAGGACGCCTCTGTGTTACAGATGTTGTGTTATAGTTGCTCTTTCCCAAAGGAATTCTCACTTTCTCTTCATGCACTGACATACGGACATCTCTGCCTGAAAGTGCAAATGCGACAAGCTCTGTCTGCCCTTCACTGGAGAAAACCTGCCCGCAGCACTGCAGGACTGTTGCACTATGCACATCAGCAGGTGAGCCTCCTGCTGCCAGTTTCAGCTCTGAAGGGTTTCTTATACAAGCTTTATGCACACATCAATAAATCCCTAAGGATTTAAGGAACTGTTGTCCTCTCTTACTGCAGTTTTATCATAAAGCAACACCACTGGGGTTTGCACTCTGTGTTTATGGGCATCAGATTGTTAATTGCTAATCAAGCTGGTTCACAAGTATTAGTCAAAGGTGTTCGTTGAATACTAATAAATATTGGACACTCTAACAGTCTTCAGCTTATTACAGTTTTACTTACAAGAAAAAATAGATGTCACACACTTTCCCCAAAGGACTACAGAAGTAAAAAGTGTTGCAAGATGTTTTAAAATCAGCTTATTTAATTTGAACACTCAAATTTTCTATCTACTGCTGTTTGTTACCTACCTCTGCAGCCTCATTTCAGCATTTCACTTTGTGTTTGAAAACTTTTTGCTTTTTACCAAGAGAAGAGTACTCCTACAGTAAAGCTTGCTTCTCAAAGCTATATTTTGGTCTTTAAAAACATTACCAAATTCATCCCACCTGCATTTTCAGTAAAATACTGATTTTTTTTTTTTCTTTTCCATAAGGTCTCTGTTGAAAAACATTACCACAAAGAAAAAGTGCAGGACTGTATTCAGATGTGTACACATTCTCTCCAAAGCTGAGAGACCAAAAGATAATGAATTAGACTGAAGTTGCTGCTGTAAGTTGTCTTTCTGGCTGAGTTTATGCTCTGAGATTTTTCAAACTATTCCAAATAAGTGATGGCTGGTACTCTTCCTACCTTGGTAAGAAGAAAACTGTTAGGTCATAACACCAGTGGTGGCTGATGTAGGATATAATGCGTGAAACTGATTACTTTTAACAGCTCATGTAGTAATTACTGTAGCTAAAAAAGATACTGTAGGTCTCAGGAATAAAAGGAACATAACCTAAAACTGCATAGAGAAATAAAGAAGGTTTATCTAAAAAAACCACTAAGCAATTATATGTCAGACACCCTCACATTTGTATTCATGTGAATAAGACCAGTCTTAAAAAGGTTTAAGAACTATATGAATGGAAATACAGAAGAAATAAGCACTTTCTTTACTTGATATGCTTGACAGGATAAATTTAATCAGACTAATGGTGTTACAATATAGTATTATTCCTTATTTTGCCAATGAGTAAGTCACAAGAACAATTATATCCCTACTAGTAGTTATCTATGGATTTAGTCAGTGATAACCATGATCAGAAATAATAATTTTACCTTAACAATCTATGAGGTATAACGCGTAATAATCCAATACTTATTTAGATATGGATACACTTCTAGTGTTTTCTTATACTAAAACCTCTATTGTACATAAAAAAGGTTAAAAAAAAAAAAAGTAAAATATATTTTGTCAATCAGATTAGGATATTGTGAATTTTTTTATAACAGCACCACACTATGAGTTGCTAATTCGGTGTAAAATATTTGATCAGAAAAATTCTGAAGTAGTAATTCTGTAAACTTATTTTCTAACACATAGACTGTATCAACTACAGCCTTTTCTCCAGTATTTCCCCTTCTTGTCTGAGAGTAATAAAAAAAAAAAGTATCAGTATATGAACATGCTCTTTCCTTGTTATTACAGATCCTTTTGACTTAATGGCATATTCTGATCTTTCACCTTCTTTATGTCACAATATGAATTTGAAAGATTCAGCTTGACTTCAATATTCTGTCTCTCTCTTAGTATTTCATGTGATTGAATCCGAACCATATCTCATACATACGACAGACAGCTGAGAAAGAATTTCATCTTTTGAAAGCACCCAATAAGCGTCCTCTCCTTAGAATAAATTAGAACACTCACAACACAATTTAATTTTCAAGTTAACTTTCCAATTATCTGGACTATCTCACTCAAAGGCACTCTAATGATACAGAAAAAATATTTTGGCTCAGCATGTGAATCAGCTGTAAGGTAGTTTTGAAAAATTCCAATTTTATATTTTCGTACGTGTTTCAAGGCCTTTCACAGAAAACCTGAACAGCATGCATACTTAACAAGTGTTTCTACCAGAAGCCAGTCCTGTACTTAGAAGGGAAGAGGTGATCGTTATACCTCAGCCATCATCAGTAGGAAGAAACCGCTGTATGAATGAAAATTTAGCCATAGAAACATTTGTGCATTTTTACTGTGAATGCATAGGTTCTTTTGACAGCAGAAACTTTGAAATAAATGTTAAAACCTTGTTACCTTTGATAAATGCCAGAAAATAATTCAGCTCTTCTCTGGTCCTGCCTGTGTTTGCAAAACTGAAGGCTGGGAGAGCAGATGCACTTAAGTGGACTGCAATACCAAAGAAGATGTGCTTTTCTTTCTAAGTGCAGCTGCACTTCTTAAATAAGCACAACTTACAAAACTACACAAAGAGGAAACAAGGGACATGAAAAATGGTAAAGAAGCAGCCACCACATGCAAAATGGTGGGTGAAAAGGGCCAGCTGAGTGATTTACACTTACTAACCTGTATTGTCTTTCTAGAACCTAAGTACTCCAACAGCCCTGTAAAAGAAAAAGTATCTCAACTCTCCAAGAGAGGTAAAGAGAGAGTTCTCTACGTGGTAGATTAATAAATTACCTAACTGCTTGTTAATTACATCCTTCTACCACTCATCACCCCAAGTACCCCTACACTACCACAAGCATCATCTCATCATGTAAAAAACAAAGATTACATGATCACTATAATCATTATTTTCCAACAATAATGACAAAAAAAGCTAGGTAAGTACTCTTATTTGAAGCCATCAATGTGCAGAGAATCATAATTAATCTTTATGTAGCATTCCAATTTTTCCCCTACTACTTAAGTATCATCATAATTGCAGGTCCAAAACAGGAACCTCTTGGTTTTGCTTAATGATTCTCCATACGCTCTTCTCCCAAGACAAGGCTCTGATCTGAGAACAGAGTTGTGGAACAAAATTAATACGAATGAGAGCGAGAGCAGAGCATGTCCTAATGTACTGTCCGGAGTGGAAACGACAAAAAAACCTCTGGTGTCGTTCCCCTCTCCCCCATTCTTCTTGTTGAGGATCTACTTTATCTACAGAATTGTTATCTTAAATAAATAACTGAGAAGAAAAATAAAAGGGCTCAGCAGTAGTAATTGGACCCCAGCTCCCACACCTTTGTCTCTCTACAAAATCTCCTCTGTCTGCCTCTCTGCTAAAGCAATCCACTCTGAATATCAGCCACAGCTGAGGTTGGAAATCACTGTAGGAAAAAATAAATAATAACAGTATTAAAAAACAAACAAACAAACAACACACACACACAAAAAAAAAAAAAAACAAAAAACAAACAACCAACCAAAAACAAACAAACAAACAAAAAGAAACATAGCCTCCCAATAAAACCTACACCACATTTCCAAGGGCATAATTTTCTCTGGTTTCAACTACTAATTCATTCCTTCATAGATCTATTAAAACCTTCTGATTTACAGCAAATTTGCTTTGCATCAACTCAGAGGTAAGCACCTATGAACATCCTCTCAAAAAGCATCTCTCTCGCAAGACAGCCAACTGATACGTTAATATTTAGCAGGATATACTATTGATCTCAGATATATATATATATTTTTTTTAAAGGAATCCAAAGCAAGTTTCCACAATATGGAAGACTTTTCCAGTTACACAATCCAGAACTCCAGAAACCTACTCCATAATCTTTAGATAGAATTCTCACTGAATTTCTCCATAAAGAATTGGGTACATCTTACCTATCCCAGCTTGTTAAATAAGGGAGAGATCTAGCAGGAAAAAAGAGAACCCCATGGCTCATAAAAAGCTCTGTTTCAGACGATTACATTTGGAGCTTACGAGTTCTTCTCTGGTCTGTGCTTAGATCAATACTTATGAAGTATCTGTCCTGCATGAAGTATTCTGCAAAGAAATATCTTCCTAATCGCATGGCTAAACTGAGCAGCTGCTTCTATCTTCCTTGGGTCTTGTCTACATGGAAAAATTATTCCCAAATACAACAGGCTATGAGTTTGAAGTGCAATAGCTGTTCCAAAATAGCCACCCATAGAACACAGTTACTGCAGACAAAGAACATTTGGCAGGGGGGTGTTTGTTTTTTTTTTTTTTTTTTTCTTGGCAGGGGGGCCTTTTTTTTTTCCCCCTCCTTTGCAGAAGAAGGGGAAAGAAAAGGTAAATTAAAACAACCTTTAGACTGTAAAGATTGTTCATGTTCGCTTCTGAGTGCCCCCAGTAAGAAGCTTTCTCAAGAAAAAAAAGTGTTGCAATATTTCTTTTTCTGAAATCCATGTCCACTCAACTAGACTGTCATAATCAAGTGTTATAAACTAAGGTAGCCATTCCAATGGGATATACTTCCAAATATATACCAAAAAAGACTAATTGCATATTCTTTGCCGCTGTGTTCTTCAGGGTTTGGAGGAGAAAAACTCTTCTGTCCTTTTCTGCTGGAATATGTGAATTGTTTTACCAGAAAAATCATGCATAACACTTAATGTTCAGGCTTTCCAGTTGCTCCACAAAAAAAATATTAGAACAGCCATTCCAGTTCTGTAGCATTTTATCCAGGTAATGACTTCACCCTGCAGGCTCTTCAGTAACAGTTTAATGCCTGGACCTACTTTAAATAAATAATCATACAGGTTATACTTCAGAATACCTGCTGACTGAAAATAGTATAGAGTCAGTCCTAATCTAAATCCCATGACAAAAATCACATGCTGTTAGTGTTGAAAAACTTTTTTCTCACCCACAACCTACCATTCACTTAGAGGGTCAAGAAGGATGCTGTTAGGGAGCACTCAGCAGCATCCAGATTGATTCATATTAAAAAGATACGGTATATCTGCAACCAGTAGTTCATATTTAGCAAGCAAATATAAACCTCTTTGCTTATTTTCTATCAGTACTTGTTTGTACTTCTCTTATTCAGAGGCATTTTCTCCACATGTTCATATCACCCTTACTTTATGCCTTTTGTGCCATAAAAATCCTGACATGTTTTCACCCCGAAGCTGTGATCATCGTCTTTTGAAACTAACAGACACAGACAATGACAAAAAGCCCATAAACCCTAATACTTGAAGTAAATGCCTGGCAAGAGTTTTAGCCCAGATGTATGCTAAATATAGCAGTATCAACTAATGACTACACCAGAATAAAATATTTTTTTCTGTTTTTAATTAAAGCTGCCATAACAGTGAGCTTGTTTCTTTCACACTCACTCCTTCCCTGCCAGTGTTAGCCATTTTATTGTAATGCTTTATTTCAACATGGGAGGAAAGATATGAATGCCCTAAGGTAGAAGTATTACCAACACAGATGGCTCAATCTTCCAAGCACTGAATGATCCAGAGATTGCAAAGCAGGTAAACCAAACAGAGTATCTGGAGAAAGCTAAGTAAATAAAATCAGGTCAGTGACTCAGTTCTGTGGTGCTCTACAGCCACTCTGGTAGAGATAATTTGTCCAGTACTGATCAATAGCTCCAAGGCAGCTGTGACTTGGCTCTGTGACAGTCTATTGACTAGAGCCTTTTTTTTTTTCTCTTAATCCAAGTGCCATACTTCTGCAGTCTGACCCAGGCTGCAAGGTCCCATCAGCAGATGTTGACATTATCTCCTCCTAATTGTAACAGCTCATCAAAAACAACTAGTTTGCTTTTTGAGCTTTGTTTTGGTTGGGTTCTTTGAAAAAAAGACCACATAGGGGAATAGCTAGGGGGAAGAGAAATTATAATTCGTAATTTGGTATGGAATGTATGTTGGCACTTCTATCATGTGTTTCCATTATGATGAAAATGACAAGATGTCAATAAACTTGTATTTTCCTACCCGACCAAGTGTCGTTATGCCCTATTGTATTAATATATTGCCATTTCATTTAACAGACCACCTAAGAAATGTCAAAAAAAAAAAAAAAGGGGGCTTGTGCTGCTGTTGTCTAGTTACATTTCTGAAAGTATCTCTCTTTTCTTTTTTGTATCATACTGCCAGGCATAAAAGCTGAACTCAAATATGTAGATCTTCACCCACGCTTAAGGTCAATGACGCATGCATTGTTTCACTGCTTTGCACTGTTGAACAGACGAGAATTTGAGAAGTGGTCCTGTGTTCCAATCACAATCTTTAAATATGTCAAGGTAAGGGCCTTGCTGCACCATGTAACCTTGACACTAGCATATCAGAAAAGAAGACTTAACTGTTACTCATGGATCACCAAACCAGATGCAGCAGCAGCAGAACAGAGTACCACTGAAACTCTCTCATGAACAGCCAGCTGCCATGACCTGGAAAAAACAATTCCTTTTGATTCAGCTAAGAGACTTTTCAAGCATGGGTTGGTGCACAAATTTATTCAAATGGTTTTATGATTCAGGCTCTTGAGCTACTGAGCGCCATTTCATGAGGATCATTAGCTAGAACTGACCTGAAATGCCAGAGTTAAATCTACAAAGAGCTCAAGACCAGCTTCATCCAAAAATCAGGTGGATTTTTTGTATTGATGTCAATGAAATCAAAGTGGGATTAGTGGGGAAATACAAACCCAGCTAACAGTCACACATATAAATGCCTTGTTTTGGAGTCAGTGAGCAGTTGCACTGTCAGAATCTGGTACCCAGAATTAAGATGAAGAGCCCTACTAGAGGCATTTTGATTATTCATCTAGCTGCTTGAGGTGCAATCTGATAGGAAAGGCACATAATCTGGCAAACTGGCCACTAGATTCAATGTAGTCATCTATTTCTAAAGCCCAGCTTGATTGGTAACATTCTGTATGACCCTGGATAAGATGCTGCTTTACATCTCTGTTTCCTCACATTTTTTTGTGCTTCTCCTGCACATTGCCCACTTCTTAGTTCAATGCAGCACACTCACCACAAATGAACCCTACTTATGATTCCAAAGGATACTGTTACACATATAATTGCTATGATTTGTAGAAACAGTTTCAGTTTGACTTTTGTTTTTAGAATCACTGGCTAACATAACTAAATGTAAGATTTGACTACATTTAGAAAAAATGAAATAGCTATTGAAGAATGAGCTCCAATTCACACATTTAACTTTTGTCTCACTTCTCTTGTGCACTCTATACACTGGTGCAGTTTCTGCATGGAATTATACCTTGTACTGTGGTGCTATGTCAGCAACTGTGGTCATTTTCTGGACTAGAGCAATCATCACTGAAGATTAAACCTTGCATTTGTTAAATTCCAGCATCATGAATGTCTCAGGCTATTCAGAAACCTCAAGTACTTTCACTTCTTATTCTCCTTCAAGAAGGCAAAACACTCAATACTGAGCTAGTGGCAGATGAATACATATCAGCAATCTTCACTCCTTAGTCACCCATTTTACATCAAATATGAAGTCATAGCATTTTGTCATAAAACTAAATAAAATACACGTTCATTAAGTCATTAATTCAGGATTCCAGGAACTTCAGGTAGCAGAAAAGACTTAGTGACTCCCACTACTTTGCTTTTGATTGAACCAGGATACATGGATGTTAAATGTATGCAGTGAGTATAATACAAGAAGATTTTGAGGGATGCACGATTTCTTTCTTGTATCTTTCCCTTGCCTTTCATGGTTCACAGAAGTCAAGAGCTAATGGAAGTGCCCAGATTGTATGGTTCACCAACAGAAACACAGATCAAGTGGAGCCTCCACAGCAGACCCTGCTATCTGAGCAGGACTAACAACACTATCTGGACTGGTAAATTCTCTCTCTACCCTTGCTGACTCAGAAAGGAAATTTAAATGAAGCTGTTTTCTGAGTCTCCTTGCAAAAGAAAGCTGCTGCTCACAGTGAACTGAAGGGAAAAAAAACCTCCAAAACAAACAATCAAGACAAAACCAAAAAAACCCACCACACCAGCAGCAGCCTTAGTGACAGCACCCTTAACAGTCAGCAACAAGCAGCTACAAATTCTCC
This sequence comes from Nesoenas mayeri, assembly GCF_963082525.1. Classification (NCBI taxonomy): domain Eukaryota; kingdom Metazoa; phylum Chordata; class Aves; order Columbiformes; family Columbidae; genus Nesoenas; species Nesoenas mayeri. Next base: position 40,787,139 of record NC_137542.1, read on the forward strand.
AGCATGTCAAGGATGGATTTCCTAAACATGACTCCCTAAAATGGTAAAATGGCATATTTCATCTGGCATCTTTTTCATCCAGCATCTTTTTCATCCAAAGTAAATTAACTAGCAGGAACCTCAGTAGTGGAAATGGAATTAAAATAACCTAATCCTGACACTTTGGAGTTTACTCGTTTTGTTACGAATTGCAATGAATAGCAGCTGTATCCTGTTATTTGTGATGCGGGTCTTTTGACAGCCCACTGCTGAAAAGCACACCCATGGTCATGCACAAGTTGGGGAAGAGCACAGAAAAAAAAAAATCCGCCTTTTTTTTCTGTTCACATACAAAACTGTGCCTTCAGAAATCCTCTCCATCAAACCCCAGCAGAAATACTTGATGAATGGGCCCTGAGAGAGCACTTCTTGCCTTCAGCTGCAATGGCTTGCAGGCATAGAGACACTCCATCAATACCGAGATCTGGCAGCTTGAAAGGCGGGAAGCATGCATCTGCTTACTAACAGTATTGGTGCTCCACTCCTTTTCCCATTCATTGCCTGCAGGAATGACTCCATTGAGAGGCTCACTATCAACAGATGGTCCCAGGCTAAGGTGTAATCAGGAGCAGCTTGCTAAATTTAACCCAAATAGAATTACAGGCTTTTGCTGAATCTGAACTGAACTGAGAACTTGGGTGGCACAGAGAGTGTTAACACAAATACATCCCAAACTGATGATCTAAAGTTGTCAGCGAAAATCAGCTCTGCCCTGAAGTTGCATATTTATACTCATGCTGCTTATTGTCTCAGTTCACACAATAGATGCTTATTCTGAGAGAATTTTTAGCTGCCTCCTAATTAAGTAATTTACCTCCTACAGTCCTCTTTTCCCCTCAGGATTTACTCTGCTAAAAAATGTTTTCATGCAAAATCTACACTTTCATCACCTTCAACTTCTGAGTATTTCAATATGTTGACTTTTTACTCCATTAAGAAAATAAAAACTACTACTAAAATTGAAAAAGCATTTACCAAGACAGAAAACGATTTTGTAACATAGGATTGGATGTGTATATGCCTTGAAAGCATCATTACCTTGAAGTTATTTGCAGTTTTGTTGAATGCAACGTTTAAGTTTGGAATCATGCCCTGTTACAATTTACTAATAGCATTTCCAAGCAGAAGCAAAAGAAAGAAAAGTTTGAAATGAAAGTTCTGTATCAAGATTTAATATTAGAATTTACATTCACTGGGCAGAAAACAAATGTTTTCTTTTTAAACAAAAGTTTATACAACATCACCTTATTGGACAACATATCTTATTGCCAGAGTTGTTAAGAACTATCTTCTGACTCTAATGACAAAAATAAGATTTTAAATATGCTAATCTCTTGTAGTCATTTAAACTGATTTAATAAAAATAACAGCCTCTATCTGCTTTAAGAGAATCCTTTAGAAAATTGTACCAGAGAAAAATCAGTTATCTTAGATAGACTGGCATACACACATAAAATAATACCTAGCGTGCAAGTCTGCTGAACTAGTATAACTGCAGATCTAACTTCATCAATGAATTTCATACAGTAATTGTATGCAAAATAATGTGCATTTCTGTGTCAGTGATTAAACAAATTTTATTTATAGCAAAACGAACCACTGTCTTACGTACTAATTTGATCACTTGAAGGGCAAGTTTCCAGGTGACAAAAAAACATGGAATACCAAAGCCATGAGTCTCACTGCTGAAGGTGACATGCCAGTGCTGCTCTGTCATTAAGAACTATATACATGAAATGTAGCATTACCCCATTTTATGTGATACTACCACATTCAGACAGCAAAACCTGGCTTAACAGTGAAAGCTAAATAAAAGCTAATTTCTTTAAACTAACTTTGAAATAATTCAGTACCTTTATTTACCATGTAAAATTTAGGCCATTTACAGTACTGATGAAAACAGCCTCTTGAGGCTGCAGTTCTTCAGTAACACAAGGTTTCCGGCACTGTTATTCAACTAAAGGAGTCCCTAAACTTCTGTCTCAGGGCAATGTACTGCCCTCTAACTGTGTCAAGCAACTGCTTTTGGTGCTAGCTACTGAGGTGGACCCTGATATGTGAAGTGATTTGGTTAAAATAACAACAGGAGGCCCATAGTTATTTTTTATCTTGATCAATTCCTTGATCAATTTCATAGTGTGCAAGCTGTCAGCACAACTGAGAATGATGAATGCAAAACTACAGGGATATCTCAGCAGTCAGCCGAAGAGCAAGAAATGAGACCTAAAACCAGCTGATCTGCCAAAACCCTTCACTCCATGGAACTGTGGCTTAGAAAAGAACATTCGGGGCTGGGTCGTACATCACAGTATCAGCCTTGAAGTTCATACCTCCATTTATGCAGTCACCTGCTTAGCTCCTTTTTAGCACTGAATGCTAAACATCAAGAACTCCTTCACAGTTACTATTTCTACCATGGTCAGAGCTTACTGCCTGTATGGACCAGAAATTCTCCTGTGTAATTACAATCTAGTACGTCAAGTTGATACACGTAACCACACTGCAGATGATTACAACTATGGATTTTTTTTTCAAGCAACCAAAGGTCATTTTTAATCCTCACCAAGATCACAGCTACATTCTTTTTCAGTTCAGTTATATAACAAAGACTGGCTTTGATCTAAATATTTGTCAATGTCAGAAATATTTTTTTTAATCAAATCAGAAGTGGCACCCAGTGCAAGACTTCTTTTTATCTCATAAGTTTTTGTTTTGTTTTGTTTTAAAAAAGGTAGTTACAGATACTCATCCTTAAAAACCCACCAAGGTCTAAGTGCTATGATTTAGCTGAGAATTAATGCTTATCAGCTTATAATGGAAAGTCTGGCAAACGCTTAAGTACTGTGATAGAAAAGGAGAGCTACATGCCAAATCCTTCACATAGCCTGTGGTCCTTCATGAATATTAGTGGATATCATGAATATTAGTGAATATCAGCGAATATTATACCCAATATCTTCTAGTGAGCTATGGAAAAAGAGATGCTTCCAGGAGTAGTCTCCCGATGGGCAACAACTGCCATCTCCAGTTACCCCAGTAGCTTCACCAAGAGCTAAAGCTGAGTTGCTCTGGATTGAAAGCTACACTTGAACCATTCAAGAGGTGCAGACAAGTTGTCAACTAAGTACAACACATGGCCAAATACAATTGAAGATCTGGGTAATATAACACAACCCTCTGTGTAAAAGCAAAAAGTTTTCTACTCATTTCAGTAGCATTATTAAGTTACCACGATGCTAATATCCAGTGACAAAGGCAGCCCAAGTGAATGAAAAGGAACCAGAAAAGAGATACTGTAGGAATGTTACAGCAACGCTTTTCAAAATAGAACATATATATTCCAGAATAATAGAAAATAAGGCTGAGAAGTACCTCTTCCCTGCAAGATATCTGTTTCAGATCTATATTCATTACTGTATAAATTTTTGTGCATTTATCATATATACTTTATAACTAGAATTAATGTTCTATTTTTAGAGCAAAATTCATTTTGTATTAAGAGAACTGGTGAATACTTAGACTTGGAGAAGACTCAGCAAGCTGATGTCTGCCTCCAAAACACCAGCATTATCATATAAATTTAATGGAGCAGAGTAAAAAGACTAAGCTATAAGTCTGACCACTTACATGGAAAAAGGTGATAAAATAATAACTTCAAGACTGCTTAGAGCAGCCTGAGATGTATGCTGTGTAAATTGCAGATCATGTACAAAATCCACTAAAGGTATGTGTAATTTGTAAATGCAAAACCTACCATCCATCTATCTGATCACAAAATCTAGATGATAAAGGTGTTTTATAAATGAGTCCGAGGTGGCTTTTTCTGTAACTTGTACTTTTTTCCCGTTTCTAAGTCAAAAGAGGAAATGAAAGTGTCCTTCGTGGTATTTACTAAATTTGGCAGTGAATAATTTTCTCTCTTTTAACTTTGTAAATCTGTAAGGTTACGAAGACTATGTAAGCACTTTACTGTTTGACTGAAGTGTGTGCCAACATATAGAAGCCAGAAAAATCACATGAAGTCACCTACTCAAAAGTTTTCTATTTGAAGAACTTACTAAGGAAGCAGGTTTCTTTTCTGGGGACTATGGCTTGGATTTCTAGCCCTGGATAAGGAGACTTCTCAACTTAAGGTGCTCTGCTATGCTGCTGATGATAGACAATCTGCCCACCTGAAGTAAAACGAGAATTATCCTGGTAGGTGGATCTGCCAGCAACACACACAGCCTCTGGCAAGTTCAAAAGGACACTTCCAGTTTTAAGGGTGCAGAGGTTTTCCTTTGCCCATTCTTAAGTCCCTGATAGCTGGTATTTAGGAAGATAAGGAATTGCCTAATGAGAGTCCAATCTTCGGTTCCTTTAGTTGTGGGATCAGTTAAGAATTTTTCAGATGACCTCTCCCTGTTTGCAGTCCCTGAAGTCTCACATATAACTGTACCCACCAAAAGGCATGCAGGACCACAGCAGAGGTGCTTCTTTCTATCACTCTCTGCGATCTCTCCTCAGTCCCCCAGCCTGGCCCCGTTCTTTTGCATGCCACAAAGCCAGGCTGCTTTGTAACAGTGCACTAAATGAAGTGCCTCTGCGGGTCCTTAGAAGGTACCTCTGGCTATGTCAGTGGTGCTTTGCAGAGCAGGTAAGAGGACGCTGCCATCTGGGAGGAGATGTCCTCCCTGGAGCCCTCTGCCGCAGGAGGCTTCCCTCTGTGGCCACCTTGCTTCTGCTGCGGCTTGGAAGCCTCCCAGCCACAAAGCACTGCGCAGCAGCCATTTTGCTTCAGCAAGCAACAAGCAGAGGCTTTACTTTGTGTTCTTTATTATCCTGACGTCAATGTGAAATAGAGGTAATTTAGGCTCAGGTTATAAGCAATATAAAAACAGAAGGAGGAAGCTGGCAGCAGCAGCCTGACTTCAGGCTTCAGAAAGTCTGAGAGAGCCTGCCAAAACATAATCTTAGCAAAGAGCATTAGCACATCTGAGCCCCCCCTCCCGAGATGCCTAAAAACAAAAGCAAAACAAAGCTGAAAATGCTCTCTAGCAATGCCACCGTCTCCACCTCCTGGTAAGGGGAGAAGCAGAGCCTATACACGGGTTTTGGCTGAGAATCTAGAAGAGACCAGAAACTACTTTCCCTGATGAAACTATGTATGACAAGTTCTGCCTGCAGCAAGTTTGTGCAGCCAAGTTATAAATCCCTCAAATAGAGTCTCATAATGAAAATGTGAACACTGTCCTACTAGATGGCACCTTGACCTGACAGAAATTTGGCCTCCATTCCTCTGCCAAAGAAGCTTTCAGAGACAGAAACGAGCAGTCTCTCCCCTACCTAGGATGGGTGGAGAGGGAGAAGGGGGCTGATGGATGTTTTTGTAGACAAAAGAGAGAGGGATGAGGAATAAACTGCAAATTGATATGTGCAGCAGAATAAAAGCAGGATGTGGCAAGGTAGACCCAGGTCAGTGTCACACAGGTGTAAGCCTTGGAATGAGTTTCCTGAACATCTGCAGCAAACATAAAAAACAACTGCCAATACCAAGGAGGCAGAAAAAAATAACACATCTCACATTTCATGGAGCAAACCAAACAACAAAACAAAACAAAGGATGAAAAAAAAAAAGTTGTTTGTTTGTTTTCTATGACCATCGCATTCAGTGGCCATTCTGTTCCTAATTTCCTGGTTTAAGCTGTGTGTTTTGCCACATCATTAAAGAAAATAATAATCCTTCTGCTTTCCCTGAAACTGTCTGGAAACATCCCCCTGTTGAGACTTTAACAGAGCCAGTGTTCCAGACCTAAACAAAGGAGGACCATTGCACAGGGCTTCTAGCATGCCCCATCCTCATTTCCCCACGCTGCGGAGTACTTCAGACTAAAAACAAATTGGAGGCTCGTCCTAGGAATCCACAAAGATCCATCTTAACAAAATGTCCAAGTACGTGATAGGCAAGGAGTCATTTGTATGTTTTTCTTTGCCTAAGAGAACGTCTGGAAGAAGAAGAAAAGGTTACTGTTTTGCCCATAATTACTTCCCCTCCCCCTTTCATCTTTTTTTTTTTTTCCCAGGCTAAGCAGACAAAACGTCATACCAGCACCCCAATCTGAATTCATTTACAAACCTTTAATTTTTTACTTAGCTGTGTACAAAGCAAAGGTACTGAGGAATGACTGTTCACACGTGAAGGACTAAATTAATTTGCCCAAGAATGTGAGTGCCTTCAGCACTTAGAAAAACAACCTAAACAAGAGATTCTCTTACCTTGTCAGGAAAACAAACTTCTTGCTCAAAAAAAATGAAACAAATAAGTATATACCCTAAAGATTCTTCAAACCTGTTTATGGAACCTGTTGTTTTTTAAGTGATTGATTGCTTATTAATGGGTCAGAACATTTTTTTTTACTACTTAGACTTAAAAAAAATTTTTATTGACTTCCCACTCATATGGCTGCTATTGCCTTCCTTAATCTTTTGTGATAAGTGAAAAAAACTACCTCAGCTAGGGACATCACAAAATCCATTAATAAGTATTTATTAAAATTACATATTTTAAAAAACAAAACACCTCCCAAAAGGCTCTATTTTGACAAAATGAAAGGATTCCCACAAAGTCACATTTTCAAAACATCAATATGGCTTAGCTTTCTAACAGAAACTGTGAGAAAAAGATGTGTACATTATTTACTATAAAACAAACAAAGATGAAAGAAGGAAGCACTAGGAATAAAATAACTATATTGTGGGAGGAGACCAAGAGGAAGAGTTATACAAGTGACCTAGTGGTTTGGGGACCTGGTATCTTTTCTCCCTCGAGATAAAATCCTGGGCACAAAACAACTTGCAATAGTTCACAGTTGCCCCTGAACACAAGCAATTTTTTGAGCAATACGGAAAATGTCAGGGAAAGAGCATAAAAAATTAACAAATCCTGCTCCATTCATCTCTTGATAGATGACCTGAAAGATACAACAAAGGCTACTTTTTTTTCTACAGGCACATCACCTCCACAAACAATAGCATACTTTGTAGGGTTCATCTCCCCGGCTTGGTGCAAGTCTCTTCCCCACCTGCCCACAGCCTATAACTGCAGCACTCCTGAAGTGTGAGGGAAGTTCTTCAAACAGCTGTCCTCTTCCTATGGAAGCTGTAAACTTTTATACACTTGCAAAAATACGTGTGCTAGAGGCAGACACAGGTTAACACACTAGCTAATTTGATGGACACCACAGCATATTTGCACATTTTTGCCAAGGACCAGAGAGTCCTTTTGACTCTCATGTTCATTATTCAAGACAACTGAAATTAAAATGATAAGAAGGCAGCACAGGCGTTACTGATGCTGTAAGAAATCCAGCACTGCTAACATACTGCAGTTAATGAGTCTTCTGTCTCCCCTGCAACTGACAATGTGACACTGGTACTACTGCTGACAAAGTGACACTTAGAGAAATCTGCAATAGCTCGAACAGTGCAGTATGTCTGAGCAGACCAGTTCAGGTGGACAGGTATCTCTTCCTTCCTGCAGCCAGAACTGGCTCAGACATCTTACTGCATCACACAGAGCAAGCGAACGGGGACGAGAGGTCACTTTGGAAAGAGAGGCAACAGAAGCTTCACTTCACACTGTGTTGTGCCTCCTGCTTCCCAGTTTTATCCCTTCTAACAATCTCTCTTGTATGAAAGACATTTATCTAGGAACAATAAAAGAGCTGTGGAAAGGTTTGTAGTAGCAGTCTGGAGGAAGGATAGAAGGAAGACTGGAGATGGTGGGGAACTTTTGCATCCTTGCCTCTTAGTAAGTAAAGCCAGGGGATACTTCATGCTGAATTCAAACCTGGGAGTCATGTAGTGCTAGGATTCGTCTTAATTTGCTCTGTGTCTTTATTTGTTTTGTTTTGTTTTATTTTGGTGGGAGAAAGTGACTAGATGGTTGCTTTTATTTAATAAAATTTAACTAACTAGAATGCAAAAAATGAGTACAATCTGGATAAAAGACTTTTTAATGAAGGTGCCGCAAATGACATTTTCCCTCTACTTTAAAATACTGCAAATAGCAAAGTAGCATACTTTGGAGTGGAATTTCTGCTGCAGGAGAGATGAAAGGTTAACTGTCTAAAGAGTAAAGAATATGTTTGACATCTATTTAGAAAAGAAAGAGTCTTCTAATAAAAGCAGAGGCCCCACTTGATGCCCCTAATTCTCCTTCAGTGTTTGCATACACTTTCAAATAATTAGAGAAACTCACTCCAAAAAGCCTGACTGAAAAACAAAACAAAACAAAAATTAAAATAAAAACAACAAAAACCACTGCAGACCTCAATGCCTTGTTTGCTGGGCTTGTTAGAGGGCTCTGGAGGTCACAGTGATTGACAAGCCTTTGGTGCCTGTAGGAGGGCTGCTAATGCATACACATCGCTTGAGAGGCAAGCTCTGAGTACTGACCATGCCTAGTGAGCAAAGGTCAGCCAGGAGGCTGAACAAAGCAGCAAGCAAACCCTCATGAACTAAAGGTGGCTGAAACACTGCAAATTGTATCCTCCATCAATTAGTACCAATTAGAAAGCAGGATGGTATGGTATATCATGCAAATAAAGATCTCCCCCCACCCCAAGGCATTTTCATAAAGCTACCTTTGTTGCCACTTCTTAGCATGCACCTTACTGCTGCGTACACATGCCTGGGCTCCCACAAGGGAATTTGCTGTAGGTGTTACTAGAGCAGTAAAGTTGTTCAGAAAAGCTATTTGAGCCAGGGCACACAAGCTTGAGTTTCTACATCCTACTACAACCTAAGCACTAAGACTGGGGTTTCATAAGGTGTGAGAGAGACAGGAAACCATGGCCTCAAGCCAGACAAGGCTCCTTCCAAATGGGTTCCCCCCAGAGCAGGCACTGCAGCCTCGCACAAAAACCGCCCAGCACACCGCCAGATGGGCAGCAGTTCTCAGTGGCACCCCGTTCAGTCTCTAGTTTTCACTCAAGCAGCATCAAGGAGGAAAAACACAACCAGGGAAATGGATGATGACTCTCCCTTTTTCTAACTCCTTCTAAACCAGGTCTTGTGAAGTTCATGTGTTTGTTCTATGTATGGTTAAAGATATCAAACTGCTTCCACAGGTGTGCTTGTAATGGTAGTTTATGATGTGACTCCAAAAATTTGTCCTCCTGTGTATGTGCTTGACTACTTCTGCAGCTGTTTTAACTTTTCGTTGCTGTTTTGAAGGCATGGTGTAACTCATTAAGGTTACACCTCAAACCACATCTAACTTCAGCTAGCATTTTAACGACAGCTGTGTCTGTTTAGCAAAGGAAAAACAGCCCTATTATGTGTTTAAATGTATACCTTCAATGAACAGAACTATTGACTGATAATATTGACTATGTTTTTCAAGCTTTACTGAATCTCTGCATAGGCTAGAGGAATAATAATATAAATGTGATTAAACTTTCAACAACAGTAAGTAGCAAGAAAAAAAGAATCACTGTGATTTTACTTCACTGAAGTCACCTTAGGCACCACACTTGTAATAAGAGTAATGCTTTGATCTTAGCACTTTTCACTACTAAAACTCAATAGTATTTTACAAAGGAAGTCGGCATCGCCATTTACATATAGGGTACCATTAATGCACAAAGAACTACTACTGTTCATTTCTTGGCTCATGCACTTTTTCCAATGATATTATGATAAACTGAAAAAAAAAAAATCTAGTAAAAATCACAGAGCCTTGGCTCAGTTATCTTTCAAAGACCTGCTGGGCCTTCATCTTTTTCCCATTCACAAACAGCTGGTGTTTTCTATCCAGAAAGGATCTGAGGCTTGGTCCAGTACTGGATACAATGGGAGCACTGCTGTTGTGCAACTGAGTGCAGTGGGTAGGGCTGGGCTTTTGATGTATTTAATTTCACCTTTTGTTGTGAAAGCCTAGTGTGCAGTTCAAGTGTGATATGAAAACAAGACAGAGATAAGTGCAGCAATGAAGTTCCATGGAAAAAAATAGTACATTCAACACTACAAGAAAATTTATGCCAGAGCCAGCAAAAGTCCATTCTTTTTTATACCTTTTTTTTTTTTTTTTAAGATATTGTTAGAAAGCTTGGCTGAGTAATTATTTTTGGCAAAACACAGGCATTCCTGGAAAGGCATGTAACACAAAAAAATAATTTAATACGAGTGTACATCTTAAATGTGAAATTAAGATCTTAAATAAGCGCCACAGTTATTTCACAGACTTGCTAAAAATGCTTGGGCTTAAAGAAAAATGGAGTCTTGGTTCAACAATTTCATTTGGATATTTTCTTTGAAAGCAAAAACAAACAAAAAAGGCCATGCACACATTTGAGACACATTTTAATATTTCAGCAGGTCTGGAACTGAAACTAAATGATACCAGAGTAAGGATCGGTTTTCTCCTTTGAACCATAAATGCTGCACAGCTTGTGTCAGGTGTGATAAAATGACTGCAACCGTGACAAAACACAGTGACTCACTTTGCCACTCTCTTGCAATTTCTCATTCATAGCTTGGTTTATCCTGCTTGGAAAGAAGGAGGGGCCTTCCATTCATTTCCAACAGGGGCAGAGAAGTATTTCAGGAGGTAGAGGGACAGGATATCGCCAGAACAACACAAGCACAGAAGACAGATACAAAGAACAGACTTCTTCAGTGGCATGTTTCTTGGATGTTTCATAAATCACAGTGTCACTCTATTACAACAATAACCACTCTCTTGTAATGTACTCTGGTTTATCCCTCTCTGTATGGGTTAGTTGATATAGTTTGCAAATACCACAGCTGGCTTGTCACTAACTACTATAAATGGAACAAACCAAGAGATTGTTCCTCAGTTCTTGATATGCTGTGTTACAGACAGCTTTCACAAAGACCACATGAGGTATTACTAGCCCAGATTACCAGGTTCAAGATAACAGCTCAAATGACACGACCCTCAAGAGGGCACAAACGCCTGTTTCGTCAGTGCGCTCCACACCATAGCAACTGTGCCGTGGCACCACCATGAGCGCTCCCTGCCAAGGTCACCACTCAGTCTGTTCATTTTCAAGTGTTATAATACACTTTCTTTTGCTACATAATTTCATCCAATTTAATGTAGTTTGACAGTGATGAAGGATGGGTGCGGTCTTTGTGGTACTTCTGAAAATTCACTTTTATTCCAGCTCCGTGGCACAAGTAATTATCAGCTACCACAGGCTATTTATACAGTCACACCTAGAGCCTTAAAGTTTGTGAGTAGGGCCTTGGTTTCCCCTCTTCCAAAGTCTCTGGCCTACACCATGGAACACAATCCAAAATATTTAACTATATTTAACTGGTAAGCCAATTGGAAAACAATAGTCTGAAGGAGAGCTTACCTAAACATATTGACACAATGCCGGAGAAGAAATTAGGTAATAAAAGAAACCCTCTCTAAAATCCTTCCCATATTGCAGCAACAAATGATGCAGCCACTTTGGGGCAAGTTTATGAAAAACAAAGGACCTCCACCTATTTCTGCAAATTGCATTTTCTAGTCTATTTCTACTACACTTGTGCTGTTCTCCAAGTCTTGGTTGTTTATTTATTCACATGCACACATACAAGGTGGTCACATGTGTGCAGTAAATTGGATTCACCATTCATTTCTGAATACTTAATTTTTGGCCTGCCCATTAATCCCCGCTGTTCTATCTTTCCCTAAATTTCAAGTCTTTGAGTACCTTCAAACTACCAGAGAAATTTGTCCTTATTTCCAAATAAGAAAAAGATCTATTCCAAATTACTCAAGTGCTGAGCCAGCATGACTTTGTCCTGCAAATGCAACAGATTTAAAGATCTGATTTCTTGTAACTCTTTGCAGCTAGAAATTTCTATGGCATAGGAAAAACATAACTTTCTAATCCCTGGATATTTTAAAGATGAGAGGCCTTTTTTTTTTTTCCCCTCTTTTTCAATTTGCACATGTATTTTATCAGATATTTAAAGAAGGTGGACCAGCTGAAGTAGAATACCAACATCATCTATGAAGATGACTTATCACTGCTCTTCTGAAAAATAAAGACTGCAAAGCCACATATTAATCTGCTCAGATCACTTAACAGATGTTGGTCTGAGAACCTAAAAAGAACAGCAACTGACAGCCTGTCACCATTTTCAAACTGAACAAATACTTGTAACACAACAGGAGGTATGCACGTATATTTTTAGGCTATGTGTTAAATGTCTAAATTAACTTTGAAATAGCTCTAAACTTTTGTGATGCACTTCCACTGAACATCTTTGACAGTCCTTCCTTTTCTTAGACCCTCTGGCTATGTACCAACATTTTTAATAATAGGTCCTGTACAGCCGTTACCCAAGCACATCCCCTCATAAGACACCATCCATTTTGAAAACACAAAATGTTAAAGTCAGGTCACCCCTTCACAAATGCAACATTGCATTTTTCTCCTTCCACAATTGGAAATAAAAAATAACTTTCTATGCAGGGATGTGAACAGGCAAGGAAGATGGATTATCAAAATTTTTTTTTGAGCTTGAAATTTAGATTTTTGGAGCTATGCTCATCCTACCATAACCGAGTCAGTTATAGGGGAGAAGTAGTTAGGGGAAAGGCTCCTTGCATGGGCCAATTGCAGCGTATCTGGTTTTGGCAAGTTAGAGGAGGTGATTTAGGTTAGCTCAGATACTGCATTTCTAAGACTATGACACAGTCAAAAGGCAGTTGCATGACTTTCCCTTTTTTGTAAAGATGAAGACGTCAGACGTTTTATCAGTTGCTTAAATCTGCCTACCACATAGAGAGCTCTGCAATGAAGAAATCTCTTCCAAGGCCCAAACTGAGATGCAACATAAAAATTATAAATAAATAAACAAATAAACAAATAAATAAATAAATAAATAAAAAATAACTAACTAAATAAATAAATAAATACCACAAAACAAACCAAACACACAAAAACTGAAAGTGTTCACGTGTATGTGTAAATGTGAAACATGCGCCATGGATTATGTCACATGAAGCAGCATGTCATTGTTTTTGAAGGTAAGCAGAAGTAAATCTCAGTGGTGCACCTGCAGACCAGGGTTTCTGCAAGGACTGATCTTCCAGAGAAGCATGAAAGGAGAGCACAGGCCAGGCCACATCACATTTTCTCAGCAAAGCTCTATCACTGACAAAGAAGGCAAAGCTTATCATGCTTGGTGCCCATATTCTACAAGCTTGCTGTAATGCTCAAAGAGCTTAAGTGCCCTTATCTGCCAACCCCCTGTTTCATTTCTTCATTGAAATAAATCCTTTGTAATAACAAACGAGACTTGCTACTTAGACTGTATGCAGATGAGGAGGGACAGAGCTGCTTTTACATCTGGCTGGCAAAAGACAATCCATAGAGGTAGTGTGAACTGTTTAGGGATTACAGACAAAATTAACTAAACTAAATGGATCTCTGTTTCCCCCCCGCCCCCACTAAGTTCTTTAACCTTTCTTATTATAATGAAGTAATACCAATGCACAGTGCCTTAAAGGTACAGCTTTCTACATAATTTTGGCGACTGTAGTTTTATTTAGATTATTTTTAAATTAGTGATGTTTAATAACACATTCCCAGACTTGGAGTGGGCAGAAACAAGGAACAAGGGGAGTGGTTTCAGATCATTTATACAGTGTCAGTTCCTGTAGTCCCGTCACAGACTTTCAAAGGCATAAGTCACTTACAGAGTTCAGGATATCCTACAGCTCAACAGCTTAGGAATGCTTTTAAAAATTGGCTATAAAGAGGAATACAGATGTACATTGTAGTTATTAGAAATAAAAGGAAGGGGGGGGTGACCAAAAGGTTATTCTAGAAAAAGGATTTCCTGAATGTATTTACACATTCCTTAGATGGCAATTTATAAATTACCTGTTTTTCAGTAAGCATAGAAATTAGAAAGTAACAAAAAAAATATTGGACTAATTTTAAAATATATTTAAAGTTACAGAAATAGCCTGAGATTTCATTCGGCAAGGGCAGAGAGGTCTTGACTGCATCTGTGATTTCTATCATGTGGGGCTGAAGACAAAGAGGACATTCACACGAGTAAAGACGATAAAGGATTAGTTCCAAAATGCTGAATTGTCCATTATAAAACAAATTACACAAGTTTCCTATGCAAATTATAAGCCTTAATGTTTTACACATCAACAACTCAAAATCAGTACGTCACTCTGCACAATCTATGCATGCTCAGAACTAAATAAACTCAAAAGCACCATAATGAAGGAAAAAATAAACTGAAGAGATAAATATGGCTTTACCTTCCTTCTCTTGAGCATTTAGTAAGTATTTATATGAAGACTTAAAATCTGAAACATAGATCCATACACAGAAACAACAAAGGGGTCAGTAAAGGCTCCAGGCCATAAGTACCTTTGGAATTTTCTAAAAACAGAAACAAAACCCCCCACACCCTGTATGTTGATTCTAATACCCTAATGTTATTCTTACAATATAAATATACTCTGCCTACAGAATTTAAAAATAAATGAGGTCTTCATGCAGGTTATCAACACAAGTTTGCATTTTGGAATTTCTTTCCATTCCTTTCTTCTCCTACAACAGCACTCTTATTTATTACCATATTTATGTGAAATAAAAACATAAAATTTTTAGTTTATTGTTCCTGCTTTCTTTAGTAGAGTTCCTACCCTGTCCTTCAGTGCACTGACAGCGTAACAACCTTCCTCTCTGCAAGAGATCATAAGCACTAAAAATATTTAAAGCATTTTCTTTTTCTTCTTCTGTGCCACAATTGGAAGAAACTTCACGTTCTATGTAATTTCAGGCTTTGTTATTTCTACTTGCTAGGCTACTGAGTTGTGATTGCAGAGACTCATGCAAACACCCTGTAATCAAGAGACATCCAGTTTCTGGAGAACAGAACTGGACAGGTGGAGAAGCGGGATGCAGAACTGATTTCTGGAAGAAACTGCTGCTCCTTTTACACATACCAGTATCACTGAAATCAATACTTACCTATCTATGAAAAAATCAGCATGTTAATTGAGCTTTAAGATACCATTTCATGTATTCTACAAGGACATAGATGCAAAATAAGTTTAATTCTCAAAACAACTTTTTTTTTTTTTTTAATTGGGTAAAGGACTATGTAATCAAATTGGATTTTGTCAAGCTTCACATGGATACTCTTAAAATGAAAAATATAATATCATTCAATGGTGGGCTACAATGTTTATACATTTTCTTTCAGTTAAAATAGCATATAAAATCTTATGAACACAGTTTACAAACCCAACTAGCATACAGAAACACACTCGTAGCAAGGCAGACAGCATATAGTCCTTTATATTTCCCTGACCATCTCTAACACCTTTGAGGGAGTTTTAGGGATCTCAAGTGAAGAACAACTAAACAAAGTAATAATCAAATTAAAAGTTCCTGAACTGTGTTTTTCTAGTGCCCTGAACTCACAGAGATTTGCTGCATATGACAGATATACACTGCTCTTAGTTTTTAAACATGCTACGAACAAGTTATACAGAAAAGTTTTATTTCTCTCTCCAAACAATCTTTGGAGAAACACTGGAAGTTTTGGGTTTTTTTAATTTTATAAAAGGAAAAGAAAGCATATGCAAGCTGCATAATTGTTTCATTAATATTGTTGTGGTGAACAGACCACGTAAATGATGAGCAGTTCAAGCTGAGACATATGATAAAGAAGACACTTCATGCAGTCTCTGCTTCTAGCTCTCTGCCACAGAAGACCTTCCCCTCCAGCATTCTAGCATAAACCTATGTGTAGCCAGCCATTAATTCCTCAGTATCATCTGGGTTACTTTATACACTTAGTAGCATTTTAAAAAATAAACAGACAGGACCAGGTTGGAGTGTAGCCACACATGCAGACATGTCAGCAGCACAATTAGAAGCAATAAGCCCTTTAAGCTCAATCAGGTGCAGATGGAACAGCAAACCTAACCTACCTTCCATCCACGCTATCTAGAGTTGAATGCATTAATGTATTTCCTTCCTTCCGTACACCTGTGATTCCTAAAAAAGTTCTGGTCAATCACATTTTATATTCTCCAGTTTGACATCTGCACCTACAGGTACTACTGGACAGTTTGAATATTGAGCACATTGCACCTGGAAAGAGTTTAGAGAATTACATTGGTGATCCCTTCCCTCTATGATCAGCTGAAATTATAGTTTGATGAAAATACTCATCTGCATAATTATCTAACACCCAGCACAGCCTACAAACTTTCCAAAAAATGCAAACATTTTTCCGAGCATACAGATCACTGTCAGAAAGAAATTCCGGGGTCCAAATGCTAGTCATATTCTGACATCAAGACTTGGGAGTATGCAAGTAATGTACGATTGCCGTTAGCATAGGTATTTTGATAGATGCATACAACAAGTGCCCTCTTCTCTACATCCATTTCTTCATCTTGCAAGAAACATAACAAACATTATCTCTAGAATTAAATGGTTGATATATATAGACTAACTGCAAAAATATTCCCAGTCATTCTTCACCAGAAGAAAATACTGTTCCATGCCAGTAACATTTATCTCTCAAAAATAAACCAAACACTGTGGACTAA
Source organism: Nesoenas mayeri (assembly GCF_963082525.1). Lineage (NCBI taxonomy): Eukaryota > Metazoa > Chordata > Aves > Columbiformes > Columbidae > Nesoenas > Nesoenas mayeri. Next base: position 40,803,781 of record NC_137542.1, read on the forward strand.
AATATCAGTGAATCTGCTTGAGGAGTTAATGTTGCTAACATTACTCAAATAAGATATATTTGGGCACTGCATTTTTCCTAATGATATTTTTAGTAAATCTGTTTACCTGCTCAGCATTTACAGTCTATAGAGTGATATCTATCTAAGAAAGGCATATTACTGTGAATCATCTCAATTACAGTATTCTAATGCACAGATTTAGTAACAGGTCTGAGAATTTCACTCATTGTCTTCAGTCAAACTCAGACTGTTCATGTAAGAACTCACGTGTTTACAGAGTAGGTGAATTAGGCCCATAGCCATTAGTCTAAAAGTAACAGACAGATAATTTTTTATACTAAAGAGTGCATTTTAAAAAGCTATTATATGTTTCTAGACTGGAAACATCTCGTTAGAATGTGATGTTTGGGGCTGTCCTAGAATTTTAGTTTGTAAGAGCTCAGACATGAAAGCAATCAAGCCTGTGCTGCTGTATAATAGGTTTCCACTGTGAATATTAACAGACTCTGAACTGTGACACAAATTGGTAATGTGTATTTTAAATCTGTACTCTGATGAAATTTCTCAGTACAGCAAACTTTCTGTTGGGCTGAAGGATGTGACTGAAGCTGTAAAACCAGTGCAGCCTGGACTCCCTGCCTCCTAGTAGGGGTGGTGGAAGGCCACTAGGGGTACTTTTGCTCAAGGAACTCTTTCTGGCCCCCTGAAATATCACCAGCATCCAGCTCTTCCTCAAAGCAGCACATACTTGGGAGCCTCTTTCTCACTTTAAAAGGCAAAGGTTCATTGTGTGTGTTGCAGAGACTGGAGAAAATAATATTTTGAATTAACAGGCATGCCTTTCTCAGGTGTCTTCTTTACACAGGAGGTCTTACAATTTAATTGTATCATCACTGAGACAAATGAGTTAGTTCGTAACTCAATGACAGACTTCAGCAAAGACTACTGCATTGAGAGTAACACTCAGGCAAGATGAGCTTTTTCACAGTCATGAGGGGCAAATGTAAACATAGGATGCCAGAAACTTGGACCCTCAGAATACATCTGCTGTGCTTATGCCTTAGTCTAGCCTAAAATAAACCTTCTGAGATTAAGAAAAGGATGTTAGCCGATTTATTTTAAAAAAAAAAATCAAATCAGAAAATCCAACCATCCTACCCCTCAAAAAATTTCCATGAGCTCAGTATGTACTGGCAAAATTAATAATTAATCTGCATTTGGTGCTGGGGGCACAGGTGGCAATAGCCAGGCTGTTCTGACAGACCTGCAGACATCTAAAAGTCTTAGACACTTTTTTGCTCAGTTTATGACCTTTTACTATACAAATAGCAAGTCTAAAATTCTCTGGACATTTTTTTGTCCTCCTGTAGCTAGCTGTGTTCTCAGAGTTTTTGTCACCTCCCTTTACGGAACACTGCTTTAAGCTATAGCATAGCTATTGTTAAAGATTTCCTTCTGCTTTTACTTTTTCCCAAAGTGGTGTGCCATGCACTCAGAAGGTAAAAAATCAGTAGCACATGACATAGAAGTTAAACCCTGGAGTTAGCACATGCAACTGGTAGGTCAGATATGTTGAACCGGAACTCCTAAGAACTCCACCTGGAAAAGTCATTAATCATTAAGCATGTCCTGCACAAAACAGACAGAGTAAACACTTGTCACATTCTGGAGGAAAACTTGCCCACCTCCATCAGCATGAGTATCATCTTTCCAACAACAGCAAAAATCTTCTACTCCAGCAAGTGACCTCGCACATTATCAGAACACCCTAGGCTTCACAGTCACCAGCAGGATTAAGTTCCCTAAAATGTACCCAATGTTGACACTGATGACACCTGCAGTATGATTTTTTGAGTCATGTTTCTTATTCTTCCTCTGCCAAAGTTAAACTCCATAAAACAGCCCATATTATGCTAAATATTTATGGACAGTCCAATTTTTTTCTTTTAAAACTAAGAACAAAAATTAAAAGTCAAAATAAGATAAATGGAACAGCATTATTTCTCAGAAGAACATAATCAAATGAGGAAACCTTGAACAGAACAAAAATACTGGAATCAAAACAGGAATTCTTAAAAGTTAACCTGTGAAATGTGTATGTTCTGAAGGATCATGATCAGAGCTACTTTATGCTATTTTAGAAAATATTCTTATAACCCAATAAAACTGTCTGACCCAAAGTGGCTACTGTCACCCAATAAAATGTCAAGTCCTCACTACAGGGAGAATGCTTTAAAAAGGGATAACACAAGGTCTCTCACAGTAAAGTCCTGAATTTTAAGTAGAGTCTTTACTTGCTATGGGAAGCTACAGATAAACAGGAACATAGATAACTGCAGCATTCCATAAATTACAGAATATATTGAACAGTGTGGCAAGGCAAAAATACTGACATGTCATAATTTTCATACTATATGCTGCATGGGGCAAGTGTGCTCTGCAAGGTAAACAAAAAACTTTGTGTTTTTTTTCTCAATTTGCACTGCAGTCATCACTAAGTGAATTTATCTGCAGCCTGTTCTAAGTGCACTTCCAGAAGAATATCACACAAATGCTAGAAAAGCTTGCATCGAAAATGCTTAGCTGTAATAAAACTATAATAATGGTTTTATTTTGCAGCTGAGCTAAGGAAAGTTGGAATGCAGGCATATAAATCTAAATTGAATTTTTAAATACTTGTATTCTTTTGGAAATTCACAACGAAAAAAAAAGTCTGAATTCCCAATATGGAGATTTTATGCTTTTATTAGCCATATTTTTATTTCCTCTTCTGACATAAATTTGATTTTACCTATATAAATAGATTCTTATAATACAAGCGGGGTTCCATTTAAACTTGTTAATTGTCTTTTAGAAAATACATTCTGTAGTACACACAAGGATCAGTAATAGTTCCCATGGAAATATAAAAAACAGAAGTTTAATATTTGCCATAAATATTATTATTGTAAGAAACACTTTTCCTGTATGCTTAAAATAGCACACAAGACAGTATTACATACAATCATTTAAACATACATATATATACTGCTGACATGTAAAATCCTAGTTTTATATATATAATATGGTCCATATATATAACACGGATTTATTACTTGTATGCTTCTTTATTTTCTAGCTGACAATGTATTTGCATGCTGAAGCCTTTTTCTAGTGTACAAATTCTATGAGGCATATTTATAAGGGCAGTACTGCAGAAGTAGGTGTATATTAACTGGAAAACAGCAATGTACTCAGCTGAAAAATATACTGTAGTTCAGCTGAAAAACAGGCGAAAACCATATACCCAAGTATCACTTTTATTACTCTTTCTTTATCCTCCACTGAATCCACATGCTTAACCATATGGAAAAGCAGTTTTTACTGGATATCACATGCTTTTAATGAAGAAAGTCAATGTAAGGATTCATAGAATCATAGAATCATTTTGTTTGGAAGAGACCACAAGATCATTGAGTCCAACTATAACCTAACTCTGGCACTAAACCATTTCCCTGAGAACCTCACCTCCACATCTTCTGAACACCTCCACGGATGGTGACTCCACCACTTCCCTGGGCAGACTGTTCCAATGCCTGACAACCCCTTCCGTGAATAAATCTTTCCTGTTACCCAGTCTAAACCTCACCTGGCACATATTCGAGTATGACCTTAGCACCATTTCTTCTTTTTATTATGAAATCATGGCAGGAGCTCGAATTCCAAGACAAGTTTAGCCTAAAATTTATTTTTCTTCATTTTTTTTAGCAAGAATAATTGTTTGGATTTTACTAGCCCCATTTAAGATACCTGGGTGGGTAAGGGAGGGAGTTGGCGGGGATTGCTTGTTTGTTATATGTTTTAAATCAAGACGCTTCGTATTTTAAAATTCACAGGCTCTGGTTCAGAACTGCAGTGTACAGCTTAGTGCTGTGGGAAAAGAGATGCAGTTTTGCTGGGACTCTCTTCAGGATCTCAGTATTTAAGGTCAACTGGGTATCTAGATATCTCCAGTGCCATATTTAGCATTCAACTATCACAAGCATCTATAAACTGTCCCACCCTACTGGTGGAAACAAGAATTAAAATCACTTCTGTTTTACCAGACAGAGAACTGAGGAACAGAAAAACTGACTTATCCAAGGTTACACAGCAAGTCTGCTACAGAATACAAAGCAAAATAAATTATTTTCAACACTGTCCCAGCCACAGGACCCACACCACCATCCTTCTGTTCCCTTTGAATGTAAACAGTTTTGAAAATGAGAGTTTAATATGCACCGTTCATATCAAGTGTACACAACTGCATGCTGCAGCATAAGTAAGCAAGAGAAAAATTACAAGAAGGTTGTCTTTCCAGAGTGTACTTTGACATAATTCCTGACTTTAAGGGCACACCAGAGGAAAGATCTCCCAGAGTTCTGTAAGGTCTCAAAAATCCATACAAAACCTAAATCTGTTATGCTAGGAAACCTATTTTGTTAATACGATTATTTTCCTCTTTTTTTTTTTTCCCTTATGGTGTCAGTCCTAAATAAATGTCAACCAAATGGGCAAGGGAACAGCACATTTGGATAAGGTGAATAACACTGGGCAGTGATGCTCCTCAATCTAAGGGACAGGTAAGAAATATACTGATTGCAAACAGGCAGCCCTTAGAAAAGAAAAGTATGTACACCAATTAGGCTCAGGACATGGAGCTTAATGGAGTATGGGGAGAGCTTTGTTTTATGGATCCTGCTGAAGATAAATCATTATAGAGAGGAGCATAAGGAATTCTCTAGAACATAAGCTTAAAAGACGAAGCAACAGACTGTAAACACTACATGGGCCAATTACAGGTGAAGATCCCTATCTGAAAGTAACCAGCCTATTGGGATACATAGGACATTTGATAGGTAAAATCACTCTTGCTATTTGGGTCAGGATCTCATTAACAGTCAAACAGCAGTGCTGAAAATTAATGACCTGCATCTGACTGCCCAGTGAAAATCCACTTTTCACAACAATATTTACATTTGAGAATGGGTTTAGAAGGTAGCAGTTACTGTAGACTATTTGAGAATTAATAAATTTTAACTAAAAAGCATTAAAGTGGAAGAAATAAAAATTACATTCTGTGTACTTCATAATTTGCAAGGCAGAAAGTGGAAGGATTTAGGCAGAGATGCAAGCATAAAGCTCATGAAAGCTCTTAGACGCAGCTTCTCAGTGCAGAACACAGAAAATCATGTACCATGTTCGATGCCTTATACACTGATGAGTACCAGCTAATCTGTAAACAACTATGTGGAGGCCTTTACAGCACATCAGTGATAAAGTACACAGCAAACTGGATGCTCTACGTCAAAATGTACCAGAAAGCATGAGGGAAATGTGAACAACATATTACATTAAACACAAAACCACTAACCACATCTCTTTGGCATTATGCTGACAGTAAACTATTTAAACTGCTCACAGTTCAAGGGTAGCATATAATTATTCACCTACAGGTAAGCATTTTTTAATGTAATCATAAAGTTAATACATTCAGATAAAGTACAATTCAAAGTGAATAAATAAACCAATAGTCAGTATAGCAGAATTATTTTCCAATAACTGCATGCTGTGTTCTCAGACTAACCTACCTTTGCTTCAGCTGATCCCTCTAACATGGATTTTCCAGCTAATGAACAGCAGCAGAAATGTCCTCAAACAAAAAGTCTCTAGTAGAATGCGCTGATGCAGAAAAATTAGAGAAATGGGAAAACAGAGGTAGCAAAAAACTTGATAAAAATAAAGTAAATCTAATTTTTCAAGTATTTTCTCTGACTCAAACTAAATCTTTATCCCATTGAATTCAATTAGGGAAACAAAAAAGTTTAGCCTCTAGTTCCAAAAAAGAGTAGGAACATCTCAGTCCTTATCCTTGATCCTTTTCCCTCCCTTTTTCCTAATTTGTATCAACGTCATACTTGCAATGTTATGAGAGCGTCATCTCTGCCTCTGGGGTTATTTCTGAAATGGTTTCTTATATATGAACACAGTAGTATGGGGCTAACTGTGGCTATATCAGACAAAGATGGCATGATAACATGAAGGATGATAGATGAAAAGAACTATGAAATAAAGAAAGCGAGGAGTAAAGAAAGTACAACAAAGGTTCTAGTTGAAGTGAAGTTTTGACTCTTCACTGTTACACAGCTGATTTTATTCCACTTCCTTCACCATTTATCATCTGAAGATTAAACACCACCACCTTAAAAATAAGGTTTACCCCAATAGCTAAGTAATAACCTCCTAACAAAACCCTACCATTTTGGCCTTGGAGTTTACTTCAGAGAAAGATTTGAACTCGAGACAATAATCAGCAGAGGAACAGTTACCACATGCAAAAAGAAGTCTCTCCAAAATGGCAAGAAAACATGTAGTGACAGTAATCCAAATCCACTCCCACTTAAGTATTAAAAATATTTCCTTTCTAAATGTAAATATATTTAAACTTTTACCTACATATTTTAGCTCCCTTTGCTTCCAGCTTTTCTTAAAACTTCTTTTTCTCACATGCTACAGGATCTTTTGGACTGTTGCAGATTTGCCACCCAATTTAGACAAAACAGACCACACCCTCGTGTCCTAATTTCTGAAATGGGAGGGCATTCTTCCATTTGCTCTGCTTAGTAAGATCTGGAAAGTGGAATATTTCCGGTTCTTGCCTTCCCTATAGTGGGAGAGCAACTACAGGAAAGCCATTTATGGAATATATTGATCCGAGAAATTAACAATGACACAGGAGAGCAGCAGTAGCATGTTGAATGGAAACACAGGGGACATAGAGGAAAGGATCAAGATTGAAAGTAGTATTGCACTCTGAAGGGGAAGGGGAGTAAAAGAAAGTAAATTACAGGAGTGGTCCTATTATGTATGAAAGCAGAAATAAAGGCACATGTGAATGACTAAAAAGCCTGTAAAAAGGAGCAGACAATGAGACAATCCCACCATACAAAACTAAAAAGAAGTGACCCGGGATGGAGAGATACGGAGATGTTTTCTCATTTCAAAAGCTCTCAGTTGTCTGCCAGGCAAATCTTTGTCCTGTGAGATCTTGATTACCTAACTGTACAGAAGCATAGGCTTTTGGAAGATCTCCCAGAGACAGGGAGTGTCAGCCCAGAAGACCTCTGTTATGCAGTCTTCTGCTTGGAGCTTGTGTGCAGTCCAAAGGGGCCATGAAGAGTGCAGCTCCAGAAAACCTGGCCATTCACAGACAGGGAACGATTTGTGTGATGATCATCAGAAAAGATTAATTATAGAGGCAATCTCAATGTCATTGACTTATATACTTCACAAAAGTGATAATGAAAGCCCAATAGGCAAAACTTGGCAGGAATTAGCCACCCTTGAACACAATGGAACTTCTGATCAATCACTAGAATCTGTCGTACTAGTTACTCACAACTGCTTTGAGAGGATAAAGCTATTTATTAGTCTTCTTAAAGAAAACAGTTCTTTCTTCAGCCACAGGGGAAATGGAGAGCCATTGCTCTTATTGAACAAAATAAGCATGATGGTCTTCCTAACATGTATGTGAACACATCCTTATTTCAAGAAAAGAATGCTGTTTCCAAGCAAAGGACAGTTTAAACAAACAAACCATCCAAAAAACCAAAAAACAAAACACAAACAACAAACAACAACAAAAAAAACAAACAAACAAAAAAAAACCAAAAACCAAAAACCAACCCCACAACAAAACAAACAAACAAACAAAACCAAAACAAAACAAAAAACTCTAATAAATTTAGCAAAAGTGAGTTTCCACCATCTCAAAGACAGAGCTCCTGAGATTTACCTCTATATATCAGGGGTATAGAGCAATGTTTCTTGTATTGGATCGTTCATGGTTTGTAGATCTATGGGGACACATCTCAACTGAATTCTTTAGAAGCTGATATGACAGAAATGTCCATTACCCAAATGGACAGCACTCTTCATTGATCAGTACTCCACTTAGCAATCCCATTTGTCACTCTCCTGTCTCTGGCCTTATCTGCACTAGATAAAAAGAAGTAAATTAATCAGGCTCTAAAATAGTTAATCCACCTATAAGGCACAATGAGCAATTAAAACACCTACAGCACAGACCTCTTAGAACATCTACCTCAAAACCAGACATACTGAGTTTCAGACTGAGTTTCTTTGTGCCTTTCCATATGGCAGGCAGGGAGAACTGAGAAGCAGCCTTGGTATCAAAAAGAGGCTAAAGAAATGCTGCAGTCGCTACAAACTCTAGTTATGTAAAGTACCATGTTCCCTTCACAGCTTCTTTATGAAATGTTTGTTTCTCCCAACATATAGTAGGGGGAAAAAAAACGCCAAAACCCCAAGGAAATAAGACTAACTACCTAATCAAGCAGTCAATCACCAGGGGAGATGCAACTGCAATTAACTGGATTTATCCAGTTAGACTGCAGTCATCCCGTATTCCCATTCACATAGTGTGTTTTTTACATAGTTCTCTTATGATGGATTAAATTAGCATGAGAAAAGCAATACTGAAACATTTAGTGTTCTCCCTCTTAGTTCACATAAACACTCAAGTCACGGAGACAGAATCTTTTTTATTCCTTCACCAAATGCAATAACAGAAATAATTAAACACCTTGCAGACCTGCACTGCATAGTCATTAGCCAACAGTCAATGACTTGAACCACCACTAGGGCTCAAATTGCATTTTGCCCAGGCTTTTCAACCCATTTCCATTCGGAAAGCCTCCCATATCCAATTTCCCCTGAGAAATGTTTTATGATTCTATAAAGACTGTCAAGCAGAGACGAGAGCTCCTCGGCACCTGAGCCACAGACAGAACTATCAAATAGCACTTAATTGCTGGATGACACTAGGTGGCTGGGCTTGAATTCTGATCTCCAAATATTATCCATGCAACTGTCTGCAGAGATAAGACTGTTATGATAGCAGCAGATAAAACCCATTAAAATGGGGAACAGTGAGCATATCAACACCCCGACTTTCACCATAAATACAGTTTAACATACATGTACTTGTGCTCTCTGCTACTTCAAGAACACAGCCTAGGACCTAACTCTTCTGCACTGGAAGGAGGCATATGCATAGCTGAGGGAATAGCAGCACAGTGTGAGTGAAGGAGAACACTGCATATTCAGGACTAAACACAGTAGCTGTTAAAGACTTTTATAAACACTGCTGGAGTGCAAATGCTGATACTAATAGTAGAGATAGGTTCATTTTAAATTTAGGAAGATGTTTACAGCTTCAGCCCCCAGCATGAATATTCCAAGGGAACTACAGGGCATTTTTTGTTTGTTTTTTTCCTCACATCTGAGCAAATTCTGCTTTCCAGTTCATGCAATTCCATTACCATCTCTGATATCATTCATACCCTCATTTACTTCATAATTTATCTCTCAGTGTTGCGGCCAAAACCCTCCAATAAGGCCGTAAGATTCACTCAACAACTAAGTAATACAGCAAAGATGTTGAACATAAAAGAGACAGCAAATACGAATTCCTTAATAAGTGGATAAAATTTTATTCATTTGGCAGCGAAAGGCAGGACCACAGGAAGAGAGCAAAATAGGAGGGTTGATATCAAAGCTAACTAATGGATCCCACAGTGCACAACCACAGCTGACTGCTGGGAACCATTGTTAATAAGAAGAATGTGGTTAAATGAATCACAGACATTAAGAAATAATATTTCAACTTTAACAAAAAAAAATTAAAACAGCAGCATGCAACAGTGTTGCTTAGAACACCTTCCCCTCCCCCATAATTTATATAAACATTCAGTTAGACATTTAGAATTGATAAGTCATTAGAAAAGGTGTTCATCTCATCTTAGTTCACCAGTGGGGGAAAAAAAAATTATCCATACAATATTTTATTAGTGTTACAAATCTCTAACTGTGACCTCTCCATATAAAAATGTATTAACAATACCAGAACTAAAAGTAGAACGAAGTCATGACTCTCTGATTTTTCCCCCTTTTTAATACTGCCTTGCTGTGGAGTTATTTAAACCTTGCAAAGGGAATACTCCAAGTGACATTATGTAGACAATCTCTTGCGTACTGTTTCAGTCAACTTCAGATGAAGTTTGCTCACATTAGAAAGCAACCTCACAACCACCTTTGCAAATAACCTAAACAAAAACAAAAAAAAAATCCCAACCCTCCCACAAATAACTTATCTTTTTTTCTACAGCTAAAGATTTTGTTTGTCCAAGCCTGGCCACAAGGACCTCTGCTGCATCCTTCATATTCTGCCTCGCTGTCTCTCACTTCATAAGCGTAACTCAGAACAGAAAGGGGAAAAAAACGTGATTAAGCATGTTATAACTGGCCTCAAAAATACAAATGAGAATGTTTTTAAAACTGATTATATTGCTTAAAGAGTGTTCCTGAAATCCCAGTCATGTCTTCCTACAACTTCTTTTTAGCCTTTGATGAGCACCGTGTTTTAACTTTAATTATCTGCATTCTCATTGAGCCCACAGAAATCAAAACACAGATAAGAAATGAACAAAAGATTAACAGAACTACAATCTATTTGCAAATGCATCTCACATTTGGGCTATGATTCTACTATTTAGTAAAGTTGATTTATAATGTTTTCAGGCATTTTTAGGCCATTTATAAAAATCTGATTTTCCTTAAGCATGTGCTTCTATCTTAATCAAAATAATAGCATTGTATCTGTCTTTATTGGTATAATTTCTGTATCACCATGCTTTGCTTTTTTAGTTTGTTTGGATCCTCTGTTCTTCTTCATTTGAATCAGTAAGTAATTCTTAGATTGCTACCCCTTTTCCAAACATATGGCCTGCAGAAAGGCATAGTGTCCTGTTGCAACTACTTATTTTATTATTGCAGTTTTGCTCATTTAACTACAAAAATACACCTGGTACTAGATATATGTAGTGCAATCTTGTGAGCAACACGCTATTTCAGATATGTATACTGCATCTCTTCAGCATTCAAACCATTTCCTCTGCATCTTATTGAGATCAATGTCTTGCTGTTCTTCACCTCTTCAGAGAGAATTAAATACTCCCTTCAGAGCAAGACATGTTTCAGGAATGAAGATAGTTTTCCTGCTAATGCTTCCATATTACTCTCTTATGGGGCAAGGCGGGGGAGACACAACTCAGTTTGTCTGTACAGAGTTTTACTTCTCTGTAACATAATTGCAGTTTTTGCACCTTTTCTGTTTACATTCACTTTGAAGTTTTCTCCTTTCCGGCTTCTCCCCTCCCTGCCCTCTTCTCACTTGTTTTGATATGGCTTGCACATTTCCTGCTATTACAATTAACAATGCATGTACAGAAACAATAGCCACTGTCACAACATTCACAGCTTCAAAGCTTGCTCCAGCTTGCAAGCCATAATACACAGAGAGGACACTAATGAAAAGGCTGAATTTAAAATCCCATTTATCCTGAAAAGGTCATGCCACATTGAGATGTCCTTGGGAGATTGCTGGGAGACACTGGGCTCTTTGAATGTTGTCGTGATCATTTTCTCAGCAAGATAACTATGCTTTACATGTCTGGACTGTTTAGCGGCACAACACATGCTAATTTAATTTATGTTATTAGGGGAGCTGGAGCTTTTACAGAGAAAATGCAAGGGGCTATAGTTTGCACTGCACACACAAGGGATTATGCCCATCTTTCAAGAGCTAATGGCAGAGCTGCAAGAGGCAGCAATGAACATCAGTTCAGTTTCCTGGGAGTGTTCTTAATTCATGATGACTGTCTTGCAAAGAAGCTACATTCATACACAAAAGGGATTTAAGAAAAATCCTCCTGGGCTTTATAAAGATTTTGAGAAGATTTGAACCATTCATATTCTAAATAATTAGGCAAACCCATACTGAGTGCAGTTATATTACAACAGGCAATGGCTGTGCTACGTTTGCTATTCGAACAGCTTCATGCCATGAGCGTTCAAAACAACCTCTAAAAAAATTAGTCTGCAGCTTTAGTCACTTAGTACACTTAGAGCAGGTACCAGCCACAGCTATTACATGGCATTTCACACTAAAAGACTCATTAGCTGTCTCACAGTCATGACTATTTGTCCCAGACTATTTTAGGAAGGCTAGGAAATTCTGTGCATTGAGACAGATGGCCTAACAGACTGAGATAAAACAGAAACAAGAGAATTTCTAGCCACTTCTTATACTACAAAATATTGCCTGTGTTGAAATATGATGCCTATGTGTGTGAATATAAGCAGAACTACAATCACACACTATCAATGAACTACTCTTTTCAATTACAATCCCGAAAATCACAGGTGTAATAATCAAATGAGGATAATAAATCCTTCCAAGCTACATCTTGAAACAGAAGACTGATTTGACAAATTGAGTATATTCTTGAAGTTTCATTATTTTATTTTTATTGCCTTCCTAGGTTTGAATAAAACAGTTTTGTATAACCCAGTTTACAGCTAAATCTCAGGGTTATTATCGTCTAGGTTTTCATTACACAAATCTCAGTACAATGTTAGGCATGTGAAGACTGGTGTAAATGATGTCCAGTAATGAGGACTATGAGTTAATGTGACTTCACCATACTCAATGTTACATTTTCCACTTTTATTGACAATCCTCTTTGGTCTACACTATTTTATCAGTTATCTTCACAGGTTCTTGCCTCAACTAGATATTAGTCAGAGGCCCTGGACAACTCGTTACTGAAAGTACGAAAGAAAAAAGAAACACAGTAGGAGTGTATATTTTATATCTTAATTCTTCTATTTTCTTAACTATTTTCTTCTGAAAGAGCAGTTTTGTCTATATTTTTGCTTTATGACTGGAGGACACTTGTAAGAAGCAATGACAAAGGGCCTCAGGAGGTAAGTAAAAAATACTTTGACAAAATACTATCACGGTACTGACAAAGAGGACTGAATGTAAAATATTGGTTTTTTAAGCAGCCCTTTAGGCACATCAGGAGTTTGCTGTGCAGAGGACCTGGAGTCTCTGTACCCACAGGAGGTTTTTAAAAAAAAAAAAAAAAAAAAGGATGCAGATTTGCAGATTTCAGCACCTGGTCTAGTGAAGACAGGAATGCTAAACTCAATATGTAAAAAGCCCACAGCATGCAAGCAGATAGAAAAAGGCATGCCTTCTCTACTTTTATCAAACAGCATTTATGAATGCTTGACCAAGGAAACAGAATCTGTGTTCTTGCGACTACCAGACAACACGATTCAAAAACACTTGACATATTAATGCAGCAAGACTAAGAAACTCCATGTAGCACTTTAGAAAATACTTAAGATATCTCAGTTTCATGTCATTAACAGGCACTTTTGATCCAATTCAAATACATATCATTTCCCCCTAAGAGCAGAAAGATAGCATTCTGTACTGTTGGTATTCAGGACTAAAGGGCTGAATTCAAATTGTCTTCCCTGCTCCCTTCACTCTTTCTCCCTCAGTCAGATCCCACAAAGGCTTGTGAGTTTGTCCACGTAAGAACTCATATAGAAAATGAAGTCAGTTAAGCTGACACATAAACATTGGAGGAACTGAGGCTTAAGAAAATTTGAAGGGATACTAGTGGGCAAATTTAATTGTTAGTTGCTGTACCTCATACCAAATTAACAACAACAACAAAAAAGCTTAAAGCACGCTGACATCTGGCAGTTTCTTCTCAGGAGAGGTCCAAGATGAAGACAGCTGGGGTTCTACAGAATCAGTGTGCACTGGCAAAGGTGCAAAGGTGTTTTTCAACACAGGTGTTCTCCATCTCTCACTTTCACAAGTACAAAACTAACTTGCACATATGGAAATAGAATACAGGACAGAAAAAAAACAAAAAAACAAACAACAATTTGTCTTACACTGCAATCGCTTGCAAGTAGCATCAGCAACTCTGTAATTAATGTATCTGCTTTCTATTAAAAAAAAAAAAAAGTGCTATTCTTCACTTTTATTTTTGCATCTACATGGTGATTGGGAGGTGGAAGAATGAGATTTTAAACAGCTTTGCCAAGAATTTTGTTTGGAAAATGTACATGGTTTTCTGGTATATTAAGTGCTATGCATTCTGCCTATTTTTTTCAAATTTAGGAACATATACATTTGAGCATAGTCTTTCTCAGTAATTTAAGTCCAAAAACAACAAGCTAAATAACATGAGAAACACATCTGCTTCGATAATGGGAGGTCAGATACTATTCTGCAGATGAGAGCACGACATCTGGGATTTCTGTTGATTTCTTTATTCATTTTTTTACTTACTATTACTACAGTCCCAGTACCAGGACTGAGCAACAGCATATAGAACAAACTACTGCAACTGAGAAATACATTGGGTCTTTCAGCAGAGACATTTACATTGAAAATAACACTGGAAGCAACATCAATGAAGATAATCCAGTGTTTCCCATTTATAAAATCTAATTTTTCATATAATTTTTATTTTGCTCAACTTTCCACTACTGGAGCATTTCTGCTGGGTATTTTAAATGGGAAAAAAAGAATGACACAGGACAATGTAAATGAGAAGGCAGAAGGAAGGACAGTAGCATCTGTGTCCATTAGAAAATGGTTCCCTATAGAACCTGGCATGGAGATTCCCAGCTCCCACCACAACCTTGGTGTTAGAAGATATCAAAGCCCATCAGCAAATCCCTCCGTGCTGCTATTACCTTTTCTTCAGGTAATTCAAATAGCAGAGAACTATGGGGTGAATTACAAATTCCAGCATTCCAAATGATCTCTGACAGTTTGATTTGTTATGAAAAAGGATTCGCTCGCTCACTTAGGAAGTGTTAAAAACACTCAAGTTTTTCCAATTAGGAAATGCTAAAAAGTTGGCATTTTATCTCAGTCTCAGTTTGAATCTACTATAATACAGTTTGTAAGTACATGATTGTAGTACTATTTGTTCTATAGCATCCCTGCCTCATTCAGTGAGAGTGAGAAGAGTATTCAAGGAACAGTTAACTTTTTTTAAGTACACAACATTTCAATTAACAGAACTGAGCTATTTTTTTTCCCTATTTAAAAAACAGTCTTGCAAAAAAAAAAACCAAAACAAACAACAAAACCTCAGAATCTTATAATTGCCTCTTACTGAAGTATTTACTTTGGTTGCAAATATTGACAAACCTTAAATTTTAACACTTCTGTCAGCTGAAGGGTATTATTAACTGTACTGCACAAGAGATGGAATTGAGGCAGAAAAAGGTTAATGCCAAGAGTGACCAACAATTTGGGCCCCCTGATATGCAGTGGTTCAGGGTGCTTAGCACTTTGTCACTCATTTTCAAAGCATAGTTTCTACTGACTACAAGTGCACCTGTGAGAGTTGAGCACTTTTGCAGATCAGATCCCACAATTCCAACTCAAGTCACCCAGAAAATGAGGAACATGCAGTTAGTAATCATCTGTGAAAAGTCTAGGTTAAGCCATTTGCCTAAAACCAGACAGAAACTCTTCTTAAAAAGTATACTTCATTCAATAAATCATATTCTTCCTGTGGCCTGTTAATTTTGAGCACTAGGTAAGAATTAGATCCTAGAGACAAAGTAGCTTATTACCGTAAGATAAACTGTAACACTTTCTGTCTAAGAAGATGCCATTGCAACTAATTCTACTTTGTAAAGGAAATCAATAAAATAATAAACCACTCAACAACAAAATTTCTAATCAATGCAGCATTTTTACTTTGAAGAGAAGGACCCAAGAATCCTTCAGATAACCCCAAGCACTTAGCTATGACTATTAATCTTCCATGAAAAGTCCTCATATAGTAAGGTGAAGAAGAACAATAAAAAAAAAAAAAAGACATAAGATAGCTAAGACATACAGTAAGGAATACAGAGAGATAATTTGGTTGGATGACTAATTTATTTTCTCTTTAAACAGGTCAACCTAACTAATGAAAGGTAAGAGGCAGAAGGGAAAAAAACAGCAAGAACTCCTATCAGCATTTATATGGCACTTCACACGTGTAAATTACTTTTAAAAATTAACTAATTAATCCTCACAACCCCATATTCCCATCTGATGCAGTCAAGTATTATAAACCTGCATTTTAAAAGAGGAAAGTAGGACACAGAGATTAAGAGCTGTATTTCCAAAGTGTCCATTAATTCTGTGCATCAGTCTGGGGTGCTCAACTTGAGATACTGAAAAAGAGGCCATGAAATATTCTTAAGACCCTCAGCTCTTGAGAAAGCCAGCACCAGTCATAAAAAAGTCATCTGAGAAAAATATCTGAAGTTTGGCACTGTGATAAAAACATAAAAGCATTAGAATTTAGAAACATTTTTTGAAGGAATTGCTATTGGTACACGAGTCAGAGACAGAGCTGGGCCTGATATTAATTTCAAGTTGAATACAAGACACTGAGTTTAATATTCTTTCATTTAAGGAATGACAGCTAGCACTGAAAGAAACCTCTGAATGAACCCTCTGTGCTAGACAACTAAAATAATTTAGGGAACAGAGGAAGAGGTCCACGGGGAAATGGAGAGCGCTAAGTCATGGCCAGTCAGTACAGTTCAGCCAGTGCAGACAGAATCTGGTATTTATTGAGTTAGAAAGGCAAGCAAGGGAGAAAACCGCAGTGCTTGTACATACAAGAGGCCTTTCTGCCTCTAAAGAGCATAGCAACAAGCAGCATCCACCTCCTGAAATCTTGCCTCCACGGCAGCCTCCCAGAGCCCCTGCTGCTGGTCAGACCACAGATGAGCTTCTTTCCCTGCGACCTGTGTGAGTGCCAAACCACATCCCACCTTCTCACCATGTGAAAAAGTCTGTTCCTCAAAGACTGCTGTGATTGCTTGCAGAACTCCAGGTTTTAAAGCACAAGAAGTGCTTGGAAAAACACCAAATATTGGATTTTTGTGAACTTCAAAAGTAATTATTTTTTCTGAAAACTGAACTGCAGATCAAGACAGCAGGAAAACTTTTTGAAGGACCCTATTTTACTGTGGACAGACACAATTCTTAAAAGTCGCACCTAAAAAGTGATAATCTACTCTTAAACTGTGGCTTCACATAAGCCTACCTATGATATTTACTATTTGCAATGAATGCACTTCAATACAGTGCTAACAAAGGTAGCAGACAGCGTGCAGCAACTCAGAGCTGAACGACAGGCTTGGAACATCTGTTCTTCCCTGCTGTCGAAATCCTTTCCTCACTCCCCAGTAAATGAGGAAATAAAAACTATGTATTGAACCTCTCATGTTTCTTAACACATCAAATACACATATTTCACAAACACTACCTGTCTGTCAAGACATCAGGTCTTGGCAGGCCAGACAGTGCATGCATTTTGTGATCTCAGCTGCTAGCCATATATATTTATGCCATCAGCTGCTGTATCAAAAGCCTTATGTTTGTGCATCTTCAGTAGAACATACAACATTACTAGTACCAAAGAGGTTAAGCAGTTCACCTCCCCTTTTTAGCATAAATGAAGAAAACAATAATGAAATAAAAACCCCATGCTGCAGAAAATATTCAGACCTATATTAAATACAGAACTACGTACAGGATTTTCAGTTTCTAAAGGAAAAATATCCAATTTTTTTCTAAGCACGTTTCTTATAGTAGCCTTGTTTGTAGGGCACTGAACACAATGTGCTCCCTCATCCACCATTCTTACCAGGACATTTGACAGTAACCCCACTCCTCCCCCCAGCCTCACTCCATTTACAAAGGTTACAGAGAACTCCATTTCTGCTCTCAGTTCTAAATAAAAAAGAATGTCTGCTTCCAAACCTTTCCATTTTCTGAACAAGGACAGGTATTTTTTCCCACCAGTTCTCAGTGAGTACTGCATCATTCCAGAGGCTATTGTTAATTACTTAAGGCTAGGGTCAGAAACCTGTGGTTTGAAAGCCACATGTAGCTCTTCGGCAGCATGTGTTTAGCTCTTCAATCCTCTGGCACCAGCCCACAATTTTCAACAGCAGACAAGCACAAAAGCAGGGGTTTTTTGGTGAGAAAGGTCCTTAATACCTGTGTAATCAACACAGCTCCAGCAGTTATTTTCTCTATCTGCTCAGAGCAAATCAAACTTTTGAAAGTCAGTTTTGACAAGTAACATGTTATCTCTTGCTTCCCATCAGCTCCGCTGAAACACTGATAAGCACAAAAAGACAAACAACTGAAGTAAATTACTAAAGCAACAGCTTTATAAAACAGCAAGCAATACTTCCTAAACTGTTATAATTGAGTACTTTGCATGCTAGGGATTTTGTTTTGTTTTCTTAAAGAAGACCAGCAATACTAAATGTTGCTTTCCCTGATAGCACTAAAGATTGGTTTGCATCAGAGACATTTCAGTACAGACTCAGTCTTTGCCTTCTTTTTATCTTGCACTGGAGAGTGTTTAACCAAATAAAAACAAACTTGTACACACACACATGAATGAGGTTTTTCTTTACTCCTGTAACTTTCTGCAGGGCACTTAATGACTGAAAATAAGAGGAAGATGGAAGGGCCAGAACAGGACAGAGATATAGTTTGTAAAGGCTGCCCTCCATCATTGGTACTGCTGTTCAGTTCACCCTTTTGATCAATTCGGTTGTCTCCAGAACATCTGCTCACAAGCTGACAAATGATGAATCCCATCTCAGAATCCATAAGCCGAGAAACAGCAGCCTGATAAACAGCTAACAGAAGAAATATATGCACCTTTCATAAGGAAGACAAATCACACATTCTCACTAAGTGCTTCCAACAGGAACACTAATTTTGTATTTATTTGCAGAGCATATGTACTGTGTCCGAAGCAGTGCATTAAAGAAGATCTCTGGCAGCCAATTGGTTTGATTACATTACTCTTTCTCGGTGTAACAACAGCTCTGAAACTATAAAAGAGCCTCTACAGAAAGAAAACCCTTCAGCAATATTTTGTGGGGTTTTTTTTGGTTCTTGTTTTGGGCGCATGTGTGAGAGGAGTATTATTTTGAACACTTGTCTGCTAGATACTTCCACGAAATACAAAGTTCCCCCCAGAAAGGCTTTCATGCACCTTCCCTTCAACACGGCAGTTATAGTTATTAATAACTCCAAGAATTATTGCAGGATTCTCTTTGGTTTAGATCTGGTCATGTGATTTTCCTGACACTAGGAGACACGGGGTAAATTGTAATGCTCTTCCAAGCATAAGAATAGTCTATTTTAAAGCTAGGATGTTGATGAATTGTTATTTGCCAAGGCCTAAGCAAGCACAGAACACTGTATCTGTTCCTCCTTCTGTGCTCTCAGAAACGATGAATGGAAAAAGGAGTCAGGAAAAGAGTTGGAGACCAGTCTGAGCTGACAGCCTAGTAGATATAAGCGGGATTGTTTTAATCAAACTGTGAGAAAAAGCAGCTCTCTGTATTATTCCTCTAGTCTTCTGCTATTATTACAAACAGAAGGCATGGGAAACACTGCACCAATTTCTCTGTCTGACAGCTGTAACACTTTGAAAATAACACAAATGGTCACCCCCAAACCCTGAGACACAAGAAAGATTCTTTCAACAAAGCTAGCTTCATGTAAATCCTGACTTATGAGTTATGACCTGCTTATAATGCCAACAGAAATGCTGGGGTCCACGTGGATTCATTACATTGTAAGTGAAAAGTAATATTTTCCTCTCCTAGAGTAGCTGGATGACTTATATCCTACCATCTTGTGCCTGCACCATACATATTCCACACCATAATAATATTTACTCACGGATCATAGGTAACAGAAAGCCGTTATCAGATATGCAAGTTTTAATGAATTTAACAGGAATATCTAATAAGATCCAGTTAGCTGTTTCCCCAGACATGGATTGCACTCTCCACTAAACATATGCACCCCTCTAATTCTAATGGGGATTCAGGTAGGCTTGGAGATGAGTTTGGAATGCCATTCAGAGGGACTCGGACAAGAACAAGAAGTGGGCCCATGTGAACCTCATGGGGTTCAACAAGGCCAAGTACAAGATCCTACACCTGGATCAGGGCAACCCCCAGTATCAAAACAGGCTGGGGGATGAAGGGGTTGAGAGCAGCCCTGCGGAAAAGGACTTGGGAGTACTGGTGGATGAGAAACTGGACAGGAGGCAGCAATGTGCACTTGCAGCTGAGAAGGCCAATTTTATCTTGGGCTTCATCAAAAGGAGCGTGGCCAGCAAGTCAAGGGAGGTGATTCTGCCCCCTCTACTCCAGATCGGTGAGACCCCACCTAGAGTCCTGCATCCAGCTCTGGAGCCCTCAGTACAGAAAAGACATGGATCTGTTGGAGGTGGTCCAGAGGAAGCCACAAAAATGATCGGAGGGCTGGAACAGCGCTGCTGTGAGGACAGACTGAGAGAGCTGGGGTCGTTCAGCCTGAAGAAGAGAAGGCTCTGGGGGTATCTTGTTGCAGCCTTTCAATACTTAAATAGGGCTTATAAGAAAGACAGGGACAGACTTCTTAGTGGGGCCTGTAGCAATAGGACAAGGGGTAATGGTATTAAACTAAAACAGAGAAGATTCAGACTAGATGTAAGGAAGAAATTTTTTACAGTGAGGGTGGTAAAACACTGGAACAGGTTGCCCCATCCCTGGAGACATTCCAGGCCAGGCTGGAATGCCCCTGCTCATTGCAGGGGGGGTGGCACCAGATGAATTTTAAACATCCCTTTCAACCCAGACTACTCTGAGGGAGGAGGAAGATCCCAAAGGGAGGGTCAGACCTGGAGAAGGGAAGCTGTTTTAGCTGCCATGGAGGCAATTCTGTGATATTTAGCCTTTAGCTTCTTGCATTCACTGAAACTTGCAGTCAGTGCAATCCAAGCATATCTAGCCAACATTTTCTTTGACAGTGAGACAAATCCACTGTGTTCCTGAGAAGAGGTGGAACATACAGAGTAAAAACACAGTTAATGGGATGCAGGAGGGCTCAGAGATGGAGTAATCTCTAGGCACTGGATCTGCTAACTAAATGAAGTATGGCTAGAAATATAGGCTACTGACCCATACAAAACTCATCAGGAATTTCAATCTTATTCTGACTCACAAGGAACTGAACACATGGCACAGAAAGAAACCAATCCACCAGGCACAGAAAAATAAAAAATCAAGAAGTAGCATTAATTGTTATCTTTATAAGACAACTTTGCCGAGCAACAGAAGACAGAACGAACCTACAGGCTGAGCTTTCTTCACTGGCTGCATAGCCTGTACTTCTAGCAACCTGTGCTGCACAGTGAGCCTGGGATGACATCCTGCAAGATCAGCTGCAGACCATGGACTGGAGTGAGTGCTGCAGCAGCATGCACTGCACAAACCAGGCAGAGAGCCACCACAAATACAATAAGGCATAATCTCCAGGGCTATTCTGTGTTATTCTTGTCTACTGCATGTGCTTGTAAATATATATCATATACATAAATATATATGAAAGAGAAGAAATAAATAAAATTAATGACTTCTTCATTCCAAGATTCTTCTTAGGCAAAAGGACTTAACAGTGGTAATGCCCAGAAATGCTATAGGTACCTACTTCCCCTAAAGGTATTACAAGGGTATTTTTAGCCTTGAAGTTTCTTGAAATGTGAGACTAAGGAAAAAATAAACTTCTTAGCTGCTATAACAGCTCAGAAGTGATACAGAAGTGCTTAGATGGAACATAAAATGTCTTCAAGGAGTTCCTCAAGTATGGTGACAAAACTCTTAACATCTCCTATCAGCTGGTGTACTTTAGTAACTATAGGAATTAAGTTGGTGGTCTTCATCCATGCAGACAGGTACCAATGCACAGGAGCTACCGTTACTTTTGAAATAGTTTTAAGTGTTGCTAATAGTATCCTGCAAAGAACTCAAGACATGAATAAATTGATCTCCCACTTCCCTCATTAAAATAAGTGTTTTAAAACAGACGGGAAAGCTGTGCAGTGAGCTGAACCTTTTGTTTCAGTATTTGAGATAAACATGGTCTGTGGATAAAAGGTAGAATTCAAGAATGTCTCTTGCAGTTTCATCTAAACCCATCAGTGAACTTCAGAGGGACTTCTAGAAATATGCCAACTGTTAACATACTTGACTGTACACATAATCTACATCAGACAAAAATAGTAAACAATTTTTTCCTGTCCTGACAGAAGTCCTGGCTGCAAGTTGGGCATACAATTTTATATAATGGAGCTCCAAAATCCTAGCAGAGAAGTGAGGTTTAGATGGTAGAGCAATTAGATGCATTTAAAAAGACAGCTCAGCAGACAAGGAAACCATTAAATTCTTTACAATCTGCCTGTGCATTTTAGCATTGACCACTATCAACCACATAGTTCAGTGTTCTTCCATATCAATTCAAATGTGAATTACTGAAATAAGTTAATTCAAAGTCATTAAAAGAGAAGTGATACATTCTCTTTATTTAGTGAGGATGTATCAAGCTGTAGCCCTATATGTAGTAGTAAGTTCTGCATAGTTAGAGTTATCTTCAATTACAATTACAACTGGAATTTCCATTACATAGATGATGCTTTCTTAAAATGGCATTTATACTTTGTTTTTCTTTCCACCCTAACCTTCTGCCTATATTTTAGTCCTCAAATAAAATGTTTTCAGATTTGGTTTGGTTTGGTTGGTTGTTTTTTTCCTACCATGAACATAATATCGGTTTTCCTCAGATAATTTCTTGCTGGCCTGGTTTTGCTAAAAACAAGACAAGTTTCTATTTCAGTGAATTTTTCTTTCAGTTATGCCATTCTTAGTAACTGCACTTTTCTGAAGCTGGATAAATGTTTTGGTAGACATAGCAAAGGAATGCAAGGTTGCTGATAAGGATGCACGTCCCGTGAGAGGGGCAAGGAGGAGCAAACTGATCAAGTGACTAAAACTGACCAACTAAGTATTGCATCCCATTCATGTGATATTTCATATAAAAGCGGGCTATCACAAGGGTCTCATCTCTTTTTCCCTTCGGCTATGGCCGACATCTGAGAAAGACCCTGCCTGCCGTCCTTGCAAATCTGAGGCCTAGTGACAGACCCTGCATCCTTGAATCCAGTTCCGGTTTGCTGCAGAGCCCAACCCAGGACTTCTGTGTGTCTGCCCTGCTGCCGCTGGAGTTACCAGGACTTTCAAGATTGGTTTTGTATAGTTTGTGTTATTTTCTCTATTAGTAGCATTAGTAAAACATTTTTAACTTTTTACAACTCTCTCTCTCTTTGTCTCTCTTTGCTCTTCTATCACCTGTACTTGGCGGGTTGGGGGAGGAGGACCTGCGGAAGGCTGGGATGGAGAGGGGCTTAACAAAGCATCTGCCATGGTTTATTGTCGCCCTGCAATCAAACCTTGACACTTGCACACAAATTTCTCAAAATTTTAAAAATTACTGTGGAGGGAAAACAGGACTTTTACAGAACCGCTCAGAGGTTTGAGAATCCCTGGAAAAATCTTAAATTGTTTTTCTTTCTTTTCTAAAACACGGAAGTTCAAGGGTTTCTTTTAAAAGGCAGATTTAAGGAATCACTATTCATTTTAGTGAAGAACAAAAAAAGGACAGAGATATTATCTGGGCTTTGGCTGTGGTTAAAATACAAACAAAAAGCACAGCAGACATTATTTTGGCTTTCTCCTACCTCACTACATTTATCACATTTCACTATGGTGGGATTCTGTTCCCGTGATCACTGTGCCACAAAGGCACCTGAAGTCATTATTCACTCTGTTAATCACTAATATGTATGGGGAAGAAGGGCCAGAACCTTTTCACATTATAGTCTCATATTGCTCAGGGGGAAATAAACAATGCAAGTGTTGAAAGAACATGATATATAAAAAGCCCTCCTTATAAACTTAACTTAAATGTAAAGCTGCCACTTTTTTCTAAACTCTAGCTACCCTTGAATGCTACATTATCTGTGGTCTGTTATACTTGCATAGTACGCATTACTAAATATTTCCATTGTTTTCCAAAGCCTGTAGATATGATAAAGTTCTTAAATACCATTCTAAGAGTCAAATTTAAGCACTGTGGCTTCCCCGAGCTTAGCATCATTGTTCATGCAAGTCAGAGGAGTAAAATTTGACCTTAAGAAAGCAATTCAGTTTATTTTCTACAAGGTGCAGCAATTCAAAGAGCTTCTTCCTCTTTAGCTTCCAAATAAACGAGGTAAAGGAAAACAATGCAATGGTAAAAACATGAAAGTAAAAATACTTGCATCTGTGTTCCATGTGCTTACAGCACAGTTCTTGCCTTTGTTGCAGCCCAGGAATTCTGGTTTCATCTCTTCTACTGGGCAATGTAAAAAACATTGTGCAGTTCGATAACCCTGTTTCAGTGACAAAATTTTCACAGCTGCCCAGGAGGCAAAAACCTGAAATTTCTTCCACAATTAAGGAAGATAATACATTGCATCAATTTCATTCAGGGAGAACTGATAATATAATAGACTCCTATGTTCTTGCAGGACAAGAGTAAGACCCATGCCCACCGGTTTCAGAATAACCATACCAAACTGATCTATAAAACTACAGCTTAAAGCATGCTGTTCACACATGCAGAGTATCAAGTTTGTGCCAGACATACTGCCGTCACTTTTCACTACAACTAACAGGAACCATTATTCTTACTAGCAATGTTTCTCTCTTTCTATTGTGTAGCCAAAAGTTGCTCCCTCAGTACAAATTAATAGCACACTTGGGATAGGAAGGTCTTTAGGAGACCATTACAGGATTTTGACGCTATTTGTGTCATCACTGTGTGGCGCCTCTTTTACAAAAGGGTAGGGCAGCAGGTTGTGCAGTGTGCTTGCAAGACCATAATGCTGGAGATTTTGTTTGTATATCCAGATAGAGGAAACATTTGCTTTTACTGGCTTTAAAAAGGTCAGTGTTTGATTTAATAAATTCCCTGCCAAAAAAGCAGACTCTATTCTCAAACGTTTAATACTAGCACTCGCTGGGTGGCTGGGTGTCTCAGGGCATTGCCGGCAAGCTACAAAGGCTTCCATATCTGTGGATTTCCTCAGTTCGAAACCAGACCAGTTCAGTATTTTCTGTACTTAGTCTTACTAAATACATAAGAGATGAGTTTGGAAAGCCTCTGTGCCAGCTCTGCATTACAAACACATCACAACATCCTGCAAATTCAGTGGTTAAAAAAATCTATGGGGAAATGTACATTTTAAATTAAAGTAAATAAACCTGTCTTCCTTGTGTCTGTAAAGCACATGGCAGTTCTGCTGCTTAAGTTAGGCATGCCCAAACCTTTGCCCCTACAAGCAGTCCTATTGACTCATTTTAAATAAATGACTCATATGAGTTCAGCTATACATGTGCTTATGCATTTGCATGATTGGACCAAAATGAGTAAATGTGAAGCAGACTGTCAAAATAACTTAAAACTTAAGTGCATAAACGCTGCATGCAACTGAATAAAAAGTTGAAGGAAAAACCTTATGCTGTCAAGGAAAATTGATTTAATAAATGCTACAGCAATAATAACAATAACAATAGCTACACTAGTATACTACTTTCTAACTTCAGAACATCACTGTAACAACAAATCATAGTGATAAGAGACAGCATCTATGTAGGGTAGGTATTTGTTTCTAAGTCAGTTCAATGGAAGTGTCAGAGTCTCTCTTTTTCCCCAACTTTTCTGGGCAGAGAAATTAAAGGAGATTATGGCCCTTAATAATGTATTCAAATTATGCACAGATGGTAGCCTTTTGTCACTGTCCCACGAATTCTGAAAAAGAAATAATTAGTAAATAATGCAAACAATGCATGCATTACATTTGCAGTGTTTCATTCAGTCAGATCTAACTAAAGACTGCCACAAAATTTAGATTCAAATTTGTGTGCTGGCTCTATTTTCATGAACTTATTTTCAAATGTTATTTCCTCAGTGATACTTTGTGTCCTAAGGATGCTCCATGCAAAAAGGAAAAATCAAGACAGATTTTACCTATGAAAAATAACAACACTCTGCATGTACTCAGATATCACTGCACTGATTTAATATTTTAACACTGCTCTCTGTCTCACATCTGTTAAGAGATCTGTCTCCTGGTTGTCCTACCAGTCAGGCTATCACCAGCATGCAAGATGAGGAACATGACAGAATTTGTGCTCCCTCTGTTGGCTACCTTGCTCTTTGGTAGGAAAAACAGCAGCCATTTCACATAAAAGGAAAAAAAAATCTTACTAGGAGGGAACACTTTTAATTTTTTTGATAGCACATGAAAAATTATTTCCTATGAAACAGAGAATGAATTTAGAAAGAGAGCAAACACACAAGCTGTTAAATGTCTGAACTCCGACTGGGACTTGACTGGACCTTGAATTTTGCAAGCATAAATATCTTTTCTCCAGAGTTTTCTGGCTGTAACAAATCAGTGACACATATTACTGAAATCATCAGGCTTAGGCATGTGAACAAGTATTTAGATTTTAAATTATGGACATATCAAAGCACAGAAAGTGCTATGAAAAACTGTGCAGCTGCTTGTAAATGCCAACGTTTAGCCACAAACGTAGATTTGCAAAATACCGGACTATATGTGCATATTCATAGTATGTCATACCAAAAAACGTAAATCAAAGTTTCAGATTTGGATGGTAAGAAATCTCCTTTTAAAAGGCTTTAAAAGAATTCCTGCTTTACAGAAATGAATGCCAATAGCTATTTGGTTCAGTAACACAAATCAAGCTATGATATAGCCTTAGTAATTATAAAGTCTCAAAGTGGTGATACTGGTCATAATATTGACTCTACTTTCTAGATAGGTAATTAACTTTTATGATGTCAACAGTTCAGACCTCCTTACTCAGTAACACCATCAAACAAGTGTATCGCAAGCACATAAGAAATTCACATGCATCTCCTTCCCAGAGCCTTCACTCGCAAGCTTGTGAACCCAGGAGAGCTCTGAGGCAGGTGAAAAAGAATAAAACAGGGAGAGACTCCAATGTAAACAGGGATCTCCTCTGAGGCCCCAAGTTGTTAAACAAAAAACATATTAGGTAATAACAAGGTATTAGTCAACACATGGGTGCGTGGCTGGCTGGAATTCCCAAATCATATCGTCTGCCAGGCAGTCAGTTCCATTACTCTGCTCTGATAAAACCTACAAAACCTTCAGACAGCTATCCTCCCCGATCATCTGACAGGACATCCAGAAAGCAGATCTGTGTGGTCCCAGGAGAAGGGGTATATTCTCTCTGAGCCTTCTAGCTGTTTTTATTCTGACTTATTTCTTTGTCTTTCCCACCCATAATAAACTAAACTTCAGCCAGCAGAGCTGCTGCGGTGGTTTACTGGTTGACATCCTTGCCACAAAAACAAAACAAAGGTGCTGCTTGGAGCATTATTGTGACAGTGTATTTAAAGTGAGTATCAACAGCTTAAAGCCTTTCTACTTCATCTTACCAGGTTCAGTCATTTTAACGTATTTTGTCTGCTAAGCATTGTACAAATTGTAAAGAAACTGAGCTATAGTTTTTGCCTGCTAAGGAACTGGTGTGTACAGAGCACTGCTGAGGAGTGGATGTGAAATATGAACATGTATAGATACTACGTATTTTTCTCTTGAGACCTGAGAAGTGAAGATACCCTGGTCTCTACATTGCAGACAAAATGTTACTAGATCCCAGTTAAGACTAATGGTTAGAAAAGCTTGTCCTCATTCTGTAACCTGCAGAGATGAAGATCATGCATGTCCTAGACACTAATCAGGTTAACACATTCCCTCATCTTCCCTTTTCTTTAAGGAAATAAGAAAAAAAAACCCCACCATATTCTATTCCTATATGAATATTCCTCTGCCTTCAGCAAGACTCAGAAAACAACAGCTGCATCATTTCTGTTCTGTGGAGCATACGCCTTGGATTTCTAAGCTAAAATCCTCATAGCCACTCACGATCTTGAGATGCCAAAAGAGATGAGAGTTGCCTTAAGCAGACCTTGCAGTATGTATTACTCTGGCAGAGTACCTCAAGAGCAGCAGAAAGCAGCACAGTAACTTCTCTTTGAAAAGTGTTCTGCCTGTGGGACTAAGCAACCTTACAGGAATCCAGGCTGAGAGCTGCAAGTGGACATCAGTCCCATGTGAAAATATTTCAGGGAATTACGGAAGAAGGCTAGGAAAATATCCAGAACCCCATTAGGATGACAAATAGCTTGTAGCTTACTCCTTATTTCTAATGACTCCTCAGCTCTGAGTTTTGAATTTGCAAGCTTCTTGAAAAAATACAAGCACAGCATTTTAGACAACAGGTAGAAAGAAAACTCAAGGCCATCTACCTGTCCACCCATCCTATTTCCCATATGGAGTAGGACTTTTCTGCAAAAAGTTCTTGAAGAGTTAGCCAGCTAAGACAGTAGTCCATCAAATATGCAGAAACCTGGCATAAAAATACTATGTATGACAGTCATTTTGAATCTGGGAAGCCATGATATTAGACAGTGAATACCCCTACACACTCCCTTCTTTTATTAAAGAAATGAAATAATATAGTAACGTTGTTTTCAAAATGGAAAAAAATACGGCATTTAGAGGAAATGAGAAGGTCAAATGTAGTTGTGTGGGTTCTGCTCCATAGAGTTTTAATAAGGAGAATCAATGTTTCCGAAGATTTATGAAATGAAATGTGACTAAGTACTTGTCCTATACAACCATTGGTTAAAGGATATTTAAAAACAAAGGTAGAAAGACGGTTCCAGTGCTATCTGTCCTTTTCAGAAAACACATGTACAGTGAATTCTTCAACTCCTTAGTGTAAAACCTAGTAATAATCTGTGGTGCTGCTGATCTATCTGTGACTAAATGAAGAGTGACTGTCTCTCAAGGATTTCATCAGCATGTACATTGAGTTAAAGAACATACAGAGTAGAAAGAATATTTTCTTTCAAAGCAGGCAAAATAAATTATTGAAAATAATTTTTTTTAAAAAAAAAACATCTCTCTCTCTTGCTGAAAAGGGAGGGTTCTGTAGAGATCTCTGCAGTATAATGAGTGGAATTACTAAGAGAGAATGTCAGTCACATTATAACTCAAACATAAACAGCTAAGATAGTTGCTGATACATCTGGAAAACCCATTATCCTTTAGAAAATAAACATATAGAATTGCAGCTTCAAAATAGAAAAATCCAAAATGCTTTAAACTGAACTGCATATATATATATATATAACTTACTACAACATACATATTGAAATTTACAAGATAAGTAGACTAGCTTTTGACATAATGTATTCAGTTTGGTTCTAGCCAGGAACCAGTCATTGGGAAGTACAATGAGATACAAAAAAATCTGAAAGACACTATATACAGTTTACTTTAAATTCCTTAGATTCCTACCACTGAGGTTTTAAGTTCCTTGCACTTAACTTTGAGGTTTTTTAAAGATTTTTCTTAAATTATAAAATGAATTACAGTACAAATCTATACATAATCCAGCACATAAGAAATTTTGAATAACGGACAACAGGAGAGAATCATGTATTCAGTTTACATGCTGTGTAAGTTCTTATTATACAGACCTGGTTTAACACAGCAGCATGGAGACGTCTTACTGATGAATAGAGTTCTGCTGAGTTTGAGAGCACACTTCTGAAGATCTGTACTACCTCCAGACCTATGTAATCTACAAGACCCAAATATACTTCTATAAAAGCTATAATCATTGACAGTTAACAAAAATATCAATAAATATAACTATACAAATGCAAGTTGTTGTGAAACAACATTTCAGTTTTAACTAAATTTAAAAAATACATACACAGCAATAAAACACCTGTCAGGATATAAAAAATTACTGTCCACTGACAGTAATTACATATTTGATACATTTTCCCTAACTATACTTAAACAGACAAACAAAACCAAACCAAAAAGAATGCAACAACAATTAAAAAACCACTAAACAAGTGTTTTAGAATGTACCAAATTCTGAAGTTTCAACAAGGGGGTGTTGAAGTAACAAACATTCTTCTTTTCCTGCCTTTGAGATCATGCTGGACTATTTTGGTAGCTATTCTATTTACACCTTTGCTACAGAGACAGCTTGACTTACAATATAGGTTCACAATCCCTTTGAACTGGCATAGATCCACACTGCTGCAAAGAGATGTTTCTGCTGACACAAAGGAAGAGATAATGAGAAGGGAGAAGAAGGGGGAAGCGAGGGTAGCTTTTTGCAATACCAAAACCACTTTATAGTGAACATTTTACTACAGAATTACTTTACCATTTACTTTGCTGGACTACACCATATTATTAATAAGATACTGCATAACTATTTAGTGAGTGGCAGATCTTCCAGAATCTTCCAGATTCTTCTTTTCACAGGTGTCCAAAAAGACGAGACACTGGATACTGCTCTGACACATCAACAACATTTTTGACCTGTCAAGGATTCTTTCAGGACGGAAGGCGGTAACAGTTTCCATGTTTGTTTATTAGTCTTAAGGAGCAGTAATTACAGTTCATCAGTGACCAAGACAGTATTTCATCCCATTAGAGTAGAATCAGGGTCTCCACATAGTTTTCTGAATACTATGATTTCCTGACAAGAAGTGATAAGGAGACTAATAAGAGCTTGTGATAATATGAGTGGTCGAAAATCAGTTATGAATAGAAAGCAAGCATCAGCTGTCAACAGCTCTGAAGATGTAAGCAGTGAAGAACTTGTTCTGGTGACAGGAGCATCTAATAGTAGTTGTTATCATACTGCTAACTCGATCTAAATCCATGCTAACTCCATGCTAAATCATCCTTTCCCCACTTTGACTCTTATACGCCTCCTTGAAATGATACTGCATTTTAATTTGGGCTTAAAATTATGTACCTACAAAAGTGGTGGTTCAGAGCTGACCCGGTTTCAGAAATCTTTCAGTTAGTTCTGGAGTACCTGCAAGGCATGCTTTTCTAGCATTTTCATGTTTCAGACAACAGTGCTGCTCACTTCATTATACAGGAGTTTCTACAAGCTATTTTCAGACAGAGAGGAAAAAAAAAAAACATAGACAAATTTCTAAATAACATCCATGAGTAACAAGCCACCAAGTCTCTGCAATTCTTTTATTTCCTTATTTTTTTGCAACTTCCTACAGGGTGCTTCTTGAATATCAAGTTATTAATATAGTGGGGACAAGTAATGTGAGCCAGCTATTTGTTTAACAGGGCTAAGCCCAAGCCACTAGTGCTTGCACAAGCTGTTAAGCTCTGTCATTATATCAGAGCTTCCCAGAGGCCAAGTGCAGAAGGGTCATCTCTTTGAGAAACTGTATACCCTTTACTTCGTGTTTTACTCTCTGGGGTTAGTTGTAATGTGACCTTCAGAGTGACTCGAAGCTTGAAGTTGGAAAAGTACAGATGCTGCAGCAGATCTGAAGGGCGGCAATGGTGTGAGAGTAGTTCCAAGGCTAAGCCGTGAAGGAAGTCCATGATGGGACTAAATGACGCTGCATAGGAGACACGTGGCCCCCCATGTCTCACTGCAGGCTCTGTCTGCTTTCCATGCACAGAAAAGGAAAGAAGGAAGAGAAGTACATGACACAAAAAACAAGCCTTGTGAAGATTTAAGAAAGAAAACAATACAAAACCCGCAGCCCAAGAACTGAGGCTGCACACTAGAAATTATTTGCAATTTAGCTAGTATGTTCAGGTGATCAGAAAAGATAGAAGAAGTGTGCATGCTTGATGCTTTGTATTTATTATAATCTTTATGTAAATGTCACGGTCTCTTTTATTTTCTTTCCGAATAAGATTTCTGGCCTTCCACAGTTAAGTTTGTGTTTGTCAAAAGTACACTTTCTGTTAGACAAAATTCTTTAGCACCTCAGGGGAAATGTTTAAACAAAAGACTAGGGAAAACAGCATTCAAATGCAGTTTTTTGATAAGATAAGCAACACATTTTTAACACAACATTTAAAAAGTTGTCCTTTAGCTACCATTTCAGTTCATGTTCAGCCCTGTTATCATAAACTATAAATATAATAATTACGTGTATGTTCTGACAGTGGCTGGTATGTGTCTGCTTTCATGCATGCACCTAAATAGAAACCATTTCTGATCCAAAGAAGTTGTGCTCCAAGAATCCGGTGAAACAAAGGGCTCAAAATTTTTCCATCTATCTTGCTTTTATGTCCATGGGACTTGAGGAGAAGGGAGGGAAAAGACATCAATACCCTTTGCTTCAGGCTCAGCATTACAAGCACATCCCAAAGAAACATAGTAATTATTTTTGCCTGTACTCTTGACTTGGTTGTTGGGTGTTTTTGGTTTTCTTGCCCTCTCCTAAATTACAAGAGGAGAATGAGTCAAAATCACCTCAGTTTTCAGATAGAAAACACAAAAGAGAAAAAGAAAGACAAGATCAGAATGCATAATGCTGGCCATTCATCGATACCTTTTAAGGAATTCTTATGCACAAATGGGTATGGAGAAAAAAGGTTAATTATAAATGACACTGTATAATTCCTATCTAAGAATCCTGAGTTTTGCAAAAGGAAAGGTTATCCCAAAGTCTAATAAAACATTATGCCTGAATGTCCCTTTCTCACACAGCAAAGGGCACTGCTATTGTTCCCCAGCAAGGCAGACAGCTGGCACTGCACTCTGAGCGCCAACCCAGCCACAGCCAGCAGCTCATTTACGACCCCAGTATCAGTCAGTGAAAGCAGATTATTTAGCAGAAAACCTCCCAGGCTGGTCGTCTTCCCATCCTTCACTCCCCCCACATGGTAGCAGGCAGGTCCAGTCAGGCTGCACAATTCCCTGGCCTTCAAAAGCCCAACATTTTTCACGTTCATTTGAGAGGTTCTTTCCCTTGGATTCAAAGCTGCTTTCACAAATGTGTTAGTGGGTGAGAGCTTTCTATTCTCGCGCTAGATGTGATTAATTTGTGGCATTCATGTTGCTAGTTCTGCTCAGACAATGGGAATGGACTGGCTCACACCCCATCTACAAGCAATTTATGCCACAGAAGTTCAGGCTTAAAGAAAAAAGGCTTTAACAGTAGCAAGTTTCTTGCTTGTTATGGATGGCGCCGAGTGGACCACAATAAAATATTTCTGTGAAAAGAAGGTAGCTCTATTACCATTAACACTGATTATTATTAAGACAGTAGATAGAGACAGAAGAATCTTTTTCTCATAGCTGCACAGATGACAACAAATAATTAAAAAAGCAAAACCTGATTCTTAAGTTTTCTTTCATTCATCCAGCAAACAATATGTGCTAAGGAAATAGTGACATGAAACTCAAACAAAAATATCTGCTTTAACTCAAATATTCAGACCTCTCTCTTCCATTTACAATTAAAATTGCAGAAGATTTAAGTTAATAAATCACAAGAGGAATATTTGTTGAATTCTATTCTCTTGGTCTATTGTTTTGGCTAAAGCCCTAAATGACAGTCCTGTCCAATGCTGTAATCAGTCTTAGCTTACCTTTGACAGACTTGGTAAAAAGTCGAGAGCATCTGCAATCATCTGTGTTAAAGAATGCTCAAACTTTCTTTATTGCAGTCTCCCTTTTGTACAGGTGTTGAACATCACCTCTCAGTCCTCCTGAATAAGTTCATTTGTACCATAAATCAGAAAGACACAGTGACTCAAATTTACACATAGATATGACAGTACATTAAACCGAGATTTTACTTCCTATATATACGTATTTGCTGGCCTAACAAAATATATAAAGTGCATTATCAGATGCATGTGGTAAACATGCACTCATTCTACCCTCAGTGTTATTCAGAAAACAGGGTTTTGCAATTCTTCTCAATGTCTGACATAAGCTAATGACATTCTACACAGCACTCTATCATTCTACAGAGCTGCCTATCATTATTTTAAGTATTTGTTTGCTGCCTCTCTGGTAGAGTTTAAGAGAAAATTAAAAGGTACAGTTCAGGAGAGCAAAAATCAGACAAACTGTAATGGATGTCTACTTAACCATATACTGGCTTGTGTTTAAAACTAATCGGACCAAACTGCAAAGAAGAAGCCAGTGCAGTGTGCTGGTATTCTGAAATGCAATGCCAGTAAATGGAAGGTTCCCTTAATTTCTGTCAATTAACCCACTACCTTAAAGTCAGTAATTACATACAGAAGCACGCCCTGCACTGGCCTTGAATTTGTTTCATAGCCAATGCATATAATTAGTCCTGATTAATGTCCCACATTGCACATCAACAGTATCAGCAAACCCAAATGATCTACACTGCTGCTGCCACAGGAAGCCTTAGTAGTCTGATTGGTGCCTTTATCAAAGCACTCTGCCCAAATGGGATCAGGGTCTGATTTGGCACCCATACTGCCTGATTTATTAAGAAAGAAACTCCACTGCCTTCCACATAATCATCTTAATCCCTTGCATCAACTAATTAAAACACAGGCAAAGCTTTCACTTACGTGTAAGCCATTATAAGTTCCTGGTTGATGTCCAAATGGATTCATGACATTAATTTCTGAACAATAAAACCTCATGTATTAGGGAATTTTAATAGGTGACTTTACATACAGTACACACATTTTCATTGTGAGCACAATAGGAAGCAATAGGTGTGAAGCTTGCCCAGCCTTAATAGTGTTCACAAGCCTATTTCCAAAGGCAAAAAAAAAAAAAAAGGCAAAATAAATTTGCAACAACAATATACACAAAAACTGACCAAAAAAAACCACTGCAAGAGTAACTGTCTGCAGCATGTAATTTCAACTGCTCCACCAGTATGTACATTTTGTTAACATTACCTTTTTGGATTGGATTTGTCTCTAAGTGAAACCGAGTGACTACTATTAGAACTGGTAGCAGCTGTTATTGGGGATCATTCCCAGTTACAGAGAAAGTGGTCTGTGCAAAAAGCTTCATCAAAAGCTGTGCAACCTGCTGCGTGGCTTCTGTTCTTCTGGTTTGCCTCGGTTAGAATGGGAAGCACTCCAGCATCACGGATGTGCATAATCTGACATGGGGGATAGTGTGTGAGAACCCACTGGGTCAGTCATTCAAGCCAAGGCACTCAGTGATAAAGCAACACATTGTGGTTACAAGCTCAAAGCACACAACCAAGTGAACTTTTTACTGTGCAGATGGCTTGCTGTCTTGGTACAGCCTAACACACTTTCTATTTTGACTTTTTAAATTTTATTTCACTTTTTTAAGTGTTACTCACATTTTGAGAGGATAATGCTAAGTTATGCCACTGCAATGTGAGAAATTTACATCTGCCAATTAAAATGTAAAAGCAAACAGATCTACATGAGCCCTTTGCTTTCTGAATTAAAATTGTACCACAACTAATAATCCACATTCCCTTCCAGGCTACAAGAAAAAATTCAGTGGGATTCTACTGCTAAAACTTCTAGCATGTTTCAAATGCAAGGGCCATGAATCATTCTCATACTGACAGGGTAGTGTACATACACCCTTGTATGTGGAGAAATACACAGCAGAGAAACAAGCTCTCCTTACTCCAGAGAAATGAAAGCCTTGACATGTTTTAGCAACCACATAACATAATTTGGGAATATTACTGTCTGAAAAGTAATGACTGTTCCCTAAAGATGATGTTTATTATTCATACACAGCAAATTCCCTACAGCCCAGCAAAATCTCTGTGAGAGCAATACAATAGAGAACCTGCCTACTGAAATGCATTTTGAACAGGCACAGGACACTAAATATTATAAAGAATGCACAATGCCCTGGCTTCTGTCAAGAGCAAAACAGTATCACTGGGTTTTGAGTGGGGGGAGGTGGAAGGGGTGGGAAATATGGAGAAAAAAATCTCAAATTGCTTCAGTGCTGACTGATTTAGTGAAAGGGGAGAAGTTTGAATTGTGTGAACTCCTCCTCTCTCTGCTGATCCAGAACCCTTCTCACATCTGCCTTTAATTGCCCAGGGCACCTCCTGCTGTCTTCCTCAACATGGGCTCTTCTTTTTGCCAGAGAGATCCTCAACCTGATTGGCTGTATCCTGACCAACAGTGTAATGCAAGATCTTACCAGGGGATAAAAGGAAAGAAATGGCTTAGCAAAATAACAGACCTTAAGCCACAGTACTTTTCTAGCCCCAACTCCCTTCAAAGCCATTGCAACCAAAGCTGGCATCAGCAAGTGGCTGGCAGTGCTATGGCTCTGCACCCTAGCAGTGTTGAAACACACACATTTCCTTTGCTGAAAGTCAAAGCAAATGCTGAAGTTTTATAAGCAAATATTTATGAGGCGCAGTCATAAAATTTCGTCCATCTAGTCAACACTAGGGCACATTATTTGGAGTTATTGTAATGTAACTAAGAGCTCTATATAGCAACTGAATGTAAAGAGTTTTGTATCTCTCACCCTTCTATCAAGGCCCTGTTCTTCATCCCACCTTTGCACTTAATTCAACCATCCCTTTTCACTTTGTTTTGTTACCAGAGTTGGACAAAGGTATTTTGTAGTAACAGTTTTCTGCATCGCTAGAGTGGAGCCCCTTTTGTCAATGACCCTGTAGTACCTCAATGTTTTGACAGAAAATCCTGTGTAATACAGGCAGCGAGCTTGTCTGTGAGCACATTCCCATCATCATCAATTGGAAACGCTTACTTAAGAAAATCTGCCAATATGTTCCACTCAGCTCTGTCCACTCCAATGGCAACTTACTGTGAGGGCAGCTGCTGCTGCTGCCACCCCTGAAAATTTCCCGTCTTAGCTACCCTACCTCAGATGTGCTATCCCAGGTGTCCTGGGTTTGGCTGGGATAGAGTTAATTTTCACAGGAGGCTGGGAGGGGACACAGCCAGGACAGCTGACCAAAATTAGCCAAAGGTATATTTCATACCAGGTGACATCATGCTCAATATATAACTGGGGGGACTGGCCAGGAGAGGGAATTGCTGCTCATTTTTCTGGGTGGTGAGTGATTGCAATGTGTAACCCTTGCTTTGTATATTCTTTTATTGTTACTGTTGTTCATCTTTTCCTTTGCTGTTCCATTAAACTCTTTTTATCCCAGCTCACAAGTTTTATGTTTTTTCCTGACTGTCTTCCCCATCCTACCTGGTTGGGGGAAAGGGAGGAGTCAGTGAGCAGCTGTGTGGTCCTAGTTGCTAGCTGGGGCTAAACCATGACACCAGGATAAAAAACAAACAAACAAACAAACAAAACCACACAACAAAAAAAACACCACCGCACACACAGAGAAAAAACAACCTCCTATTTGTCACCTGTGGGACAACAACCTGCCCCAGGTTGAGAATGGGTTGGCTGCCCCGAGGACCTCTGCCCTGCACCTGTTCCCATCTCTCTCCTCCAAACTTCCTGAAGAAAAGGAGGGATCTATGAGTGAGCAGAGACATAATGACTAAAAAAAAATCAGCAGTTATAACAAACTTTAATTTGTCTGGCCTTGTTTTACTGTTCTGCTTTAGATAAGACACTAATCAAGTGTGAAGGGGGGAAGAAGGAAGTACTAGCAAAAGCAAATGTGCTATTCCCTCCCAAACTTCTGGCAAAATATTCTGGGTATGAAGTGTCTGTCAATAAAACATTATGGTTTCCTCCTACTGGCCATTAATTTCAGCATGCAACATGAAAGTCTGTTTTCTGCAATAACACGTCTTAGAGGGTTTCACTGGTGCAATGTTTTAGCCTATCAAAAGGTCTAAAACAGAGCTCATAGTTTCTTTTTTATTTGGGGATAGGAAGGAAGCTGTAAAATATTTTAGAAAATAAAAAATAAAAAAAATACATATCAACTTTGGTAACAGCAGCTGTTAGCAAGTGTTTCTTCTTTGAATAAAGCTGTCAATATAGCTAAGAACTTAAGGGCCAATTTCCAGAGAGAGTTACCTTCCCAGACTAAAAAATTAATGGTTATAAACATTCTTTATTTGTTTCTGCCCCATCCTCACACTCTTTGTTTTCCTGTGGTAATCAGCAGAGGCAAGCTGTCACTTCTATGTGCATGTTGTGAGCACAAAGAAGGGGAATGTGATGTGATGGCAACCCTACTCCTCCCAGCCTGCCTGCTCATAAAACAAACAAGCAAACAAACAAAAAGCAACAACAAACACCATGCTAAATCCTTCAGGGGAGGGGAAAAAACCCTTTAATTTGATGGATTGTGCTTAAGGCTGTGGAGGAACCATCCATAAATAACTACCACACTGGATCCTGGCACACATTCAGAAATTAGAAGCACTAGGATTATATATGGTGGCATGTGTCAGGCCATCTCACTGAACCTAACAGTTGTCTCCAGCTTCATTTCAAGCTAATTAGCTGCAAAAGTCACTTGAGAAAATTCTCTCCTTCATGGGGATTTCACATAAAGGGCTCTAAAAAACCATCACCACTTACTAGAGAACTGAGCAACTGGGAAAGACTAGAAAATTCTAATTCTGTGCTAAACAGAGAGATGACCAACATGTATCAAAAAATCAGTCAATGCTATCAAGTACTAATAAGACAGAATCAAAATTAAAGGGAAAAAAAAAAGAAATCAATAAATTAGCTCTGGCTAATGACAAACGTCGTGGGTTTAACTTGATATGCCATTAATATGAAAAGAATTTGACAGTTTACATAAGGGATGTGACCTAGTGCCAACAACCTCTGGCTTCTACATTTTCCAGATGGCAAGAGATTAGGCTAAAGTCTTTATTCTCATAAGAAGATTTTTTTCCTCCATGGAAAAACTATAAAGGACGATTCTGTTCCAAACTTCAAGTCTCCTCCACAAATGTCCACTCAATTCCAGGCCTTAACTAATGTGTATTAAAAGAAGCATTTGGATGTGAAGCTGTGAAGAAAAAGAAAGAATTAAAAAAAATAATAAAGAAAAGACTAAGGCAAACCCAAGTTTAATGCTTGCCTTTAAAACATATATTGACAAAAGTAGTGAGGAGAGTTTTGGCTATCATTAACTTAAAGGAAAAGGTTGGCAAGTTTCAATTGTGGATGTGAACATCTGCTTGAGTATAATCTTGATGGACTTAAGACTGGGGAAAAGTTAAGCCTACTTACATATTAAAAAATGCAGTTATGTTAAATTCAGTATGTACCATTTTTCTCACTTTGATTTATGCCCATCATTGACAAAGTCTTTGAAGGACTTTCCTGTTTAATATGGTAAAGAGCCACAGCATACGGCACTGTCTTTACTTTGCAAATGTTAATATGAAAAACTGTCCCTTGACAAAGCGTGGCACTATTTCCCATTAATCCCTGAAATACAGCAAAGAGGGAAACTAGTGTCTTTCATTGCTTCTCATGCAGGGGAAGACATGGGTGATTAATCAAAGTGGACCATAATGTGAAAATATACTGTGTGGAACATAACTCCTGCAGACAGAAATTCGTAACTGGTTAATCAGATTAAACATTAAAAAAAAACCCCAAAACATATTCTTTAGTGCCCAGGGTATCAAAAAAGTCATCTGTGAGAATTGTTCACTTCTCCCTTCAACCATCACAAAGTATTACCTCATTTCTTGCTTTACTGGCATCACCATAGTAACCTTTCCCCTGCAAGAAATACTCCCTAAGTGCCACCACCCCCTCCAGCATATGCCTTCAACACCTCATATGCTGTGCCGTATAAATTGACTTGTCTCTGAAGATTCACAGTAAATTTACACGTTCAATGCACACCAGACCTCAGCCATTAAAGGATCATCTCAAAATGTAAGCTTAACAAGTGCTCTACATGGAACAGATTTTAAAGTGATCGACATTTTGGCTCAGACCAAGATATGAAGAAACAGAGCAACTATTATAGTGACACTGTTTCCTTAACTTCCTCTCCCCACCACATTTGATAAGTCATTTTATACATGATCATTTTTCATTCTCAAACATATAAACTAGTAAAGGTAAGTTTAAAGTGCTTTCCACATAACAATTGTGTCACTCAGACTCACATGCTGGAACAATCTTGCAATCATATAACTTTAGCATGTTTTTTAAGGAAGTGAACTAAGAGGATTACATCATAGCACTGTATTTTCCTGGACTGTCCAAAAAGAAAAGAGGAGGAAAAAATCTGGATAATAGACTTCCCTCTGAAAGGAGTAAAATCTGCAGTGTTTTTTGCAAAATATTTTGGGCAACAGTGAAATATTAGCATTAGTGGTAAGGTTCAGGGATGTAAAAATATTTGCCATAAGTGGTCTCTTACAAAAGACAGGAGGTTTGTTTCCAAAGAAGGTATTTTACCATTTTTCACCAATTCTGGAACCTTCTGTGACTATCAAATTAGAAAACCAGAGGGGTTTGACACACTCCTAGATGACACATTTTCAGTCCCTCCCTTGGCCAGTCTCCTGCTGCATTGATCTCATCCAGCAGGTGGGGACAGTAAATCCTCCCAAACTCCCTTCCCACCTCCTCACTAGCAGAAGACTGTTCCTTACCAAGTTAAGAAGGGTAAATAGGCTTCATGATGATTCAGAAACAAAGTCTCTCAAACTCTTTGCCCGCTTTGCCCACACTGCTGCTCTGGGTGACAGCCCCTCTGCTACTCCCACCAACTAACCCACACCAGCTCTGTTGCTTCTGCAACACGGCCTGGTATGGCCCCAGTAACTCAGGGTAAGTTTCTACACCTTTACAGGTAGCATTTTGTTTTAAACCTGGACCATTAAAACCACAGCCCTTATATTAGCATTTATTCCAAAAACTCTGTGGCAGCAGTACCTTCTGTGAGAGCACTGAAGTGGCAAAAAGCAACTAGCAGAGCAATCTCTTCAGCTTGTTGAGCTTTAGCTAAAAACAAGCCGTGAAGTTTTCAATATTTCTCAAATGCTCAGAGAGGATTTGATTTGTTTAATGAATAAGGAAAATTTAGAAGAAGGTTAATTTGGCACAGTAGAGGACAGAAGAAAGCCATGTGGATCCAACTGAGTTTTGATGTTCAGTTTACTTAATCTGGATAGCTTCTTTTTCTGCTTTCAACAATGTATCAACTGCCCAGTATTTCTCAGTGTCCTTTAAAAAGATAAATTTCTCCAGAGTCTCATGAAAAGTAAGCTCCATCTGTTTAAGTGTACTTTAAGCTCTTCCCCTTTATTTTAGAATATATTCCTCAGTTTCTACACATTCAGTTTTGTTTTTTCTTTAGTTACATTGTACCGCATTTCTACTCTGTTCCCTAATTTATAATTTTTTATTTCATGCCTGCCAGGCATACTCAGCAGAGAAGTGCAAAAATAACAGAAGGAGAGCCTAAATTACTCCATGTCTGTAAGGAATTTTACAGGGAGAAAAATCTGATATTTGACTGCTGTTGGGGGACCACTACATTCTAGAAGTGAGTGAGACACCTGCCTCAGATATATTCTGCCTTCCAGTTCCAAAAAGCTAGTCTCTTACAGGATTAAATTAGGTTCTTTCTCAACAGGATGAGCTATAGATTTGTTTGTCAAAAAACTTAAAGGAAAACTGAAACTAAAGTTCTACAAAAAACAATAGCAGTGTAAGTATAGTCTAAGAAAGGAACCTTGATAACTCAGTTTATTCAATTAACTAATATACAGTTTCATACAAGATTCAAATTCAATTCCTGTGCAGTCCAGACAGCAGTGCACACATTATCAATAACAACTAAAACTAAGTATTTTTACGAGTAGCAAACCTCAATTTTTCTTTGCTAACTTGTAGTGCTCCTTTTAAAAAAAGAAGCTCTATAAGTATCTAAAACAAGTTTCTGTTTTAGCATTTTTTGGAGGGTGGAAGCTAAGGGTGAGGCAGGGGGAGGCATTTTAAAGTCCTGGTAGTAGATTATAATACAGATATGACTAGTATATCCTTGTATTCTAGTATCCAGTGGCTGGAATAGCTTTGTGTTGTATCTTGCAGATGTACGATTCTAGTCCTTTAATCAAAATGAGACTGAACAGATTCAAAAGCAACAGAAACTCAGGTGCATTTGGACACTGTTCTTGGTTTGTCTACTTCCTCTCTGTGCCAGTAGAAGACACTTTCCCCAGATGGTATGCTAAATTGTGTTCACAGATCAAAAAGACCACAGGCCAATCAAACAGGTTTTCACCTTTCATTGCCAGTACTTATTTTTAGGTCACAAAACCTAAGCCAAGATTCTCACTTTCAAAGCAGCAAGCAGTATTCCCATTTCTTATGTCCTTCAGAGTTCACCTGAAGCCATCATTCATATTTGGTTATTGTTTTCTTGAACAACTGAATCACAAATATATGAACAGCACACCCCTGGGATTCTGGCAAAAGGTTTGTTTTGTATTTTTACATAGATGCTGCTTATACAGCAGTGTTTTCAGTACAGGAAAAAAAAGCACATCTGCCTTTGTCTCAAAGATGGTGACCCTATCTGTTAAACCCCCAAGAGATAATGTTGACAGAACCAGAGTTGCAATTTACACTTGGAAACTAGAGCAGCTCCTCACAACAGTGTGCTGTTTCTATGATGCACCTAACATTCCAGATGGACTGCATCCAAAATCCACTTGTCCAACACAGAACGAGAAGGAATATCATTATAAAATACAAAAAGAGATCAGCTTGGCCTCTCCTTACTTAGAAGAAATCTGGGCAGTGTTTTGCCAAGTCTTGGAAAGGCAAAGATGATTTTATTTTAAATCACTGAGCTCCATAAAGAGCTGCTTTCATAGAGACCTAAAAAGAGAGATTAGTTGGGTGATCCTCAAATGTAAAATGTGTCCCTCAGTAGCTTCAGCCACAGACCTCATCTCTCCTTTCTGAACAAATCCATATACTTTGCCAAAAGTTAAATTATATCATTGGTGGAAATCACAGATCTTATTTACCATCCAAAAACTGAGAAAAAAAAATGTCAGCAT
Source organism: Nesoenas mayeri (assembly GCF_963082525.1). Taxonomy (NCBI): domain Eukaryota; kingdom Metazoa; phylum Chordata; class Aves; order Columbiformes; family Columbidae; genus Nesoenas; species Nesoenas mayeri. Next base: position 40,846,563 of record NC_137542.1, read on the forward strand.
GCTGGAGCTATAAACAATCTAAAGGCCCCATTTCAAACTTGCAGGCTATGCTTTTCAATTGGGGTTTGGCTGGAGTAGGGGGTGGGGACACCTCCTTATAACTGCAGACTTTAGGTATGCCTTTATTAGAAAAGTGTTGTTTTCTTTGAACATAAAAATACTTCATTTTAAAAGGAAAAATAAAAAAAAAGGACTACTCCATCTTGCTTAGCAGAAATCTGTGCTAAACATGTCATAAAACTTTGGTCAGGCAATAGGCAATCTTCAAACTGGGAAGAAGCAAGGAAATTGATTTTGCACTAGTACGAACAAACCTGTAAACACACTAAGGCAGAGTGCTTAGTTACACCAACTTCACAGCTAATCCAAGGGGAAGCTAAGGTTCTCAGTTCAATGGGTGAGCTGTCTGTGAGAGAGTAACGGGCAGCCCTCCTACCTTCAACGACAACCAAAGCAAAATGTTTTGTTCAAGGTCAGCTCATTTTCAAGCTTTCTCTGTGCTCAAATGGCTCAGCTGCTCCCATGCATATCTTTGAAAGATCCCTGCAGTGAGCTGCAAAAGTCCTTCAAATCCTTACTAGACTAAAACTGGAAACTCAGGATGAGGGGAAATTGAAAAGGAGCAACAGCAAGCCCCAGGAGTCTACTGGAGCACCAGCTGCACTCCACCTATCTGTTTTAAAAAACATAGTTTGCGATCTCTGACATTGCATGTGAGACTGTATTAAGTCCTAATTTTGTTGTTGCTTTGTTCGATAATTTTGTATGGTGGTTGTTTTCCTTCTTCCCTACTTACAGCAACTGTAACTTGTTAGGAAGATAATGTGTTACCAATTAAACAACACAATGTTCATTCTTAAAGTCTCTGTTAATAATCTTTTCATGAGCTTAAAGTATATCATTGACTATATGGAACATAAAAACTGATCTTACATGCTGGGGACAAGAAGTACAGCAATATCTCAGTCCTGTCAAAAAGACAACATATTAGTCAGTTATGTGATCACATTCTCAAAGCTCTGAGAAAGCATATTTAATCCACACAACAGCTTCTGACAGCCACACAGCAGCCAGAGTGCTGCTTACTACTGAACGTCCATAGATTTAAAAACAAAAAATTACCCATATAAATACTTTCCAAGTGTATTAATCTCTGGGTCTACTTTGTACCCAAGTTCTATGGCCCAGCTGTTTTAATCTCACAATGACATTTATAAAAATAGAATCATAGAATGTTCTGAGTTGGAAGGGATCCACAAGGATCATTGAGTTCAACTCCTGTCGTGCATATGACAACTCCACAGTTCACACCATGCGTCTCAGCATGTTGTCCAGTTTCATCTTGAACACTGTCAGGCTTGAGGCTGTGACACCTCCCTGAGGAGCCTGTTCCAGTGCTCCACCACCCTCTGGGGGAAGAACTTTTTCCTAATGTCCAACCTAAACCTTCCCTGGCAACATTGGTTTCTGTCATTGGTCACCAGAGAGAAGAGATCAGCACCTGCCCCTCCTCTTCTCATTATGAGGAAGCTGTAGACCACAATGAGGTCTCCTCTTAGTCTCCTCCAGGCTGAAAAAACCCAGTGATCTCAGCTGCTCCTTTTACAGTTCCCCTCCAAACCCTTCACCAACCTCATGGCCCTGAATAGCATTTTAAATATATAATCTGCTTTTACTATTTTTCTATGCTTTTTGAATGATGTTAAGATCTTCAGTTTCAGAAATTTTATTGCCACTGAAATATCAGAATCCATCTACTAAAAGGTGTTTTCAAACAATGCAGCATTTTTTCTGAGACCAAAACATGCATTGGTGAGGTGAACAATTCATATTCCCACTCCTAAATAAAACACGATATATGAAATGATTTATGGAAGACTCTGCATAGACACAGCAAAACACATGGGAAGAGTCAAATTTTTCACTAGAGCTGTGGATGTTTTTTCCAGTTTTTAACTCCTTACAACCTATGAGCAACTAAAAGAATGATTTTGTGCAATTTTAGTCCATCAGCAGTACTCCCAGAAGGAGTATGCAGCACTGTTCCCACTCAAAGAAACACAGTGGCTGTTCAAAATCACAAAAAGTTAAAATGCTTCCAGAACTGATTTTTAACCAACATTTTAACTGAATCTCCATTTCATTTCTTTTCTTATTCTAAGCTGTCAACTGCCAAAAACCAGGCTAGTACAGCAAAGAAATATATTCATTTATATTTGCTACATTTTCGAAACTTTCTTAGAAACCTTCAATATTTTTACTACCAGAATCAAAAACAGAGTCAATACTGCTGCTTTTACGATCCAAACTACTATGTACACACTCAAAAAAAAAAAAAAAAAAAATTCTCTGTGAAAGCATAAAGCATCAACACCATTTCATCCGCAGTTAGAAACAGATGCTTAATGACTCCTTCCTTGCAAGTTTATAAAACTTGCAAAGCACTTGCAGTAATGCCAGGTGCGTAAGTACAGACCAAAATTAGCAACAGAAGACAGCAAGCTGTTGTTACCAATTTTGCATAACACTAGAGTAGCAAGAAAAGACCTAGGCTGCTCTGAGCTCCTTTGAGAGACCTCTGTGATATCCATTCCAGTGCAACACTTTCCTACCTTTACCAAGAGTCATGCTCAGGACTTAAATTAGACAGTTTGCTCCCCAGCTCAGTTCAAAGAGACTATTTACCACTGAATTGGAAATTTTACTGCTTATGGTGCATACACTCAATTCTAAAACGACAACAAGCTTAACTGCTTGAGAGATTCTGCTCTAAAAAAAAAAAAATAATTCCTGTAAAATCACTGCTTCTTTGCTTCCATATTACAACAGAGAATTACTTTACAGCCACAGTTTGCTGTGTTAAAGAAGTATGAGAGACACAAAACAAAACAAAGCTCATAAACAGCCATCCAGTAATTTTGAACAACAGACAATGAGAATGTTGGCTTTTTGGACAGAGAGCTTAAATAACTTAGAGCCATGATTCCTTCAGTGGTTTCAAAGGAGTCCCCCATGCTGTATTTACCCCACCATAGGAAAGTACTTGGGTACTTCATGAGGTGCATGGTAGTTACTTCATATTTTATATACATATTTTATTACTTTATATTTTACATACTTCGGTGGAGGAAAGGAGGTACAGAAAAGAGTTTATCATGCTCTTTTCACAGCTCTTCATTATTTGTGTAAACGTATCACATCACACATCACATCACACCCTAACATTCTGTGATTCTGTGATCTTTAGGAAATAAAATGGAAACAACAGCTGAACCACAACTTTTCAGCTTGCCAAGATCTACAATGTGTGACAGAAGATTAAAATGAAATAGGGTTAGTAAAGCTAGAAGCTTATCTAAAATATTACAGCAGAAATGCCTCATTTCTTGGTTTGCATTCATTGTTACAGAAAAAAAAAAAAAAAAGAATGAAAAATGTGGGACGGTTTACATTTGCAAATAGGAGCAAAATGAAAGCAACAGTTAGAAAGAAGGGCTAAGGAGAATCTCCACACTCTAGTGGATGAGGGGGGAAAATAATGACAGAGGATGAGGGAAAGGCTGAGGTAATTTATGTCCTTTGCTTCAGCCTTTAATAGTCAGACCACTTGTGCTACAGGTACACAGGCCACTGATCTGGCAAACATGGACAGGAAGCAAAATGAAGCCCCCATAATCCAAGGGGAAATGGCTAGTGACCTGCTACATCACTTGGACACCCACAAGTCTACGGGGCCAGACGGGATCCATCCAAGGGTGCTTTCACAGAAATCTCTGCAGATTCAAATATGTGGATGCTGTTGGCTGAACCTGCTTAGAAAACATTGCCAATCAACATGCAGTTCCCCAGCAAAAAGAGTCCTTCTTCCAGAAATATTTAATCTCAAGAGAAACACCCTCCATAGCACAGCCCAGAAGAAACTATGTACTAACAATGAGTAGGAAGTGGAATCTGGAAACACAGCACTTTGAATAGGAAGGATGACATTAGTTAAGTAATAAATCAACATAAGATCGTACATAATATGAAACACATTTATGCTATCCTAAATTACATAGCTTAAGAGTAAGCTGATCCAGTAACATACTTTATGCTTTTCAGTGAGCTGCTGCAAGTTGAGACAACCACATCATTACCTCAAAACTCCTAGAGAAAGCTTTGCCTCTTACTGCTCTATTGTCACTGAAGGCAAAACCCCAGCTATCACTCCCAAGATGGAAATCACAATGAAATTTCTGTGGGTTTCTTTTTCTTCATCAGTTCAGATATGCAAGACCTCAACTTATAGCTTCATTCTCACATAATTTTAGCAGGTCATTTAAAAAAATCCACATCTGAGAGAAGTACTAAGAATGAGTAAGCTGTTTGTAAACCCCATTAAAAAATATTTCCAAGGTAAATTGTGCTTTTTACTGTTTTCATGGATAAAGATTATTTGCAGGAGGAAAATATTCAGATACACTACATACTTGACAGAATAAAAAGGTCCTATTAAATCAGCATTGGGCTTCAAACCTGCAGCAGAAACCCATTCAACCACATAGCATGTCTTGGACTATCATAATATGAGTGTAAAAGGTAAGATAAAGTCAAAAGTTAGTCACATAATGAGCTTCTTGCTGCTCAGCCAGGTTCTCAAGAGTAAATGTGCAATACATATATGTTTCTATAGAAGTCCATTGTGGTTTAAATGGGTAGGCAGCTAAACACCACACAGCTATTCACTCACCCCCACCCCAGTGGGATAGGGGAGAGAATCAGGAAAAAAAATGGTAAGCCTCATGGGTTAAGAGAAAATTTAATAGGCCAGAAATGAGGAGTTATTATTGGAATTATTATCGGTATTATCATCATCATCATCATCATTATCATTATAAACTAGTTATTCACAATGCAATTGCTCATCATCTGTTAACCGATACTCAGCCAGGTCCAAAACACGGGTTAACCCAACCAGCTTCCCCCTAAATATACAGTTAGCATGAAAAATTCCTTTGGTCAGTTAAGGTCAGCCGTTCTAGCTGTGCCCCCTTCCAACTCCTTGTACACCTGGCATCGTGTGAGAAGCTTAAAAGTTCTTGAATACTTAGCAACAACTAAAGCATTGGTGTATTACCAACATTATTCTAGTTCTAAATCCAAAACACAGCACTATACCAGCTACTAGGAAGAAAATTAACTATATCACAGACGAAAACAGGACAAACTCACTGATACAAGTTGAGTAGCAGCTCCTGGGACCTCTCCCAAGCGCCAAAAAGAACACCCACACCCTAAGCAAAAGGCTAGTTACAGGATGGACTCCTAAGCAAACATGGTCTCTGCAGGTGCCCAGATATGCCAGGCTTAAGGACTCTGCCAGAGTAGCTGGTACAAATCTCCTCAAAACATCTAAGTCCTTTTTTTCTTTAAAATATATCTTCCTCCGTCTGGACACCAAAACACTTAAAGAAAGAAAAATTGGTTAAAATAAGACAGTAAACAGAGGCAGCACCTGGGAATAGTATCAGGAACAGAAACCTGTTGATTTGGACCTGCAGGCTTGCAGATCAAGACGAGAGAGCAGCCAGCATTACGCTCTGTTCGCCTGTGCAGGAGGCCAGCTTTCCCTTTGTTTTTTTGTCTTGTTGTATTGCCTGACCCTTAAATCACAAAAGGCTCATGAGACAGGACAAGAATATTTTAGAGCTGGGGGGACTCAGGAAGGGAAACGATCCCATGCAGATTTCAGATTTTTCTTTTTTCACAAGTGACGCTCAAGTTCTCTCCATATTCATACTTCCCTTATCCTGTTTTCACTGCACTGACACTAATCTGCCTTGAAATTGGCTGATTCTGCCCAAGCCACGTTTACACAGAAGCAAGTTTCATCTGGTTGTCCTCATTCAGAGACCAGTTTCTGCTCTGTGGCAGAAGAGATTATTAAAAACCGTATATTAGAAGCACATGCTTTAAAGTGACTGAGCTTAGAAAGATAACTGTATTATATCAGCTTTCCACTCCCTAGGTCACGAAGAGGGAGAGGAAGCAGTAAAAATCTCAAATGAAAATTGCTTCCCAAATATATTATCCTCCATAAAAGCCATTTAGCAACTGCTAGCACCCACAAGACAAAGGAAAAAGATGAAAAGTATATGTCACAGGACAGAACAGGGAGAGGTACGGACGACTCATTTGCATTATCACACTGAACATCATCACAAGAAGGAAAAAAAACAAATGCTCCCTGTTTTGCCCAAACATCAATTATATCCAGCAATTTCACTGATCACTCTTGTGGAGCAGGTGCTTTGCCTCTCTGGCAAAGCACAAATACATACACCATTCTGGCTTTTACAGTCCAGGCAGCACTTCATTGACTGGCTCTGCATCACAATTCCCCTTCCTTGGGGGCAAGGGGAAAAATTTTTTTCTTCTCCTACGATCAGCAATACATGCAGTCTCACATGAGGCATTAAGCTATTCACACTACATAAACCTGCTGGCATATTTTATGCCGGAGAATACATAATGATTTTATATAAGTACATGTTAGTGCAGCACAAACACACTTTTCTACCTGGTTTGTGTGTAACGCTTTCTCACCTTACGAGAACTGCAGTGGAAGGAAGGAGCGACACTTCCATTTGTTAGGCCATCAGTTAAGTCCATTTGCTGCTGTTTCCTCATCATTTTTCTAAAATATTCAAAAATGATCAGCCTTTAACCCCTCGTTTATTCATTGCTTCAGCAACTGCTATTAATCTCAAGAGAGCAGGATTACATCTAAACACCACCAGTCACCTCTGCTGTGGGTCATTCCAACCACCATTCCTCCAGTAAATAAGCCAAAAATTATATTAGTCTTTCCTAGTTGCTAATTCCTAATTCTGTACATCTATGAGCCATGCCACAAAAAAGAAGTGCTACTGGTTTGCTTTCCATCCATTCATCTTACACAAAAATAGGGAAGACAACACCTGCACATGAGGGAGTGTTAATCTACACTCCCTTATATGTTACATTTCAAATAAGATCTAAATTGCTATTATTTTCAATACCAAATAAAAGGTATCCAAATTAAAAAAAAAAAAAAAAAGTATTCCTTTATGAGTTCAACAGTTTTGCAGCCTCCTAAGACACAGAGCTGAAAATTCTATGAAAAAAAAAACAAAACCAAAACCAAACAAAAACAAACAAACAAACAACAACAACAAAAACTTGTAGTTGCTACAGTAGCATCTTGAATTCAAAAAGAAATACAAAGTCATCAGCTGCTTAAATACACACGCACTGAACTGCTGTCCGGGTAGAGTTGCTCGGCTCAGTAGAATAACCAAAGCAGCTCCTCACCAAATTCTGGAATAACAACCACAAACTAGAGATGGAAGACACACAGCAAAATCCAAATCCTGAGAATAAATGCAATTAAGGTGACGTAAGGTGGCTGAGGTACTTCCTTTTTATTCCCCGCCCACCAAGAGATATTTTCTAAAATTATTGCAATTCCAAGAGGTCCTTAAAGACAATAAGAGACAATGGAAGTAAGGATGAATGCAGTCAACTTGCCAAGAGGTCAGCAACAGACACTTTTGATTAATCTGCAAACAGGATCCATATATACTCTGTCTCCTGAGGACAGAAGGACGGACAGATATTACCCACTCACAAAAGGCCTTCGGGGAAAAAATATGTTGGACAATAACCACATATTTCATCAAGCTTAAAAAAAAAAAAAAAATCAGACACAAAGAGTGTTACCAATGCCTAAATATATTCAAGCCTCACAAATGCAAACAGAATTTGACTCTTCTCCTGGGATGAATTTCTTTTCTGAAATCTCAATCTCTAAGGGCAACACTGGAAAGGATGGGATTCTTGAAGTGCTTGAAGAAATACATTCAAATGCCTGCTAGATAAAGGTAATTTATAGCTCAGCGTCAAATATTCATGTCCCAGGGCTCTCTTTGGGAGTACAATTTATGCTACACAAACAAATCTAATGAGGAGATGCCCACAGCTTCTTTACCATTAGCAACAGACTCAAAAAAAATCCAGTCACCAAAAGCTGGAATTAAATGTGGTCTCATTTTTAGCTCACATAATATATTTCTACTTCCTAAAATAAATGTCAGTATGTAAATTATACAGTTGTGCACGCTTTCCCAGCTACATCAAGAGTTAATTAAATGGCAACACAGCTAAGATTATTTTTCCAGTACCTCAGTATTTGAATGGACTGTCAGTTCTAGCACACAAACTGACCCAGTCTGCACACCATGTGCACACTCTTCATATTGGTTTTCAGTCTGCAGACAGCAATAAGTATATTACTGCCTGTCACTGTCAAGAACATGGCAGGCAGCAACCAAGATGTAAGGTAGAGAAGAATCAAGAGTGCACCATTTTCAACTACAAAAAGAGTATTAACAGTGATTAATGAACATTTAACCCATTTTGCTTAAGAGCTCCCTGGCCATTCTCAAATAACATGAAGACAAAACCTCTGAAATAGATCCAAACAAGAACACAGGCAGGGGCTGACCACTGTAATTCACCACTGCAGGCAGGGAAAAAATTACTACCTTCGTAACAAAGGACTGAGGGCACTGACAGATGTCTGTGGCAAACCATGCTGGGACAGCTGAATACCAGCTGCCTGCCCCTCCATCACTGAGTGACCTCTCAGCCATCTTCACCCACAGACCAGTGCACTCACTCTCCTCAGCAGCTCAGACTAATGCACTGACCTGTGAAGGGGGGGGAAGGCACATGCTCCCTTTTAGCACGTCGGTACAAAGCTGGTAACCTCTGGCAGAGGGTTAAGTGAATACATCAAACTGAAGAGGCAGTAATTTTCAGTGAAGGGGTGAAGCAGGTTGCCAGGGGAAGTGAGCTATTAAAATTCACTAGAGAAGAACTGTTGGATCTTAGTACTCAGACCCCCAAATCTCTGATTTGCAGGAATTGCCTGATACTCATGCCAAAGATAATGTCATGTTGCCTGTTCATTCAGATTGATCTAGGAGCACAGTGTATCGCACAGTACTGCAGATTGTGAGGCAAAAGAGAAGCCAGGGCAGAAACAAAGACAACCATCCACCAGATGAGGTGAGGAATCAGCCACAAGACAAGATGAGGAATCGATTTCTAGCAGCTGATTTCAGATAGTGATCATACTAATTAGATATCAGTGGAATAATGAGGTACTCCGTAAAGAAAGGGATTATGTCAAGCAAGCAATCCAGAGATGTCTTTGTTTCTTTTCTTCTTGTAAACATACTATAATTTAAAATATAACAAGTGTAGGCCTAGATCAGAAGGAATGGATGTCTGGGAAGCAGATGAAAGCAAGCATTACTTACAGGTACTTGCTACAAACTGAGAACACGGGAAAGAAAAGCAGAGAAAGGTAAGAAGAGATGCGCACATGTAGGGTGAGAGAGAAAGAGAATTTAACCTTGTGCCAAACTGCAATATGATCATCTTGTAGCTGCAGGTCTTGTATCTGATGTGACACACACATTAAGATCAAATCCCCAGTGCCCTTTGGCCCTTATGGAAAAATAAATCATCACTCAGCTCTCACATAGCATTCACCTTGATCTATCAGGCTTTCTTTTCCGATTTCTTGAAACAGAAAGCCAAGGCTGTTCATGCCAAATACGCTCTCAACTAAAAAGTCAGTATATATTCTTAAGCGTTCAACTTAAAATAGTGAGCAACAAGATACTGAGCACTATAGATTTAGAGCAAGACAGAATACTAAAAAGATTTTTATCAAGAGCTATGGATATTTGGACATTTTGTGTTTGGAAGCTCTAGTTTGTATGAGTTTTACTGAAATACAGACACACTTCTCTTGGCAGGGTGGCACGTTTCTGCTACAAGACAACAGAAAAGCATTTGCTGGACTTGCCTCACACAATCAGCTTCCCTACCACTGACAGCAAAACGTATACTGAATGAGGCATAATAGAAGAACTTGGCTTTAAAATTGTTGTTAAAGTTCTCTTACACAGTTGGGCGATTTTATGAATATGGTAATAACTATAACCTTTAGAATTCAAGACAGGAACAGCAGATAGAACCTAATTAAGAGAGAAAAATATTAATTCGTCTTCATAAGGAGTGGGAAAGGCAGCAACTCTTTACAAAAGGAGGTCCTCTGTGTCATTTAATAAATGCAAAAATAACTAGACCAGGGACTTCTTGAGAAATAGCTCACACAGGAGGCCGAGATCTACTACTTGCAGCTTAAGACACTGAATAAACAGGAAACAACAGCAAATAGTGGCAGTTTCTTTCACCATACATGACTACTGTAGTTTGCATCCTCAGCTTTAGCATACAAAGAAAGAACATGCAGAAAATTATATTTCTTTCAAGCTTTTTCCAGTTACCTTCACTCCAAATTCATGAAAATCTCTGAAGAACTTGCATCACTCTGTCCTTCTAAAAAATACTGCAAGGCAGTAGACATGGACTGACTTTCCCTCACACAGCTTAGGGTACAAGAGAGAGTAGGAGGCAGAATAAGGCTTTTTAAGAACTTGGGAAGGAGGGGCATTTTTATTCTTTCTGTTGGAGAGAAGGATTTGGGATGGAGTAGGGCATAAATACCATCTGAGAAAAATCTAAATAACAAATCCAAAGAAAAGATCTCAGCAAATATTCTGTTTTCTTCTTAAGCTTCTGACATGTCAAGAATGGAACTCAGAGTATGCTTTATTTGTAAAAATGTTAAGATAGTTCAATTAAAAACAAACAAACAAACAAAACCAAAAAAGGGGGGGGGGGGGGGGGGGGGGGACAAAAACAACAAAAAAAACCCACTATTGAGCAAAAGGTCTGATTCACGACTAAGTCTCTCGCATTCATCTTTCCAAAAATCAGCTGCCAGTATCTGTAACTGATCCTCTTCTCTCTTCCCATGCTTTAGCATAGAAATCAGCAAATCTGCAAAGATACAGCTGATTATTCCTCTTATCCAGCAGTGCTGGGTTTACTTCTAAGGCAACTCAAGAGAAGGTAGTAATGCAACTGAAGTAAAAGCATGTAAAAACAGGTGAGAGATGACAGCCACATACCGCCCTTCCTCCATTCCAGACAATATTCTTCTAATTGCTGTCTCACAGAGAGACAGAGACAGATAGACTCAAAACAGTGAAGCTAAATACATACACAAACACACACATACAAACCACGCAGCTTCTGCTTCTGTTTATATAGTCCTTATCCAGGCCCATTAAACAGCATTAGCTGGAGATGAAAGGAATGTTTTGTAGGAAACAAGTATGTATTGGTGCCAGCATTAAAAATCCCACAAACTGTGCATCGTTGATACTTAGTTCATCAACACCTACCCCTGTCAAAGAAACATAAATATACACCACCCCGTCACAGTAGCATAAACTTAAGCATTTGCATACACACATATTGTGCGCATGTAGTCTGTACGCTGCTTTCTCTTTCTGGCACAAACTACTAATTCACGTCTGCCTCCTTATTTCCACTCTAGCTCCCAGCTACTGCAGAGGACACCTCTCCTTCTTCCTACCGCTCTCACCAGTCCTGCCCCCTCCCAATCACATTTCCTTTAGCTCTTCAGCAAAAACTATAACTAGGGAAATTAACATAGAGTTCACAACACTTAGACATAAACTGCCAACAGAAATACTTTCTCAGCTGAGCCACCTGGTTACTGGAAGCTTTTTCTAACTCCTGTTCTCTGGGGTTTTTTCTCTATAACTGAACTTTTCTTGGTGTATGTGCTGATAGGCTCTCTGAAACAATATGCCACATCCTCTCTCCAAAGCACAAAACCAAATCAGAGTATACACAGACACTCATTTTTTATAGTAAAATGGCAGACTGAAAAATAGCCCAGCACTTATGTTAAGTAAAAGTGATAAAATGAAACCACAACCTCAGGAAGAGCAACTCTGGACCTACTGTTGCTTGTCCACAAGATACACATCAGGCATAACAGGATACATTTCAACAATTGTAAACAAGAAATTTGCTATGGGATAAGGAGACATAGATATATATGTTCTATTTTTACAACGGCTAAAGCAGCAGAAAACTGGAGATACCATATTTCTGATAAGGTGTGGACTGAGCTCATGCCTCAACAAAATTTTAAAAATAAGAATAATCAGAATGTGTGTATATACACACTTTTCTCTAGAATGACACTGCATAGGAACTGGTCTTTCATTTACCTAACTTTCATTTACCTAACTCTACCAAAACTCCACTTCTGTACTTTATCAAGCACTTGAGACAGTTGCAAAATATTGGGAGGGCAGGAATTTGGTGTTATTTTTACTTAGATAAAAATTTACACAGATGTCATGGCAACATGGTAACTGAAATATATACCATAAATGCTATGAAATAGGCTAACTTTACCAGTCACCCCAAACATAAAAAGCCCAAACTCCTTGTTATGAAAAAAAAAAAAAAAAGAGAGAGCAAAACTAAAAAATTGTACTGTTAACAGTGAGCATCATATAGATAGCACACCTACTATCTATATTGCACTACAGCCCAACACCTCAGCTGCCTCCACCCTGAAGACAGCTGTATTTCCCCTACGCTGAGCCTCCCACTGGTATCCCAGCAGCAGTCATCACATGCACAGACATCTATGTTTCCCTGACATTCCACTACCCAGCCCTGCAATTTCATGAAAAAACACATATGTGGCACCTAATGCCACCTACAGGTTCTACTGCTTTCTTTCTCTGAAATTCAGTGTTCATTTAAGCTTGCCTCCACCATCTGTTCCCAAGCTTGGCTGAGACCAAGCTCCAAACCTCCCTCCAAGAGTCTTCTCAGAGGTGTCCTGACCCCAGCTTCCCTCTAACCTGCCTCTAACTTGCCTGTTCCCTCTCACAAGGCCTGACTGATCCCAGGGTCCATTTCTGTCACACAGTTCTCACTTTCAGCAGATCTGATTTTTTCTGACAAGCACATTCAAGCCCTCACTACGTTGCTTTTGTACAGGACTACTGCAAGGACCAGAACTTATTTTACCTTTCAGAAGGTAAAATAATACCTCTCTCTCTCCTTTGGATCCCACTTGTCCCTGAAGTTCAGATCAAGCCAATAGGACTACTTGCTTGGGAAAGAATCAGGTGTGCAAAGCCATTTGCATTATTCTTTATCATTAGAGAATGTAACTTCAACATAATAGAAAAAGATAAAAGCAAAATTAAGAAACATAGCTCACTTTCTTCTAATGGTTCACTTTTTTTGAGAAATGGGAGAACCTGCCAAACAACGCACTAAACCCTGAAAGCTGCATTACACAAATGCGCCACATACCATTATAGCAGGAATAAACCTTCTGAAAATCATTCTCACACAAGCTGTACACTAGATGGAAAAAAACTCAACCAGTCCTCCTTCTCATTCTCCACTCAACCCTTATTCTGCACTACCCCACACAAAAGAAAAACAAACAAAAAAATACACAAACACACACACACAAAAGGAAAAGACAAACAAACAAAACCCAAACAAAAGCAACAACAAAACCCACAACCCAGGCCATCAAAGCGTGGAAATGACAGGAAGGGTCTATGTAGACATACTTCCAAATTTCAGCAGAAGCAAAGCTTCAATAATAAAGCTAGGTTTTTGCATACAGACCCAGACAGCTGGCAAGATAGGTGTTACTCCAATACTGTAAAGCAGAGCCAATAGTGACCTGCAGGCAACTAGCTCCAATGGCATTTCTTTTGGAGACCTCAATATAAAGTGCATTATTATGGCATCAGTTCTTGGTTTGGGTGGGGTTTTTTTTGGAGGAAACGCCAGGTGAATCCTTTAGATCTTTCCTCAACACAGACTGAAGAAGTTTTCAAGTGACATGATAAATGACTTTACTGAGTTTTACAGGCATGATAAGCAATTTGTACTTCGAAGAGATTAACGTAACTGGACAAGCAGGAGAAAGCTGGCCTGACATGCTCAATACATCTCTAAGAGAAAGGTGGGTTATCTTTCTCTCCTGCTCCTAGAGACTCCTTTATCTAAAAGGAAAAAATAAGCAAACAAAAGCAGAATCACCATATTTGGCAGCTAAAATGTTTGCATACTCCAATAAATCCCTGTGAAAAGGGTCTTGAGATCCCATGAAATACTACTAAAGTGTTGAGATTTTTGCTTTGAGTCATGTAGCCTCTGTATTTTTAATCTAGAAGGCTTTTTACATGAAGACATTTGTACACATATTAACGAAACGAAATCAGCAGTCCTACAATTTATCTCCTGGACAAACTGTGACCACATTGTCTCAAGCAGACTTGACCTGGAAATACTTTTCTGGTCCACAAAGGCATCAGGTTTCAGCCGTATTTTCCTCTCTTAGCTTCGAAATAATATGCCCTCTTCTTCCTGTCCAAGACACCTGAAAGGTGATGGTCCATTGACAGCTGCCTGAACTGGTTTATTCTTTGTTAACTGTTTACTTTGGATCAAATGAAAGCAAAAAGGAAATAGAGAACAGCCCCACTGGGAGAAGACTCATGTGGGACAAATTAAGAGCCACTGTAAGATTTAAAAGTCAGGGAAAAACAGGACTAACTGGAGGCAGCTGTAAGGATGTGTTTCTTCTGTTTATATTCTTCTCCTTCTCACCCTTAACCCCTTACGGATATTATGAGAGAATGTAAGCATGTGTATGTGTGTATGCACAAGCAAGAGAGAGTAAGAAAGCATGTGGCGTTGACCCCTCTTCCCCTTACAGAACTCATGAGAATATGATATAATTTGCAGGAGAGAGGCAACCTGGTAATAGAAATAAAAACAACTGGTAGAGTAACTTATTTAAGAAAAAACTATCTTTTCTCCTATCCAAGTATCACGACATGCTGTAAAATTGCAATTTTAGAACATTAGTTCTAATTGTTAAGTGAGCTGCACTCCGGAACTAGAGATCTAATGCTCCACTTTGGTTTTGTGAATGGCAGTCCTGTTGCTGGATCAAACTTTCCTTGTACTCCCTCATCCACCTCCTCTTCTAAATACCAAAACACCAACTGTTAACAAGGCACATGACCATGTACAGAAGAAGTGTTCCTTATTCACTAAAAGAAAAAGAAAAAAAAAAGAAAAGGAAAAAGGAACCTCAGTAGTTTGAGTTTTAACTTCAACATACATTAGTAATGCATACACAATGCCAAAAATACAAGGTATAAAAAGAAAATTTCATCCCCTGGAGGAATTCTTCCCTTTCACATCTTCCTGTGAATGCCTTCCCACTTACTACTGTAATAATCCGCATAATGGTCTCAAGGAGAACAAATTCAATAGCTACTGTTAACTAACAGCTAAATCAGTACTCCTGGGGATATCAGCCTCCCACCCCTGACCACAACCTTCACCTTCATGTCATATCAGTTCAGGTCATTTTAGGGTGAGATGAACACCAAAGTCACAGATAAACAGAAGAGGAGCCAGAAGGAATGAATGAATGGGACACAGCACAGGCTGCTTGTTCCAAACCACTGAGCAGCTGAAAATCCTCAAAGATAGTTCTGCCTCTTCTCATTTTTATTCTCCACCTTTCCCATGCCTCTTGTTTCTCCCTCCTTGCTTATTCCACCTATAAAGCCACAAAGGAAAGGGCAAATATCATCTGGATTTCAAACCTCCATGCAAATCAGAATTGCACAGAAACCAAATTATACAAGAGTCAAAGAAGTCCCCCTCATTCTTTTTGTTCCTCTTAAGAAGGAATACATCAAAAAAGCTGATCTGACTCCATGGGTGATCAACATATTTAGAGGCAAAGGAGCATAAAAAGTTTTAAGTGCAATCACAGAAAAACAAAACACAATTGCTTGGTCGAAGCTGACAGATGCAATCAAGAATGATTTTCCTTTAACCATTCAAACAGTTTGACTTTTCCTGCTGGGTGAATGAATCAGAGATAGCTTAGTAGCAGGCATGTGCCTTTCACAGTCCACATTTTCTGTGTAATTATGCGCTTTGGTCCTTGTTTTTCAGTGTGTTATTGCATTAAATGCCTCAACAGGTGATGCTAACAAAGACAATACTCTAACAATATGCCTTTCTGCAGGCTAGCCATCCCCTAAAAGTAGGCTCTCAGTTTGCTATAAACACTTCCACAAGTCATATGAACAAAACAAAACAAAAAAACAACAACAAAGTTTTGTGCTTCAGACACACTAGGATAAAGTTCTAAATCCAATATTGCCACAGCAAGCTACCAGGACCCCAGTCACAGGCTGCACACTGTTAGTTACTGTCTGTGATTAAAGATATTCTCATTTCTTTTGAAACAAATGATCATGCCTTTCAGTTCAATCCTCAGAAACAAAATTTTAAAGAAAAAAAAAAGACGAAACCATTCAGTTTACGAAGGGTGAAAAAGAAAAGTTGGAAAGATTTTTTTCCGAATGTGTGCTTTCATGACCTTCGCAACAAACAACAGATCTAATGATTGCATTTTATCCTCCCAGCTTCCGATTTCTTGAGAAAGTTAACTCAGGATCCCACCATAACACCCTTAATGACTTTAGGCAGGAAAGGTATTTCTCCTTGCTAAGAACACACGTAACAGAAAAGACTGTTTTCCACATAAGCACCATTCCTACTGTTATTTTTATGACACGAGAGTAATTCTAAAAGATCTAAATGTGTTTTTTGAACTACCACTCTAAAGCGACACTTAATAACCTCTGCAAAAAAAGAGGAGCATTTTCTACATTCTCATACACTATGCCTTCTCAGTCTTTTTAACTACGTGTATTTATATGAACAGATTCACCATCACAGGGTGCAATGTTCAGCAAAGCACTCTCCCACACATGTAATGAAAACCGAACTAAGAGTCCCAAAACACAGAATGAGAGCTATGCCACTGAGTTATGCCTATCACCCTCACAGAAAAAGAAAAAAAAAAAAAAGGCAAAAAACCCAAAAAACCCTCACACAACAAAACAAAAACCTCATAGTTGTTTTGGCATTTTTGTCACATATATTTATTCTCCCATATGTTCACAGGCAGCTAAATAGGCTGAAACCCGAAAAGACCTTGTCTTCTGACAAAGCAAACTTAATTTTTTCTAGACAGCTGTGCCCATTTGTTGTTACATTAAAGTCATCAATTGTTCCTTGTCTGCATGAGATTAATCAAAAAGAAAGAAATATTAGCTACTTTCACTGAAAGAAGATGCAAAGGAGTGAGAAAAACAAACATTTTTTAGGTGCATATGAATAGCTTTTAAATGGCAGTAACCTAGAGCAGGCTTGACCTACTAAACATGTCCTGCATCACTTCCCATCTCAAAAAGGACCAAAGCAGACTGATTGGGAGGTTCCCACTATCTTTAGTCCTGTATTCCTCAGATTCTGTGCTGGTTGGAAGGGAAGGGAGAAATGGAGGACAGGGAAACAGAAGATGGGCAGGAATAATAGAAAACCTCCTAAATAACTAACTCCAAAAATGGACCAGGGAAGAGCATCAGAGCAACCAAAGCAGATGTTAGTACCCCTTCTTCATTTAATAAAATATCTGGTGCATTTGCCATTGTGATTGGCAAACACTGGTCAATGTCTGACGAGCTACATCTTATGTTAGAGATGCAGGGATCAGACACTGCAACAGTTAACACTCTTGTTTTTATTACCAAAGTGTCATTCAGTAAATCTGTCCCTCTGCTCACCAAAAGTTAATCTGGCAAGAGCCCAAGAATCAAAAATGGCTTGCTCCACACAGACCACATCCAAGCACACTGTCTCCCTCCTGAACAGACTTCTCCTTGCAAGGGACATTTTTGAGCCATGGCCGAGCTGTTTTACAGGCTGCACAGCACCAGGCTGCCCTCCCTCAGCACACACCCCATACCACACGATGCCCTTCAGTCCCATGCTCTGAAATGTGACTCTCAACACCACTCTTACTAGATGGCCTCCCAAATACGGTGCTGATGGCTAAATTCAAATCTATATAGTTAATTCAGAGGCATGTTATTTTATTTAAAATCCATTTATTTCCATAGTGATTTTATCAGTCAACACAGTGCCACAGTATGGGAGGAGAGTAGCACTCAACGCCTACCCCAGACAAAAACTGCAGGGATGCATCTACTGGCTGCTTACTGTGAGCTGGAAGGAAAAAAAAAAAAAAAAAAAGTGCCAACCCTGCTTGTCAGTGAAATAAAGCTGCAACGTTTTGCTTTACTGCCATACTGTGGAAAACACAGCACAGCATCCAAGCCAGGCGTCTTTTTCCACAGCGTGGCAGTAAAGAGAAGCAGCACGACTGCAACCCACCTTGAGATCCAGAATGACAGAATGGAAACAACTGGACTACTTTTAATAATACTCAAACAACAAAGACACAGTTCAAAAGGAAACTGATCATGTCACTTACTGGAGAGAAGGGAAGATAAGGCCTGCTAATTAAAGGCAAGGATCTCCATCTTCTTCCAAAGAATGCAGCTCTTCCTCCTTGCCATCCATTTCTGGTTTTGGCTCTGACCAAAACGTTCACTACACTGAAAATGTAAACAGCAGACCTATGCACAATAGCATCTGGGACAAATCAGGGCAAAACCAAGTACTTCTCTTTGTTCGATGTTAATCTAAAACAGTTATTAAAATCATTTTGGCTAAAACTTTGCTCCTCCACAGTAGGTCCTTCAAGCGCTTGGTACATATATTACAGAAAGGCCTTCTCTTTGGTATTTTCTGTGGACTCAGCCCTGTGACAACTCATGGTACTCAGCATGGCACCTGAGTCCTCCTGTTCATCAGGTGGGATGCCAGCAGCCTTGCTCAGGTTGTTTTCAGAACTGGGATAGGGCTCCAAGCCTGCATAAAAAAACCTATTATTCTTAAACCATCATTATTTATCATTGCGAATACTTACTTAACTCACACAATTTCCATTACTAAAGCACTCCTCTAGATTAAAGAAATAATAATCCTAACGATTAAAATTAATAGCTTTTTGTGCCAGTGAGGACTGCCCTACTTCCCTCTTCCTGGGGCTCTGACTCCTTTGATCTGTCCATCTCGGTTACAAACATGAGCTGCAGGAGTAGCAGGTTCAAGCAGGAATGAAGCAAATTATTCCTGAGTGGAATGAAGCCGAAACTGGCAAGAAGCCGAGATGCCAGCCTGAACTGTTCAGAAAAATAACAGTAATAACAATAACAGTTTTTGTAGTTAGTTCTCCATATAATCCCAACGAAATGTATGGCTGGCAGATTCCGCATCATGCTGAATCACTGGCAAAACAGCTTTCTGTCAGCATACAGTCAACCACAGCTAATATTGAACAATCACAAGAAACATTATTTTTTTAAAAAAAGGTTTTAAAAATTTATTACATTTGTACGTAACCTTCCAGACAATAGAATATTTGTGTGTGAAACTAGCCTATGTTTTACTTTTTCCTTATTTCCACAGTCAACAGCTAATTAAAAAAACATGACTAAGTCGAACATGTCAGAAGATTACAGTAACATATCAAATTTACTATAGTCAAAAGAAAAAAAGTTAAAACATGAATAAGAGCAAAGTAACAATTTTTTTAAAATGAACATTACCACTAAGGACAGTGAGAATAAAGGACAGGTAACAGCCAAAACGATGGCAACAAAAAAGGAGGGAAAAAATAACCAAAAACAACACAACAAAACAAAATAAACCCCCACATTTCTTGGTTTAAATAGACAGATTGATAAGGGTTTGAAACACCACACAGCACTGCAATTTTTTGTAGAGGGTAACAACATACTTAGACAATGTTTGGTTGAGGAAAAAAAACAGTATAGTACTTTGTGCCAACTATGAAGAATTTTAGAGGGTTTTTTTTTTGTTTCATTACAACACTGTGTTATAGGATTCTCACATTCTTGAACATAAAAAGACAATACAATACAGAGAATTTCTGCTGAGTACAAGTTTTAGGAAGTATAACCTATTTTTTTTTTTTAGGTTCAGAGGTTACAATACCCATTTCAGACAAGTTGGTGAACAGTGCATCGTTGGTATTTCCATATTGCCAAACAATGAAGCTTTGAAAGCCTCAACAGTGTAAGAAATGCATGAACTGGCTTCAGCGTTCAAAGACAGTCTTTGTAACGAAGTCTTACTAACAAATCCAGGTAGAGAGCAAACAACCCCTCAACAGCTGAGCTTCTACCTTTTACATCTTATCAAGAAAAAATGCTGAACCACTCCCTTTCCTCGTTGTTCCACGGGTGCTTCTTACACAGTGTTTTGGGTTTCACTTTGCTGAGAGCTGCACAGAGGATAAAAACCACATATGGCTGCCAGAGAGCTATGCTAAGTCTTAGTGGGAGTTTCACAAAAAACGGCTGGCTGCCATTTTCAATGCAGCACACAGGTTTCAGGCACCCAATCTAAGACTATTAAGAAACAACTGCAACAAAACACTATTACGTGATGGACTGCTGCCGCCGCCCAGTTTATCACTGTGTTGCTTGGCACTTTTACAGCGACCCTGATGCCGTCACCCAGGGGGTGTTCCCTCTCCCTGGGAGGTAGGAGGGCTGGACTTTGGAGAGAAATTTCTGGAAGGGCAGATTTGGGCTGGCACTGCCTCTGCTGCACTCCCCAGAGCATTGCGTGCCACGAAGAGCAGAGGAGCATGAGGGAGGTGCTGGCGTGGGTGATGCATCAGGCAGTCACAAGTCTGCAGCACCAAGCCTCGCGTCCGCTCCCACTCTGTCTCCAGTCATTTCCATACCCACAGAAGCATGAAAGAGGGGCAGTGACAGACACGAAACCTTGCACAACACACCGTGGAGGAGCTCCTGTCTAGTATTAATTGGAAATTAACTCCTTACTAACTTACATGACATTCAAACAAAGCAGAAAAAAAAAGGGGGAAGGCGGAGGGGCTGATGACGGGGCATGAGCCATAAATCAGACTCAAACCCAGCGTGGGGTGAATGGCAAACACTGGTATTGAACTGCACTCAAAAAACGTGGAGGAAAAGAAAACATAATCTCTTCTTTGGTTGTAAAGTGAAATGAAATTTTCTCCACTCGATGGCTCACTCATCCCAAGCCTTTGTTCAGGATACCACTTAGCTATCAAAAGACAAAGTGGAAAAAAACAAAACATCTGCTCATTCAAGAAGTGCCATTCCTCCTCTTCTGCACAAAATGTTCTCTCTGCATTTTGGCTACAACTGAAGTGGAGGATAATCAAAATAAAGATCGTTAAACGGTGTGGTGTAAGCTCTTCTACTTCCTCCCTCTGAAATGCGGCCATATAAGCAGTGAAAATTAATTATGTTTTACAAATAATTTGTATATTTATGTGCAAATGACATTTATTTAAACTCAATGTCATTGCCATGCTAGAAGAAACAAATTACTTTAATTTGGTTTCGTTTGGAAAGAATATATACATATACACACAGAACAGAAGAGAGGCACACATACACTCGGACAGACATCTATATGTATATATTTATCTGTACAATGTACAGATCATAAAACCATGTTATTAACCATGAATTCAGGAAAGGAAATAAATTAGTCATACATTTATTTTAAAAACTAAAGAAAATACTTGATCTTATAAAGAACACTCAAATATTTTGTCGTGTAGTCATATTTTAATATCATTTAAACTTTGCTAGACTGGTTTGTATGCATTTTTGCTCTGCTCACATTCACGTTGTCTTCTAATTTGATATTTACTGAGATTTAAGTATCACATAGTTAATACTAATAACTGTGCCACATCATGAATGCAAATTAAAGTATAACTAAAAAAATGGGAGAAAAAGCCACCTGGCATAATGCCAAATATCCTTTCATCAAATGAAGGACTATATATCTTCAAGATCACACTTTACTGAACAATCCTTACATCACATTTCCAAATTATTTGGTCTATTCCAAGACTGTTAGTTGATAATAGGGGAAGGTTTCTTTTTGCTAGAAAGGGCGTATTACAGGCCAGTGATCCAGATAAGCACAAGAAAGGCACACAATGAGGTAAAAAAAGCTTCTTTTGAAGCAAACTGATGTATGATCAACGTACTTTTAAATCAGGCTTCCGTATTTCTACCTGAAGTAAAACCTTTCCCCCTCTTTCAAGGTCCCTTCCAATCCCTAACATTCTGTGATTCTGTGATTCCTCAGTACACGTCAAGTCTGAAGAGAAAGAGATAAAAGGAAGACGAAAACAAAATGTTTAAAAAAAAAAAAAGAAGAAAAAATAAAAGAAGTAAAAAAAAAAAAAAGATAAAAAAAAGATAAAAGATAAAGGGAAAAAGGAAAAAAGGAAAAAAGAAAAAGTAGGGGAAAGAAGATGGGGCAGAGAAGCAATGATAAAAGAGTAAAAAACTAAAAACTTCTGCAGCTGCACAGAAGAGAAGCTGCCAACCGTACGGCAAAGCACAATGCTGTACAGAGCTGACGCGCACCTTCGGTGGAACTGCAACTACTGGTGTTTGTATCAGTCATGGTATTAATACAATGGAGTAACTGCTAAGTGAAAGGAGCTCCTAAGAAACTTTCTGTTTACTATCTTTTAAAATCTACACTACGCTGCCAGTATCCTCTTTGAGAGAAAGCCGCTGAAGAAATGAACCTTCAAGCACACACCATCAGGCAAAAGACAATGAGGAACCAAACAATCACCCAGATGAAACCACTAAAAAGACGCATTTTGCTAGTTCACAAGCTGCAAAACAAGCCTCATTTTCTTCATCAAGTCATAAAAGAACATAAAACCAGTAAAGAAAATTTCCATTACTATATAACCTTAACAATTTCTTCTGCAATAAAAAAAAATAAATAGTAATAATGGAAAGGCTTGGGAAATGTAGAGATTTTATTAGTTTTATTAACTCAACAATATAAACTTGAATTATCTCAGTTTGTTTATTTGCTAGTTACTCATTTCAAAGTGCCTCAGTGCTAATGAAAATAAAATCTCAAGTGCTTTATAAAAGAAATGGGCTTGGCTGAAATTACTAGAAATTTTTATTTTATTTATGGTAAGATGTTTTCTCCTCATTTAGTAAGTGAATTGATAATTTAGGAAACAGTATTTACATTTTTATATATCCTGTATTAGGAATGCCATCAAAATAATCAAAGCCAAACAAACTAAAAAAAAAAAAAAGTATTAAAGTAAATATTATTTGAGCAATTACTGTTATTTATTGTCACTAGATATTTATTAATACCACAGTGCTAGAAAGGGGTATATTTAATCTTTTTGCCCCATCTCTAAATTATTTAACTGTATGGCACAGTGTGACTATTTATGCTTAATCTCCTTTTTCCTCCTTCATCTATTTGTTTTCCTGTCAGTTTGTACTCCCAGCCTGAACTAAATTAAAAAACTATTTTCAACTAATTCAGAGCTATTTAAACTTATTACTCCTTCAAGGATATTTTTACTTGAAGCACTTCAGGAGTTAAATTGCAAAGTTAAAATCAAAGTAATGACCCCAAGCAGAGATTACTGAGTTGCAGAGTGAATTCATATAAATAAAATGGGACTGAAAGGCATTTCCCGCTGAATGATAGTGTCTCGATTAAATATTTTACTGGCACTAAGCATGCCTTGTGGTTCTAACAGCTCATCACTTGCATTAAGCCTATCTCAAAGTGAATGAATACCAAACAAACCCAATCAGAACTTTGCCCTCAAAGCTGTGAAAGCCTCCAATTTCCTAATATTTCCAGACCACTTGAATGACTGCCTCGCAAAACAAAAGGATAATTAAACTGACATGAAACAACTGCCCTGTTTAAATCCTGGGGGCAGTTTGTCTAACCTTCTGATCCCAGGGGAACCTACAGCCACTGAAGCACCTGTCTGTGGTCACTATTTGACAACCTTCACAAAAATACCCGTGCTGGTGTATGGGACCATCTACCACATCCACTAACATGATGCATAGTTTACTCTCATTTATGAGATCCAGAAAATGCAAATCTTACTCTCATCTGAAAAACGTAAAGCAATTTTGTTACGGTTCATCAGCATCCTCTACCTTAAAAAAAACAAAAACAAATACTCCAACCAAGTCACAACATCTGATACTTCTTTATAAATCACCTCACTTTTAAATTATCAAGGCTCACAGAAACAATAATCAGCAAAGCAAAAATTAGGTATGTGTGACTTGACTTAAAAAAAAAAAAGCTTGGGATTATTAGAGGTTAAATCAATTTTTATTCTCAGAAAGATCATCTTCCTGATTTTACTTAAAGCAATGACAGCTTTTTCCACTGACTTCAATGAGTTCATAAATGAGACTTAAAAATTGCAAAATAACGTATCTCATAATTTATTATCCACACTTGCTGCTGGAGTTCTACCTTAGAAAGAAAAAAAATCATTGTTACACATTCTAAATTATTCACTTTTCTAATTCTGTTCTTAACTGTGGTTACCAATTTCAAATACATTCACATGTTTCATAAAAGGCAATTTCCTTCTGTCATCTTGCTACTCCATAGCATACAGGTTTCTAGGGACAAAAACCATTTTGTTCACTATTCAATTGTAAAAGAAGTTGCTGAATCTAGGAGGACCTCCATCAGTATCTTAAGGACCCCAGTCTCTATCTGCATTATGAGATAAAACAACTACAAAGTCAGCTGTCTGAAGGACAGTGACAAAAACAACTCAGATACCTTTAAAAAAGAATCTGCAAGTAGCATTACTTTTCCCTTATTAAGAAACAAAAACAAAACAAACCCACCAAAACCAACTGAACAAATAAACACCAAACACTCCCTTCTGCCTGTTTTTCCTGCAAATAAAATAATTTACATTTTGACTATTCCAGCGTCATGATTTCTAATTCCTTTCAATTTAGGACCAACTGAAAAGCTCCTCCTCAGGAGTTTTCTCAAGGAAAAAAAACATAACCTTTCATCTGTCTAAGATCAACTTGTCTGAGAAATGGTTTGGCAAGACTCTAGTGTGCATCTTCCAAACACTGATAACATTTGCATGTAGTCCCATTTTATTCTAAAAATCAGTTTGTTTATAGGTATCTTTCTGAAACTTGAAAATGACTTGGCAATCTCAGAAAGGATTTCAAAGGGTCAATTGATTTCCCTCTCACAGTACATTTGCAATATTAACCACTCTTAGCATAAGACCATCAAGGGCCTCAGTTTTATTATTTCCATGTACCCTCCAGGGCTTCCATTTTCATCCTCAGAGCTCAATCACAGTTTTTCAGGCACTGCTACTGTCCAAGGATAGATCAGTGCTTACCTTTTTATTTTTCTTGTCTTTTAAGCTATATATTCAGATGAGTGTCAAGTGCTGATTGAGAACACATTCCATGATGATCCCTATTTTCAGTTAAAATACACACTTGCAGTTTTAGATTTAACTCCCTGCCTTTTTCAGTCAGAGTCATTTAGCCAGAGTGAATCAAGCGTGTGATTAGAAATAATAACTCACAAGCAACGAATTCAAAAGATTAGATCTTCACCAAACTGTGTAAGTGTGGCAAACTGCTACCTCTCCTCTTATACTTGTAAAGAAGATAGTAAAAATATGCTTCAATAGACATATTTCATGGACTTTAAACACTGCCCTTGTGACTTACAACACTTAAAATCTAAATTCTGACCTTCCATAAAGTGCAATCAATATAGGTGTGGTTTCTCTTGGGTGGATACCTCTTATTAGCAACATTGTTGAATAAGACACAACCAGAAACAAAAAATGTGAGGAGATTTCCAGACACTTAAAAAAAATTTCTACAAGGCAGAAAGTGACTTCTTTTCAAGTAAAAATCTACTGCTAATGATCTAAAATATAAAACTATATGTTAATGGCATTAATGCTATCTTAGTTAATCTTCGATTACCCTCTTTTAGAAATGACTCATCACTGGAAAGTATATTTGTCAAAAATAGCAGAGCAGATCTTCAAAAATGGCCTCTTTAAGGAGGGGCTCTCTCCCTCCAAAACCAAAGGTCAAAAAATGGTCTTTTATGTTGTTGTTTTACTTAATGAAATGAAGAGCCAAATTCCAGTGTCTAGCACGCAGATTTCAGAATATTCAGACATTACTCCACCTTGTTTGTATTAACAGCCTCCAAAGAATTATTTGCTTTTAGAAAAATCTACTGTGCTCAGATTAACCTTAACAGGTCTCTGCCTTCGCCCATCTCCTTTACTATCTATTTCCCACTCTTTTAACTGATACCACAACACAAATACAGGATTTTAATATGATTATTTGGCAGCAGCTCTCAAGAACTGTATAAAGTCTTGCTTTTAATGTCAGTTTTTATAGTTGAGATTCCTGGCAGAGAGAAATTCAAGTGACTGGCATTTACGTAGCGTCTTCTCATCACAACACCTGGAGGTCCTCACAGTTTAATGACGTTACTAACTTGCTCACAATCCCAATATATTGACCTACTAATACATTTAAATATTGTCCTTTCTGAGATTTGCTCTAATACATGTGTCCTTTTCAGTTTCCAAAGATGGAAATCATACAATTTGCCATGTAGTCCTGCTCCCCAACTGCTATTCTACATCAGCAATGGCAGTACCTATATGTCTCAAGCCAGCTGCCTGAGCAATCAAAATAAGCTAACATCAGATTAAGTAAGCTTTGAAATGTATCTGAAAAACATCTTACATCTCAATGTCAAAACTTTAGATTAACATTGGATACAAAGAAGGATTCACCACTACCTACCAACTAATAAAAAAACAGTACTTAAATGAAAAACTGCAGCATTTTGCTGCATTTCCCATATAAAAGGAAAAAAACTGCTACACAACTGCTCTAAAAAATTACATACTGGCTTCCTAGAACAGCCCTTTAAATCAGAAATGGCACTGAAAACATCCAGTTAAAATAAAGGAGGATGAGCCATATATGGGATATCTTTCAAATCAGCATTTCAAATCAGTTGCTTTGCTGTTTTGCTTTTTGTCCTCTGAGACTGGCCTGAAAGCAATAAACAGTATGTTCATGAGAAAATAAGAAGAGAGTCTGTGTTCTTGTTTAGTGTATCATATAAAATGGCTTTAAAAATATTTATGAGGACAACAGTCAGAAAACACTTTAATTATGAATACATGTAAAGGTAACTACTGTACTTCAATAATAGAATTCCTGTTGTAAGATCCCACTAATAATTTTGTCATATAATTTATGACCAGTGAAACATCTATCTCTCATATGATTTCTTCATAGGAATTTACATTCTGTCTGTAACTTTTTTTGTCTTCACAGGAGGTATAGATAGATCATAAGCACTGCAATTTTAATATTCATCAAATCAGAAAACAAACAAACAAACAAAAACAACACAAAACCAAACCAAACAAAAAATATAGGATATTCCTTCAAGTTCCTACTACCCTACAAAAGGGACAGGGGGACAGGGTGCAGTATTTTTTAAAAGTCCTCTCAGCACACTGGGGTCTCCTCAAAAGCACTTAACCACAACAACCTTCCCGCTCCACAAAATCCCAGTCATGCAAAACTACAGAGCTATCACTTGCTTTCAGATATACATGCACAGAAAAAGAATCCATTTTTTTTTAAAGTACCTTATTTAAAATACTGTTAGCAAAGCATGCTTATTACTTAAGTGAGCTGTTCATACACAATTATCAATCAGTACTATTTTTAGTTGTAATCTATTACCCACAGCTCTTACATTTATAAAAGCAAGTGCAATGAAAGACTATTTTTACGGGATGAAGGGAGGACAACCTGACATGTTCAAGATAAAAAGTAGTCAAAGCAGCCAGATTTCTTTACCTAAAACTCAACTGAAATCCAAGAATATAAGGAGAACAATTCATTCTAGAGCTTGACAGATATTTTATGCAAATTTGGAAAATAATCAGGACAAAAGAAATTGGATTATTTCATCTGCCACCCAATCTGCCCCCTTCACAGACTTAAAAAAGAGAATCTCTTTCAAATAGGTACAAACTGCTTTTCCCCTTCAGTTAAATATACAAAGCAAATGAATTTTAGGCTCAACTGCAAAATCCATAGACTAGTAAAATAATTATTTTTTCACTTCAAAAAGTATCAGTGAAGTCAAAGAATAATGACTAAACAGATTGTTTTCATGACTAAGCCTTTAATTAAGTTTGGTTGGTATGTTCTATTGTTAGAAGCACCATTGAATAACACTGGAGAATAAAAAATAATATCTGAGTTCCTTTTATAGGTAAAAGGTTTTTCTATCCAATTTAATTGTCATGCTATTAATTATAGCAATTACAATATTCCCATTTGTTGTCCATGAGTTAACAAACGTATACACACCCTTCTGCTAATTTCTTATAACAAAAAGCAGAAAAACAATAAAAACACCAAAAAGTAGTTAAACCTTAATGCAGAATTAAGAACCATTACAGATGCTGGGCATATCCTGCCACACCATTTGTGGACCTCTAGTTTGGGGAAAAACAAAGAAAAAAAAAAGATGAAAAGACTGTGAGATTAAGTAAATCATATGAAATATATGGCAATGCACTCTTTTTATTAGTCTTTATTGGTAATTTATTGCTGCAGGACATTTGTAAATTTAGCAGGCCATCAAAGCATTTGAGAGGACTCAGTCCTAAGTACTCATTAAGTGAAATTAAACATAACTTTCAATAAAGTATTATGCAGTGTGAATGGGTGGGCAAGCTTGTGAGCAGCTACCACTATAATAATTTATAGTTTGTAATCCTGCCTTATTACTTCCAAAAGCATTTAAAAAAACAGCATTTGGCAGCTACAAAAAATACTTAGTCCATGCTGTAAACTACTCTGGCAGAAAATTCTTCTGCGTCCCTGAAGGATGCACTAATTCTTGCTTCTCCAATGGAAAAAGATAAGCTAAATAGAGAAATACACCCCTTCCTTTCATGTGCAGGACAGTACTCCCTGCACGTTTTTTCTCCCTAGCTGTTTATATTCTCACCACAAGGACAAGTCTGTAAGAATTCAGGTAAACACCATAGAGCTATCCAGACCATCTAGATATGCAGTTCCCTAGAAGCAAGTCTATACACTTCTGTAATGTCTTCCCCTTGAAGACACCTCTCTCCCCAAAAACTCAAGCACAGAATTACATGGTTGGGCACAAGAAGAAAAAACCACAAGGATCAAGAAAGAGAGGAAAACTACATGTGACACAAGGTACCCCTTCAAATGCACATCTTAGACGCAAGTTCCTGAGATACCTAGTATCATTTAAAAAGCAGCCAAAAAGGCAACTGGCAGCTTTTGTAATTTTGCCTGCTTCTGGAAATACCTGTCATGATTGTAAAAAAAAAAAAAAAAATTGTGAGCTGGCTAATTGTGAGACCAGCAGTGCTGGGTTAATTTCTTCCTTGGGTGCCCGTAGCTCACTCCCTCTGCAGTGATAGCGTGCAAGAGGGCAAGCCCTGCACTCACAGAAAGATGCTTGAATGATTCTGAGACATTGAAATAGCAGTCAGGAGGTGGAGGCATCATCTTAGAAATACAACCCCGGCCCCCCCTGATTCAGAGGAACAGATGAGTCATTTGGACACCCGGCACAGACCCCTCTGGGCACAGCACTATAAGGTCTTGGAGTTTATGTATGCTATATGTAATTCTCTCATGTATTATTGCTCCAGATTAGACTGGAGTGAATTGAGTTGGAGGCCACAGAGACCACCATGGCTGGAGCACAGGCCCTGCAAAAAGAGAGCTGGGCCTGTCCACTGGGAGCAGGGATGGCTTCAGGGGCAGCTGGCAGCACTGGAGACCTCCTGAGGTCTCTTCCAGCCAGGATCGTCCTGTGATCTGAGATCTGACTGTCATCCTTTAGACAGAAAGCTCATTGGTCATCTATCACCACGTCCCAGGCGGGACTCTCACCAGCCACCCCAAAGCACACCTCTCCAACCAAACTAAAAATGGCAGATTTCACAACATTCCCCAGTGTTAACTCTACTCATAAATATCGGCTACTATTTACTAAGTAGTAAACATGATTAACAGTTTAATTTTGGATCTATAAGAAATGTAGTTCTACAAAACAGATTCATTATAATTTAGTGCTAATTAACGATTACAACAAAGTATTAAAGGATCAGAGCCTTCTCTTTACAGTCTAACAAAGAATATGGCTGACAGATTTGAGGAAACAGAGCCCATCTTTATTTTTGGAGTGGTAGTAAGGAGACTCTTTAATTTCATATCTTTACATATTTATAGCTACTAAATATATAGCTATCTTACAAATATATATAACATATATGCATATATATAATTTTATATTACAAATTACATATATAGCTGTCTTACAAAAAGTATCCCAGAAACAGAAGACAGCTTAAAAATAAGACACAAAACCTTGGAGTGCTGAAGTCCTGGGACATACATGATCCATTAAGAAACCCACACATATTAGTGGCCCATACCTGAAGACATTTCCTAGATTAATATATTAAATTTTAAGAATTTTTGATTGAGTGTGTAACTTCTTAAGTTGCAACTACTTATATTTGCTGACTCACTAAGCTGTATAATACACAAGAAACAGTAACTGCACTTTGAGATATTATATCAAAGCAGACTATATATCTGGATTTTTAAAGTACTGGCATGTGAGAAGTTCCCTGAAACAACCTTTAAAATTCAGCCTGTCACCATTGCCATTACACCTCTGCATCTGGGATATGAATTTCTGCCAGTACTAAATCCTTCACTCACATAGAACACTACAAATCTTTTTCTTTAAAGTAGTTATTTTGAATAACGAATTAAAAGATGGAAGCCAAGAAAGAACAGACTCCAATTCATACCACAAAGTCTTTTCCTCCTCTTCCTCTCCTGAAGTTAAAGCTAGGTTGGAATCTTGATATTCATACATTTCTGGTACAGAATGAGTCTACAAAAATGTTTGTATAGTAATTATATGTATACAAACTCATGATCATGTATCTACACAAATAGATATAAACATATAAATGGTATGTACCTATCTGAAAACACTGATTTATGTATTCTGGAACACAAAAGTGATATCCAGTGTGCAAATCACTTTGACAAAATAAAATTCTTCAAAATGTTTTTCTAATTTAAAAAATGCGCTTCTTAATATCATATCCTTACAGCTCTTGTTCAACCCAGTGCCAAGCAAAAAGGTTGCTTAAAGATTTTTCTTCCTCAGTGTCTAATTACTTTTCTCTCTGTTTTTCCCTCCCTAATATTTCAGCACAGGACTTTGTTATGGTCATTACTTTCAACAGGACATAGGTTCCTTTCTTCACAGCTTATTAGAGTATTTTATAGCACCATAAACAAAGAAGCTCTAAGGATTTGTGTTGCTTCATTAAATGTTACAAGACTGCGTTTTCTATGAGAAATATAATTTTGTACATTTTTGTCATTTTTATTGTCATAATAATATTTGCAAGATTTCCTTCATGTATCTTCTTTCTTTTGCTGATTGTTTGTTTGGGTCTTTTTAGCAGAATTAATAGAGGAAATATTAATGAGACAAGCTTATTAAAGCATAGGGATGAAATTATTTGCGATCTCTGCATTATTCTTAACAATGAATGGGGATGAAACATGCATTTTCTCTGCTCAGAAAGAATAATAAAAGTTATTAGCCACTTTATCACCTGAAGAATCATCACAGAGTGAGGATTTAGCATGCAAATGCCAGCATTAGCACTACCTCTTTGTATGAAGGTAATATAAGCAGGGGTTTAGTTAAACAGTGCATGGTCATTTACAACAGGCACACAAGAAAGTGTGTTACTTATTATGAAAAGTTCAAGTGCAGTAAAACACTGTGTTTGTGCCAAGGGCTCCAACAACCAGAAGCACATAGATTTCTATCAAAATAAAAGCGAGGTGCACAAACGTTTCATTATTTCAGCCATGCATCCCTTGTCACAATATGTCAATTTCAGCTATACCGGTGGTGTTTACAGAAGCTGCAGCCCTTGTTTTGCAGGAGTGGAGAAAGTCCTGCTCATTAGCATTATTCATTGCCAGTTACACAAGAGGTCTACTTGAAACTACAATATGTGGCTTAAGACTATTATAGTTGCCTCAAAGAAAAATACTGCTACCAAAAAAAAAAAAAAAAAAAAAAAAAAAATCAGTGTACCTAGAGACCAATAATACAAACCACAACAACTTCCTGACTAACTTATTTTGTTACTCTGACCATCTTCCTTGCTTCCGTAGTAAAATACCATTTTTATCCTGATGGTAACAACCACAGAATGCTGGGGGTTTTGGTGATCAGGACATTCATCTAGAAAAACTAGCAACAAAGGAATTGCTCCTGTTCCAAAATAATTTACTACTAAACTTTTACTTGCTTAACAGTACAGGCCAAAACTCAAAACAATAATCATTAGTATTCAATAAAAAGCATATTTTTTATATTAGAGAAGCAAACATTCCTCCTCTGTCATAAAACGGGATGAGGTGCATTACCACAAAAGACACACGTGTAACATACCGGAGAGACAGAAAAACAAAACTGCTGACTTACAACTTTAAAAAAGGCCAACAAAGGAAAGGGAAGGCAGAGCTGAACATTTAAAATGAGCTCATATTTGTGAATCACATACTTTCTTTACAAAATATTTCAACATTCATGTCAGAATTGAAATATTAAAGCACTTTCTAAATTAGCAGAAGCTTCTGGAAATAACATAACTGATATTTTCAAATAATTGGGTGTATTCTATATTGTACTAGTTTGCATCCAAGACAGCCAGAATATTACAGAAGTCATTCCAAAATAGGGCAGGCAGTCTTTGGCTTATTTTTGTGTGAGAAACTCCTGTGTATGATAAAATTGTAGAGTTTCTGAAGGTCTGTAGCCTTTATAAAATATTCCTGGTTATACAATTATTAATAGAATGACTAGGGCATTCCAACCCTTTCACCATCCATTGATACCTGTCATCCCAACATTCAAAATCTTGCAGGATTCACTGTAAACTACCCCTTTTTGAGAAAACAGACTTCTAATTCATCTGAAAGCTTTACAGAAGTGGTTTACAACAACCTACTAACAATTTCAAGTCCTTGCTAGTCACATGGCTCAGCTGAAGAAATCCTTTCCCCCTCAAATGCCAAATCAAGCCCCTGACACGATGCCTGGTCCTGGCCCGTTACTCTGCCTTCTCCAGCAGGAGCGGCCTCACTCAACTTTCACATCACATTATTTCTGCTTTTCTAACTTTTCCACTACTGAGCACCATCAATTATGCACTAGAATAACAGAGAGTTGGCTCAGCAATGTAACATAAAGGCCGATTATGAGTGTAAATAATTTAAACACCTGCGTGCCATGTTTTTTCAGCAGTGATATGCAGCCAGCGGATGCAATGCACTCACAGGGAAGTCTCAGCCTTTTAATGTACTGACAACTCCCCTGTTCAGATGATGGGAGGGCCTGCTGCAATGCTGCTGTTGTTCTAACAACAGAGAGGGTTAAAAACAGTTTCTTAATTAGAAAAGAGAATCATTGAGAGTCACCCATGAGAAGATGCAACTTTCAAAGTCTATGGTCCAGAGGAGCTGGCAGACTGCTTACGTTGTTAGTACATAGACACCCTCACCTCTAACTCATTCAAAGGAAAGGTTAAAATGGTTTTCAGGCAGGGAATGCAATGTTAAAGTTATAAAAGACATCTATAAAACAACCTTAGGCTACTTTAGAGTGGAGGAGAAACCTACCTTTTTTAACAGCATATTAGGTAAATTGATTCTGTTCTCTTAACTATAGAAAGTCTCTTCTTCTGCTAGGCCTTTCAGTACATTGGTGCTGCCACATAGACACTGATACCAAATTTTCAAACTTCTATTTTGGAAAGTTTAATTTTACCCCAAGTATGTAACTCAGAACTATCTCACAAACAGACAAAGATCAAGCACCTGATATTTCCTTCAGAATACATAAAGGTCAAAATGGCGGCCTGCCTAGACAAAAACAGCTAAGGAACAAGTTTGCAGTATCTGGATTAGGTTAAGTATGCTCAGAGTTTTGTATAATGTCCTTTGCATGATTCAGCATTTCTGTCACCAGCCTTCACAGTAATAAAATGTGGGACAGCTCTACATATGCTATTTTAAAACAACCAGAGGAGTATTCAAAAATCCTGCAGTTGAGAGAGATGGCTTTAAATTACATTTTTTGTTTGCTTTGAAAATCCACTAATAATTTTGACATTGTAATGTAGGATACATGGAATATTTCCACTTGAAAAAGAGTCCACACTCCAGTTAAATGAGTTTTGAACCAAAAGCACACGTACAATAACACACTTCATGGTTTCACATCTGAACTGAGGGTCATGCTACACAGAAAAACTCTAAAATACAAAGGGTGGGAATGGCCAAGGGGACAGAATTAAGAAACATGAAACCATTACATGTATAACTGAAATACACAATCTTTCAAACTGTGGTTTCAAAACTGTGTTGGGATTTGATCATGTCAATTGAAAGAAAGGGGTGAAAGGGGGCAGTGGGTGTTGTTGCTTAAAACAGCAAACCTTAATAGCATCCATATGATTTAGCAAATCAATGTGGCCAAAGTCAATAAATAATCATGCAGTTATTTTCTGAAACAATTTCATTACTTGCTTTGAGCTAACCATTGGTAATTGAGGAAAAGTGTTTTCATATTTCCTCCTGTTAGATGCATCTTTGCTAAGTTCCCTTAAAATAAAGAGAAGGATTTGCACCTTTATTGTTGTATGAATATTTCAAAGCAACTTCTTTGGAAAGTTACTAGGTTGTTACTGCATACTTTTTCCAGTATTGATCGACAGTAAATAGTCTTGCTTAACTCCTTCTGCACCATTTTCTCCCAGGGCCAGCACATTTATTTGTAACACACTAGTAAGTCCCACCAGACTGTAGGAGTGCCACTAAGTTGCTCTGTGGTAAAGACTGCGTATGTTAAATTGGTCCTGTACCACAGCCAGACAACTTGGAAATCTCCTTCATCAAAAAATGTGCAAATGAAACCAAGTATAATGTCTATTCATTTATTTTTTACCCAGGAGTTTTATTTTATGCTGACTGGTATGCAGCACACAATCTTCACAGAGCAGTTCTTTCCAGCCAAGCACTTTATGTGCCATAATGAGGGGCATTTTATAGACACAGTTAATTATAATGGATTTTAGGGCTTAGATAGGTGACAGCCTCATAGTGGGAGATTTCCCTACAGTTAAGATAAAGTTTCTCATTAAGTAATATAGATACATTTCAGTTGGTTCCACAAAGGAAGGCTGACAGATAAGGCCAAACTTGTAAAACCAACCATCCATGGCCTGAAAGGTCTCAGCAGTGAGCCAATGTGTAAAGTAATTTTAATACAGAAAAATAGCCATGGACAACATCTCTCTATAGGACAGTTACCATTCATGTAGTATTATACAGTATTAAGAACATCAGTCAACACTATAGAAATCCTTCTCCGACCATCTCATTATATATGTAATGACAGTATGCTATTATGTAAGCACATATACAAAGTACACATATCTACAAAAAATGATAAATGAAGATAGATTATATGCTCAACCCTTTACATTTTAGCCACCCCACAGTATCCCAAAGTATTTTACTTTCCCAAGTGGACTCATTTACTACTCTCCTTCCCAACTGTAATTAATCTGTTCTACTGATGAAAACGAGAGCAGTATATCCACACCCTCTCATTTTCAGGGGCACGTCTTGCAGGTTCCACAGTCTCAGGAATGCTAGATTGGGAGAGCTCATTACAATTAGTGATGTTTACTGTGTTTATGAAATGGTTTAAGTAGCCACAGTCAATGGAAGGATTAGCAAGTACTTATGGTCCAGAGACACTTACAAAAATAATTAAAAGAATTAATTCAAAACCATGTGGATGGAGTGTCCTTGTACATGGGAGGGAAATATTACCAGCAACCATGAATACATCTCCTGAATTCAGGAAATCTATTGATGCCTCTACCTCAGTCAGCCCCCCACGTCCATGTGCGTGCGAAAGTTTGCCTGCCCTGCTCATCTGTGAGATCGCAAACAGCCTTTAATATTTCATTCGGCCCAAAGCACAGAGCGTGCTGAAATTCAATACAAGGAAATGCTTTATCTCTTTCTTCACAGACTAATAATCCGACAAAACCAGAAGCAACAGGGAGTCATGGCAAGTTGTGAGGAAATGACGTGCAGACACTTCTGAACACTTTTATTCCTGTTTACTGTTTGAGATACTTGGAGTGAATAAACACCAATTAAGAGACTTTTGTTCACTGATGCATAAAAATAGACCCAATATACAGGGCCCGACTGGTCACCAGAGTACTTTGACTAATTCTCTGAAACATTTCCACCTTCTAGCTTTGTAGATGTTATTAAAAATTATTTTCCTCATATTTTTCAAGAAGAAACAGGTTTAATTCATGAAATGGAAAAAAACCTGCTAATTCAAAAAATCAACCCTAACATACAAATGGGAAAATATTACATATCCATAGAATGCTTTGAAAAATATTGCTATTAAGAGCTAAATTTCACTGTATTTTTAGGATTGCCTTGATTTTCCCACATGCTGAGACTAACACTATCATCTCATTTCACTAAAGGACACCTAAAAATATCAGTCCTTTACAGTGTATCAGACTGTGTTGCAGGGCAGTACTTTGAACAGTGTGCTCTGGACCTGCTCATGGAGACATTTAGATAGCAACACCCTTCTCTGTTAACAGAGATCTGAAAACAAAGACCTCAGTAAAGACATGAGTCCAAAATTGGCGAAGTTCTGAAGCAAATTACTTAATATTTTACTACTTACACAATGTGACTCTGTAGTTGACAGAACAATAGTTGAAGGAAATACATGTCAATAAAATAATTTATTTTTGAATGTTAAATATTACTTCCACTAGATGGAGATTCAAAATTGCTGGTTAAGTTTATAAATAGTGTCTACAGATTATGGTGATGGCCTATCAACCAGCTTTTAACTGTTTTTATTTTATCCAGCTGATCTAAGCATATTAGAAGTATTGAGGAATATTCCAACTATAGAGGAATAAAAACATAGAGAAGGATGGTCAACATTGTTGATAAAATAAAGGAAAACATTTTTTCAGATACCTGCCTTATGATACTAGGATCCAGTAATTGTTTCATGGCACGTATTATTAACTGGGAAAAATGTACAAATTCTAATTAATGTTTGTACCTTTTTTAAAACAAAAACTGGAAATAATCCATTCAGACTGTAAGAGTCCTTAGCTAAACACCCATGACATTTAGAATGACAAGCACTATAATGCTGTTCCATGATTTCATCAGGCTTCTAGACCTGGCAGCAGTAGACACTGTCAGGTAAATTACTGCACATACACTGTCTGCTGACACTGAAATAAAAAAATTGTGAAAAGCCTAAAATCAGACACATCATGCTGGAAGATGCAGGAAAGGGAATAAAAATATTCCATCCCTATATGCTTTTACATGTTACAAATAGGTCTTCAGAGATGGTATCTGTTTTTGAAGTCCCGTCTTTGCATGTATCTCTAGCATTCTTTGCTATTAACAAAGAATCCTGATAGAAGACAGTGAGTGAGAAATTAATTTCTTAATTGTATTAAAAATCAGGCATATCTTAGTTTAGGGAAAAAACAGAAGACAAAAAAGAAAAATTGGCAAATCCTTGTACATTGAAAAGAAGCCTAGATGGTGAACATGGTCTGAGGAAACATAGGTCTTCCATACAAAATACCACACAGCAGCTTAAATACTTATTTTGATCAATATTGGACATTGCAGCAATGCTCAGATGTGAGGGGATGCATATAGCACTAACTTAAAGACCAGAAGTCCTTCAGAAAACACACCATTCCTGACACAAATCACACATACCAGAAACCAGAAATATCTTGAAATTATCCAAAATTATGATCAAAACCAAGAGTCCATAAAGCAACTTTAATGTTACATTGACACACAGAAACACTGTACCTTTAAATAGTTCTGCACATCGTAGCTGAAGTTTTTAAGTTGTTTTATCATGACACTCTTAGTCCAGTCTTCCATTCACCCAATTCTACAACAATCAGCGAATCTCATTGATGTTCTTGCAGAGCACGATTGCTACTATATGTAATATATAATATAATGTTGGACTCCATCTTAAAGGTCTTTTCCAAGCAAAACCACTCTATGATTACATTTGTATCTGTTATCAAAATAAAAGCCTAGATGTTCCAGCATGAAACTACGTATCCTACAACTCATAGCTGATATTCAGCAGTACATACACTGGATGTTCTCAGAAGTGTTAGGCCATAGTCCAGACTGTTGGAAGTACTGTTTATATTTACACAAGAAATCTCTAGGTGAAGTTTTCCAGTCTCACCCATTCAAATTGAACGGAAGACTCAAGTTTCAATATTAAATACATTCTTCTAATTTAGAATGCTGTCTCTCATGCAAGTACACATTGAGGACGCAAAATATAATAACTAAAATGGCATTATTTCTTAAAACTGCACATATTTCACTCACTTTATCCACTTCAATGATTATCCCAAGTATTTCAATGAGTCTACTCATCAAAGTATAGCAAGCAGAATTTGTTTCAATACCTTTAACACTCTGAAACTGCTGCAAGCATTGCACTGTCTAGCTGACTTGGCCACTGATACCAGAGGTGTTAACATGTCAGCAACCTGCATCCATTACTAAAGTCAAGGCCTCTCTGATTTATGAATGTTTTATTTCTTTCTTTTTATTATCCTAGTAACACTTCAGTGCAAGGGAAAAAAGGGTCTGATGGTACTGCAGGAGAGAAACAGAGCTTGTAATTCAGTTTCATTTTGGGAGTATATCCAAGCAACAATGCTTACCAGTTTGAAAGGAGCTAATGAAACATCACCCTCCTGTGAGCTGTATTCCTGTATCACTTTTGTGTTAAAAATGATTTCTTAAGAACAGAGGTGTCCCTCAACACAGCTACTCTACTTGAGAAGTCTGAATGTTCAGAGGATAGAGGAAGAGGACCTGTTTCTGTGCCCTAGCTATCACCATACATTCTAGAGTAAGAACTTATCCCACTTTAATTTGGTGTATTTCTTCGACATCAACCATTTATGAAGCAGAGCTGTTTATATACACATTATCAGAATGCAAAATTCTACCAGCAATTTGTATCTATTTTTTTTCTTGGAGAGCAATCAAATAACTGTTTTTAAAGTTCGAATTGGAATTTCAGCCATTCCACAAATTAACTTGCTACAGCTTACTGGGATACGGGAGAAGAAACCTCAAGATCAATACCTACAGAATTAGTCCCATTCATCCAAACTATTCAGCCGTAAAACAGTCCAGCTGTATGCTTTTTATTTAAGGCAATTCCTCTCTTTTATGACATGATGCATTTTATTTTCTTATTAAATATGATTTAAAAGAATGAAGTGTTCATTGTAGAAATAAAAAGCAAATGGTCAGCAACTCAGCTCTGTATCACAAATATTAACTTTAATGTGAAGAGGCACAAATTGGCTTTTCTGCCATCAGGGGGTCCAAGGATTAAAAAATTAATGTCTGTCCATCCAGAGAACAGCTGTTCAGAAAATAAGCCACATTTGCCACTTTTTGCACAGGATTGCAAGACCAAAAAGCTCTGTCTGTACTAAAATGAGTTTTGCAAGCACTTAGGTCACTAAGGAGTGCTCCTTGCAAAAGTAACTGCAACATTTCCCTCTTAAGCCCTGTACTTCCTGTATTTCAGTAGATAAGATTTAATCCAAGGAAAATATCTTTTCAGAAGGCCACCACTTCATTTCCCTGTGCTTCATCTGGAAGCCATGCCATACTGCAGGTAAAGGCAAACCTATATGAGCAATTCCTTCTAGCTAAACAGTTGCCCACTGTTAACCTGCTGGTTTTTCCAGACTTTCAAGACTGGCCCAGATATCCACAGCTACCAATCAGTTCTGCCTGCAATTTTTGCCCTGTTCACAGCACTAAAGTAAGAAGAGATCTCATTCTAGCCCTTTGC
Organism: Nesoenas mayeri; assembly: GCF_963082525.1. Taxonomy (NCBI): domain Eukaryota; kingdom Metazoa; phylum Chordata; class Aves; order Columbiformes; family Columbidae; genus Nesoenas; species Nesoenas mayeri. The sequence continues at coordinate 40,886,604 of NC_137542.1, forward strand.
AGGTTATTTCTTCTGTGGTGTCAGCTAAGAAATGCTCCTCATAATCAGGGGTATTGTATTTTTAAATTACAAAGTGCAGCTGCCTTACAGTGAATGGGGATATGTAACCTCAAATTGCAGTTCTTAAAGAGGTCACAGTTTAAATCTCGTTATGTATAGGAGGATGAGCAAACTTAGCTTTGATTAGTTGTAAAGTGATAGAACCACCTTATTCACCTCCTTTCCTCCCTCTCTCCACTCCTCACCCTCACCAAAGAAAAAAGAAAAAAAAAAAAAAAAGAAACACTCTCTCTCTTTGCTCCAGTGATCTGTTGTTTGGAGAATGCGATCTGCCCATGCGCACAGTCCCTTGGCCATCTGGGCCATGAAGGGCCCTCAATCCCAGCCCTGAATGGTAATTGTCTCAGAGAGCACCCTCACAGGCATTTCAGGCAGTGGGGCTTATTAAAATCCTGAAGGGCAGTAATCCCTGAATGCCACTAAAAAGATCTCCAGCTGCTACCGTTTATGAAGTGGGCTTGACAAGACAGAGCAGAGGGAGCTGGGGGGGCAGGGAAGGGAAAAGAAGAATTTAGAAGAGGCAAGCTATCCAAACAGGGCCCCCATCAGAAGAGTCACGTTTTATCAGCTTAGGCTTTCTTGTCTCAATTCTCAAAGGTATCTCCACCCCAAACCCGCATTAAGTCTTCCTTGTTCCTGAAGGGGGTGGGGAAGGGGAGGAATACCTCGTGAACAAATGTTTACAGAAGACCTAAAATTAGACAGGAAAGTGAAATGAGGAAGGCAGGTGAGGGAGGCAGAAGCACAACTGAGGTCTGCCCTTTCCCAGCTGGTATGAAGAAAATTTCTTAATGTGAAAGCATTCAAAACCAGTTTTCTCTGTATGTGCATGTCTCTCCCCCTGTAATTCTGAAAAGGTTTTTTCATCTCATTAAGTTAAGCTGATTAATAAAAATTCAGCAGTTTGCCCATTGCTTCTTCAGAAGTGGTGAAGCAAGTTGAAAGATGCAGGCGGAAGGTTTTTGTGTTGGAGACAATAAATGGGATGACTTCTTAAATCCTTCGTTGTCATCCTCCATTAGAGATAAATAGACACCTTGGCTCAAATTCTTCAAACAAATACTACTTTGCTACACTTCTTTATTTTCTATCAACCTTCATGAAAAGCTTTAACCCTTCCAAAGTGCAGGGATTTGTGTGTGTGTTTTCTAATTCACCAAGTAAGTGAAAACTTTCATTTCAGTAATTATTTAGAAACGCTGTCGAAAAGGCATTATTAAACACTTCTCTGGAAAACAGAGGCTGTGGAAAATGAAGAATATGAGCTGATCAATTCCTCTGTTTTAGTACTAAAACACACTCATAACTGAAGTTGTATGTGCAATTTCCACATCTCCAGAAACCGCTATAACTTCAACATGGTTTTAAAGAATATTCTAGAGAACAGTACTTAAAAATTCTGCATTAACAATGTTGAAAGCCATTACATGTATTTTTTTAAAATACTATGAATGAATGTAATTAATCTTCTAAAGCCCTAAGGATAAAATGATATATCTGTTCTCTAGCTGAAAATTATAAATTGGGTATTTTGAGGTGTTATATTTGCAAAATCCGTTTCTGAAAATATTTTTTTTCTCAATATATCAGAACTTGACTGCTCAAATGAAAGACCAGGTTGAAAAATCAAATAACTTCTACCTGTTTCCTCACCATTTATGAGCCCATTATAAGTTTCTTTAAACTGTTTTATGCACAAACATCACAGTATCTTAATTAATACAAATAAAACCAGCTTTCCACAATGTCATGCTTTTCTAAAATGCTACAATGTCCCTGTATTTTAGAGAGGTGTTTGATCAGAAAGGCACTTATATGACATGTTGAAAGTGTTTTTACTGATATTAGACCAGAATTTCAGGATATATTTTTTAAAAGTGACCAGTAAGAGTAGCTCTCCTGTATAAATGAACATATATGAGTCTGTATAATTTTCTTTATTCTACATTAAGTCAGAGTACTAGACTGGATATCATGAATCTTATCTACTGATACTTGCACAGATCATTGTAAAACATGTGCTGATTTTGATATTCCATGAGGCAGAGTTACTGCAGCTTTCAGCAAGCATCCTTGTGTCAAACCAGTGACTATCCTCTCCAGGCATTTGCTTTTTAAGGGCAATTTGGGCTTGTATCTAACATCCACCAAGATTAAATGCGCATTTTCATGTTCTGTTTAAAAAATGACATGTTGTTCTGAACTTTTAGTTCAGATAGGAGTATAAACTACAATGGACCTTCAGGAACCTGCTGGGTTCATACTTTGTTATGCCCTGTTTGGTAAAACCACTCTTACACTTTATGATAAGTAATTATACAAAAGAAAATGTCCATGCATGTTGTGGACTCTGTACTCTAAATAAGCAAATTTTAATGTTGAAGAAAGAACTTTCACTGATGCATCCTGAATTTTCCTGGTTGTAGAATGCCAGTCATACTACTAAAAACCATTATGTCAGAAGAGAAATAAGGAAGCAAGACATACATATATATGTGAAGAATACAGAAAACCAGAAGGAAATCGCCTTTGACATAACAGTTTGGTAAGAACTGTTTTTATTTAATTGGTGTAATTATCAACTGTTTTTTTCATAGACATATTAACTATATGCAGGATATATACGTATATCCTCAGTGTGGGCAAAAGCAGCAATTGCAGTAATCCTTCCCAAGAATAACTGAAATGTGTCATAATAAAAATATACACCTGTATATTGTCCTGAATTTCATGTCCTAAATTATCCTCTCATTACAACTAAAATATAGCAATGAAAACCAGTATTGGATTGTCAAGAAATAAAATTATGTTGCCCAGTTACGGTACCATTGTTTGGTATTGTTTCTGACCAATCAAGCCATGTTAAATTTAGTTCTGCTAAACCTCAACTTTTACATTTCTTCTTAGTAACAAATGAACTCCTCGATGCAGAATCTGGCTAACAGACAAATACAGAAGAACATAAAATTTTAACTCCTTCCTGACCCAAAACACAGAAGCAAAGACATAAACTGTGTTCAGTTAGCAGGTTATGTACGTCCCTGATTAATCCACCTAGAGCAACAGACTGGGTGTGCACAAACCCCATTTTCTAGGAGAACAGCTTTTATCATGTTTTATGACTTCAATTAATTCATTGAAAGGCCACAGTGCCATAGGAAATTAGCTGTACCAGTCAAACCAGGACACTAATTACAGTACCTGCACAGATGATGATGGTTTTCCTTCCCTTTGTTCTCATGCAGATCTTTTTCAATGTGAAAGGTGTAAAAGCTTAGCAGTGCACTAGGCACTGTAACTCTACGTTGCCACCTCCCCTGCATCCTTTTCTTCAGTCTTCATGGAAACATGCCTAACAGGTCTTCATACAATTTTGTTTTGTTCTTTGTAGACTCCTAGTGTAAGATAAAACACTCCTCTTGAGAAGAGTGTCGAAGAAATTCCACTCATGTTGGCCATTGCGACATTTTAGTTCTTTAACTTATTTTAAGAAAACACTGGTAGAATTAGATTTAAATTTAAAAAAAAAAAAAGGCAATAAACCCATTCAGTTGTGTGATAATATTTGTCCATCATAAAATTTTGTTATTAGACAATAACAAAGATAAATTTAGAACTTCTAAGAGAAACAGTGGGCATAACTGCATATGGGGGAGAGTATTTTGCATTAATACCATACAATTATTGTACTCATTTGATATCTGCATAAATATTCACAGAATAAAAGAATGAAAAAATCTGAAGAAAACAGATGCAACTCAGTGCGCAGTCATAAATACCAAAAAATACCTGCTTTTCAAACTGACTTCTGTTAAAATGAAAACAGCTGTTTAGGATGTTAGCCTACAAAATAAAACTGCATGATGGAGCTGTCAGGCAAACACAACATTACAGAAATGAAAACAAACAAACAAACAAAAAGAGAAGGTAAGACCATGTTTCTAACAAGGCTTATAAACTTTCTAAAAAACCCATGGTTACAGTTGAAATATCAGCTACAGTAGTGAAGAAACACTTTTTTTTTTTTTTTTTTAGCATGCAACTGAAGAAAAAGAGCACATAAATACATTAAAATTTAGGTTGGCATTTTTTTAAAATAAAGGCCAGGCAATTCACAACTAAGTGTAATTTAAAACAGTTGATGTTGCAAGTACAAAGAAGGGACAAAGGAAAGAAGGGAAGACAAGAATCTGGTTACTTGTTGCCTTACACTGACTTTATTGAAAGTCACTCTGTATTTGAGGCATACACAAAAATTTTCTAATGATGTTTAACTTTTTCAAACTGATGTTTTTGATGCAGTGGTTTTCAGTAAAATGTATTTTGCAGCTGTTGTTTTAAACTCCAAGACAAAATACAAGTAACAGTTAAATTTGGAAAACTGATAAGGTGTAAACCTGTTATGTGTTTAAAATACTAGTTCAAAGGAAAATAGATTCACCACACGAAAAAAAACCGCATAAACCTTCCTTTTCTGTATCACAACTACAAATGCCTCACTCTGCATTTCTGTCTTCAGAGCAGATAAAGGAACTTGAATAGGATCTGGTGATCAGCACACAATGTTTATATAGAATATTCTTCTTATTAGGAGGAGGAAAAAAAAAAGGAAAAAATAGGGGGGGCAGGAGGGTAGAATTTACTTCAGCATAACAGATTTTACATTCTAAAGTGTTCCACACACAAAACCAGCTGATCTCAAGCAAAATGGAAATCCTGGTTAACTAAAATTCAATCACATTGCTCCATAGCAATTTATAATAATGTGTTACCTACTTATCAAAAGGGGGGTTTTTTTTGGCTTTGAAATAGTACTGCTTTCTATAAGCTTGAAAACCAATGCTTTTGCTAGCTTTAATCCACTGTACTTGAAATTTTTTATCCGCAGTATATTCATATTTCAGGTAATTCTCATCCTTGTTTCAACTTCTCCAACCCAACCCTTGAAGCCTGGGTTTCTTCCCACTCTAAGTGCTGCTAAGGGGTGCAAGCAAAGCACAGTGCAAACTCATTGTTATTACCATGATGTCAAGCACTTCTTCCTAGATAAAGGACCAGTGCAGTAACAAGACAATCCTATTCCCAACTGAGGAGAGTAAACAGAATTTGCTTTTATACAGCTCCTTTCATATTCAAAATATCCCAATATGCTTTACAATAATGAGATAGATACACTGTCATTTCTGTAATCTTAAACGCAGAGGGCAAGGTTCTGTCTTATGAGTACGAAGAAAAGGAGGTCATGGATCCTTTGAAGTTTCTTTACATCATTTAGACTAAAGGACAGGAGGGAATGGAGAACATAGCTGAGACAAAATAGAAAGGTATGAGGACAGCTGACCATTGTGAAATGTGTGAGACACATCTCTTTCATCACATTCAAGGAACACCTATCTCGAAGCAAAAATGAATCAGCAGGAAAGAATTTTTTTTTAAGACTGGCAGCGGGTACAATGCTAATCATATTTTTCTTTGAAGGCTTTTCTTGGATGGGAAGAGAGGGAGGGAGCTAGGAAGCCTGGTGATACGAATTTCACTTTCATCACAGCAAGTCAGGGATCTATACATACACAGAGACGCAGTTCAGGTGAATGTAATGTAGTAGGCTGTGTTACCCACCCAGTCAACAAAAGTAGTCATCCTATAAAGAGGTGAAATATCCTGGTGAACAAGAGTTTGAAAAGAACTTAGGAAAAAACACTCCCAAGGAAAACAGAAAGGGGACAGAAGGGTACAAACAGATGAGACCACTGGCTGGTAGAAGCTTCTCCAACAAGGATGTACTGGCCAAGGAAAGCACAACAGTCTGCAGTTTGTTTTATTGCCATGCTGTGTTCCCACATGAATTAATAAAAAGTGGTGGCCTAATTAAACTACATACCCTGCATCTTGTCTTCCTTCTGCACAGCAAATATAACAGCTAAATGGAACAGAGCAGCAGTCGTTGAACTCTCCAAAATACTTCATCCATCGCTACTCTGATTAGAGCCTCAAACAGTGAGGGAGAGAGAATTGCCCAAGAATCCACCTTCATTGCCTCGCTGTTCACAAAGGAATGCAAAATCCTTTGCAGGAAAAAGTTGCTAACCCTTCTCCACACCTCACCTAAATCATTCTAAGGCTATGCTCATCTGGCACCTCACACAGAAAGAGGATGGATGGTCACAGGCACTTCACTTCTGCAAAGTTTTATGCAACCCAGAATGAGTCCTTGCCCCCTTTTTGTTGGAGGCTTCCTTTTCCTCTGCACTGAGCAGTTATGCCCTCAGCTGTGTTCACTGTTTAATTTCCCCAACTCCCTTTCTTCTTCTTCTAAAACATGCATACTTCGGCCTTGGTTATGGCGTGCTGACTGAGAAGAAACAATAGGAGCCTTTCAAGTCTTCAGAGTGAGCTTTGAGCAAGGCTCAACCCAGAGACCCAGTCAATATTTACTGCAGTTTGAAGCCACTGTTTCATGGCTCCTTCCAAGCAGAACACACAAGTCAAGAACCCCGAGACCTTACACCATTTTCTTTCAACAAGGTAAAAAGAAGGGGGGAAACAGGTTACAACCAAAACCACCTTTTCTTGGAAATACTCATGGTCACAGAAGAAAAAGAACAAAGGGAAGGGGAACAGGAAAGGTATAGAGGAAACTGAACAATACTAGAACCTACGTTTGAAGAGTAATCAGCAGCTTATAATTAAGAAAGTATTTTTTTCCCCTGAAGATGATTAGCAAAATTTTAAAATCACACACCAGACAGCTACTAGATGCAAATCCATTTAAAGTTACCCAAGCAAGTGAACTTTGCAAAGAAACCCACCTCATCAACTATTTAAAGCTCTCATTCTCTTTGCAACACCTAGGGCAAAGCATGACCACAGATTGTAGCATGACCATAGATTATAGCAATGCACCTTTTTGCACAGATAAAACCGTCTGATGTTTAAAAACCATAAGTAACACACTTTCAGCTTATTGAGAGAAAAAAGTATAGGAAAATGGTTAAGAAATGACATTTTTCACTTTAAAGAACTAGGTCATGGGCAAGATGTAATTATGCCTATGATCTATTTCCAGAACCTTGCAGAACTGCAGCAAAACCAACAAAATCAAAAGAAGTGTCTTGGAAGACAACTGAGGTTGTAATTTGTAGAAACTCCTCCCCTCCTTCTTCAGCGTCTTTCCTTGCTCCCCATAACCATCCACATTATACAAAAAAAAAAAAAAAAAAAAAAAAAAGTCTTCCCAAAACCACATTTCTGACAGTGAAGTACAACTGGATTGACAATCATTATTTACCTGTTAAAGCTGAAAGGCAGCTGCATGGGTTTTTTTGTTTAGAGTGGTTGGACTCCTGTCTGAATATGCTTTCTCATATTAGACTCCACTGAAAGTTTTGAGTCAAAGAGTCTGACAAGACATGGTTAAAACAGGAAATAATATGGCTTTACTTTCAGATGTGTCAGGTTCTTTTGAAAAACACATTTTTTGTCAGCCCTGGTGTTAAAGGGCATGCAACAGCAGAACAGATGCACCTTTCCACCTCATATGTTCAATTTTCAGAGGCATGGAGTTTTGATTATTTGAGTTGCTTTATTTGAGAATGTTGGATTATTGTCATGGCATTTGTTTGATCTTTAAAATTCGGTAACATCAGATGGGATTCCCAGCTACTCTCCATTCCACTCCTCTCACTTTAAGGGAACACAGGAGAGCTGATAAGCATCAAAAGATAGGTAGAAAGAACCAGTATCATTAAAGACACAAATACATCTGCAACAGAGGCAAGACTCCCAAGTACCTGAGAAATGCTTGTTTCCAAAGAGTTCAAAAGAATAAAGTTGAGTTTGCCCAGTCCTAAGGAAATAAGTACAGGCTCCTTCACACTAAGATCAGTTTGTAAGAGATTTCTCTTACCCATCTTTGGTCATTTTTAAAGTATTACCTCCTAAAAGCACAGGAGGAAGCAATTCCAAAATGCCAAAAATCTAGAAGAGGAGGGAAAAAAGCAGCTTGGTTGAGCAGGGATCTTCTTCTTGTAATATGGGAAAAAGAGAAATTACACGGTCAGTGGAAGCAAGGTCAGGCAACATGGGAGAACTACAGAGATGCTGCTCGCCGCTGTAGGGAGGAAATTCGCACTGTCAAAGCTCAATTAGAGTTGGAGCTGGCCAGTACTGTGCAGGAGTAAAAAGGCTTTTTAAAATATATTGATGACAAAACACAAACTAGAAATAACATTGGCCCACTACTCAATGAGCATGATTGCCTTATTAACAGGGACATAGACAAAGCTGAGATGTTTAATGCCTTCTTCACCTTGGTCTTCAACACAGAAGATGGACCTGGGTGCCCCCATAGCCCTGGGTTAGAAAACCTTAGCTGCATGAACAATAAACCTCAACCAATCTGGAGCCTGCATGGGATTTGCTGCTCCAGCTAGATCCCTACAAGTTGATGGGGTCTGATGGGATTCATCCAAAGGTGCCTAAAGAGCTGGCTGATGTCATAGCAAGACCTCTCTCTGCGATTTTTCAACACCCCGGGGAATCTGGAAGCTGGCTGACTAGAAGCTGGCAAATGTTGTCCCACTCTACACAAAGGGCAACAGGGATGACCCTGGCAACTACAGGTCCTTCAGCCTCACTTCTGTGACTGTCAAAATCACAGAGAAGATTATTCTGGGAGTTATCGAAAAACATCTGAACAACAATGCAAGCCAGCACACGTTCATGAGGGGAAACTCCTGATTAACCAACTTAATTTCTTTCTACAACAAGGTTACCTACTCAGTTGATCAGGGGAAGCCTGTCAATGTGATCTTTTTGGATTTCAGGAAAGCCTTTGATACTGCCTCTCACAGTATCCTCCTGGACAAGATGTCCAGCACACAGCTGGGTAAACACACAATACAGTGCATGAGCAATTGGCTGAAGGGCCGGGCTCAAAGGGTTCTAGTAAATGGGGTTATGTCGGGCTGGGGATCAGTCACTAGCGGGTTCCACAGGGATCCATTTTAGGGCCAGGTTTCTTCAATGTCTTTATAAATAACTTAGACACAGGACTTGATGCAATACTAAGTTCACTGATGACATAAAATTGGGAGGAGCTGTTGGCACTCTCGAGGGCAGAGAGGCCCTGCAGAGGGATCTGGACAAATTGGAGAACTGGGCAATCACCAACCACATGAAGTTCAACAAGGGCAAGTGTCAGATTTTGAACCTGGGACACAGCAACCCTGGCTGTACATACAGACTGGGGAATGAGATGCTGGAGAGCAGCAGAGGGATCTGGGGGTTCTGGTTGACGGCAAGTTGAGCATGAGCCAACAGTGCCCTGGCAGCCAAGAGGGCAACCGTGTCCTGTGTGCATCCAGCACAGCATTGCCAGCCGGGCGAGGGAGGTGATTGTCCCGCTCTGCTCTGCACTGGTGCGGCCTCACCTGGAGCCCTGTGTGTGGTTCTGGGCAACACAGGATAAAGAGGATATTAAGCTACTGGATAGTGTACAGAAAAGGGCTACGAAGTTGTTGAAGGATTTGGACGGGAAGCCATATGAGGAGCAGCTAAAGTCACTTGGTTTGTTCAGCTTGCAGAAGAGAAGACTGAGAGGAGACCTCATTGCAGTCTACAGCTTCCTCACAAGGGGAGGAGGAGGGGCAGGCGCCAGGGGAGGTTTAGGTTGGACATTAGGAAAAGGTTCTTCAGCCAGAGGGTGGTGGAGCACAGGAACAGGCTCCCCAGAAAGGCAGTCACGGCCCCAAGCCTGGTGGTATTCAAGAAAAGACTGGACAATACTCTCAGATGCATGGTGTGAACCGTGGGGTTGTCATATGCATGTATAGGAGCTGAACTCGATGATCCTTATCGATACCTTCCAACTCAGGATATTCTATGATTCTATGATCTTTCATATTACCGTCTCCTAACTCCATGTGCAGGGTGAGAATGCTAATATATGGATAAATAAGTTGAAGCAAGCACCTAAAAAATAAATATGTAACAATGCCTGAAACAATATCTAAGATGGAACCAAAGTTTTTTAGAGGAAAAAACAATCAGTAAACAACAACCAAAATAAAATGTAAAATGGGCTTTCCAGAACTGGTAAATGTTAAATACATTTTTAGAGAGATTTAACAGTGTTGTTTTTTTAAATAGCTTAGCATTACTAATAATGGTTTTGAAATGTAAAGAGGAGCAAAAGGGAATGTAGAGAGGAGCACAGTGAAGTACTGTTGACTGAATAGGCAATACTTGCCTCATTCTCTTCTAGTACTGCAACTTAGTAAATAGAATAATATCACAATGATTCAGTAAAGTGAATGGGAATTTCATGCAAACATAGCACAGCATCTGGTCAGTGTATGTTAACACACTATTTCCTTCACTCTTGGTTAAATAAATATTGCAGAATATTTCTTACAATCTATTCTTGATCACTTATTATGGAATACTGCAGAAAAGGTAACTAGTAACCCCACACTATCATAAATCAGGATATTCTGTGTTACTCAGGTAATTTCTCAACTGACAACCCATATTTGTGTAAGCACTACTCTTGCTTCTGACATATTATTTAAATAAGAATATTTCTGCAGTGATGTGGACCACTATAAGTAGAGTGAAGGAAAAGTTCTCTCTAAAACTTACAAATTTATTTTTAAAAATATAATTATTTCTTTTCTGTCTCAAAGCTGGGAATGTTTCTCAGATCAAACCCATGAGGAACACCATCATTAAAAGGAATCACAGATAACAATACTATCTCTAGCACGTTTAACTGAAAATCACAGAACTTTTTCACCCATGTACATCACCATACTTCTAGGCCTAAGACACCACCAAGACTTGGTTTGTCTCTGACATGTTCATTACAGTGTGGAAAGTAGAGGATATTTTGTCTTAAGGGTAGGGCTGAATATGAAAGAAAACAGATAATTCAAGAACATGGGGTTAAACCCACCTGATACTAATTCTGATCTAAAAATGAAGTCTAGGCATCCACTATACTATTTTTATAAGGAAAATAACCACACAAATACAAAGAAGATGCAACCATTCCTTTGTCGTACATAAGAAAATAACAGTACAGAAATCCTAATTGGGCACTGCAACAGTCTGATTTACTCACAAAGGCAGAATTGCTTTCATCAGTAATAATATATTAGCTCCAAACTCTACACCTAAAATAAAGTGCTTATGAAACGCTTCCAAATGCTTTGTTCTGAAGAAGGCCATTATATCAGCACTAAATCAAGAGAGCTGGTATGAAAAATGGAAAACGGAGATTTCTTTTTACAGTAAGCTATAAAATGTAGTTCAATCAGAGACATGGTCTAAAAAAGTAACATTAAAGTGATGCTGTAAATCACTAAGAAAACTTATTTTTTAGAAAAAAAAAAAAAGAAAAAGAACCAACTATTGTGCTTCAGACTAGAAACAGAGAATATGGAGGTTTTTTTCATAGAGTGTTATCCGCACATGAGTTTTATATAATTGAGATACAGAGAAAGGATTTGCTCAGAATTTGGATGCAATGAATAGCCAAGATATAATAAGAAACAAGTATGATCTACCTCTCTAATTAATTTTGCTTCTTCACCCACACTGTCACTTGTTATGATAATGTGAATCTTAACCTTAATGAGAAATTTTATAACACCTTGATTACAGATACTGCAAATAACAAGACTCTTTTTATTTTGTTTTTATTTTAATGAAGAATCTCTTTATACTCTTGGAACACTTAACAAATGTACGGAATTTCTGCTAGTGAAGTTTCAATCTACAATACAACTTTTGTACTAATTGTTAAGAGACTGATGTATATTTCAGTTTTTAAGTGAGGATTATGCTAATAAGCCTGTTACAACATGATCATGTTCTCTGCAGTAAGTGTTCCTAGTATTTTTGTAGATTTATTTTGTTCTGAGGACTGTTTAAGACCCACATTCTACGCAAAATTGTGGAGTCATTCCTTTACAGCATTTGTGAACTCTACATTAAAAGCTATTAAACATTTACAGGACATTTTGGAAATATATTTTTAAAATTAACTTCACAGAAGATTTCAAAGATTTCAGGAACCTTGCAGGCAACTCTCTACAAATACATACAAGTAACATGAAACTGGGCTCAGTATCATACAACTGGATATACCAACACAGAGACTACAAAACGTGTTCAAATTTCAAATGTATGCACAATGGATATAATTAAAGAATTAGAACTTGATTTTTTTTGTGAGACTCAATTTAAAGAAAAAGAGGTTTATTTCACCACCATCTGTCTTCTCAATATGTGCCATATTTCCTGAAAGATGTGTCTTCCTCTCATTATATTGTACCTCATAGCCACTAGATATTATCAAGTCCACTAAAATAAAGAAACATTTAATACTGGGTACTCCATTAAAAAAAAGATGCTTCAAGAAAAATTGCTTTATCATACTCCCAGCAACCTCAAAATACACTGACACACCACACGACAAGAATTTCTGCTCACCATTTTGGTGAAAAGGTAAAATTACATGGTATATCTATTGAACAGTTTACCTTTACAAAGAGAAGCAGCATTTTACAGCAAAGTAGGGACTTCTTTTTTGAAGACTATTTCTCTGTTTTCTAGAAAACAAAGACTTCTTTCCTGAATACAGCGTTTCAATTATTTCAGTGAGGAAACAATTCTATCCTAGGATCACAGGATCCATCTTGTCTTTAACAGATATCTTATCTAAAAGAGCACAGTATATTGCATATAATGCTTTGGAAAATACATAACCTGTATCCCAGTGGTATACTACTATATCTGATTAATTTTACCTTTATGATCTTAAATAATTGACTTTTTTTTTGGCACATATCAAATTGTTCTCCACTGTATAAGGCATCCAACACCTCAGAGTTTCATCAATGCCTATTTGCTGACAGCAAAGCAACTACTACTTAAACTTTGGCACCCCTCAGCCCCCAAAAGGTGAAGGTCGAAACTTTGCAAAAACTGTTAAAAAAATCTTAGTGTAGGACTTATTTGGATCCAATCAGACAAGCACCCACAGGGATATATAATCCCATGCTGCTGTGACCTCTCACTAGATGCAATGCATGCAGATCGCGTGGCCTCACAAAAACCAGCAAGACTAACTACTGAAACTCTTATTCATTAACTACACCATAAAGTCATCAATCCAAGACCTAAATCAACTCCCATCCGAAGCACTGGGAGAATCTTTCCTATTTCAAGAGAGTTGGATCTGAACACTGCCAAAAATACTCCAAAAAAAAGCATCAAAAGATGGTATATTAAAAAAAAAAAGAAAAAAAAAACTAAACTAAAATTAGATCCTGTAGTATCAATTGAGGCATATAATTCAAATAAATAGACGGACTTCCATTCCTCATTAGTACACATGAACTCTTACTGACATCAGCACCTTTTAAAAACTAGGATATTTATTCAAACTACGTTCCTTAATCAGCTTTAGGGATTATTTTTTGAAAAGTGTTTGAGTACCTAAGGGTATAAAAAAGCAAAAATAAAATCTAAGACAGTTAGGCACCAAGCAGTCTCAAAAATCCCACAGGGGTCATGTCTGCAAATCTAGGTACCTAAATATATTCAAAATTCTGGTTCTGAGGATCTACTCTTTTTTTTTTTTTTTTTTTAATCAGTGGACTAAAAAAAAATGCTTAAAGAAATTGTACAGGCTACAAAAAAATCAGTAAATACTGCTGTGAAGGTATAACTTCACTCCTTCAATGTCTTTAAGGAGAGCATTCACAATCATTCACTCTGCAATTATGCACTTATGCTTGCATTTGGAAATACATGTGCACTGATAAATAGAACTGGCATACATTTCACCAAAGCTGCTATTTCAGTACTCAAATATCTTAACCTGATTTCACTGAAGATGACCTGCACACCATGGGCTGAGAACAGAAAAAAGGTGAACATGCAAACTAGATGCTTTCATTCAGCTTTTTTTAAACCCAGTTTACTATGCAGGACACAAGTAAAAGCATACAAAGGATAAGATGATTTGCACCCACTTAATAAATGCAGGCAAATACCAGCTTTGATCCCAGCAATTTTATTGGAAGACTCAGTTCACCAGAAAGTGCATAAGACAGAAAGAGAGAAAGGCAAAAGTGACTGAAATGCAAAGGGAAAAGTGTATGGAACTTAGGCATAAGTGAAGGGAAAAATACAATCCTAGAATTAAGATCTTTTGAAAGCAGGAATAATAAACTTCCAAGTAAATGTCACTTCACTACGACTGAGTTTCCCCAACTGGGTATTGTATATATGTAATTTTATATATATAATTATTAGGCACACACTTTCCATGTTCTTTCCCCCCAAAAGCAGAGCTGACAATGGTGACAGCAGAGTGTGTAATTAGTTTTTATTGTTCCCCTGACAGCCATAGCTCTGCAAGGACCGCTTGCCTTTTCCATTGTAAATGTTATGGAAAAATACACTAATGACAGGCATTTAATTATGGGCACAGCGACCATGATGGGAGCTGTGCCAAAAGTGATTGGCAGCTTTGGATACCAGATATTCACAGCAATGGTTCTTTATCTCCTATACCTTGTAACCCAGATGACTAAAGGTGTGAGTTTTTAAAACTATCTTTTCTAAAGTTTTGCTTCTTGACTATAGATATTATTTATTATTAATGAGCACCACCTTGAAAACAGACAGAAAAAAATAAATAGACAAAATGGTAAATTTTTTTTGTTCAAGAGTAGCATGAGGTTTTTTGAAAGATGTCTATCCACTGACAATATCATCAACCTAAAAAAAAATCCCCAGCAACTCTGGCACATAGTTGCCTTTTATTTTAATACATAGCTAAAATAAAAAAAATACTATGCTCCCTTAACATGTCTTTGTTCCATATTTACATTAAGCTGTCCCACATTCTACTGTAGTTGCTGAGGTGCTTTTTCGCCTGATTAATTAGCAATTGGGAGACACACTTTTTGGCAGCTTTTACATCCCTATTATTTCTTCTGGTTTGGCACAAAACCTCCCTTTTGGAGCACAAGTATTTGTACTGTACCCTGCTTAGTGATGGATCACTAATTTTTAATAAACTAAGCCCCAAGAGAACTGCAAAAAGATGTGTAAGTGTATTGGAACAATAACTGTAAACAAATTAAAAAAAAAAAAAAAAGGCAGGGAAAAGTGGGCAGAGCACTTGCAGTACATAAATATTAGGTCTTTTCCAGACTACACATAGAGAGGCTATCCAGGAGGTCAGATGTAATCTCAAGGCACAGGTCTGAATTGGCTTTTAACTATTTGATCTGAATCTCCACCTTCATCTTTAAAATTCTTTAAAAAGCTGACTAGCTAATGTGGATGCACATTTTCCTTAAAGAATGCTATATCTGAATGTCCCTTTACTGTTTCTCATCCCTCCCCCACCACCAAATGAATGAAATTACTCTGTGAAGCAGATCTCTATGAAGAATGACCATACAATTCTGGACCAAACCGTTCTAAGTCTATGTAGCTGTCACAAATCCCTGGCTAAGCTGAACAAAGCAACATTATTCCTAAGTGGTAAGTTTGGGAATATAAAAGTGAAGTTGTCTGGCTCTAAAGTAGTAACTTGCAAATAGCTGCAGAATCAATGTTGACTCTCCATCCCCCATCCAGCTGGCTCTCATATCAGTAACTTCAAAAATGCAGTTTGCCATTATGGTGGCTTAAGGCACTTTATGTGACCATGCTGTGTGTGCATGTCAGAAGGTCAATACTTTCAAATTCCAGAGTCTCTCTTTATTTCCTTCTTTTCTGGAAACAATAGGAAAGAGAGCAGGATTGATAGCTCCTACTTTGTTAACTTCTGCTCACCAAATGCCTTGTCTGTATGAATAAATAACTATTTTTTTAAAATCTGATTAGACATCAACTAAAGGGAAAAAAAAAAAAAAGTCAGCTGGTTTTTCTGCTCATTAACAACATTAATTAGCAACTTTCCTTGCAACAATTTCTAACAATTCCAGAGGACTCAACATCATTAAAGCTGCAAGCAGTCTTTACCTAACGCAGATAAACTAGCGTTGCAGACTGATAACTGCACTACAAAGATCATTATCAAATCTACCAGTAAGTAAAGTAAAATACTTACTTCTTCTGTCTCCTCATAAAAAAATACATCTTTATTTTATTTACATTACACAGCACTACCAAAACAATAAAATATTAGACATTGAGAAAATTGGTAATTTTTGTTTAGTTTTGATTAAATTATTTAGAGTATATCCAGCTCCAGTTTCAAAGGCACAGACTGAGATAAGATACTCAATTTTATTTACTAAATCAAAACAAATGTAAAAATGAAAATTAAAAAAACATGTGCAGCATTAGTATAATAATAAAAATAATATATATATTTATTAGCAATTCCCTGTGTGGAAAGATAATGTGATTTCAGTGTCTGTAGAGAGAAGGAATTTCTCCTGAACTGTAATATGAATATGAAAAATACTATTTTAAAGTTACAAAAGAAAAAAAAAAGTAGTGCTTTATTGCTACCCACTAGGGAAAGGCCATAGCGCTCAGGTACTACTGGTGAAGAACTCACACAATGTGTATATGCTTGTCACTGGCCAGCATCAACCTTCAAGCAAAAAAATAAAATAATTTTGGAGAGAAAAAACTGTACTATTTCAACAAATAAAGAATGTTAGGGCTACACAGCTAACATTAATTATGGAAAAAAAAATTATGTTAAAATTTGCAAGGCCAAATTTGTCTTCAAGAATGGAATAAAGATACTTCAGCAGAGGATGATCAGAGTCAAAGTGAATGTATCTCCTACTCTTTTCTTTTGCCTCACTAGATGATTCACAAGCAAATTACTCCTTCCTTCTCTACACTCCAGAACCGTTTAATAATTGTCATCAAAAACTAAAAATGGTGTCTATCAAATAAGATGGTCCTTCAAGAGTTCAGAGAAAACAAACAAAAATACAAAGTTATTCAGTGACGAACATGAAGTAAAATTTTATATTGCAGGTATTACTGTAGAATAGTTCTTCCTTAGATTAATATGCTGATTTAATGATGGATAAGAAAATGAACAAAGTAAAAATTACTAATACTCTACCTACAGGTTTTGTCAGCCTGAGATCCCTTTTTCCACACCACACATTAGCCTGGACAGGTAAATACTTCCACCAGATTACAATGCAAGTGAAAATATTAATTGTTATTTTCGAGGCTTTTCAAGTAAAAAGTGTTGAACCTGAAGAATTTGCTATAAATTGGTATTAGCAATTCAAGCAGATCTTGCTAATTAACAGGGCTCTTGTGTATCTTGTTAGCTGATTTTTCTTTTGACAGCATTTTAGTGGTCATGCATCTAATAAGAAAAAAGGCCATAAAATGCATAGCATACCAGCTAAGAGAAACATGGGCATCAAGCAATTTCTCTACATTTTGCAGCAGTCAAAAATAAACAATTTTTTTTTTCTCCATAAAACTAGGACCTAACAATGTATTTTCATCAACCTGTCAACAGTAAAATATGAAGGATGTTTCCTCAGATGAAGAAATAGAGGAAGAACAGAAAAGTGGGGAATGTATTTTATTGGAAACCTTGGCATTCTACAGGAGTGAAATACAATCTCAGTCCTCACAAAACAGCATCCTTTTTCATATATTTTCAAATACTTTACTTTAACAAAAATTATTAAAAAAAAAAACAAAGTGTAGGACTGGGAATTTCTGGTTTTGTAATGTAAGAATCTCTGCTCAGTTTCTTAAAAAAAAAAAAAAAGAGGATTTCAGACATCTATACATGTTTGCATACTATAAAATAATACCCACCATTTAAAATGAGCTCAACTATAATCTAGCCTGTAGAGACTACAATGAATAGGGAGAATGTAAAAATGCAGGGAAGACTTAACACGTGAAGGATTCTGTTCCTCCATTCAGCTATGCTGAAGTACACTACAGTAGGGCTTACTCACAATAACTGTAATACCACCAGAAAGCAATTTCAGTAACGTGTCTGTTTATTTTAAACCAAATGTTTCCATTTCATTACGTTGGTGTGCTGCTGACTAAATTTTAAGCACAAGTTCAACGAAAACTTAACTAAAACAGGGCCCTTTATTCTCAACAGTGAATTACACCATTCAGAAACACTGGAAGATTAGATTACTCATGAGACTAAAGACATTTTTTTCAAAGACAATGCTCAGAAGTGGACAGCTGAGCAAGAAGTGTTATTGGAAGAAAATCCCAGTTCCAAAATACTTCTAATTGCATTTTAAAAAATTGGAAAAGGAAAGAAAAAAACAAACATCACACTAAAACAAAAACAAAAAACCACCAGTGAACCAAAGCAAGTGAGGTATATCTTACAGCTATGGATAAACTGCTGTCTACTCATGCTTTTTCCAGGAAAGGTTGCGTCTTTGCATCTTCTCTAAGTCGATCCAAAGTACTAGCCTTCTTTAGGCACATTCTTAGTGTCTGATATTTCAACAATACACTACTCCGCCCAGCAACAGTCTGGTTTATGAAGAAGCAGTAACAAGGTACTCTAATAAGCTCAGAGAGTTCTCAAAGCATATCCCTGTAATTTTCTCTGTTGCATTATACATTTGTGTGCCTGAATGCTTGCTTATCAACCTGCTTACCTACTGATACAGGTCCTACAAGCGTGCAAAGAAACAGCACAATGTGAAGATGGCCAAGAACTAAACCACAGATTCTATTTTTTTTTTTTTAATTACTATTTTCAATTTTAAAACAAAATATCTTAGCTGGAAGATGTGACCCAGGAATTAGTGTGTAAAGCTAATCATTCTCTAAGCAGTTAATAGTTCAGCAATTACAAAATTTCATTTTCAGAGATTTTTTTTCTTCTCACACAAGCTTCACAATTTACTGTGTATCAAGCCACCTTCTAATGACACACTTCAATGCATACATATATATGTATATATGTGCATATATATACATAAGTCTACATACACATACATCGAAACGCATACATATTTGCATACCAATGTATATATATTACATATCCCTCCCTATATGACCACAAAAACCATGACTCCTGAAGGACTAATTGCATTCATTCATTTTCTTTCCCCAGCATGAAGCTGGTAGATTGCTGGGATCATAGCAACAGGGGAGAGAAAGGAAGGCTCATCTTTATCTGTCCCTCTCTAAAAGGACATAGGGCTAGCAGAAAGAATGCAGTTAAGTGTCGTCACTATGCGCATTTAGGAACGATTTAATAAGGCATTTCGTGAAGACCATGTACCACTTAACAAGGTGCCTTTCATACTGGGGAGGACACCAGTGAAACTATTGTTCTTTGTGTAGTTTTTCCATAGCATGTCTCAAACTGTTTCAAACCCCATCCACTTTTAAAATAAACACCAATATTGGTTTGGAGACACAAGGTGTTAGTGAAATAATTAAAAGCACAAAAAATAGATGTAAGAAATTGAAGGCTCTACTACTGATCTTTTAATTACAAGAGATCAGTCGGAGATTTCTTCGGCTTTCAGAGCAGTGTGTAACTGCCTTCTTCCTATTACAACCATTTCTGCATGTTTTCCTTCATCACTATGCACAGGCAGAACTATTTCTGGATGGCAAAAAAAAAAAAAAAGAAAAGAAAAAAAGAGAAAAGCCAAACCAAACAAAAAACAGCCACGACTTCAACATATATAACCAACATGCCCTGGTGAAATCTGCAAACCCATATAAACGAATAGTTGGACACTCAGACACCCAGCCAGCCAGTGTACTCCTGAGAAGTGCCAGGTGTGCACAAGCAGCCACTGTCAGAGCTTCGCAAAACTAAGTCTATGCATTTGTCTGGTTCAGGGAGGCACTTAAGTACACATCCATTCATCCACACATCTGTAACAGAACTTAAGTTTGTCAGTATGCACTTCAGGGAAGTCAGATGCTTCTCTGAATCAGTGCCTAAATACTCAGCTACAAAATTCACCTACATCTAAGACATCTAGATTGTGAAAATCTCGTCTATGCATAGAATTTTCAGAAGCATCTATTCATTTTTCAGTTCACTGCTCCCAAGTGTCTATCTTAAAAAAAAAACCTCTATCAATATTGATCAAATTGTGGTATCCATCTTAATTATGGGAACTCATCAGTTGAAGTTGAAATTATTTTTCAGTATCTAAATTCTCTATCATCTGATTTCTTGATTGTATTATCCACATAAATACACAAATAGAAAAAATATCAGCATCCTGTGTCTTTGTAACAATTCTCTTGTAGATGTAACCTTATACAAAATTTTCTTGTATAAGATACAGCCAAATCCAATAATACTCCTAGTAAAAAAAATTTGCTTTCATGAGACTACAGGGTTTGGCCTCTATATATGAACAGAGACTAGACTTGAAATGCAAGTATTTTTAACCACCTTGAAACTAGTAACAATTTATGAAGCTACACAACCTGCCACTGAAAAACTTACAGAGAAATATTAATGCCTAGATATAAACCACAATCTTGAAGCACAAGATTGTAAGCAGAAAAATGTAGCAATTATTACCTCAAGCAGCTCAGCTTGAACTGACAAGATTAAAAGCAGTAGCAAGCACTAAGCAAGTAGACCGCTTCAAAATTTGGCCCAGGTACACGACATTTTGGCTGAATTCTAATTACAAGTACACTAGTAGTCAGGATTTAACGAATATACTCCATTACAAAACAACCTCCCCAAACTATTTTAAGTGTTGGATTCAGAATATTATTCTTTGACAATAATCCGTTTCTGTCCATATAAGAACACATATGCAAACAGTGCTGAAAGACTAATGCACTTTAAGGTGATAATTAGAATGTATGTACAATTAATTCTAAGTGTACATAAATAACGAAAATATTAGAACACATTTTCAAGCTTACTTGAACATAAAAAAGGAACAGAAAACCTTATTTTGTTATCCTTCAAAATCCTAATACTTAAACATATTCTCATGTAGAATTAGACTACAGCATTTATGGTATTTCATATATGTTGATAATTAAATACAAAACAAAAATAAGGCACATGAATACTTAAAAAAATTCTAAGAACAGACTTAGGCTCTGTAAGAATGTACAACTTTGTTACTCATACATACTAATAATAATGATCATAGAACGTTTTTAATTGTTCTAGCAGAACTCTGGCAACTAACCAAGAAATGTAATATGAACTCATAGGATTTTTTTATTTACCAAAATATTGTTCACCCTAGGAGCACTTATCAATTGGAACACCCATCTATTTACTAATGAGTCTTTTAATACAGATGACATCTTTATGTATTTCAATAAATTGCTGGAGTTTTATACTAAAAACATAAACACCACCATATCTGAGAGTACAGTCATTATCAAATTCTTCAGTTTTTTTAATGAAACCTTAAGAGTGCCTTTAGTCACTGTCAAAATTATTAACATTTCATTTTTAAAGTGAATTAATTAGTTCTACAACAGTTTGTTAATTCTGAATCAATACAATAAAGGCGTAAACAAAAGCACAATGGTGTCGTTTGTGTTTAAATAATTATATTTTGTCTTCTAATTTCAAATGATTATCACCAAGTAAGAATCCCTACTTACTTTTACGTGTATGAAAAACAGATTGTTAATCTCCTAAGTCTATCTCTGGAAGCACATAAATCACTGCAAAGTTACTCCTGAAATGTTGTTAACTGCTGTAAAAATTTTGATAACCAAAGTGAATTTTGCCTTTAGCTTAGATTCTGACAAAACAAATCCAAAACAGAAGTGTTTTCTTTTCTTTGGGTCTCTTACACCTACCATTCAGGTGTTTGCCTGTTTTTCTGTAATGATCGTGTAACTTGGAAAGCACACAAAAACTGGCACACTGTATAAATCAAAGGAGAAATACATCTGCACCCTACTCTTTCTCATATTTTTAACTCATAGATAAATATCACATGTCCGAATAGATATTTTCATTGTGAGAACACAGTGAATATTTTAAGAAAAGAAGTAATGTTTGTTTTTAAATGCGAACGTTTAGAAACATGTCACGATTAACTCCTCCTGCAGTGTGTGCAAAAATAACAAAAATAAGTTTTCTTTGCAGTCTGCTGATGTTTAATGTTGGACTATGAAGAGATTTCATTAACAGTAATAAAATAAAATTAAATTTCCTAGAATTCTTACAAATCCATTCAGTGCGCAATACCTACTGGCTAGCTAAGTGTTGCTTGTACCTGCAACTGTCTTTACCCATGTGCAGCTATTGTGTTAGCTTACCACACACAAGAGAACAGAAGTGAAAAATCTTGAATGTAAGATTATTTTTGAAGTATTTTAGCTGTTATGCCAGCAACATGCACATTTAATTAAACCTATTTATTTCAACAATCCTCCTTCTGACCAGTGGGATTTGCGAATATCACTTTATATATATATATATATATATATTTTTTTTTTTTTTTCCTAGCAGTGAGATTTCATTTTGCCTAACAAAAAAGAGAAAAAACTCTGGATTTGAGAGACAGGCAAATTTTTGGGACATGTGTTCTTTGATGGGTGACGTGAGATGCAACTTTTCTTCTTATTTATGCTGAGCAGTTTTTTTCAAGTTACACATGTAGAAAGAAGAAAATGTAGAGATAGGCATTTAAAAATTACAGATGTTCTAATTCCCAAGCATGATTGTTACTGTGTATAAATCCTCTTTGTCTCATACTTTTTGTGCCAACTATTTATTGCTGAAGCATTGTTACCAGAAACACAATATTGAAGTGCTGGACAGACTAGCTAACTCTGGGCACTTTAAAATTCTGCCCGTTAACTTCTGCATCACCTATTTTGAAGCCGCTCTGGAATACCGAGTAGAGGAGTTTTCTGCAGCCAATACAGATCTATTAAAAAACATGACCTGTGACAAAAATCAATGTGCTAATCTCAGACCAAACAGCAGTATCAGAAGCATAAAAAAGAGATAACCTAAGATAAAATGTCCCCAAATTTACTTAGACCAGCTTGACAGGATTTTTTAAAAAAAGTAAGTCCGCTCAAACGCACTTTAACAAGGCAAAAAATTTAATACCAGATGACTTTTTATCCAAACACATGGATACCATTTGGAACAAAGCTGAAATGTGCTGATGTTAAACACGATGGAAAACTCCAGAAAAATTAAATGAAACCTTCCCTTCCAGTGGAAGGTTCGTTCAAGTGCATGCAAAGCCTACTGTCAGAAACCCTCTGGCGCGCCTCGGCGCGAGGGAAGCGGGGAGGCTGTGTCCCCGCTCAGCCCCGACGGGGACACGGGCAACTTGCCGTCCTGTCCCCGCTGGCACCCGCATGCCCTCCGCCCGGGACGGCGTACCTACCTCGCCTCGTCAAGGCTGCCTCTGGCCTGCCCGGGAGAGCCCCCCGCCGGGCAGGCATTGCAGGGCAAGGCAAGGTAGGGTACGGCAAGGGGAAAGACACCCCTCCGCCGCGGCTATCGCCGACAACGATCCCTCCTAGGGCTGCCGCGAATCCGGGACCGGCCTCCCCGCTCCATCCCGCCGGGGAATGAGACCCCCGCCTCTCTGCCCAGGCCCGGATCCCCGCTACCGGCGGGCGGCTAGGGGCCGCGCCCGCCTGCCGCAGGAGCCTGCCGGGGCACAGCCGGGGGCCGCTACCTGTGGCCCCTCATCCCACCCAAACTCCTGGAGCAGGCTCGGCGGTGGGTCGCCGCACTGCGAGAGGAGCCCACGCCGCACCGAGGGTGCATCCGCCCGGCGCCCACGGACGGCGGTGGCCTAGCCCGGGGAAGCGTCTAGCCTGGTGCAGCGCTGGGCTGGGGAGGGCGAGAAAAATACCACCCGCCACGCCGTCGCTGCCTATAGCCCTAACCCTCCAAAAAATGAAGTTTTCCACCCCACCTTGCAGCCGAGGGAGTTCTACAGGCGCTAGGCAAGAGACGCCAGCGCTAGGGCGCTGCTCCCCGCCCGCCGAGCCCCCAGCCTGCCGCCGGTGAGCACCCGCGGCCGCCCTGCGTACCTGGGGTTGGTGCTGTTCCAGTAGACGGCGTAGCGGTCGGCCACCGCCTTGGCGCCGGGCTCCTGCCCGCGCACGCACACCCACAGCGCCGCGACCGCCAGCAGCAGCATCTCCACGTGCAGCATCGCGCCCGGCCGGCGGTGAGACGGGATGCAGAAAAAATTAAGAAAGGTGGAAGAAAAAAAAAAAGGGGGGAGCAATCGGGACCGAGCCGCGGCGCGGGAGGTGTGGGGATAAATAAATAGCGAGGCGCAGAGGCGGGTGGGCTCCGCGGCGTGCCGCGCTGCAGCGAACGGAGGGCGCCTGCCGCCGCAGACGGGCAGCCGGCAGTGAGGCGCAATCCGCGGTCCCTCAGAGAGCCTCACCCCGGCAGGGGTGGGTGGGGGCCGAGGCGGGCAGCGGCGGCAAGCGGCGGGCGGTGCGCATTCACTGAGAGTCCCGTGCGGAGCCCACGGCACGACATACACCGGCCCGCCGGCGCGGCGGGCGAAGGGCGCCGCTCCTCCGCCCCCTGCAAGCGGCCGCGGCGGCGCTGGCTGCGCGAGCCCGCGGCTCAGTGGCGGCCGGGGTACGCGGCGATGGAAGGAGAGAGGGGGAGAAAAGCAGGGAGGATGGGAAGGAGATCGTCCCCCTGGCAACCCACGGGGGGTCCTGGTAGTATATTAAAGGCCGCCGGTTGGAAGAGGGGCGAGAAGTACCACCAGATCTTAAAGTACAAAGTTTGTGTCTTCCTTCCTGGCCCTCCTCCCCCTGCAAATGAAAAACAAAACACACACACACACACCAATTAAAAAAAAAAAATTAAAAAAAAAGGAGAAAAATATGAATAAAAAGTGGGGGAGAAGCAAAAGCCCTGAGGAGTTTGTTTGCTGCGCTGATGGAGTTGGGGAGCCTGTCCTGCAGCACAGAGAGTGTCTTGAAGGAGACTTTGTGAAGTGGTTTTCTTGTCCTTCCTGTTCCTGGGCGGTGGATGCACCAAGGACTGAGCAACAGCAAAGGCGGAAAGAAAAAAAAAAAAAAAGGTGCGGGCAGAAAAAAAAAAAACCAACAACAACAACAAAAAAACAACAACGGCCAATCCAAGAAATATTGCGGCGTGGAAACCAAGGAGATGGAAATAAAAAAATGTTTTATGAGAGGGCGTGGAAAAAAGCAAAACCTCTGAGAAGTGGTAAATCAAGCTTGTGAGCTCCGCTGATGATGCTGGTCTTGGCTGGCCTCTCCAGCTTGGGAGACGAACGGCGCGGTACGACGAGGTGCAGAAGTCTCCAGCTTCAGCCTCCCGTAGCCTCTCTGTGGTAAAACAGGGCCCAGTCCCGGGAACATCAACTTCTGCGGAAGGACAAAACAGTTTGAACGAGCAGGAATGCCTGAGAGAAAAAAGAATCCACCCCTTAGATGACTACATAAGGTGACTGAAGAAAAAAGCCCTCAGTTCTTCTCTTGGTCTTCCCCAACAGCTGCTCCCCTTTTGCCTCTGAAGCAGCAGCAAGAGCAGTACGGAAAAATATACTAGGCCAGCAGGCAAATAAATAAACTTGAATGCAGCGGCAGGCAGGGAGGGATTGTAAAGAGCGACGAGGATTGGAGGGGCAAAAGTCAGTTTCGGAAAAAAAAAAGCTTTATGGGAGGAAAAAAAAAATCTTTAAGCAGTCACGCCCCCTTTTGCAATGACCGGTCCCTTCACTGCGTGTAAATCCGACATCAGCAGCCTGGAAAAGCTAGGAGCCTGGCGTGCTGGGTTGTCTCTGTGCATGCGTGAGTGCGACAAGCAGCCGCAGAGATACATACGCGGTGTATAGAGGTACACACGCATACATACATGTACATGCGTGTGTCCGAGGCGGGATCTGGCACCGATGTGTGTGAGGGATGAAGGCGAGGAGGAGGTGCAGGCAGCCAGCTCGCAGCACGGCCGTGGCTGCTTGATCATGTGGGATTTTTGCATGCAGTTTACTTGGGAAAGGCGGGGGGGGAGAGATTTGCCAGCGCAGCCAGTCAGGGGACAGCCTGCTGTTTGCTTATAGATTGCCTTTTTTTTTTTTTACACCTCGACCTGATTGGCCTGCAAGACGAGAAAGGAGGTGTCGTCCCAGGCTTCTCCTCCTCCATGCCAAAAACATACCCAACCCCACCTTCTGGAAACCTGACTAATTGAATTACTGAGACATCGGAGTGTTTTCTGCGCAGCCTTGCTGCTACATGTAACCCTTTCGGCGCCGGATGCTACGATAGTGTTTACGCGGGCTGTGTACGGATGAGTTTCCGTCTGCCACGGAAAACAATATGACAAGTAATTCAAACGTAAAATAAAACTTCTTCCCCACTTTCCCGCGCGGTGGGGCTCGGCTCGCATGCCCCGAGGCATGCCCGGCACGGGCTGCGCGGGGGGACCGGCCGCATCGCTTTGCAGACCGCAACCGTACGCTCAAGCGTTGCATGAGCCAGCGAAACGCGGGCGGCTGTTCCGCCGACGGGAGGGAGGCTCCGCTCTGCTCCGCTTCGCCCTTCACCCGCCTCAGCCGGAACTGCTCTGGCGGCGGCCGCGCCGGGTCCGCCAGCGCCTGCCCTGCGGCGGGCAGGGGCGCGCGGCGGGTGGGCACGGGCCCCGCGCTTCGCCGCCAGGAAGCGGCAGCTCCGCGGACGAGGCGCCGCCGAGGCGCCGCTCGCCGCCACCCACGCGCCGCCAGCAGCCGCGGCGCCCCGCAGCGCGCGCAGGTGAGCGCTCCCGCGGGAGGGGCGGGGCGCGCGCGTGGCCGGGGCCTCCTCCGGGGGAAGGGCGCTCCCGCCGCCCCCGCCCCGCCGGCGTTGCCGGGGCGACAGCGGCCTGACGGGCGCCCCGCCGCCGGGACCGCTGGGCCGGGTCCGCATCGCCCCGTTCGGAAGCGCCCCGACTCCCCCCAGCGGCGGAGGCCCGCGGCGCAGGGGCGGGGGCGCTTGCAGCCCCCCGCGGGCAGAGCGGGCCGAGCACCCGCGGCCCTCGCCTCGCGGCGTCGTTCATGTGGGGCCGGGGGACTCTTCCATTCTCTTTTCCTTCTTTCTGGTGTGGTTTTTCCCAGCATGGAGAGAGGTTCCAGGTTAATCTTCGCCGGCCGGATCACCTAATTTCTCCGGCCACTAGCGGGAGGACAGTGGGATTTCTGCTCCTTGCCTTTACCTCGAAAGCGATTGAAGCGAGGGGGCACAGACTGAAGTTAAAAATAAACACTCAAATCCCTTGATTTTTTTTCTTTCGCTAAGGATCTGTACGATTTTCGAATCTTAATTATCAAAGGCCTAGAAACTTGCCTAAATTTTGTCTCCCTGTGGTTTCAGGCATCCTTAGTTTTATTATGTTTAAGTCTGTAAATTAGTCTTCGTAGGATATGAAGTACATCAGCTGAATACCCCAGGTATAACAGGCACCATAAACACAAACTTTTTTCATTCCTTGTCATTAAAAAAAACTCAGCATTTCCCATTTTTTGCTGTCTTTGAATGGGGTTCTTTGAATAGGAATGGGCATATCCAATGTTTCCTTTTTTTTTTTCCTTTTTTTTTTTTCCCCTTCAGCACAGACAGATACATGGAAATCACTGCCATTACAGGAATCAGAATCAATAACACTTTGGGGGCTTTTTTTTTCAAAAATCTCCTCACCCACGTTTGTAAGGAAAGCTGCATGATTTTTTTTCTCTTTGTTCATGCCTCATGAGAAGCATCACAGAGAGTGAGGGGTTGGTTTGTATAACTTATAACACCTTTTAACAGCAGAGTCAGAGCTCAACCTAGTATATTAAATGCCCTTGCAGGACCATAGTACTTGGGTTTTTCTTTAACGCACACACAAAACTGTGAGAAGAAGTCAAAGTATCAATAACTGGAAAAACATACTAACTATAGCGGTAAGCTATCTCTTTTTCTTTGCTTTACTTAGCAAGCAAGTTGTAGGTGACTGTATCTTATTAGTTTATAAACAATACAAAGACATAAATCCTTTGGACTCAGCGTAAGAAGTAATTAATTATCTAAGTAGAAAAAATAATAGTTTAATGAACAGAAAGTGAGCCTTTTGTTACATCATAACCAATTCCTATGAACTCATCAAATACCTAATAACCAGAAGCATGCCAGCTTCTAGTCCAGTCTCCATTTTGGTGATTACATTATTAAATAATTATTGATATCGTAGTTGTAATCTTCTTCTGTATACCAGTGGCCTCTGGCCTTCATTTGGTAGAAAGGTAGAGACTTAAGAAGTGATTCAACATCAGTTAAACTGTTTTGAATACAGTGTTCAGAATAAATAGTATATATGCACAGTAAGCATCTGAAACTGCCTCTGACAAGCCTCTTTAGCGGGCCCTGGATCTCCAGGTTTACAGCATAAATGAGTCTTCAAAATACACTGTACAACATGTACTTTCTTGGTAGTTGCACAGAATTTCAGTGTATTGATATGCTGTGCTGCAGTTACTACACTCGTTGATCATGTACCTCAAAATAATTAAACTAAGCACAGCTTAAGACTCAGTTGAAGGGAAAAATGATGTATCTGTAGATTTTTTTTTTGTTTATTTCCCTCCAAACACAGAGTATTTCTGTCGTTTTTCAGCAATACTTAGTATCTTAAACAGATAAAAATTACTTCTAGCATTACAATGTAAGTAGAACTGTTAAGGTAATTTAAATAATTTGCTTTGCGATTCACAGATACTTTAGCACCCATGAAACAAAACAGCAGAGATATCTCTATACATTTTCCTATAGCTTGTGTGTGATATTTTTATCTTTTATAAATTTGAGTAGTGCTTCAGAAGTAAAACTAACTAGTAGGGTCCAGTCTAGCTTGTCCTGACATTAATGCCAGTGACTTCAAGGAGTTAAACCAATCCCATTGAGTTTTTTTTCCTTTTGTTAAAATCCGGAGAATTAAGGAAATACATTTTTGGAAAAAATGGATGCATACTGCAAATCAGTAAAGAATATAGATGCATTTCAAAACGTTTTTCTAAATTTTCTGAAAATGTAATTTTTTAAACTGTGTGTTTCCATTTCAATAGAATATGTTTAAAGGTAGCTGGGCAGAGAAATAAATAATCCTCTGGTTGGTCTGTGTTTAAATAATCTTTGATGTTTTGTTAAAAGAACTGTACAAAAACAGAGCCTTTTGTTTATCAGTGGCACCCCTAGAAATGTGTTTTTCAAGACCTGAGAGCATCATTCTTTCTTATAATTTTAAGCACTCTCTGTTCCCATAAATATCTTGCTGAAAAAAATGGTTTAGAAGCAATCTCAGCTTCAGGTTTTGCAAATTAATGACTGAACAGAATGCTTAATCGCTACAAATTCTCTCATCTTTTACTGTAATTTCTGATACTATAAGCTGTCAAACTTTAATACAGAACAAAATCTTAGAGTAATTTCCATATGAGAGGAGTAGGTACCAAAGGCACAAATAATACTGTTACAGAGAATAACTGAATTCCTTTTAGAGAAGTGTATTCATCGTTTCATTGCAAATATTCTCAAGTAAAATAAGTGTTTGCTTTCTAGGTGATTTCTTCAATTTAAAGATATTTTTCCCTCTCAGATACATTTACATATGAGAGACTATGTGTGTTTACTGCATACGTAGATTTTTTTTTTTCTTTTTCCCTGAGTTGAATAAATCATATATGGAAGAGAACAGAATTAAATGGCTGTGGACAAACCTGACCCAGTATTTACTTGTGTATATGACTATTTTCAGCTGGTTAGAACAGACTAATTAAATTATGATTCTTGGTATTCTTTTTATTAAACTGTCTGGCAACTCCCTCACTTCTCTAACCCTCATTTTCCACTCTACCAGTCAGAGATAACATATATGCTTACTTTACTGTGATGTAATGAGGCTTGATAACTTCATGTTTTTAGATGTTTAAAGGAGTAACTTTGAGATCCTTGTGTAAGAAAATGAAATGCTGAAACGGAAAAAAACCAGTAATGAATTCTAGGCAACATTTGGCGAAATACCATCCAGAGACATCTTCAGGCTTGTTATTGTGTCCAGAAATCTTAAATATTTATTTTTGCATATGGTTCTTAAGAATTTGCTGTTGTTTTTAGTGAAAATTACCTACGGTTATCAGCTTTGCTTCCATTTCAATTTGTCAGTTCAAAATCTGTGTGTCCAGCTGAGTAGTCGAAAGACCTTCAGCTCACAAGTTATGCAAGACCTCTTCAGCATGTAACTATTTGGATGTTAGCCTGGAAACCTCAGAAGTTTAATACATTGAGGAAAACTTTGAGGAAAACAAAAAGAATGTCCTAACTATTGACTTTTTTTTTCTTTTTTTTTAAGTTTATGATTAAAGAATTACAAGGAAGGTTTTAAAAAACATAAATGAAGCAGGGTATTTATCTAGCCCCTGAGACAATACAAAATAATTCAGTGAAGTTCAGTGTGATGTTTCCTCCATGTATATAGGTAATCACAGATACAGTGTGTTGCCATTCAAGTTCGTGTTCATTTGTCTTTACAAATACTTTTGTTCATGTTTGCTAAATGTCTTCATTATGAGCAATTTGTTTGTTGACACCCTCTAAAGAGCTCTAAATTTATAAGTCTATGTGAAGTTTAATGTAGTTGTTTTGAAAGTCCAAATAAAAGCATTTGTTTGTACCCAGTCAAGATCCTATGTACAGTTTCTGGCTTTACAAAAATTAAATCCCATTGCACTGATCTGTCATTAATATTGAGATAACAAGGATCACTGAAATAGCCCAGGGGTAAAGCCAAAGTAAGAAAAACCATGCTCCTAGAATAAAAGTATAGCTTTCCTTTTTGCCATCCACTCCAGTTCTTCCTCACACTCTAAATTAAATATATTAATTTAAAGATCTTTTAAAAAGACTTTCGAAAGCTGTTGATCAGTCTTAGTTTATTATAGAGTCAATATTCTACCAAACCTCCAGTTTTGGTATTATCACTGTGGAAACAAATACTTAGAGATTGTAGGTCAAGAAAGAATAAATACTTGCAATAAAGATTAAATACTATGCTGTAATAATAAAGTGTCAGACAAAAAATAACAATCAGATACAGTGGACAGCATGAGTATGACTATCCCAAAATTCCTGTTCACTCTTGCAAAAACCTCTGTATTGAGTAGATACACATTACAGATTGTGTTACATGAGCAGGCTCTCATTTCAGCATCTCTGCATCTCCTATGATGACATGGCAGGATTGAAACCAGTTAAAGTAAATAATAATCCAGTTTGACCTTGTGATATTTTTGAACAATATTTTGTGTTGCTTGCTGTTCAAATGCCCATGCCAAGACTGTATTTTGCCGGAGTTCTCTTAATGAAAGTTAGCTTTTCAGGATACTTTCTCCACACTGAGTGACTGCAGCTGGTGGTCTAGAACATCAATGTTTTCTTAGGAACTCTGTTTTTAAGTAGTCTTCAAAACAGAAAGAAGGAGATGAAGAAAACAACAGACAAACAGGGAAAGGGGAAGAAAAAAAAAAAAAAAGAGACCTGCTGCTAAAACTGAATACTGAATTCAAAATAATATATGACAAGAAATGGGTGTTTGCAGGTATATGTGGTTCATGAATTTGTAACAATACATTCATTAGGGGACAAATAATTGATGTTGTTTATGGGCTTGCTGTCTTTTGTTTGTGCCTTGCTAAGTCTTGTTGCATGGGATGGACAGATAGCATGCTTTTTTTTCTGTCTATGTTCAGATAAATGGAAAAAAAAGTTAGAAAATCAAGGCAAGACTGGACTACTGTTATCATCTGGAAACACGATGAAAACTGTGTATTTGATTGCCTTCACGACCTATCTAGTAAACATGATTATTAATTTTTATTAATAATGCACTTTACAAGAGAAAAAAAAATCCTAAGATACCCTTTAACACTTTTCAGAATTTAATCAACATTCAGGATCATTTTCAATTTAAGTTTGCAAAACTGCAACCATTATTCTTGCTGCCCATTTCACATATGAATCATAAACCATAAAATCGTAAACAGTTTTATCTGTTGCAAAACTGGTGCTTGCTTGTGCATATCTTCCAATGCATAGCAAAGTCTTAGACTTTGACACCATTCCCTCCTCACACATCACCACCCGTCAGCTAATATTACTCATAATAGTGAAAATAAACCTGCGGGGGGGGGGGCGGAATAGAAAAACAAAGAGCTGCGAAGTAGTTTATTACAGACCACGCTACAGCTCTGCTCTGTTAGAACTGGAGGCACTTACCCTGATACGGAGCACAAGTAACAGAGAGTTATAGTCTAAAGACAGCTCTAA
This sequence comes from Nesoenas mayeri, assembly GCF_963082525.1. NCBI lineage: Eukaryota > Metazoa > Chordata > Aves > Columbiformes > Columbidae > Nesoenas > Nesoenas mayeri. The sequence continues at coordinate 40,918,998 of NC_137542.1, forward strand.
GGAGTTTGTATGCAAAGCTACCTAAATGGCCCAAGATAGTCCTTCCATTTAGGAAACTTAAGAGCTCCTTGCTAATGCAAGCTTTGTGTGCATTACACGGAGAGCCATTTGCAAATGAGCTGCTTTCTTCACAGAAGCAAGAGACCTAATGGTGAGTTGCTATGTGCCACAGATGGCACGTGCTCTATGCAGATGGTGGTCTTCAAAATGGCTGTCAGCACGGCACAAAGGTTGCCTCAGTGGATGTAGGGTGTGTAGCTTCTCACCAGTGCTGTTTACTTTGTCGAACAACAGTTCGACTGGTACTGCAGCAATGGAACAAGGTCCTTAGCATTGTGGAGGAAATCTTATCTGGTTAAAAGAACAAATAGAAACAAGATATATATATTGTTGCAATAAATTAGCGAGCAAATTCCGGAGAAGTCTGTGTGCAGCTATGCAGCTGGGAAGGTCTGAGTTGGATTAAAGAAATCAGCTGTTTTAGTGATTAAATGCTGAACATGCATTTACTTCATGTAATGTTGAAGATACTTGCAGTTTCTTTAGCTATAGTGTTGGTACTACAACAGTGTTTTTAATGAAAAAAACATTTCTTAGACTGATGTGACTAAGAGAAAATCCACCCTTTCATTTAAAAAATACATTTCTGCATAATTTGCACAGTAGAGTTTGAAGAGTGAACCCTAAGTGTTTTTTAATTTTCAGATCTCTGATTCTATAACTGGGCATTTGCAGTCCTGTGTTTGTGTAAATTCCATTACACAATAGAAAGAAGAGATCTAGCAAAGACATTTTGGAAAGCAACTGAACCACAGCTTTGAAGACAGCAGCGTAAGAGAAGGGAGTAGTGGAACATTTTCTTAACCCTCTTTATTTCTAAACCTGAGAAGACCACTAACATAGCAGTTCTGTTGTAGATTTCATATGCATCCTTTTACATTGCACACAGCATACCAAGTTTCGCTGACTCTTGAATTCTGATGGATTACACACAGCCAGACAAGAACAAGGCAAAATTAGCTGCCATGTGTGATCTATGTCAACAAAATAGACATCAGCTTGACAAATGCCAGTCTGATAATTGTCTTGGAAAGCCAGAAGTAGGAAAGGAATAAGGTTAATTTTTTTTAAGGCTGCTTAGGAAGACTTTGATTATAGTCTGATGGTCAGTGAAACTGCTGTGAATATACTGGAGAATGAATTTATGAAAACATAGTGAAAGTTTGAATGACATAGTCTGCTTTGAACCAGTTATAAGATAATATTATTCTCCTTATCATCAGCTGTGGCATAGCCTTGCAAATTGTTGTACCATTAGAGAAGAAAATATGAGAATTTTATTTTCTTAGATTATAATGTCAAAAACTTAGATGAGAGGAAGTACTCTTTTGGCACTCATGATCCCTCTTGTTTCATTATGATTTTTTTTTACATGTTCCATTGCAGCTTAGCTTAACTTTGCACTGCTTAATGAAAATTGTTCATGAAAATATTACTTCTTGAAATTGAAGTTACAGAAGAATTGTACAGTTAAAAAATTAATTTCACATCTTTTTGGCAATCGTTTCCTTTTACCGTCCTTCATTTGGGACCTTTGCCATACATACTTCAAATACATGCATCTTATATTTGACATTGGAAAGGTGTTCTCAGAACTGATTATATCCAACTTCCATTTCAAAGTGAAGAAACCAGAGGAGATCATGCAATCCAGCTAACCGATGCCTAAAGAACAGTTCTGAAATGTAAGTCTATCTTACAGTTATGGAGGGAAAATGCCGAAGTTAAGAACTGAGCAATTAATGATAAATCATAAAAGGGTAGAAATATGATCATGAAAAGAATTCATAAGAAGATTTGTAAATTGAAAGGAATTATTAATATCTTGTAAGATACACTATGTATTCTTTCTTTCTTAGAGCATTTAGCATTTCCGCATAAACAAAAGAGAAAAAATAGTTATACTATAGTATATATAGTATATATATAGTATATATAGTATATATATATATATATATATAGAGTATATATAGTATATATATATATAGTTTTATACTTCTGAATTCCTTTGTCAACAGGCATATGGCAGAAACAGAATGGAAAATCGTGTTACTGTAGAGGCTGCTGATGAAATCAACAGATCTGCTATCACTTATGACAGTAAAAAGGTTTTCATTTTGAGTGACAATTTATTTTTTCTGCTGTGCAAATGTCACTGCTTCTTCTCTGAGCGAAGACATAGGAGTAACAATTAATTTTGTATAACTATTAAGCCTTACTTCAGAGAGGAAACAAAAAAAGGGGGGTGGGGGGAAAAAAAAAAAAAAAAAAAGAAAAGAAAACAACAAACAACTGGACAAGTCAAACCAGAATGTGACATTCAATGCCTGAGGTCAGCCATCACAGTGAGACTTTTTATTACTAAGTTACATAGGATTTCACCAGTTTGACTTTTCTTTAACACGTATTAGAATATCAGACCTTTATCAGAAGGAATTTGCCATGTAATTTATTGCCACATCTTTCCATTTAACAGATCCCTGAGGTTAAATTCCACATTTGTCTGCATGACCTAATAAGTAGCAGAATGGATATTCTTTATTCAAGCAGTGCACCACTAACATTGCAACTGCTGTAATAGCCATGCTCAGTTAAACTTCTTGCTTCTGGAAGCCGCTGAGTGAGACTCTCACACACTGAGCATACTCATTTCTCATTATCTTCAGTGCAGTAAAGGATGCCCAAAGTTGTACGGGACTGAATTCAACAGGACTAAGCCTACGGCACCTAAATCTTCCATGAGAAGAAAATCAATGCGTCATTAGAAAACATAACTGATTGTGCCCAGAATCCATGCAAATTGTCAGAAAAATTAGGTTGCAAGTCACTTATAAGAAAAGCTATAACAACACACTTAACACAGTCCTGCCAATATCATGCAGATCTGCCACAGCAGGGTTTAACTTGCATGGCTTGTATCTATAAGATACTGCATAGGCTTTAGGACTTAAGAGATTCTCATATATGTAATGTAAATGTAAATATGTAGTAGTCAAGAAATCAAGAATAATAAAGTGTATGATAAATTTTCATTAATAATTGAAAAGCTTTTGTGAAAAATCAAATAGTCAACTGAGTTGAAATTCTACCTGCAAACTTATGCTTACCAAACAAAATACTGTGCATGGTAGATCAAGAAACTGTAGTACATGGTATTTACTGTAACTAGGCAAAACAGCAAAGGATATAATTATAGAATGATAAATAACCCTATAGCATAAAACCTGATATGACTGTTTATATTAGTAGGCTAAATATGGAACTCTAAAGCTTTCTTGCAACAAAGTCCCTTTTTATACATATATAACTGGAAGAAAGCGTATTTTTTCTGAAAATCTTGAAAGGTTATAATCATGGTTTAAAATAAGTAACTCTCATTTTTTCCTTTGTGGTCATCAATTCCACTTCTCCAAAGAACCTCATAAACACAATGGGCCCAATGCCAAAACAAAAATTAAATGCTTGTGTGACCCCCAAAGGAAGACATACTTTAACTATGAAGTATTCTCTGAAGAAACCTTGTAAACCCTACATGAAAGCGAACAATCTAGAGTTTGTGGCATTCACATTTGTTGCTTTGACAGCACTGTTTATCAAAATAACTACAATTTTTTTTAAAAAAAAGACTACTTAATTTTGACTATATTGCTTTTCTGTTGGAAAGGACCTATAAATAATAAGTTCACTAAGTTTTGGGCTTATTTTGCAGTTGATCTTGTTTGTTCCACAGCAGTCAGTTAATCCCTTCAAAGTTATCATCTACTCACCAGTTCATTATTTTCTCTAAGCATAGATGGAATATCTTAAACCTATTTGGAAGCATTTAAAAAGTAAAAAGGTTGGAAAACAACAGTACCCTGCATGTCAGCCCTATAGAGAACTAAAGAACCAGATGCTTTGTTGCATTGTTTTCCCAAGATACTTCTGCTTTCCTTCACCCTTTTCCTTATCTGCTGTGTTTATCTATTTAAACATCTGCACTTAAAAAGCAAGTTAGCTGAAAATCTATAGTTGCACTCATATTACCCTGGTATTCTCTAGCTTTTCTTTGCATTTGTTACTGGTTTATAAGAGCTGGCTGTGATTAGGTAGCATGCATTTTAAGAGAAGTGGCAGTTTAACATCAAAAGATACAGAAGCAGTAAAGGTCTGAGACTTGCACGAAGTTTCCAAATACACAATATACTATTGTTTGTACCACATATGCATAACAATTGTTTGAAAGTATTCAGCCTTGCTTGCTAATAAAGTCTCAGTCATATGCATGGGTCTAGACCATTGGAGTTCTTTATTTGGTCTTCTCCGAAAGACAGAGGCAAAATTCCTCCTGGACTTCAGTGACATCTGGATTTCACTCACAGGGAGTAACTAATCTAACAGAACCAAAGAGTTATGTCTGCAATTTCCACCTAAATAGTGTTAAATATCAGAATACTGTGTCAGAACTCCTATCATAATCGTGTTTTATTTGCAGATAACAGGGGGGAAAAAAAGTATATAGTTTAACAGATTCCAGAAGCATGCAAATTTCACTCCAAAGTCTGAAAGAAAATTCTCTGATTTGTTGCATTCTGCAGGTATGAAGATAAATCTTGCTTAGTCAAGGATCGTGCGGGAGAATATATGGAAAATATAGTTAGTTATGAACAAAGGAAAATGTATGAGGCTGAATGTGAGTTGGAATGTAATAATTAATTACATTCAGTCTTATATTAGCATTTTTACTTGACATTATATGCAAACAGGAGGTGATTCAAGCAGGCATAGAAGTCATAACAATCTAGCAGTGATGAACTAGCCTATGGTTGTTCAAGCAGTAATGTGAAGCAAGGCTGCCTGCAGTAGCCAGGCATTTAATTCATGGTCTCAGTCCTAGGAGATCCTTTCATTTGTTGTATTCTTGTGTTTCTAAGAATCACCACTGGACACTCACAATACACCCTGAAGTATGAGTGGCCTCACAGAAACAGAAGTTATAATGTGTCATGTTTACATACTCAGCAATTTTAATGTATTTTACAAAGGAAGGTAGAGCCTTTTTTGATGAGAGGTCTGAAACATTTGAGTTGGACACTTTTCTACGGGCATTTGCTTCAAGTTAGTAGCTGTGACTCTTCTTTAGGCCCCTGAATTTAGGGATGACTGTGCAATACATATCACTGCTAGCTCAGCAGGTTGTTACCTACAAATACAACATCATTATCTTGTAGTTCTGAAAGCTACTGTTCCTTTTTGTGTGCTTTCATCAGCTGTTCTTGAATAGTCAACAGGAAAACATGCCCAATGATAAAATGGTTTCTGTAGGAGCCACCTCATTAAGAAACTAGAACTGTGGCACACTGCAGTACTAACTTCATTCTACAGCAGTACTCAAAATATCCTTCTATTAGGAACTGCACTAGGACCAAGTTCCTCAGTTTGGGAAGTATGTTGCAGAGAAAACACCATGAAAGGCATGCCTTAGAGCTTTCATTCTGTTTTCACAAGTTCTCCATGGGCCAATTTAACAGGATGCTGCAAACAAGAGGAAGAAATTACTCACCAGGCAAGCATAAGGGGAGAAATAAAATGTAATAGCAGTGAAAACTCTAATTTGGCCTGAGAGTTTGGAGTGACACAAATTAAAGAACTGAAGTCTGGAAGAGTTTTACTACCTATTTCATTGAAATCAGAATTTTGCCCAGTTTAATGTAGAGTAATCCAGGCCAGGATTTATGAACACCCTGCACACTGATACCAAGCAGCACAAAGCTGTATTTAATCAGTTAGCAAGTGGAAAGTCAGAGCATGCTGTCAGTGGTGAGTAGCTTCAATAAATAGTGCCTTTTAGAGTCTTAACAAATGTGTCCTACTATCTTTTTTAGACAAGAGAAGAGCACTATAACCTAAAGTTTATTGATATCATCAACTGGTTTTGGTTTTCTTAAATAAACTGTATTCTCTCACTGGTAACTTTTCACTAACCTCTCAGCTTTACATATCAGCACTCCAGTCCCTCATATCCTCTCTTCAGGTCTGATTTTTTACCATTACAAATACTTAGTTAACGCCACCTGGCCACTCAGAAATGAAAAGATCAGCATTCTATCCAGAATATAGTAGTTTTCATGGTTATAAGACCACTCACAACCCAGATTGTCCAGCAGTCCAGATCTGATATTTGCGTGTTGCACCTTTGACAAATCACTTAACCTCTCTGATCCACAGCTTACATATCTGCAAAGCAGATTTAGTAATAATTACCTACTTTTCACAAGTGTGGAGGAGATTAATTAGTGTTTTTTAAGCACTTAAATCCCTTGTATGAAAGGCACTAAATTAAAAAAATGAAACAAAATGGAACAAATTTTTAGGCTCAGAATTTTAAATGCTGAGAAGGACTATTGTAATAATTTGTTTGATCTTAAGTATTTGAGTCCCTATACATTCAATGCATTTAGCTATGTGATTGCTGAAGAGTCTCTCTTCTCAAATCATGTCTAGTCTTGGATATTAAAAGTTTGAAGGATGGACAATCCGATATCCCTGGACAGCTGTAACCTGGTGATACTATAAAGCTAGTTGTTACACAACTGTATCAAATTTGCCAAGCTACAGCTTTTGTCCCTTTTGATTTCATCTAGCCTTTGTCTGCTATGTATAAGTGCTCTGTTATCATCCTGTATCTTCTAGTTGATGCTTATGTTTCACTGTGACTGAAAAATCTGTCTGATAAACTGAACCAACTCTAGGAGCTCAATAATAACCTGCTTTCAGTGTTTCATTCATTTCTGTAGTTCTTCACAGAACAATTTCATAATTTTCAGCATTTTTTTGGTGTGGATACTAGAACTGGATGCAAATGGACTTAGCAAGCCACATAAAGCCAGCAGATCCTCTCACTTCTCACAGGTATTTCTCTACCTACAGCTCTGACTATTGCAGTAATTATATGAGTAAATTTGAATCAAATAAACAAAGAGGCTCATAAACCCTTGATTACTCACTCTAAAGAGAAGTGTGTTTTAAAGAAGACTTTCAGCCTATTGGTCTGTCAAAATCACCAACATTTTGTCTATTCTGTTGCTTGTGCATTAAATAAGAGTAGCATAAATGAATACTTCGCAACATTTTAATACACTCAAGCATCATATGTAGGAATATCACAGGAGCAGCATGTGAAAATCTATGTGTTCCTTTATTGCAGCGATACTTTTAAAATTTTTGAAAGACTAAAGGTATATGAGTCAGTAGCCTTTCTGTGTACCATATTTTTGTAGTTTTACATGCTTTAGCTCCTCTGTGATCCCCAGGCAATAACTGTATCTTGCAAGAATTTCTTTCACAGAATATTTTTTTTTCTTTTCCACAATTTTTACCTCTCCTCCTTTCTTGCATTTTGCTTTCTTTCGAATTGACTAGAACAATCCTTAAGAACTGTGTCTCCTTACTCTGTTCTTATGGGACCTCCATCTTTATACTTAACTGAGCAATGAGTAAACTGCATTTTATTTGGTTCTTTTTATTCTGCATTAGTTAGATCACTGTAGTTTTCCACCTGAAAATATGTATATTTCCCACTTAATGACATAAATTATATTCTTGACTTTCTTTGTCCGGTTTTTAAGGTAATAGTAATGACATCAGTGACAAGAAAACCAAAGACTCTGTTAGAAGGAAGCAATATTATCAGCATATACAGTAGATTTAAAATAAAGTACACGCTGTAGAAAACAGACATGAACAACTCCTTAGTGATTTTGCCAGTGGAGTTTCAAATGCCAAATGCTGAATCTTCACCTTCTCTTCAGGAGCTGTTTCATAATGTTGCAGATCTAACCATGAAGATTGTTATTGTGACATTCAAAATACATTTTCTCGTACTTTAATCTTATGTCATCCTTGCTAGCTGTATCTATAAACAATTGCTCTCCCTTCGTGGGATTCACAATCTTGCAATGCATGTATTGGAATTTATTTAGAAAATGTTTCAAATTAGAAGTATGAAAATTAGTTTTGCGTCTGTCTTACTGGACTAAGTTGATGTTCAAGTCCAATACTTTCTGACCAGGTTCTTTTAGATATTCCACACATGGAGTTTTTTCATATTTTAATGCCAAATTTACTTATTTTAAGATATTTGACATTACATGGGACTTTGATTCAGCAGAGTGATACAGCAATACACTGAAATCACAACACAAAAATAATAAAGTGATTGCAATATTCAATGGAATAACAATAAAAATGTGATTCCTGTTACCAGCCTATAGGTGATTACTATCGCAGTGCTGGGCATCCCCAGTTGCTGGGAGGGAATACATGGGTTGCAGCCAGCTCAAGCCTGCTACACTCTTTAAAGTTTGTTTTGTTGGTTACTCAGATTTTATAGTCTATGTTGGGCTGAACCACTTGTACAGTTCCCCATGCCAGTCTGACTAGTTTAGGAAGACCTTCACACCTTTTTGATTAACTCAGGGAAGGCCACTTAAACAAGCAGTTGATACACTCAACTGATAGAGCTGTTGATCTAAACCACCCTTATGTCCCCTTTGTGTTGGGGTAAGTTCAGCTTTCTTTACAACGGCTGTGGTCACACCCTGTGTTCTTCCCTGAGCTTCATGAGCATGTCTTTGCCCATCTCTTCTGAGCCTTCTTCCATTGTAGGGGTTCGTTGATGAGCTACAGTTGATGTGACCTGACCTGTAGTGATTTTTCAGTTACTTCCACAGAGAGAGGAAAGCAATTATGTTAAGATACACGCACTTTAGCTAATGCACTAGTGAGGTCATCAGGAATGAAACCAGCAGGGATGGCAAAGGCTGTTATATACATATCACGCCATTCTGAAGAAGCAAGTAGCATAATGAAAATACAGTTGCGATCTATACCTTAGACTAAGTACTTCTAGCAGTGAAGTAGGAATTGATTTGCCATCCGGGATTTTTTTATGCTTGTCCTTTCCTGAAGTTTTTTTTCTAAGTGTCCCTGATGACACTCTCATGACAGAACACTAGACGTGACAAACTTTTTGTCTAACCTGGTGCAGCTGTTCTTATGTTCTTAATGTAACAGAAACATCACCAGGACCACTAGCTAGCGTCAGTCAAGCTTGAGAAGTGTTTTAATCCAAAAATCTTGCGAAATAGATACTATCCTTAAATAGATTATGGCTGTTTTTCTTAAATTAACTTAAACAACAGAGATGAACAAACCAAGATCCAGCTAAGGTTTATTTTAACTCATTTCAGGCAAGTATCTCAAAGTACATACTGATCTAAGGCTAGAACATTCCATTTTGAAGTACGCTTGACTCTGAATTATTCTAATAGCTTTACAAATGTATGAATAGGATAAATGAATTATTCCACCAAACTCTGACATCATACTGTTACTACATGTGGCTTGAAGACCTGACCATAACATATACATGTAATGTCTGAGTGAATTAGTGCTACACAAACACAACTAGCCAGAGTTGCTACCTCAGTGAGGTTACAACCTTGTTACTAGAAATTATGTCAATATATATATTTCTGTATCTATATTCAAGTGAATCTATTCTAAAAAGCTGTATTTGTGAACACAGAATAAGTCTCAGTTGAACACAAAAAAGCAAAAATCCTCACAAAGAAAAAATGACCCTCCCTTTCCACTGCTGCTTCCCATCCTCCTCCTGTAGCACAGTGTGTAGGTCCTCTCCAGTTCCCAGCTATACACACCAGACATGGGAGTTAGATGGTATTTCATGGGTGAATAGTGTAACCACTCTTCAGGATCTAGACCATCTCACAAGACTTTTCTTCTTCCCACATCCTTCAGATGCAGTACAGTTTCATATACCCCTAATAACCCTCTTATCTGAAATGATAGAACCAGGACAATAATTTCAAGTTTCTTCCAAATTAATGAGCTGTGCATGAAAACTAATTGTTCAGCATATTATAAGGCACCATCTGAGGGAAAGATAAGAAGATAAGAAGATGAGCAAATATTCAATATGCATCATAACTAACATATTGTGCTGGTTTGACTGGAAATGAGCTTATTTTCTTTATGCAGTTAGAAACCTTTCTCTTTAAATAGCTAGCACAGTCATCATTTGGACTTAGTTTGAGAACGAGAGACAACACCCCAGCACAGAGTTGATGTTTTTAGTTGCTCTGGTCTGAGAGCCAAGGACACTCTGAGCCCTCTGCCCACAGGTGTGAGGCATCGAGGAAGGGGGCCGTGGATGGGGCAGGGTTTGACTGACATCCAGACTAGTCAATAACAGTATTCCATCCCATTAGCATAATGCTTCATATTTAAAGAAAGTCAGGATCTCCCAGTCTCTCTATGTCTCTCATGTTCTCCTTCACTCTTTTTGTAGGAGCCAGAGGAGTTCTGTTTGGGGCATTTAGTTTGGCCTTTTGCCATTTTGCAGAGGCCTCTGGGCCTTTCTGCCTTTTTTATTTTTTTATCTTTCTCCGGGATCAGCTGTTTGGGACCAGGTGCTGCTTCCTGGGACTGACTGCTCAGTGCGGACAGAGTTCATGAGGAATTGCCTCGAATATCTTTTATTTTATATTCTATTTCTATTTTATAAATATATCTACTAGTAGTGTATTAGTATTTTGTTATTTTATTAAACTGTGTTTATCTCAATCAAAGTTGCTCTCTTCCCTTTCAATTCTCTCCCCTATTTAGAGGGTGGGAAGCAGGGTGAGTAAGCAGCTATCATGGTTTTATTGCTAGCTTGGGTTAAACCATGACACATATACAATCACATTTCATTAATACTTAAGTGGATTTGTGAAAGAAGTGAACAGGTATACATAAATGTAAGGTCTGTGTTACAAAACACAGTTAGCAAATAGGGTTGCAAATGGGGAGGAGACTTTCAGTAGAAATGCACACTGGTGATAATACCCTCAAAAGATTTCCTGTTGTCTACAGTTGACTGTAAGTCTTTTCACAAATGTTTAAGTCCAAAGTTCTCCAGCCAACAACTCAAATTGGTAAAATACAGCATAATCAACTGAAGGCTTGATTTGTCTGCTGTATATGCACTGTATTGTCCCCAAAGAACACCTATGTAAAAAGCAGTGTAAACATTACTACCTTTGAGTGCAGTCCCTTACTTGAAAATAAATCACAGCAACTGGCAAATACTATTAAAAAAAAAAAAATTGTAAGCTACTACTGTTTCTAATGGTAGCGAAAAAATGGTTTGTGTGTTTTGTTCATTCTAGCCATTTTTGTCTGTCCATGTGCTTTTGGGGAATCTCCTACCAGAAATACGAGTTCTGCATTCTGAGTGACGGCTCTAGATTAACAGGTCAAAAACATTGTAAAAAGGTCATTGGCAACTCCTTTGACAGACAGATTGAGTTTTACTTTGAGTTTTAAGAGCTTCCGTTTACATCTGGCAGAAGGACTGGGCACTACATAAGATAAAACTTTCTAATAAATCTTGAGGAGACTAAAGAATGAAGTGGAACCATTGAGTAAGTGGAATGAAATGGAATAAGCTCAATCTTCATGGCATGTTGCCACATGGCTGCAAAATTAAACAAAGACAGAATGCCTGATCATCATCAAGCAATATGAGCAGCCAGAGAAAAAAGAATTAAAGGCAAAATATTTTGAGGCCGTAAGAGAAATCAAATCAAAAGGGCCAAATTCATATCACATCACACTGGCTGCTAAGGCGTTAGCAGATTATTGTGTATGACAGATAGCTCTGAGAACAGGCAAATCACTTTGTCTTCTTTAGATCTGTTGCCTCTTTGTAGCAGCTAGGCAATGGAGATCACTTCATGCCAAAGTGGAAATGAGAAGGCTACTGTGTACAAGTCTATTGGGAAGAATAATATTTTGGTTATCTTCAGCTCAGAGCAGTGAGTTTTTGCAGACACTTCAAAGCAGAGTCATTAGGTTGCAGTGAACAAGGTGACTGAGTACATAAGAAAATAATAGGCAGTTTTGGTAACCTTAGAAATAGTATTAATTTAGATTAATTTATTAGTCTTTCAGAAATTTAACATTTAACTGTTTGTCTTCTACCCATGGCTGGTCCATGGGTCTCTGCTGCCTCAAGGTTAAAAAAAAAAGTCCACTACCTTTCTTGGGGATAGTTGTGAGTACCAAGACCAAGATTGTTTAGAGTTCTTCTGTAGGCAGAATCTTTGTGAAGTTCCTGCTTCACAAATGTCATGTGGAGCATGCCAAGTCATGGCAACCTTCTGCCACAGAACAGTGCAAAACAAGTTCCTACATTTGTGTTTCAAGACAGGTTAGATAGGTATGACACTGCCAGTGTAAAACACTAATTTGTTCCTTTCTCCCTGCTGCGGTGTCACACTAGGTCAGGAACTGTCCCTGGACAGTGACAAATGGAAGACCTTGAAAACTGAGGCTTGGCTACAAGTGTGATGAAAACCAATTTAGCTGTAAATTGGGCAGCTGAAAATTTAACTGTGATGGCAAAATATCTGTAATTAGGAAATGGACATGCAAGCAAAAGTTATAGCAAAAGAGCTAGCAAGCTTTTGGTGAAGATTTCTGACTGTGATAGATGATTCTGAAACTGAAAGAAAATTATACTAACGAAGACTGCCAATTATTTTTATAGTGTGTGTTTTGTATATCAGGGACTAAGACTAGGGCAGTAAGACAGAAAAACCTCAGATATTATAGTTTTATCACATAGGAAGATTTAAACAAATGGACAACTAGTGAGGCTGGCAAAAGTACTTTTCAAACCAGAAGATGGTAGCATTAAGTCAATATGGTGTATATTTGGCTCTCAGATGAAACTGCTTGATGAACAATAAACACACTTGCTGTGTATGTGAAAGGAAAAGACTGGCATGAACCCTGTAGAAATACTCAGCAACAGGTCATTAACAATTCTAAGCAGTATATAAAGGAAACCATAACAAAAGAAAGAAGCCTTGGGATTTACCTGAGATTTCCCCCATTAAGAGATGTGGCAGTATACACTTTGCTTGTGCTGTCTGCACAAGTGAGAAACTCAGTCCGGCGCTCCAGGCACTGCTATATTAAATATTGATGGGAATTCACTGTATAGTAGATTTTTCCTTCCAAGGAACTAATAAATAGTTAATGAATTAGGCAGCTGAGTTTATCCTGAATGGGTAATTCCTTCAGTAACAACAGTTTGTTTGCCCCTTGAGGGTTCATTTTTTTTCCCCCTTGTACAACAAAATATAATTTAACTTAGGTTTATTATTTTGTAACCTAAAAAACCACATATATGTATTGATTGCTGGGTTCTAAATTATCTGAACACCTTTGGAAATCTTGCCCTGCTCATAAATAAACAATGAACAAGTAGCTAGTCAGCATCTGTCTGATGAATTACAGTGTTTGAAGCATCATGGTCAAAGTGATCTAGTCAATAATAGACAGCAGCAAAAAAGATACCAGCCTACCAGGCACAAAATGAGGCTCTCTGTTACCTTGACTCATTTCTTCCTAGCCACAGTGAATAAATATACTCTTGCATATTCTAAATCTATGCTATTATTGTGGCAGGAGTGTTGGTACACTGAGCCAGCTGTTTGCCCAGTGTGTGTTTATCAGCTATCAGCTGACTGCTTCCTTGTTAAAAAAAAAGAAAAAAAAACAGTACTTTTTTTTCCTGAGGATTTTGTGCTTCAAGAAGGTTGCATCTGGAGCTGTGACCCTTTAATATATCTACAGAGGAATACAGAGGTAGGAAATGTTTCCTCAAGACCATACTACTAATATCATTCAGACAGGCAGTGAAAGAGTTGGGACAGGGCAACCCTGGCCGTACATACAGACTGGGGAACGAGGTGCTGGAGAGCAGCTCTGCAGAGAGGGATCTGGGGGTTCTGGTCGATGGCAAGTTGAACATGAGCCAACAGTGCCCTGGCAGCCAAGAGGGCCAACTGTGTCCTGTGTGCATCCAGCACAGCATTGCCAGCCGGGCGAGGGAGGTGATTGTCCCGCTCTGCTCTGCACTGGTGTGGCCTCACCTGGAGCCCTGTGTGCAGTTCTGGGCAACATAGGATAAAAACGATATAAAGCTACTGGAGAGTGTCTGAAGAGGGCTACAGAGTTGTTGAAGGGTTTGGAGAGGAAGCCATATGAGGAGAGGCTAAAGTCACTTGGTTTGTTCTCCCTGGAGGAGACTGAGAGGAGACCTCATTGCAGTCTACAGCTTCCTCACAAGGGGAGGAGGAGGGACAGATGCTGATCTCTTCTCTCTGGTGACCAACGACAGAACCCAAGGGAATGGCAGGGGCATGTGCCAGGGGAGGTTTAGGTTGAACATTAGGAAAAGGTTCTTGCCCCAGAGGGTGGTGGAGCGCTGGAACAGGCTCCTCAGGGAGGTGTCACGGCCCCAAGTCTGACAATGTCCAAGAAGAGACTGGACAACACCCTCAGACACATGGTGTGAACTGTGGGGTTGTCATATGCAGGGATAGGAGTTGGACTCAATGATCCTTGTGTGTTCCTTCCAACTAGGATTCTCTGATTCTATGAAAGAGTAAAAGCAGTGCTGTGAATCCTCAGGAACACCTGAATTTGGGAAAGTGTCTTTTCAGAAACTGACCCTAGGTGAGTTTCCATTTGTAGCTTGCATTGTAATAGTGAAGGTGAGTGCTCAGAGGCAATGGCCACCAGTTCAAATAAAATCCAAGTCTTCAGCTGCATCAGCTGTTCAGTAGCTTATGCAGAGGTCTTGCTTCAGACAGACAAGACAAAAGGAGTGTGTAGGGGCTGTTGGAAACTTCTGCAGGCTTTCTGGTTTCCCTGTTACGAGCATGTCCAGCTTTTCATAGTGCCTGTGTCTGTTCAGTAGCTGTTCCTGTTCATTTCAGTAGAAAAACACAGGTCATTGGGTTGTTGATCTAATGTTTCTAAAATCCCGTGTTTCATTCATAGGTATTTTAAGGGAAAACATAACAAAGAGTATTAAGGCTTTGTAACTGGTGGGGGTTGTTATCATATAAGAACATATTTTTTGTATGGGTATTTAAACATTTTGCTGGAATTGGTACACACAGTCAGCTCAGTGCATGAAACAATAATATTGCTGACAGTGCAACATACTGTAGATAGACTGCCTTGTAGCAGATAAATTAAATGCTTTTACAGTTGGGCCACCTTCACTCTGCATTACTCTAAACCATCAAAAAGCATGAGCTACTCCAGTGCACAAATAATGCTTGCTATTTCTGCTATAAAAGGATAATCCTCAACACGGAGCGAAAAAAGTACACAGACTTGTCATATGCATTAGAGAGACCCATAGGGGAAGACTGTCAGAACATAAACATTTCATAAAGCAATAAATCAGTCTTAAATGAGAAAACCTGAGGATCAACAGCCACATCTCAAGTTAATGAGGGAAGAAATTGTTTGACTTGCATTTTTATGTTTTACAAGTAGTTCTGTTTTCCCAAGCAAATATATCTGAATATTAAGGAAAATAATTTATCTGAATACAATAGAACACTATACCTGCAGTATTGTCTTCTGATCAGTTAGCCCCAAAGCCTTACACCACAAAATGAGAAGGGATACTGACTATTTCAACACAACAGGCACAGAGAAATGTAAAGAATGCATATTTTAAATCAAATAGACTCCTTATACTCAGGGGAATTTATCTGAATGGAGAAAGTTTATGTTTGTTGCTAGCAGTCCACACCAGTTTGGTTTATCTCTACAGCTATTGATCATGCTGGCAGCACCCTTTGACTAAAAGGCACTACTTTTCAACTTCTTCCCCAGCTCCCACCATGTCTGTGGCTAGATGAACAATGTATGCCATCTTCTGTCACTGCAGCCACTCTCCCCTATTCTGCAGCTTTTCTCCTGCTGTGGCTTTACTCACCTTTAACACAGATAGGAGTAAATTTAGCGGCTCATTGACATTTGTTTTCCTTATAAAACTGTAATTCTACAGAGAGCAACCTGATGACCTAGGAAGTAGAGCATAACCTGGTAGGTTGCAATGCTCACAGTAAGAAAGAGTGTATGTAGCAGACGGCACCTTTGCATTACCCTTTCAGGCTCTGCTTTGAATCGTGAAGTCAAGAATGTAAGAAGACAAAATTAGTCCTTCTAGATCAGACCAAACCATGTCTCTGTCAACAATTCTGTCAACAGCCGTATCAATCAAAAGCAGATGTCAAGGGAAGTTACTTAGAAACATAGTGTAAGCATGCTGGGCACCTTCCTCATGTTGGTGCATTGTAATGCCTCATGGGATGTGATAGACGCTGAAGCTGTCTTCTCAACATAATGTAGAGGAATTGATGCCAGAGAAAGCTGAGGTTTGTATACTTTTATCAGGGTTCTCATTAAAAAGAAATGATTTGTCGAAGTACCACTGAGTATTGCCTGATGAAAATAAGATTTGTTTACAAAATCATGCAATTTAGAAAGGAACATCAATGCTCCGTAAATAGCTGCTAAATCAGTCAGAAAACCACAGCAATGATGAGTACACGTCTTGAAGAAACTGCTTCAAGGATTTGTTTGCTTGTATAAATTGACATGTTTCTAGTAAGTCTTCACCAGTTGTTACTTAAGTTGGGCTGGGTGATCATTTTTGAATAAGTGCCAACAACGGTTTAGAGTGAGGCAAACTTTTATTTATTTCTTTGGTGAGATGGAAACCACAAATCACAGGACCTTGGATACAGTTACATTTACAGACTGTGTAGCTAAAAAGCAGATACTCTGAAAAATCTGTCTGAGAATAATGAGGAATACTTGTAGAGGTTGTTCTTTACAATGTGCTTGGTGGACTGGGCTGAAGTGAATAGGTTAATGATTCTGAAACAGTTGTTACAGAGTCAGTCTGAGGTAGCATGGACTAGGGCAAACTTCCCTCATCCCAACAGGTCTTTTGGCGAAAATGGAGGCTATCACAGAGATGTTACCATGGAGAATACTGTGGCTACAACATGCTGGAATAGAGCACAGTCAATTGGACAGATGGCCAAAAGAGTTATAGAGAAAAAAGAGGGACTCAGATTTTGGAGTGTAATGGCCTCAGCACATAAGTACTGGAGTGATGAACATATTACTGCAGTGAATACTAGGGAGCAGTTTCTGTAATTCAAGTACAATTCAAGTACAGCAAATCACAGGGATCAGATAAAACTCATCCAAGAGTACCAAAGGAAATCAAGTGTGAAACAGTAGAAACACCAATGAGGGAGCTGAATATAATGACCAGTAAACACAGAGCAAGAGAAGAAGGAGCTCCTTTGCACCCTGTATATTCCTCGTGTAGAATTCATTGTCTGAGTGGGGTCACAGAAAGAAGCCCAGAGGGAAGGTGAGCTGATGCATGTTGTGACTTAATGGTATGTCTATGGTTGTCCGAGTGATAGGCAGTCTGCTCTCAAGTTTTAGCACACAGAGATTTAAGGGGCAAGGGAAAGAGGTTATGAAAAAGTGTCCCATGCCTCAGCCACCTGCAATATTAGTGGTGCATACATTATAAAATTTGCCATCTCTGTAGGATCAAGACCAGTCATTATCCAGAGCCAGTGACTATTTGCGAATGATCACAGCTGTCCTTTAAAAAGAGATTACTGTTTATCATTTAGTGTGTTTCTCTATCAAGACTCCAATCTTTGATCAGCTTCTTGATTAGCTTTGCCACAGCTAGTGTATTTCTGTGACAGTGTGCTGGCCAGTGTTGAATACTTTCTGTTCTGAGACTTACCTCTAGTGTCTCTACACTAGTGTACGAAGCCTGAGCAACAGTCAGGAGGAACTGCAAGTCATTACTGGTTGCAAGTCTACAGAATGACCACAGTCAACAGAGTGGGACTGCACATGCACCATGGGCATGAGCTTCTTTGGGGAGAGAGGAAGAGGAGAGAAGATTACACCCTGTAGAAAGGAGCTTCTTGATGGTATAGCTCCAGTATGAAATCAGAGGCTCATCTTTTGGTCATCTTTGGATCAAGACCAATGAACCCTGAGGATATTATGAGGATATAATGGGGAAGACAGTTTAGAAAAAATATGTTACACACCTCAGCCACCTGTAGTGATCAGGAAAAATGTAAGTTTTTTTTCTCAGGTACTTAGGGAGAAAGCCAAAGCTCAGGTAGAGATAAACCCAGGCCCAAACTTACAGAATAACTGAACTTAGCTAAGTATGCTAGTAATGAAGTTTGGAGAAAACACAGGCCTGTTGGTGAACAAGGAGGACAATGTAATGAGTAGTAATCAATAGCTTGATATCTGGTTGGCAGCTAGGAACAAATGGAGTTGAGGCCCATATTCTTGGATAATTTAATCAGTAATTTGGATGCTAAGAAAGCAAGTTGTGGATTATAGTAAAGAAGGGGAAGGAATTATTAAGCTGGAAAGGAAAACCTTAGTCCTGATAGGCCTCAAGAGGGCTGAACGTTGGTCAACAGATATCTCATGCAGTTCAAGAAGCGTAAATTCTCTAAGTGGGCATAAAAGCCTAATTGATACACAAATACGGGCTGGAATTGACTAGCTTAGTAGCAGCCCTGACATAAGTGCCTGGAAATGGCAGTGAATACCCAGCGAAATATAAACCAACAATGCAATCACATCGATCACAAATGGGGGAAGGTGAACGTATTGGCCTATTAGGAGGAGCCTGGCCAGCAGATCAAGGGGAGTTACTGTACATAATTTCTTGGACCCTGTGAGGCTGCACCTAGAATACTTTGTCCAGTTTTGGGTTCCAGATCAAGAAGGATAAGGAGAAAGAGTATCAAACAGAGGCTACCAGGATAGGAGCCTAGAGCATCTAACCTTCCAGAAGAAGTTAAGAGAGATAGGCTTGTTCGGTGTGATGCAGAGGTTATCTGATAACAGCCAACAACTACTGGAGGGGAATTTGTGATTTGATGGAGCCAAAATCTTTCCATTAGAAGAAAATAACATCAAAAGAAGCAATGAACACTTACTGCCACTGGAAGGTTCAGAATGAAAGTTTGGGAAAAATTCCTAAAAAAATCAAAGTTCAGAACTGGAATAGTCAGAGGTTGTAGGATCTTGACCCTTGGAGATTTTCATGACATGACAGGTCAAAGTCAGGCCTCACCTGATCTACAGCTGGTGATAATTTTGCTGCAGAGAGGCTGAACTATATGATTTCCAGAAGAACATTCCAACACACATTCTCTGAATCAATGACTACTTCAAGGTTAAGTATATAATTTTCTTCACACACTGTAAGTTACTTGATTTCCACTGCATCAAAATGGACTAAGCTCAGAAGCTACTGTCAGAGTGTTCTTTTAAATCTCCTTTGCCTTAAAGGAAAGACTAGCAAGGGAATTATGCTTCTGTAACTTGGCAGAAGACTTATAGCTCAGGATAAAACCTATTTTCATGTTGGTTTGTCCTATATCACCTTTGCCAGAAAGAAGTGCATATTTTGCTTTGCAGTGTCACTTCATTTCAGAGGATAGTCTTGAGTTAGTAGCAGCAGCAAAGGTCAAGAGATTAGGGAGAAAAACTAATTGCATGCTATAAACAACCCAAATATACTTCATTCTGCACCAGGGCTTTTATCAGCTCTTGTTTTATCAGAAATCAATCTATCCCTTCACAGTTTACTTGTTCTTAGGATTAAAAAAATGAGCTTGCAGTACTAAATATGGAAACTATAGCTATAATTCATCAGTTCTTTTATCTCTGATAAGCTTGCATTATTCACAATAGAAGCTCCATGTATCTCTCATTTTACCAGAGAATGTGACATTTATTTCTATAAACCATTTATACAGATAAATTCACAAAACGGAGTCCACAGACATACCTGGAATAACTTCCCAGTGGAGTTACACTGAAAAGGCGTTACTGGTCATTTATAGCTTGCATAGCTTTGTCTAGCTTAGTAACAAATCTTAACTAGCTGGAACTAGTTTCAGCTGTAACACTTTCTGGAACTAGTTTCAGCTGTAACACTTTCTTTTTAAGTGTTACAATTTAACAAACCTTAGGGCTATATTGTCTCTGTTTGAAAATGTATAACAGCATTTGTCTTCAGTATATGACTTCTTTCAGCTTAATCAGAAATCTGTGCATAGCTAGACCACAGACTTTTAAGAGGAGTCTTCAGTTTTTTGTAATATACATCTGAACTCAAAACTCGGGGAGGAATTTGCATTTAACACCCAAATTTTAAAAAAAAAAAAAAAAGAAAAAAAAAAGAAGAAGAAAAATTTATTCAAGCCATCCTCCACACTCCACAAAAGGACTTTTCAGAAGACTGTTGTTTACTCAGCGTCACAGGAAGTGTTTGACAGTGCAGAAATGTGGGGAACTGAACAGGCCCATGCTCTAAGACACAAATAGGAAAAGAAAATAAGAAAAAAAGAGCAAATAGAACAGAGGAAAGAAGAACAGAGAATGGCACAGAAATTCAAAGACAGATCTCTCTGGGACTAAGCTTTGCTTGGTGCAGGGGCAGGGAATAAGACCTGGTGGTACAGGTGCGGTGTCCCCAGCAGACAGCACTGATGAAGTGGAATACCCAGACTTTCCTTTGCTAGGCACAGGCATGGACCCACAGGCAAAGCACAGCCACTTGCCATAACACAGGCAGAGGGAAAGGAGCACTCAAGAGAAGTACCTTTTCAGCTACCTCTCCTGTGCCAATGGAGGCCCTTGGCTTGGTCCAAATCCCGCTGGACCCAGGCCAGAGGGATGCACCAGGAGCAGGGGTTATTCTGGCTGCAAGCACTGTCATTGCTAAGTGTGTGGAGGAGAGAGAAAAAGAGAGAGAGAGGACGTGTTTCTGAAAAGCTGGTATGCCTATTACTGTTCTTTTCTCACCTGTCTCTGGCTGCCAATTTCTTTGTTACTTCTTTCTGTCTCATTTGATGCCTGCTGCTGGGTCTTTTTTTTTTTCTCTCTCAATACCTTTTTTTTTTTTTTTTTTTTTTTCTATTTGTGGGTTATTAAAATTTAGTCCTTCCTTTCAGACTGTAGTCCTCCTTGCCTCATCATGAAATAAAATCATATTGAATAGAAAGGCTTTACTTGGAGCTCAGACAGGAATTAAACACACTAGTTTTAAAAAGAACATACATAAACATTCCCAGACTTCTTGTACTGCCAATGTGAGCTTCCTTATTCATGTTCAGATATTAACAATCTACTTTCAAGGTAGGATACATACTACTTTGTAACTTTTATGTGTGAAATGTTTTTCAACACTGTGAATACCTCTCAGACAGCAACACATCCAGTACTCTTACAGTTCCTATTATTTAACCACCTACTTTTCCTTGCAGTTAATGCATCCAAATAAATGCTTAAACTATATTAAATATGTATTATTTATGTCCAGTTACAAGGGAGCAAAAAAATGTCCTAACTTTGTGTGCTGCTGATTTAGTCAGTGTATATTTGCAAACCAGTAAGGCACACACAGTACTTTTCTTCTGCCTCCTTCTTGCTCTCCTTGTCTGTTGATAACATGGATAATACTGGAGCTGCTAATTCTGTGCTTGTGTTGCTTAATGCTCTTGACAGAGGATTCATTACTAGAAAGAAACTGAGGATCAAACTCATTGTGAGAGTAATCTAGTGTAGCACTGACCGAAGTCAATAGGAGTTGTGCCTCCCTATGCCAGGACTGTATTTATTGCTGAAACCATTTCCAGCACAAAAATGCTTTGCTATGTTTATTCTGTCCTACCATGTCCTGTATAATCAGGACAAAATAAGACACAAAAGGTTTGCGCTGTTGTTTTAATGTCTGGCAATGACAAGGTTGGAGATTCACAGCATCTGAAGCCAGTCAATTCAGCAAAGTGTTCTGCAGCTGCACAAAGCACTCCATCTTAGCATTGCATCCAATTGTGCATTACAGGGGATCTTTCAATATGCACTTCTAGGCTGTGCTAGCAAACTTAGTAATATGCACTCTTGTCTTACTTGCTGACTTACTTAAAAAAGAAAATTAAATACATTTCTCACATGGCTATATTGTGGAATTTTTCCACACCATTAAATAAAATGTTGCTCTAGTTTATTGGCATTTTCTGAGAGAAAACATTTCTTAAGCTAAACTAACTGAGTTGTGTAGGACATTCTGCTTGTGCACACCATATTTTTTTCCTCCAACACATATAATATTTTTGTTATTGTGCCAGCAACTCATCTAAGGTAGAAAACCAGCAGCCTCTTCATCTCTCACCAGAATAAATCGAGAGTAATTCTTCTGATGTCAATTGAGTTAGACCAGCATATAGGAAGAGAAAATGATGTTCTGCCTGATCAGCCTTGTAAAAGAAAGCAAGATGCAACCTTCATTGCGAGCAACCAAGTTACAGAAACTCACTCCTTACTGTGCTTTTTAATGGAGTCTGAGAAAGCAGGACCTATATTACCAGTAATGTTTTGGGAGCAACTAAAAAAACAGTTGCATGTGATGTGCATTTTTTTTTTTTTCAGCAACAATCATGAGAAAGAAATTCTTTGAAACAGTGGTATTTCTTTATTCATGTATTATGCACACACCTGTGTGTTCACATAGGTGAACAGCAGGGCAAAAGGAGCCTTAGTGCAAATGTGATAGCCAGACTAAAGCAACCACAAAGGAAAGCTATACTGACAGACAGACAGAAAGGTTTAATGTTAGCCACTGAAGCTACTGGAACTGATACTTTGAGCTAGGGTTTCTTAACATTAAGGCTTCCTTCTCTGTCTTCCTGAAAAGCCTGTTGCATAAGACTGGTTATTGGGTTAGACTAATTTAAAATCCAGCCTTGTGTCACCTATTAAGCTAACAGACATAGATCCATAGAGGGATGAATTACTACTGGCTTCAAAGATGCTTGGCTTGTGTAGATGGATTGAGGTGTTGTATGATGCCTGGGATTTTTTATTTTCCCGTTGCCTTATCCACATGAGATATACTTTGCTAGGCACTAACTTGCCTGGCCTTTTTGTCTCAGTCAGAAATTTTCTATTAAAAATAAAAAATAATCCTAACAGAGAGATACCAAACATCTATCATTTAATCTCTGGGGTCCTTCAACCAATTTGAAAGTTGACATTGGAGTAAGTAATTTTTTTCTGTTTGTTTCAGTCTGATCTCCTCCAGTTGTTTAAATTGGGCCAGCACACAGGAGTTTTAAATTAACTGAATTGTAAAATAAACCTACTGTGTATAGCTTTTATAATGTTTGCACGTGCAAATATGGCTTTGTAACAAACAAACACGACAAAAACCATAAAATAAAATACACATTAAATATACTGTGGGCTGTAGGAAGGTGTCCTTACAACACAATAATGGAGATACATTTTATACAATGAAAAAAATCCCTCTCTATGAATTTTGGCTTCAGTAGGTCTGAATCTCAACTATTCTAGAGGTTACTAACATATTCTTGGTTAAAGATCTTTGTTTGAGCCTGTACAACCCTGTTAGAGATAAATCACGCACATCTCTGCAGACCGAGTTACTTGTATGCGTGTGCACAAGAACATCTGTGCACATACTGAGATCTGCATGTGCTATAATGTACCATGGGGCGTGACAGGCCACTCAGGAAAATAACACAGAACAATCTGCTCTTGAAGGTGTTTGGTTAAATTATTATAATGAGTTGCTAGGATTTTGGTACTGATCTCTTACCAAAGTAGAATCCCCAACACATTGCTTACTAATTTTTGGAAAACAAACAAACCAGCCAAACCGACAATCAAAAATTAGCCCACCAACCAACCCACCAATAAAAAAGTCTGATGAGTGTAGATTTATTGCTTTAGCATAAAAACTTCCTATAGTTCTTAGAGGGATGCAGAACTCTGAGTGCATTTCTTAGTATTTAGAAATACCCAGTGGAAAATGTTAGGTGATCTCAGAGAAACACATCCAGTGAGACTGTGTTGCAGCATACATCACCAAAAATTCATTGACTCAATGCTGATGTTATTTATATGGAGTCTGATAAGGAAGCCATAAGTTCAGCTTTATGTTTTGTTTAGGATGAAAAAAACCTAGAATCACTCCAATAGCCTGCTATAATGACATGTGTTATATTAATTTTAAAATATTAAAACCTCTGGGCTGCAGACATTTGTATCAATATAGCCATCTGCAGGGAATCCACATGGCAACGTGAGGTCCTGTCACTGCTATAAAATGTTAGATCCTGTAAAACTAACTAAATTTTGACAATGAGTTTACACAAAATATAAACATGCTAAAATGTTGTCATTCAGTGCATCAAAGATCACGCCAAGTGAAGAACAATGCAAGACTGCTGTTCAGTGAAAGCAGTGGTATTATGGAATAAAAAGGTATTTTCCCTGTTCTGAAGTACAGCTTCAGTTTGGCCCTCTGTGAAGTGGTGGATTTCACCTTCACAGAAACACAATCTGCCAAACAATTTGCTAGGTAGATGTACTGAGATTCCCAGGTCCCACTCCCTCTAGAAACTCCAGAACAGCAACATCAGAAGACAATCAGAAGGGGGAGGCTTAGTTGGGTTCTCTGGATTTACTAATCTTGGTGGTCCTTGAAGCAAGAAAACAACAAACAGGCCCAGCTTTCTGGGAGTCTTCCTTGGACACCTGATTAAAAAAGACATTGTTTAGAAATTCTATTTCAAACTGAGCCTTGTGACATAGCAAATTACCTGTTTTTGTCCTTTGTTTTTGATTTTCACTTTCAGGAAGGAAAATTTATAGTAATCTGTTTTGTATTAAATATTAATTTCTAGATAGTGCTGTCTGGTTTGGTGTTTGTAAAGTTTTAAGAAAAGAAAAGAAGTGTTGCATTTTCTTCAGGGTTTAGGAGGCTTCATCAGAAGGGGTGCTCCACAGAGAACTCTGTGATAACAATTTAGAGATGTTGAGTAAGTGCAAAGTTTGTCTCTGTACATCTGTTAAGCCAGTGCTCCTATCAAGCAGGTCCTTCTGGAGTTGTATGAGAGGAAGTATCAACAAAGAAAATTGTGTGTGTAATCTTGGGGTAGACTGGATTTGCTATGGCAGCTCCTCTGTTTCCTTTAGTTTCTGAAGACAGTAAATCTCAGCCAAAACCACTATTCCCCTCTTGCATGGTTTTGAAGAATCTCATCGAGGTGACCCGATGTTTCATATCAATGAAGTGTAGTTCATGTTCAACAGAAACCACTGTGCTCAACACGCAAGTGTGCTTGCAATCAAATAGTTCACGAAAATCTGTTTTCTTCCTTTTTTTTTTCTTTTTTTTTCTTTTTCTTTTTTTTTTTTTTTTTTCCCCCTTTTTTTCTGTAGAAGAAGTAACTCCTATGAAGGGGAGCTGATGAGAGGAAGACCTCAGACCTCTGGCTGGTTGGCAGTAGATGCACAGCAGAGTTGTACTAAGACCCCAGGAATTGTTCCTGCCCTGGGTCTTCATGCACCAGGCAAACACAAGGCTCACCCCAGTGCTCTCAGTATGGAGAAGGCTTTCAAGCCTGTTGGTGGATTCACTACCAGGACTTCAGCTAAACCAGCCGATTATTTGGGAACTGTGGCCAACATCTTTTTGAGATATTATTCTTGATTTCCCTGACTGCACTTCACAGTGAATGCACACTGGATGTAGGAATCGCATTTTTTGGAACTTCAACTTGTGTCAATTTTTTGCCAATTAAGCTTGACAATTTCTCTTTAAAATGATGTTTCCTTCTTTCTCAACAGTTGCTCTACATACCATTCTTGGAAGTCCTCAGAATAGTGGGGAGAAAAGAAAGAAAAGGAAAAAAAAAAAAAAAAGAAAGAGGAAAGAAGAAAAGAAAAAAGAAAAAAGGAATAAAGCCTCCAGTAAAGGAACACAAGGCACATCTGTGTCAGAGAACTCTTGTTAGTGATTTCTGAACCACTTTTTTCACTGAAATTTAAAGCAAGAATAACAAAACCCTACTATAAAGGAGGACTGAAACATTGTTTCTCCCTTTTACCTCTTTGTATTATCATGTCACTCTGATTCAACTAAAGCTGCACAGAGGGAGGAAACCACAGTCTCAATCCCTCTGATTTTTGTAGCAGACCTAATTTTAGAATCTGTTGTGTCAAGTTTTTCTAAACCTGTCAGTTTAATTTGGCAGATGCGGGTTAATGGAGACCTACTGAAAGCAGGGTGAAAATCTATCCGGGTAGACGAACATAATTCATGACTTTCACAGTGTGGCAGTAAGGTAATAGATAAATGCCTCTTCCTTGAAGTGGTAGCAGGAAGCTATAGACAAAGGTACCTTTTTAAGAAAAAAAAAAAAAAAAAAGAAGCACTAAAAAAGAAAAAACTTTAATGGCCATGGAAAGAAAAAAAAAAAAAAAAAGCTGCTACGTGAGATGGCCCCTTATCTTAAATTCTGAAGTTGCAGTTGCCAGAAGATCAAGACAGGTAGGGTAGCAGAAGGCAGAGGCTTAGGAAGAAAAAGCTTTAAATGGAAGCAGAGCACTTCAGGCACCATGATACAAATCAGCACTGGCACAAGAAGCCTTTCAGGAAAATAATTCAATATTTGTTAAATAATTTGTAAGAATTATTACAATATTACTTAGCTCACTTCAGTCCCAGACTGCCAGTGAGTCAGAAGTCCGGAAAATGCTGTCCTGACTGGACACTGGTCCATTTAGGTAACTTAATACATAAATCTAATGGAGAGAGCTTAGGGATATTAAACTTTCTAATTACATGACATTAATTCTATAGTGATTTTCTTTCTGGTAAAAAAAAAAATTATGAGTGAAAGTTCACAGCAACAAACCCCAGGACAGTGAACTCTACAAACCTTGGGTCGCAGTGGTACAGTTCAAATCCCATCTGTCTCTCTAGGATCTTCGGGGAACCTTCCAAGCCCAGGATTCATGCAGGTCCTCTGAATTACTCCTTGGTGACTATCCTAGCACTTCCCACAGCCTCTCACAAGGAAGTAGGCAGAATTTAAAGACTTAAATTCTGAAGAGATCAACTATCCGAGAGCTCCCTTCTTTAAGACAGGTCACAAAAACCAGTACAGCCGTTACCTGGAAGGATATTTGTGTAGGCACATTAGAAAAGAGACATGTAGGCTTCTAACTTGCTTGTGAAAATGTGAAAAACAAGCTAGTCTTTAGTTTTTGATGGTATACTCTTCAAGGCCACTTGGAAAAGAAAGTGTGTAGAGCTATCGAGGAATTACCTTGTGTACATTCCAGACTCGTTAGAAGCAGCCACCATCCACTCCATGGTGAGCAATTTGACAGCTACCTATGGCAGGGCAGGGAGGAAAGGAACCTCCCTCCTGTATTAGTGCCATGCCAAACAGCACTACTAAACACTGCAGAAGTCAGGCTCTTTAATTTTCCTAAGAGGAAGAAAAATGCTTATAGTTATTCCTGACCAGATTTTTGCTTACAGAAGATAATTTCCAGCACATGCTGCAAGCCAGCAGGGAAGCAAGGGTGACCAGCACAGCACTCCTCTGGAGACTTGAATCATTAGGCCTTAGGTATGTGTTTGTCAATGCTGGGCCTGTGTAGCTTTCCTTTTTCACAAGAGAGTATTTCAGTTATAAATGTTGTTCCTCATGTACCTGAGACTGAGGACTTCCAGAGCACTGTGATGAAAAAACAAAGCAAACCAACCAACCAACCAAACATCCCACAAAACAAAACAAAAAACCCACAAACAAACAAAAAACACCCACCAAAACAACAACAAACCAAAAACAACTGCAGAAGAGAATTGAGATGCAGGCTCACTATTTTCAATGCTTTTGGCAGTCGGCTGTCCTCCACCTATATTAAATAGTTCTCCATCTGGCCTCCCATACCTGGGAAACTCCAGAAATCCTAGACAAACCCTGGGGCAGGGTGATTGCATGCAATGGTGTAATAGATAATACGTATGAAACAGTTTAATCGTATCTGTGACTTTTAGACCATTATTCATCTGTTTATCATCAAAGACTCTGTTTAGAGAATTCTGAACAATGTTTTCAGTGCCCTGGGTGTGAAGTGACCCTGCCATGCACAGAATCAACATCTGCTCAGTGTGAGATGCTTCTAGCACATTGAATGACAAAACCAGTGAAAGAAATTTGGCTCATTAATAGAAGTTACATGCTAATGAGTAATGTTTAGGCAATATTTTTGGTTAGTAAGTCACATTCATCTTGTGTTCAGCTCAAAATTCATTGCAATATCTCTGGTTGACAGTTTGAGCCACAGAATTATAAGGAAAAGGGCTGGAGGGTCCTCAGGAGGTCATCTTTCCAACCCCAGCCCCCAGCCCTGAGGCTGAAACCCCAGGGGTGCTAATCATTCAGGAGTGATTATCTCAGATTCTGTGAGAAGTTTGCCTTTCAGACATGCTAAAGGGCAAAGGGCACGAAGAACATCTCTGATCCGTTGTACCATGCTTGAGACATTCACTGTTGTGGGTTAAGGGTCAGGGTCTATCCAGATTATTTTCCATTGTTGCCTAAAAAGGAAAGGCCTCTCTAAATACTAAGAAATCACTTTAAAGCCTTGATTTAACAGCACAGGATTTGGATCATGGAACCTGTTCCGTTGACAGTGATTTACCTCCTCATTCAACAGTCTGCACCAGAGACTCCAGAATGAGCTCCATGCTCCTATGTGTGAGCAGGGGAGATGCTCCAAGTACATTGAAATTAAAAGAGACCGTCTTCTGTCTCACAAAGCTTCCATAATATGCCTATCACTGTTCTAATTTGCAGGTCTATAAATATGGTGAGTTGTGATAAGTTTATAAAGATCTTTCAAGTATTGAGAGCAGTTAACTCCAGCACCTGCCACGTCGGCAAACTCCGTGAACTGGCTGCTCACCAGAAGAGTCAAGATTTCCTTGTTTGTGTTCTGAGTGTACTTGTATTTCCTTGTATAATATCATGCTGTGGGACAAAGGTGAAGAAAAGAGTTTCCAGTTTTACTATAATTTGCATAAGGGACTTGAAAAATGCCAGTTTTTCACTATAATTTCTTTGTGTCTAGTTAAATAATTTTATTCTATGTGATTTCCTCTCTTGTCTTACCAGCCTTTCAACAGTTTTTGTTGTCTCTCTCAGGTTTTATGAAACTCTTACTATTGCTTTCTTTTGTAATAATTTTTACTAGCATCTGTGGGGCAGACACAACACAGCTCTAACCAGTTCAATAGGCAGTTGTGGAGTCAGAATGGAACATTCCTCCAAAACCTGCCAAATTCCGAAGTATAAAAATGAAAAAAATTACGCAAAGCAAAGAGTGATCCTAAGACATGAAAATTGTCACTAGCTACACTTGCTATTTACAAATTAATTAGGACAGCACATGGGGTTGCTTAAGTCCCTGAAATTAGTGTGATTCTTCAGGATCCTTGAGCAGAATTGGCAAAAGATACCAGTCCCAGTTACTTACACAAGCTCTTGTTCCCAAAAGGTGATTAATCCCTCTGAGAATACCTGAAGTGAGATACATCCTCCGCAGCTTGGTAGAGGTGAAAAGTAACCTTTTCTGCACATTGATGTAGTATTTATAGTACTAGTGTTCACCTTTTTCAGAGGCACAAGTGTCTTGATTGCCCATGGTTGTTACATCCTAATAATGACATCTCAACCATGACTGCATTATTGTCTTTCAAAATCAAGGTTCATCAGCAGAAATCACATTTACTTTGATAAGGTTACCTTACCAAATCCTTAGGGGATAGATCTATAGGAGAGACTGGGGCACATATCAACAATTAATCTTTCGGAACATTAGCCTAGGTATTTTCATGGGTTAAACCCTCTCTTGAAAGCTTGAATTCACTGCAGAAGAATCAGGCACCTGAGAATTTGATCTAAAACTGTGACAAAGATTTGTTTAAATGAAACAAGACATGCTGAGGAGGATTGCAGGGACCTGGTTCCATTTAGTGTTCACCCTGAAGCTTCTTTCAAAGTCTCCTAGCATGGTCCACACATCCTGATAAAACATGGGCAAAGCCATATGAATTAGCCTGAATTTCAAAGTTCCCAGATTTTGCATATTTCTATAAAATTATTTTAATTTATTTGAAAGTAAGCTGTATTTATTGAAGAAATGAAATCACTCTTTCATAAATTTATGACATATTAAGCCATATTTGCATTTGTTATTAAAAATACCTATTAAATTGACCCTTATTCTCTTTCTATTTTCTGGATTGTGTGTTAATTAAAATAATAGGGAACTTTATTTCCTAATTAATTTTCTTTAGAAAAATGTATTGTTCAATACATCAATTGGGGTTTTTTTTCTTTGCTTTAAAACACTTTACTACCATTAACATATTAATTTTTATTGCTGTTTCATAAATGGCAGAGTTCCATGGAACAAAAAAACCCTTAATCATTCTATTGTTATTTTCCAAACATTCAGAGCCATGGTACCCAGGACTACTAGTTTCAATATACAAATCATTTCTGTGGTCAGTTAATGGAAAGAGTCTTTTTAAATAGAGAACTTGATCCAACTCCAATAGAAACCAGTAAACCTTTACTTTTCTACTGAATATATTACAATTGGAAAAAATTAAAAAGTTATAGAGCTGATATTAGCAAAAAATAAAGAGGTCTGGGGAAAATCTGCTGTTACTTGAACTGGACTTGTTGAACCACCAGCAATTTGGCATCCTGAAAAGCTTTTTCATCTTGGAGTGCTGCTGCTTCCACTTAGAAGAACTGACACTCAGAAATGTCTAGTCTGAGTAATGGGAGAACACTGCAGTAAGCCATGGGATCCTGGTCTCCTAATTGTCCAGCTCCATTTAAGCCTGTGTGCCATGTTTTTCCTCCAGAAGCCAAAACTTAAAGAAGGCACACAGCCCAGAATTTTCCTCAGCTTATCTACAGAAGAGTAGACCAAGAGTTGTCCCCTTTCATGCAGGAAAGCAGTTAGGGCCAGTTGTATCTCTTCTCCTGAACACCATCAGAGTTACAGCTTTTCTAGACTAGCAGCCCCATACCCATAGTCCCATTGGAGAGTCTACAAATTAGGCTTCAGTCTCATTTAAACTTGCTTCTTTAATACCATCATAGAGTAATAGATAGTATAGCAGGATCCACTTCTGATAAGAATGCCTGGGTTGTCCAGAGGAGCAGAACAGTATCAAGTAACAGCTCCAGTATTTTAAACAACTGTCATCATGACAAAACAATTAAATTACTGCAGTCAGATATCTACAAGCTAAATCTGATTTTCTCTAAGTCTGGCTGATTTTGTCAGAAAACAAAACAAACCAAAACAAGACCAACCAAACCAAAACACCTGCAAAAAGTCTGTAAAAGAACTGAAAGAGAATAACACTGCAATCATAATAATTCTCCAGAATCTCAAAACTTGAGATTGGTCAATATTTATAAATTTACTTTCAGAACAAGTTTTGGGAGTGTTTGCTGATGTGAAAACTCATGCAGAGAGAGCTCTCAGGATTTACAGAGCAAGTCAGTGGAAATTCTGGGGGAATTCATTCAAGACATTGGAAATTCTGGAGGAAAAAGTCAAGCTATTTTGGTGTTTAATGGCTCTTCTTAAACTACAGAACTGTATTTCAGTCATTTTGACATTTTCTAGGTTAACTGCTTTCTTCTCTCCATGCTCATATTCTTTAAAAGTCATCCCTTGTTCCCTACACTCCCTTTTCAGTGTTGTAAACCTCCTTAAAATATGAATTGCAGATTTTCTCTCTTTGTGTACTTTACTCTCATTCATTATCTGATCTGTGGAAAGCAAAAGGTGTATTTATATTTTTATAACAAGTTTTCAGTTTATCATCAGACTCATTTTCTTCTTTCTTCCACCTCTTCTGTATTAAGGGTGTTCGCAGGATAACAATTAATAGAGCGAAATTTTTTATGATAGTGCCTAAGATCAAGTTTTCAGCTTTTAAAATTCTGACTATATACATACATATCGTATTACCTTTGGGAAAGCTTTTATTAATCTCAGCGTCAGAGCTGTTTCAACAAATCTACTGTAATAATGAAAAGACATCTTATCACATTTTGCTTTCAGTAAATTTACTATTCTTTGATAAGGTTGCAAACAACTGGGAAGTAATTGATCTGTAATTAGTATGGCAACTGCACAAGATAGACGGCACTGAGATTTCATCATTTATCTGCCTGGTGCTGTGCATCTTGCTCTGTAATGTTAAATTATTTAGCCTCTCTCTTCAAATACAAATGGTTTTATGCATCCTCCATTATTTTAGGAATTCTCAGAAGACGAGAATAACATTTAAATTTCTGATTATCTTTCAACGGTAGAATTATTACCAGAGAAATCATTTTTCACACATGCCTTGCGACGTCCTTAGTTAGCAAGCCATTGTCTGCCCATGCCTGTGAATGAACGCCGCAAAAGACCTTTTGATCTGCACCCAATTTGCCCTATTTATCACTTGGCTGCACTAAGACTCTTGGTATATGTGATTGCTATAGCTGAATTTTTCAAGAGCTGTGGTAAGTAAAGGGCATGAGTTTAGCACACTGTGATGCAGCATCACCACCATCATCCACATCACCGTTTCCAATTACTGAGACTCTGTCTGCCACCCTTTCTAAGAGTATTCTGCAGCCCATTGCATGAGTCTACAGTGAAAACAATGTCTTTTTGAGAGAGCTTTTTATGGCATAATTTTTTAACATTGTAGGGGCATATGAAGCATATTATTTTTTTTCAGTGCTCTGTTCCGTCTTAACTGGGGAGACTGGAAAGAAGAAGGTAGCATGGGTGTTCATTGACCTGGGAAAAGAAGTGGCCATAGTTTAATCTATGTAATTGAAAACAGAATTTTTTCAATAGATGAGGAAGAGAGAGATAGCATTACTCTTTTGTCACTCAGCTTCATTTTCTTTTCATTAATAGTTAAATTAATCAGTTCACCATCAAGTCAAAAGGAGAGCCTGTCACTTGAACTCAGAAGTGTGAGGACAGTTACATATTAGTTCCTATCTAGCCTCTGCATCTTTATCAATTTCTGCTGTATAACTGACACAAGAAAATGAGCAGAGCAGCATACCAAGTGAAGGTGCTTCACTGCTGCTGTATATAGTGACATGATAAAATTTTAGACATTAATTTCTATTCCATTTCTTACGCATTCAAAGTCTGCCTTTTTCTCTGCAGCTGCGTAACCAAAGGTTTTTGTGAGCTGATCAGACTGATGTGCTGTGCTTGCATTGTAAAACATAACAACTAGCACAAGTGTTTCAAAAATTCCATCCAGTATATGTTTTCCACCAGCTAATTTCATTTGTTCGTTACCATAGCTTTGTCATGCCCTCTGAAGTCTCTCATAGTGCCATCCGTACCAATGAAAACACTTCAGTATTCTTGCTTATTCTTATATTCTCAACCACCTATATTCTCAACCACAAAACATATTTACACCACCAGCCCTGCCTCAGCACTTTGAACAGTGTGTTGGTAATGGTCCACTTGTATTGTACGCATGCTTTACTTCTCATTATTTCAATATTTAGTGCTCCAGGTATCTCTTTTTGTAGCCATCCCCTTGACATTCACCTCTCTTGTTACAGTTGGAGAGTGTCTAGCCAAGCAATAGAACATGGGCAGTGTTTTTCCTGCCTTCCACTGGTAACATATGTTTTGATGATTTGCAGGTTTCCCACAGCCTGTTTTCTAGTAAAAATTACACATGTGATAAGAAATAGACATCTTCCCAAGCGCCTCACCAGAGCGCTGTCGTGCAGAGCTTCGCAGATGGTGCTCAGCCTGGTGCCAGGTTTTCCGTGAACTGAAGTGGGTAAGTAGGCCTTGAATACAAAATGTCTGCAAACTGCTTCTAATCTCCTGCAGTACTGAAGTGCAATTTTCAGTGGTTGTTATTGGACCCCTGAACTGCTGACAGAAATTTTGACTGGGAAAGATTCTTGACATATGTTAGATTAAGTAAAGTCCTAAACTCTAAATACATTCATTTACGTATTTTACTTACTCAAATATCTAACATTTTCTCTGCCCATAATACCTGCAAATCTCCCTTGCTCTGATCCTAATCTTCCTTTTTAATCTCTTAGCTAAGCAGGAATTACAGATTGCAAATTCATGCATTGGTTTGCTCACTTGAAGTGTGCTATAAAGCAAGAAGCAAGAACTGTAGCCATGGGAGCCACATGTTTTGTACTTTTCAAGATGCAACATGTTACAAATTATGTGGTATATCCTATAATACAAGCGTGGTATATCCTAGAGAACAGTGTTCTTGTGACTTTTCACTCGCCTGGGAATGGGAAAGGTGACAAGTTACAGCTTTTTGGGCGAGTACAGCCAAGCTGCTTTGTGAGCCTCAGAGTTAGTGAGATTTAACTTGAAATTAATTTGAAATATACTAGTGAGAAAGGAAAAATCAAATGAAAAGAAGGTCTAATGCCAAATGCTGTAAATCTCTTTGTAGGCCCAAGATGCTTAGAATATGTAATTAGAGGCAGGAGGAAGAAAAACACTCAGGCCTGTCCAGTTTAAGCTGTTTTACCCTTTGCTGTCCCCTCTAGGTTTAGTTGAGCTCAATCATACTTCAGATCCAGTTGCATAAAGTATCTGCCCTTACTTGACTTCTTCTAGGCTCTTATGCTTGTGGAAATCAGAGAGAAGCTGAACCTTTTTAGGATAAACTAATGGGGAACTGGCAAAAAGCCTCCAAACACACAACTAAATGGCAATGGTGATGTACTCCAGGCAAGCAAAGGGGAGTGTGCTATCATCCTGGGCCTGGAGATGAATTTTTTGCATAGGGTTTGTGGGTGCTTTTGAGGCAGCCCTCATGCTCGCTCACTCCCCTTGGTTTGCATGAGCACAGCTGAGGAGCTGCCTCCTCTGCCCTCTTCTTGGGGTTTTTTCCACTGTGAAACCTTGCCAACAGAAATCAATCATGCATTTGCCACGTAGTTTCCAAAGTGTGTAAATAAGCCAGCAAATACAGTTTAAAGCTGCCAGGCCTGATCTCAGATCTGTTTCAAGAAGTGGGTGTTGGTGTATTTATTTATTATTATTATTATTTCATATATATATATGAAAGTTC
Source organism: Nesoenas mayeri (assembly GCF_963082525.1). Lineage (NCBI taxonomy): Eukaryota > Metazoa > Chordata > Aves > Columbiformes > Columbidae > Nesoenas > Nesoenas mayeri. Next base: position 40,954,075 of record NC_137542.1, read on the forward strand.
TCTGTGTATTTTTCAGAACTCTGGTAAGAAAAGTAGGTGCATAAATATCCAAAGATTGGCAGTTTGCTCAGGAATTTGGTAGTGACCACTAGTTTACTGATTTAAAGCCAGTTGGTTCAAATGACCAAAATTAACTACCAAGTGACTGGCTGGTGGGCTGGGTGACATGAGTCTGGTGCCCTTGGTCCAGAACAAAAAAAACAAGTGGTCTGCCCCCAAAATCTCACTGCTGACAAGGTGGGCTGACAGGAGGGAGACTCCCACCGGGACTCTAGATGGTTTCTCATATAGCACTTTTGGCACTGGGCCTATTAGGCAAGCCCATGAGGTATCCATGTGCATGTGTCCCCATGGCACCTGCTTGTGCCACAGCAGGATGGGCAGGACAGCATGGCCCAGCAGTGCTGTCAGGATAGGACATCTCTCCTGGGGTGGACAAGGGGCAAGGGTGCACTGCCAACTCAAAGCCAGACAAAGGGGCACCTTGACTTGTGCTCAGTCATTGAGTAAGAGCAAGTTTGATGAAAGAGTGGAAGCAAAGTTAAACACAAATCATTTCCATCAAAAAAAAAAGGATGGAAATGGGCTAAATTCTGATGAATCTCCACAATGGTTATGTAGTAGAGTGGAAAAACATGAAAGCTGTACACATACATGCATATGTACAGCCTGCCAAAACAAGAGGCGATCAAAGGAAAAAGAAGCAAACATATGGACAAATTTTTGCAAAGAGAAATGTGTAGCCAAGTTCACTGACCTTGATTTTAATTTTCTTTAGTTCTCAGCCTTATGAGGAGTGCAGAAAATGGAATGTGCTAATCCCAGCTGGTACAATCTCCAAGAAAGGTGCAAAATCGCCCCAAACCAGAGAAAATTAAATGTGGTCAGAAGCCTGTTAAATCTGCCCCACCCCTCAGCATCCTTCCAAATAAAGCTCTCCTTGTGCTCTGTCGGGGGCCACCATATGAGTGAACAAGGAACTTGCAGTGTAGCAGAGAGCTTGTTTTAAAAAATATATTAATACATCTCACAGAAAGATGACTTTAATGAGATAAGAATTTATTTCAAACACTGGGGGATATTTTTTTTTTCATATGACAATGAAGAGCTCTTGATTTTTTCACTGTCACCCCATTTCCAGTGCCTTTGTTGATTGTCACATCATTTAATAGCACCCAGCAGAGCAATAGGGGAATATTGCTAGGGAATGCACTGAATGGGGGTTTAAACTGACTTCTGTTCTGGAGACCTATATTTGTTCTTTATCTTGTGATATTTTCAGCCTGCTGCTACATAAATATGAACACTGAGGGTAGAATTTGAAATTTTCACATGATTATTATTACTTGGCATTTACAGAGCCATTTTCATCCCAAGGTATAAACTTAAGGCAGTGAAGATCCATATGAAGTAGATAATTTTACACCTATTTTACAAACAAATAGACTATGGCAGCAAGATAGGGAAAACCCAAGCTCAGGACATAAGGTAGGCTTGCCAGCATCTCATTCCCAGGTCCAGTCAGTACAATAAGAGTATAAACTTTGACCTTTCAACACAGAAACATAACCTAAACCCCTCATGCTGGTGGGAATCTTACCACTGGCTTTTATGGGGCTAGGTTGTCACCCGTGGTTAGTGAGAAGCAAGGCTGCCAAATCAACTATTAACTTGGGTTGACAGCAGAGCAATGCCATACCTGTGCCACCTGCCAGCCCCAAAACTGACTCATAGATGAGTGTACTGTGCTTGAAATAGTCTCCTTATGAACACCCAGTTATTTAAGGTTGTCTAGGTTATTAAGCCTTTCTCTGTTTTCCCAAATACTCCTGAAAACGAGCTTTTTCATTTGAGGACCCATGAAAGCTGAGGATCCATGATGCATAGCAGGCTATAGAGATGTGTTTTGATTTGAGCTGACTTTCAGCACACAGAGATTACTCTGTGGAGTTTACAGAATGCAGTGATGAATCCTGTACAAAAACTAAGGATACACATACATTAGACTGTCTGATTCTTGAGCTGGCATCTTAAACTACAGTGCAAGCTCTGCAATATGATAACTCTCTTACTTGACAATTATATGACTACCTATAGAAATTTTTGCCTAAATAAACTTTTAAAGCAATAAAACATTTTAAAAATTTATGACTTGGCACTTTATTAGACTATACAATAAGTTTTGCTTTGATTTTTGCTTAAGAGTAATGCAGGGCCACAGTTTATCCATAATATGAGCCATGGAGCATTTCCATACCAGTATCTACCAAAGGGGATATGGTTTTAACTGGCCACTGAACCTGTGATTAGCAGCTACAGTTGGACCGCAGAAGTAGGAGCTTGATTGAAAATGTAGGTATTAGTGACTGGAATAAGAGGTTTTAGTGAGAAGGATTAAGGGTTTTCAACTAAATGTTCCCTTCATGCTAGAACTTTTTTCAGAGATAGATTTATTTTGGTTTATAAATGTCAGTGTTGACTTTTACTTAGGGAATTTGGAAACATTTAGGCACAGAAACATTTTTGTAGTATTTAAAGACAAAACAAAAAACAGTATTTATTTTCTTTTTTCTCCTCTGTTGATTCTGTATTTTTTTTTTTTTCATTCTGTTTTTATCTCATCACCCTTTTTTACTCAGCCAGTTTCCAAATATTCTGCAGTGTTTTCAAATTGTGGAATAAAAATTCTGCAGCGTCTCCATTCTTTTGTCACCATGTAACATTTCAAAGCACAAAAATGTATGGAATATGGAATGGTAGAGAAAGGTAAAAGCACAAATGCAAACATTAAAAATGAGCCTGCCTAGGCATAAGCAAAAAAAAAAAAGTTAAAAAAAGAAAAAAAATTAAACTACAATATCTGAAGCTTTTCTGCCAAAAAATAAAAAAGAGGTTTCACAGGAAAAGTCTGCCATACACTGTTTTTTCCTTGCATGTTGCAACTGAGAAGGCATAAAACCACATTCAACTTACATAAAGCAGCGTGCTAAGAGAGTATGATGGCATTGTAAAGCTCACACTGTATCACTGCCAGACACTCTGGGGCTGCTTTTTTTGCTATTTTTGCCTCAGTCCTCCTTCTATCCTGCCTTTTGTTTGGTATGTTGGTCTAAAATTTTGTTAGGTAATATTTAGGGACAGCTAAACTATTTCTTGTCATGTCTGACCCACATCATAGAAAACAAAAATTAAAAACAAAACAAAAATTAAAACCAACACAAAAATATTTTGGACATGAGCTAAACAAATGCAAGCAATATGCAGTTTTGCAAAGAAGAAAGTGGCAAAGAACATTACTTCTGAGAGATGAACATGCATATTTCAAGGGCCTGCTTTAACAGCTAAGTCCATTAGTAAATTTAAGGAGGCTCATAAACCTTGCAGTATCTCCCTGTAATGAATGAAATGAATAGAAACTAAATACGTAGTAAGACAGAGCTGTAAAGATAGTTGTTCTTTCTTGTATAGTTTCCAGTACATTAAGCTGAGTTTGTAATCATTTTCATTTTGCATACATTCACACTCATCCACCAGTGTGGACATCCAGTGGCCACATTTGCATGGACAAATGAGCAATGATACAATTAATGTTATCAGATCTAGGCCCAGAAATACAGCAACTGTGTGATGAGAAGTCTTTTCTCTCTAGAAAGTATGCCTTTTGAAAATATGACAATAAACATCCTGTGCTCATGTGTCCACAGAAAAAACCCTAGCTTTAGTCATTTTGATATATGCAGGAAACCTTACCATTAAATTAATCACAACCTTCTCTCCTGCGTTTAAAGAGAGAGGATGCAGCACGGCATCATGTAAATTGTATTCTCAGGCTGACACACACCTCTCCATGTGTTTTCTACAGTTGTTGAAGCTTTAAACACAACGGAGGAAAAGCAAATTTAAATGAATGCCCAAAAGTTTATTAATAATGTAATAATTTTCCTGGTTATAATACAGAGTTCTAGAAATTACTCCCAGAGCTAATGAAGTGTGTTCTTAATCTGTATTTCTCTTCCTGGAGAGATCCAAAATAGCCTGGTTTGCCTTTAATTTCTTTCCCTCCAGGTGATAAAGGAAAGCACGTTTTGTCAGCTTTAGCCTGATGGCATGTGCGAGAGAAACTGAGAGCCCTCCTGTTTTAGCAGTCTCTCATTCCAGTATCTACCACAGTTCCACTTAGGGTATAGTGCTATGAATCTGCCAGTCCATCTGGTTTTTGCCTAGTTTCAGCTTTGGACATGCATGTCATTCCCCACTGTTGTACTCTGAGCTTATCAAACTGCAGCAGTGACCAGCCCCAAAGGCCTGTGCATTGCATACAAACCCTCCAGGTCTGAGCAATGCATCGTCTGTATGCCAGCCTCCTCCTGAAGAGCACCTACAACCTGTTCTGTACAGCAGGAGCATCTTGTCCTTTTACAGCTCACCCAGCAGAGCTATTTCACCCCATCTGACGTGTTCTTCTCCCTGCTATTTCCTCTGTTCATCCATGTGTGAATACAGTGAGACCTGACTTGATTTTCTAGCATTTATACTCTCAAATTTACCATTTAATGATGGCTCATTAATGAGTTTTACAGCTGTTTGTTCAACCTCTCCTTCCATGCTGTTAAAACTGTGCTGCTTTAATAGCTGTGAGCCCACAAGATCTGATCTCTGCTGAAGAATATTTATATGTGTGGTAAGATTATTCAATTTGCCAACAAATGAGGTTACAGTGCCTTGTAAGTCATTCATTTTTATGTTTATTTCCTCTGGAATTGCTCTCAGGGGTAGATCTTCCTTCCTGTCAAATGGCTCCACACTCACTTCTCACCAGCTGTTCTTTTGTATCCTCAAATGTTCCCTGGACTGAGAGAAATGCATATTCCCTTATTTGCTTGATGACAGCCTGTAACAAATAAAACATAGCCCAACCTATTGTTTTCATCAAATACTATGGGAAGGAAAGCGGAGTTCTGAGATAAAGAAGAGGTTTTTTCTACTGCTTCAACTTTTCCCAGCATGAAAGTGTGTTCTGTGGGTGCAGGTTGAGCAGAAGTTCCTAATTGCCCTCTTGTCCTGGACCTGAGAGTAATTCCGATCATTTGGTTCAAAGGACATCACTATGAAGAACTGTGCTATGTTAGCAGCATGTATTCCCTTTTCTTCACCTCATCTCCCCTAAGCGGGTCATTTCTGTTTACAAGAAGACTTAAATAAATGCCCACATAAAGTTTGCAGGCTGCACTGATAAGACAAACAAAAATCCCTCTAAGCTCAGCAGTAAGGAAAACTCAATCAACTGAGCCAGGGCTACATGTCACATACTGGCTGCTTAATGTAGATCTGATTAACCCACTCGCACATTGGAACCAAGTGCTGAATGCAGGCTAATTCTTTGTTAAAAAAAGGCAAAACGCTAAGAGTAAATGAAAACAACAGGCCTCTTGCACTGCAAGTGCTGTAGTGCTTTTGTATAACCTCTGAGTCCCAGTCCCAGTTGCAATATGTTACGCCTTTTTTTTTTTTTTTTTTTTTTTTTTTTTTTTTTTTTTTATGGAGCCATTTACCACTAATGAAAACAGAAGTTGCAAAGCATGCATGTCCTGATATCTTAATAGGTTTTCTACTCTACTGGGATACTTTAGCATCTTGAAAGTTTTAGGTTGATATACAGTGTAACAGTAAAAAATTAATTATTATTAAGGGTTAACCAAGAACCTGAGTGGTAGAAACCAATCCAGTTGTGTATAATTAGATGGTAGCTACCTTGTAATATTGAAGCTGTAAATAGCCCCAGCGGGAGTCCTGACAGAAGGCTGAGGTGTTTACAAGGCACAAGAGATGCTGCCTCAAAGTACATAATTCCTGTTGCCATAACTATTGCTGTTATAATGGATGTGTTCATTAAAAACAGAGGATTATTTGTTTATCCATCTTTTTCTATCACAAGTGCTTCCTCAGAGGACAAGGACAGTGTCCTTTCAATACAAATTTATAGTACTTCTTTTTTTGCCCAGTCAGAGGAATATTAAAGGATTAATTTATTGATTGCGAACCAGAGGTCTGCTCCCTGCTGGGAAAACCCACTTCTCCAAACCATTTGCAAACAGCCCTGCAGAACCCAGAAGGGAAGGAAATGTGCACACATCCATTTTTAGGCTCCTATTGGCTCTTGGGAGTGCTGGGACTGATTAAGTCTTTGTCTGTAAGGCATATGCTGCTTTCCCTGGCAGGGACATCACACAGCCTCCATATGTGCTCAGGTGGCTGGCTGAAAACAGTCTGGGCCTGTCTTGCATCAGAGAGAAGGTAAGAAAGCTACCTGAGGATGAAGGAGTGGCAGAGAGGAGCTGTCGTGAACTGACCACAAGCCCAGTTTCTCATCCTCATCCACCTATGCGGCTTGCAGAGGGGGGGTGAAGGAGTTGGGAATGAAGGAGAATGATGAAACTGGGCAAAGGGGTCAGGGGAGGAAGGTCTCTTAGTTTCTGTCTCACTTTCCAAACTTATTTTAATTGGCAATAAATGAAATTAATTTTCCACAAGTTGAGTCTGTTTTGACCCTGACAATAACTGATGAGTGATCTCTCTGTCTTTATCTCATACAAGATTTTCTGTCTTATTGTCTCCCTCTTGTCCTGTTGAGGTGTAATGTAATGCATCTGGCATCCAGCAAAGGTCAGCCCAACACAGCCACTTCACCTCACAGACAACCCTGAAGCCCACAGTGGATGGTTTCAGAGCTGCAGTTCCATTCCACTACAGAAGTACGGTTCACTACATCTGTGCTCTGCTCCTTGACTTCCAGCATGTATGTACAACAACATGACAGAAGACACTAGAACTACAACAGCAGCAAAATCATAAACTAATAGTGATGAAGCATATAGCATCTCTGCATGAGGTCTTCATAGCTTGTTTCCAAATGGTGAGACAACAAGTGGCTGGGGTAGGCTACCAGTAAGATGACATCTTCACAGGCTATGCTGAAGGCTTCATCACAGCTCGGTGTCCCTGGAAACATGCAAGGGACATTTTTTCAGAGACTAGTCTTTCTGGGTGGGCTTTACATGCCAGTGAATCCTACTTTTTTTTCACCATTAATACTATTGGAGCTGTGAGATTATGACTTGCATTTAGTACATATTGTGTATTGAATTCACTCTAGAAGATGCTGCTCCAAGTGTCCTCAGGCTGGTATTCTGCTACTGCTAGCATGCTGGAATGAATTACTTGCTAAGTTTGAAGCAAGACTGTAAAGGATTAGCTTGGGTTTCAGAAGGTGGAGATCCAGCGTCAGGCTACTGAGAGCAAGGATGTTTGCAAGCATGATATGAACAGTAAGCCAGTTACATGTGCTCTTCTTGCAATGACCACTTTGAAATGAACTGTCCTACTTGGGAAAGAGTGGCTGCCTGTCCTGGTTTTGGCTGCGATATATTTCTTTCTGGATTTTCTTCCTGGTAGCTGGTATAGTGCTGTGTTTTTGATTTAGGATGAGAATAATGTTGTTAACACACTGATGTTTTAGTTGTGGCTGAGCAGTGCTTACACTAAATTGAGGGGTTTTCAGCTTCTCATATTGCCCTGCCAGTGAGGAGGCTAGGGATACACAAAAAGCTGTGAGGGGACAGAGCCAGGACAGCTGACCCCAACTGGTCAAAAAGTGATGTTCCATACCATATGATGTCATCCTGAACAAAAACCTGGGGATAGCTGGCCAGAAGATGGTGGCCACTGCTCAGGGACTGGTTGGGCATCAGTCAGTGGGTGACAAGCAATTGCATTGTGCATTACTAGTTTTGCATATTCTGTTATTATTACTGATTTCCCCTTCCTTTTCTGTCTTATTAAACTGATCTTATCTCTCCCACAAGTTTCACCTTTTAAAAAATTATCTCCCCCATCCCACTGTGGGGGTAGTGAATGAATGGCTGTGTGGTGTTCTGCTGCCTCCTGGGTTAAACCACAACACTGCCCTACAGACATCCATAAAATATATCACTTAATCTGCGTGCTATCAGAGTTTCCATGCACAACTGTATCTGAGAAAATGATTTATTGAGAGAAGTCAGCTTTGCCCACAATAAATAAGAACAGTGGTTTTTTCCTAGCATTACGTGTAGTCTAAATATTTATCTTATCACTGCTGCTATTCTCACTGATTGTGGCTCATTATTTCATATGTCAGATGTCCTGTGTTTCATGTGTACCTTTATCGCCCTATATCTTTATACACACATGTATTTATCTTAGTCAAATGTTATCACATGTTGAATTTCTGTTACATAGATACCAAGGTCCAGAATTAGAAAAAGTGTGCACTTTTTTTTTTCCCCATCTGCCTACCTTTGTGCAGTAAAACTTTTGTGCCTTGGATTCCTGACTAGCACAGGGTCAGACCAGCATCTACAAGATGGAGTAATGCACTGCATTGTCCACTTTCAGAATAAAAAAAGTGTGTGATAGTGAAGGCTGCCAAGGTCTGGTAAAGTAAGAAAAAAGCCCCGGTATAACACAGATCAGTTTGGAAAATCTATAGGTCAGTTGCAGCACCCAAAACTCTGGTTTGCTTTTTTTGCTCTCATAGTTGCTTGTGTTGTGTTTTTTTTGTTTGTTTGTTTTACTTTGTTTTGGTTTTGTTTGTTTGTTTGTGTTTTGTTTGATCGTGTTTGTTTGTTTTTCTTCTAGTTGTTACTTTTGTTGCTCAATTTTAGCAAAGGCTCAAAGCCTTTCAGTCTTCGGTGTATCCTTGCTGCCCTGCCACGCTGTCTGAACAGCCCAGACTCTGACAAGACCTAAGTGAGCCAAACATGTACATTATTTTTCCCTGCCTGCTGATACCATCAGAAAGGCAAAAAAACATCCCAAACATAAGTAGATCCTGGCCAGTTTTTCTGCTCACAAGAAAACATGTTCAAGAATCCTCCACTACAACCAATGTCTACTTGCTGAGGAAGAGTCTGGAAGACTTGTAAAACCATTCACAGCTAAATATTTCACCAAAGGTTTCCCCTCTGCAAGTAGTTTAAAGTGACAGTTGGTAACAATCTCTTCAGATTTTACCGAGGCTCATAAGGGGAAAGCAGCTCTGTAGAGAGATGAATAATAAGATGATAAGAAAATGTTTCAAAAGAAATTAGCACAGTGTTCTTAAACAGTATGGAAATTCTATTGCAAACCAGCTCCTGGTCAAGTGGTAAGCACGTGGGCTTAATTTGAAGTATCGATTTCATGATTAAGCACTATCCACAGTATTGACTTATCTCCCTGAATCAGGGTCTTAAGTTGTGCAGTTCTTCCAGAATCAGCTCCCAGAGGACAACGGCTCTTCTAATTAGCTACTTCTGCCATTTCTCCATAACCTCTTCATTTTGTATGATTGGAGTTTTACTTGCTTATGAAAGAAAATAAAAGCATTCAATAAGAAAGCGGGAAACGGTGGATCAATTTGGTCCTTTCTCATGAGATGTTTGTTCCTGGGATATGCTGATCATTGGCAGTCCTTACAGAAGTCACCACGCAGCTTGTCATTAAAGCAAAGAATAGGCTTATCTGGTTATTAATGTTTTCACATACTAACAAAAATCTTAAAGCATAAAATAGCAGTATTCTCATTTAAAGGGGTCTTGAGAGACTGGATCATTTAGTATTCAGCAATGAATGCACAGAACAGACACTTTTGGTACAAGCCACCTCTCCTGCAGGATTTTTTTAAAAGATGACAACACTAAGAAATGCAGAAGAAATGCACTGCTGAGGACATTTGCAGTGGTAAGTACGGTGATTTAACAGGCATGACTCTTGCTGATTTTCTGAGGTTGTGGCTCTGTCACTGACAGAAAATTGTCAACTTCAGCAACCCATCCCACCCAAAAATAAGTGAAAAAAATCATTCTAGCTGATTACATTTGTACAATTAGAGTGACCAGAAAACAGTGTCATAAATGTGCTTATAAATCATCCTGCAATTCCACTCCACAAAAATATTTGAATACAATTTAGATGTTACCTTTTTGGTATTGATACAATATTGCTACTGAGAAAAAAATAAACTTTGTAAGATTAGAAAGTACAGTGACTCTCATGTAACAGAGTGGGAAAGCAATTATTTCAAGGTCACTTACATATCAGACTTGTTCAGGAGGATAGTTTGGTCCTGAGCTGCTGATCAGGGCAATGAGATTTATATATCTGTGTTTGTAGATAATATAATATTTGTTTAACATGGCTGACTGGATAATATTTGCACTGAACAAGCAGGAAAGGAAGGATGAAACAGCCAAATGTCAGCTATTTTATGTTTACGTGTACAACAAAAGGGAGAGTTTACAAATGTCAGCAACTTGTTTTTGTGTTCTGCTCACTCAAAGCATCTTCCCACTAAAAAATGGATGTGACAAGAAATTAATCCATATTGTGATTTAATTATTGTTGGAATTATGGGAAAAACTTAAGATGTCTAAAATGTTTAGTTGTGAGAAGTGTCTATTAAGCTAACTTTGCAGTGAACTTCTCACAATATTTTTAAACACTTGCGTTAGGTTTTAAATGCCTAAATAACCAGAAGACTGTGTTTTTCTCTTTCTGAGGTACACATGGAGTCCACAAAAAAATATTCTCTCGTTCTTAAAATCCAGCCCAGGGCCTGGGCAAGATGTCTTCTTATTTCTATTGCATGGACATGGTGGAAGGGGCTTTTTCCCTTGGGCAAAGTTGACAAGGTAGGTGGGAAAAGGGAGGTAGGCTGGCACACCTGACCCATTGTGCCGGCCTAGCTGCAGTGGCAGCAGTTCCTCATTCATGTGGTGAATGCTCAGCTTTGGGAAAGTGTTTATGTAGAAACTGATAACAGCTGAAAAAAGCTATTTTTATGTTTTGAAGCTCATTGAACTATCTCACTAATCTATTAAATCTCTATGACATTATCCTTTCAGGCAGTGTTTTTAGGGGCATCAACATCATGATCAAAAGCCTGTTTTTATGCCTTTCTACTAACACAGTCTGCTGTTGTGTATTTTCATATTAAGCTGTAACAAAGCAACATGGCCATTTGCCTTTTTTTTTTTTTTTCCCACCTTCTGCAAATCCAGGCAAAAAGGAAGCGCTCACCCAGAAGACTCTCCACAGGGTTTGCCAAAAAATAACATGTGCTAACCTGATCCGTCCAAACCAAAATGGCCTGTCACGAACATGACCATTGACACAGCAAAGTCATCCCCTCACTCTGCTTGAGTAACTCACTCACATACATTGTCAAAATGAAAGAATTTTGCTCAGTTTTTTGTTTGTTTGGTTGGTTGGTTTTGGTTTGGTTTGGTTTGTTTTTTTTGAGCATCTATTTGCTGTAATGAAAGAATGTAAAACAGAACTAGTGAAAGATCAGTTTCTTTTGGGAGAAAAAAAAAGAGATATCTGTTAGGTATACCTTTCTTTCTGCTATTTGCAATGTTCAGCAGAGGTTTTTAAGGCTAAATCATTGTCACCATTTAGAGCAGGTAACAATAAACTGAATGACAGATGTTCTCTCTTAACCTGCACCCTTTCCACCAGGGAGGAGGACAAGGAAAAGAGACTTATGAGTTGGAAAATTAAAACAGTTTTACTAATAATACTACTAATAAGAGAAATAATGCAATATGTACAAAACCAACACTGACTTTCCCGGATGATTGTAGGCTGCAGGGGCTGGTGTCACCCCAGCGGCTGTAGGGCAGACACCAGGAAGTCCTGGACTGCATTCCAGATCAGATGGAAAATCAATCTAGCATCCAACCAGGATCACGATGGCAAGCAGGAGAATCAACAGGGTCCTGTTTGGATGCCAGCCATGAACGAAGAGAGCAAACCCCTTATTATCCCTCAGCTTTAAACTGAGTATGACGTGTGACCTCTTTGATCATTTTGGGTGACCTCTTTTATCTGTCCCTTCTTGCAAGTACAACCCTTTACAACCCTTTGCTCATGGAACGTAGGTCTATCAGTCTACCTTAGCTGCTATAGGGTGTATGTAAGTGTATATAAATGTAAACACAGGTCTTTTCTGCATTGCATTCCTACAATGAGCTCAGTAAAACTCTAAACATTAGGTGTTTTCAGGTCTGGAGTGGACACTGTCTGAAAAACATGCAGTCAACTTCAGAAAAGTGCAGTTACTTTGAAGAAACTTAACTGAAAGGAAACTTCACTAAAAGAGAGTTGGCCCTGTTTTAACCAAAACCAGGACAGTCACTAGACACATTTCTGTCTCTGGCAAATCAATTCCATAGGAAGATCTGTGCCTGTGTGTGTTGTGGAAAGAGTAACCACTCTCATAGGAAAAGTACCCTTGGATCATGACTGTCCACTAAAGTTAAAGAAGGAAGGAGGAAGGAAGGGCAGAACCACTCACACCACTCCCAGCCCTAGCCTGTCACATCCTCAATACCATGCCACTCTGGCTCCTGCCCTTGTGCCCTTGGCTCCCCATCATCATGCCCCACGGGCTGACCTCAAGGGCATCTCCCCATCCTGCCATAGCATTCTGCTATGCAGCACTGCTCCCCCTGAGTGGTGGCCAGGTCTCTTCCTCCATGGGCCCTTCCAGGGTTAACCACCTCTTTCATTACACTTTGAGCAACCAGCACAGCCACAAGCACACATGCTCTGTGCAAAGGCTTTTGACAGGAGAAAGTATCTCACATGCCAGGTGCTCAGTGCTGGATTGACATCTAGTTGTTCTTTCTGGGATGGAACTAGCCCACGGGCCACCACTTTAGCAGCCCCAGTCTCCAGGTTTGCTTTGCTTTCTAATCATGCTGATGGCAAAAATAATCACTACAAGTTTGTTTTGGTTTGTTTTTCATATTTTTAACATAGATTTCTGAAATCATGGCAAATATTTTAAAATAGTGATGAATTGTTTATAACCACATGATTTGGTAACTTTTCACATTGTCTCTGATGACGTAATTAGGTCAAGTATATCATATTTCAGAGAACAAAATAATGGGCCTTATTCACATTTGTATTAAAACTGACATTATACAAGTCTTCAAAAGAAGGGATGATGACTATCTCTATATTATTCATAGAACTATGCAACTAGCATCAAGGAAAACAGGAATCAGGCTCATTGTTCTGTGCTTGCAATAAATTATTACAAAACACTTTTATTATGGCTCTAATAATTGACTACAGCTAGATTTCATAAGTGGAGATGACTACCAGAGCTGCAGGCAAGAGAAAACATGGTGTTTGAGGGTCTCCAATGATTTTACCCTCATACGACTGATATAAATGGCAGTCTTTTTCCAACAAGAGGTCATTAGGTCAATCAAGTGGTTAAATTCAGAGTACCTTAATTTGAGTCAGGGGGTCTGAATAGTTTTACAACCATATGAGGGTATCATCATGTCCTACAGGCTTGCAGACAAATTTTGCACTCATTTAACTTGGTGTAGCATAAGAGTAAATTCTTGTCATTAGTGCAATTAATCCAAATATATAACATTATAATCTTCAGCAGCATTCATCTATTCAGAAGCATACTCTCTCTTTATTTTGTGCACATAACTTCCCTTGACATTAACAGGAGGGGATAATAGACATGGAAATGTAAAGAGAGGTTAATACTCTTCCCCATGACCTTCCCAGAGACATCGTATTTTCTCAAGCTGACCCCTCATTATGCTGAAAACTGCAAAGAAAAAGCCCCACGGTTTCTGTTGCTTTTTTTGTTCGCTTCAGAGACTACAGACATCTGCCCTAAGTACATTCTGTTAATAATTATTTTGTATGTATTCTAAAAATCCACATCATTCCCAAAGAGGGGAAAAACACAAAAGAAACCCCAGTTGGTGAGGGAGGACAATGTGTGACATTATAAGCAGAGCTGGAGCTGCCTGCCGTGATTGCCACTCGGAGATAAAAATCATTCCTCACACTTTGAGACAAAAGTAAATGGCAGTTTGCAATGTTAAGAACCCCTGTGGAAACAAGATGAAATGAGACGAGGCTTCCAGACCTGTGAGAAAAATCAATCTGATGGAAAATTGACAAACTTGTTTAACGTGTCGGCACAAGATCCGAGAGTTGACCCGTAGAGACCTCCACTTAGGCATACCGTGAAGTTACTGTCAGTTCGCTTAATCTGTTCAATTACACAACAGGAGCTCAAAGGGGACTTTTTACCAAACATCATTTTAAATTAACTTTTCTCCTTCATGTTTTAAACTTCCAATCCTTCCTCCCCTTTTGCAGCAATATGGTTAAATTATTAAAAAAGCCCACTTGCTTATCAATGTAAATGCTATAGAAACATCAGTTGAAAATTTTCATTGGAAAGAAAATAATGTTTGTGCAGTTAAAAAGAGAAAAATGCTCATCTCATTACATGTGGCCAAATTAGTCTCCACTATAATTTCTCTGAGGCAAAGACCTGTTGTTTTTCTGTTTTGGGGGGATGAAGAAATGGTAGTAAAAAGCAGCACACCATCATTTTTATTCCACTAGAAACATGTAACTGTGTCCCTTTTAACAGCCATAGGCCACAAAGCAGAAAAGAGTAGGGTTTGAAAGGGAAGAAATACTGCTGTATTGAGTTCACACTAAACATTTCTATCTTCTGCCTACCTTTTTTTTTTTTTTTTTTTTTTTATGCTAGAGGAGGTGGAGAAGGAATGGAATAGGAAGGGAAGATGCTAAAGAATCCAGGGGATAAAACACATTTAACTTTGAAGATAGGTACAGCAGGATTTAAGAGAGAGATACTCAACTCCATATGGCTGGAGAAGAGAACTTCAGCTTTTGCTTTTACATTACTTTATTAAATGCAGCTTTGGAACAAAAAATGCATTTTTTCATCACAAATCTGTTATATCTGAAGTTTGAAGTGAGCTTGAAAGTAAGAAGAAAGAGCAGCAGGAATGTGGCCTAGCAGTGGCCTAGCAGTGCTCAAGTGACAAGACTCATTTAGATTAATAGGTGTTACAGTTCAAGTGCCCAGCAATATTATTTAAGAGGTCCATTATCAGTAAATGCATGAGTACCAGCAATAACATGGCTTTCTGTTAACCAGCAAACTTATAGAGAATGTCCCAGTAGCCACAGTGGTTTGTTTGCTATTGATTTGGAGCAGGTGTGGGTCATGTGATGGATCTTGCTGATGAATTCATGGTCTTGTTGATTTCAGTGGGATTAGGCTTTACACTAGATTCTTTTCTATTTGTCTGTGTTATAGTTTTTTTGTTTGGTTTTTTGTTTGTTTGTTTGTTTGTTTTTTCCACTGAAAAGACCAAAGATGAGAAATAAAAATTAATTTTAAAATACTGATAAATGAAGAATGGAATACCAATGTAACAGAGTGATTTTTTTTTTAAAAAAACCTCTATGGACTATGAATATTTTGTAAAAGATTGCGTCTAAGAAGAGGGCAGAAGAAAACAGCTGGTTTTTTCTTCATTCAGAAGGGATTAAGTGATTTTCTACTGTGCTTGTTAGAACAACTTGAAGTAAGAAGACTTACTTCTACAACCACTTAAAATACAAACAAGCAACACATTCAGAAGTTTTTCTGTTGGTTTTGTTAGAAGCATTAATATCGTAGCGTCAACAGCTCTTGATAGAATAAAATACAATCAACTCTTTAAATACACATCACTTTAAAATATTCTCTTCTGATTAACAGTATGTCCTTGGTCTGAAGATTTAAGGTAAAGATTAGCTGTAATTCACATTACATACCTGCTGAATTACTGTGTCTTGCAATGCTACCAGAGCCAGCTGTATTTTCGGAGTGAAAATTATTTCTGAATGTTTTCTATTGTGTAAGCCACTGTTAAGTCTCATTGGAAACTTATAAAAAAGTAGTATTAACTCTCTTTTCACATCCGAATTGACCTGAGGAAGACCTTGTTGCTCTTTCCAGCACCAGGCACTTTAAAAAAGCTGTACTTCTCAATGAGGAAATGTTATTTATTGTCTCCAGTAGCTTTTTCTCAGGCTTCAGAAACTTCAGCCTCCTCAGTCTGCAGAAATTGACAGAACTCAAGTTAGACTGAATAGTAGAAACTCTTATGTTTGTGGATTTTTAATGTTCTTTGGCACTCTTTAGGTCCTCAGCTCAGACTATATATACTTAGAGGAACAAATTCCAACCTAGGGGAGTAAGGAGGTAAATTCCAAGGTCGTGCTAGTATTAAGACTGTAACTGGGGTTAAGGAGGCCCAGATTCTTGATATTGCCAAATGGTTAGCCCTCAGCCATTCCTTCAAGCCTGATCCACTTATCCTAGTACAGAGGTGGCACATTACTGGCTACTGAGTCCAGCTGATAGCTCCTGTATATTACTTACTTGGAAACTACAACAGACAAAACAATTTTTAAATATATCTTATGTGTCTAATGTCTTTTTTATTCAAAAGCCTAAGATCCAAGTTTGCTCAAAATTAGAAATGTAGCAGCTCTGCTCTTTTATGGACAATTTTGGTTGATCTTAATGGTTTGTGACTTCACCTAAAAAGAAGATTCAGTGTAACTGAGTATTAGCACTAATACTATTTCTAGTAAAAATGCTAATGCTGTGCACTAAGTACTTAGCACAGTATTTTCTAAGCAAAGCACCAAGAACAAGGTGTAAGATAATAAATCTCATTAACATGTATATAAGTACATAGATTAATGTAATGAAAATGAAGTGTCCTTCATGTTATAACTGATACAAAAATGTTAATGTAGTAACAATAGCTTTAGAAGTGGGTTTAACTGAGCCTTAAACAATGAAGATGGTGGTTGAAAAAAATAAGTTGGGGTGACTCTGGGAAAGTCAATAAATTGAAAACCAGTCTTTGCAATGTAGTTGACAGCAAGTTAGGCTGATTCTTTTGCAGAATTCCACACAGGAAGCAAAATCTACATATTACTTGTTTCTTATTGGTTTTAGTAAAAATACTTGTGCTTTCTGGAAGGGGAAAAGAATAATTCCTTTAATAGATATCATCAAACAAAGGGAGGGAAGGGCAGATGTATATGCAGTCATAAAGTCCTTATTTTTCCTTATATTGATGCAGGCTTAACTTACAAATAGGAAGAGCAAAAGAAATTTCTATGGGCATCTTCTGTTAAATTTCCAAAAATGCCTTAAGGACTTAGTCACCTAAATCACAAAGAGGCTTTTGAAATTCTTGCCCTTTATATAAAAAACAGTAGTAGTCTGTGATTCTTGTTTTTTACACTCCAATGATGCAAAGCATTACCATTATGGTCATTAGCTGCTAAGCTTGGTGGATTTTATTTTATTTTAGTTTATTTTAGTTTATTTTATTTTATTTTATTGTTTGTTTTGTTCTGTTTTGTTTTTATTTCTCTTAATCTCACAAGTTCACAGTATGGAAATACACCTTTCTCCTCCCTCAGATATAATGGGCAACTTCCCAGACTAGCAACAAACAGATGAACAGATGGGCTGATCTTACATATGGAGAATCTCTCTCCTTTTAATGTTACCTTTGCCACTTCCCAAAACTATTCTGTCATGTTGGCAAAGATTCTCCTGAAGGCATCTTTGTTTCTGCCAAGTACCAAATCCTATCCTTATGTCATGGTATATTGTACTATAGAATATTGATTTGTTTGTTTGTTTTTAATGGATTCAAATGTGATATTTCTCTACAGTTTTCAATAATATTAACAGAACTTAATTTTTAGAATGATGCGTACCCACAGAAACATACAAAGGTCAGAAAAATAAGTTTTTAAGGGCTGGTAATAATTTCAGTATTTAATATCTGCCTGCATTTGCTTCACACTACCTCTGCTAAAGAGGCTTCCATCCATGGAAGATTTGCCCAAGATCTTTATTTTTCAGGTGCTAATTCTATTTTCAGGCAAATTTCTTAATATACTGCACATCCTTGCTGGCATAGTTCTCAAGCCCCTGCAGATGCAAAGTCACAGGGAGCTGCTCGGATATATATTACTTTACTTGCCTTGCAGATAGCTCAGAGATGCAATAGTAAAATGTAGGACTCACAGACAGCTGGGAATTTGTGACAGTCCCTAAAGGAGTTCACAAGCATAAACCAATGACTGGGTTACACTGATCCATAAATGCATTTTTCTTCTATCTCTGGCTAATGCAATATGAATAGTCTTCCTACTGTTAACTATTTCTGAAGACACACAAAAGAGAACTTAAAGGAAATGGCATATATTCAAACAGAAAGGTCATCAGGTCATTTGTTCTTTATACTAGCAAAAGACTTCAATACTTGTACTGTTGCAAGAAGTGCTAAGTACAGAAACATTCCTTAATTTAAGCTCTGCTTTCAGAAAATTTTGCTAAAAAGTATTGATTCATTCAGACTGTAGAGGGAATTGGTGATAACTTCTGCTCTAGAGCAGGAAAGCTCAACACATGAACAGCCTGTGGGGATAAAGTTACAGGCTTCAGTTTACCAGCAGTTTCTTCCTGCACAAGAATCCAGGAGCCCTCATGGTGATGCCACCTCGTTGCAGTACTTTGTGTCAGCCTGCCTCAGTACCGCCGCTGCCTTCATCCCATCCCGCAGTTATCCTTGTTTGACTGACTGGCAGTGGGGGAGAGAGGCAAGATGGGCAGCGGGTCTGTGGTTACCTGTGTGCCAGGGGTGTGACAGGGCCACAGCACCTCCCTGCTGAGGGGCTCTCCCTGGCATCTTCTCCACCACGCGTCTGGAAAAGAGTTGCTGTCCTGCAGTGCAGTGTGACCCACTGCGGTGACATGCTGATGCTCTGGGGCATGGTGCTGGACAGGACCACAGTTGTGCTTTGGGACTGATGACATAGAGGAGCAGCTCCTGATAGATAACTATGACCTGCAAATAACAGATGAGCCATGAACGTTATCTCTGTATGAGTAAATCAGTCTTGCCCAGGAAAGCTTCCTGTGCTCAAGCTGATGAGTACAGGACAGTGCATACCTGTGCTATTAAACTTTTCTGCCCTCAGGAAGCAGTGGCTGCATCCAGAGAGACTAAGTAGATAGCTACTGGGCACCACGAACACCAAACTTGTTTAGGAGAGAGTCAGTAGTCATGGGTCAAGAGTGTGCTGGTGACTGCTGGAGTGAACTGACAGCCCAGTAGTGCTCCTGGCACCACTCGTTACTAGGAGAAGTGTAGCCACAAAACTAATGTCACATGCTGAAAAATACACCGTGCCTAGTCAAGAGCCACCACCAGACTGAAGCTGGATCTCCTGATTTTCAGATCTGCTTTATATTCCTGTTCAGCCTTACCATCATTCTAAACTACATTGGTCTGAACGCTCTGCAGTTTCCCTAGGCTGCCATGCCTTCTGTTCCTTCAAAGATACTGTATTAATCTTTATTTGTTGCTGGGGCCCCTCTTTTTAATGAAAAAGAGTAAAATTTGAAAATGTAATAAACAAACCTTTCCCTTGTATTTGGTGAGAAGAACATGAAAGCATTTGGACTTTGGAATTCTCTTTACACTTCTGCAGAATCATTAGAAAGTCATTTTTAGCTGCAACCTTTTTGGTTGCCATTAAAGCTTCCCAGGTGCATTTGCTCCCTAATCAGAAATGTTCCTCTGTAGCAAGTTACTCTTCAAGAAAAGATTTTTTTTTTTCTATTTTCTAGCTTGCTTATTCACCTCAGTACTTGAACATCTTTGAAAGTATCAATAGCACGGTGAATAACATTGACTACATTTGTTTCTCACCTGTCTCCAAGGAAGAGAGGACATGAAACATTTTGTTTTGTAGATAAACATTACATTGCTGCCTACTTTAGAGAAAAAAAATATTATCCATCCCTTAGAGCAGAGAATTTTTTAGTTTATATTGGTTCAGAGAGCATACCTCACACAACATGCTTTATTGTGGTCCAGAGGTGACCACAGACTGAAACAATAGCATGGAGACAATCTTTTAGTTCATCAAAGGTAACGACTGAGATGTTGATCTTGATTCCAGGAGAATCCAGAGCAAGGCACCTGGGACAAGTTAACTGTGCTCACTGGAAGTTACTGTTGCTAAAAAATTCTTCACAGCTTTCTCTAATAATTGGTTATTTTGACAACACCAAAGGCTGTAGCACTTTGCCATAGAGTACCTGATGAAACCATGAGATTACAAAATTTTGAGTCCAGAAGCCTTTATAGGTTCACAGCAGCCAGAAATATCCAATAATCTTGGTTGCAAAAATTTTATTTTAAGACTCCTAAGCCTTATTTATGTACAAATGCTTTTCATAAGCTATATATAGAGAGACCTCCTTGAATGTGGAAATATAAACAGCTCAGCTTTCTTTTATAGTTGACTTTTTTCCTGGAAATAAACTTGAAAAGTAATCCCATTACTATAACTTTATATTTAAAGCTGGAAGACTTGGATTTGCCTTATGTAATCCTAAGAGCCTTCAAAAAAAAAAAAAAAAAAAAAACCAAAACAAAAAACCACACAAACCCCAACTCAAAACCTAATTAAAACATTTTTGGCCTGAGTTTCTTTTTAACAACTGTGGAGATGCAGCTGTTAAACAGACCTTCATTTCAGTGCTACCTTAATTTCAGTTTGTGAAAGTGTCTCCAGTCAAGCAACCACAGCTGCAGTGGTGGGACTTAACCTACCTATTTGTGTTAATCTGAGCCCAATGCAGACAAAGATCTAGAGGAATAGCTGAGTTATATGCCCATTCTTTAGCAACTCAGATCATCTACAGTGATTGCATCTGTGGACAATACATGTAAGGAGCCAAGCATAGGGAGAGTAAGGAATCTCAAATCGTTTAGTGCCATTTTGTGTAAACCAAGGCTTGGAAATATAAAGAAGCCATAACATAATGAGCTGTTTTCTAAAAACAGGACAGACACCCTTGGTATAAACACTGTTTAATGAACAGCCAATAAATTATCTTAATTAACTTTAATACTGTTTCCATTTTCTATTCTTCTTTCTCTACTGAAGGCAGAAACAGCCCATTTCATTTGTATGAAAAGTTAGAATGAGATATTTCATGCTGTAATATGAAATGTTTGGGTTCTCTGATTTAACTGCTGTGTAACATCTCATCCATGAGACAGCTCTGTTCTCATAGTCACCTTCTCGCCTTTTTGACCTGCAGCATTGCAGCAGAAGATCAAGTAAAGCAGAAGTGCTCAATAATAGGATATTATGTTTTTAAATAACTGAAAGAGTATAAGCAAAGAATGTCACAGAAACACAGTAGTAAATGAATCGTTTCATTGTCTGAAGTGTGGATATTTGACATATGTGTAATTTGCTTACACTGACGTTATTGATACTTGTGTTTTGTTGAACATACTTAGTGGGGGCAGTCAATTTGGCCAAAATTTCTTGGCTTTATAATAAAAAACTCAGAAATGAAATTTCAGAAATTCTTCTCATTATCTAATCATCCTGACCTGTAGTTATGAAACAGTATTTTATTTCATTCTTGCTTAAATTCAGTCTTGCAAGTATGAGATATATAAAAAACATATTATACATATCTAAAAAAAATTATCTAATTTAGAAATCTTTATTCTATAACATAAAATTAGAATATCTTATTTACTTTGGACTTCATGTCCATATTTTCTGCATTTCTCTCAAAAAAAGAAAAAAAAAGGTAAAGGATTTGTGTGCAGTTGTCTGATCAATAAGCAGCTGTCTGGAAAGCTCAATGTTTTGCTCTGCATACACCCACTTGTCAGCTCAATGCTACTTGCCAGGGTGAGACTGACTAGAAGCAGAGAAAAGATGATATAGTAGCTCAAGAACAGCTGAAGTGTAAGAGATTAAAAGGATTTGGGAGCTTAAATATTTACCAGTAAGCCCTTAGCTTAATTTTGATAGATTTTTGCAGTTAGATGTCTATTTCTTTTCCTCAGCAGAACTGCAGGCAATGTAACAAGTGGAGCTGTTTATAATGTATCAAGCAGAACTGGGAAAACACACAATTCAACTAATACAGGTTCTGTTCCTAACCTGAAAGTAGCCTCAGTTTTATTAGCTTGCAAATCTGATTCAGTATTTGGGCAAACATGAGCTCTTTCCAACTCTTCTCCTCCAATTTGAAAATGAATTAAACGCAGAATTTTCACATATTTCTCAATCAAAACCAAATGTCTAGTGATCAATGTGTCTACACAAGCTAAAGAAAGGAGGAAATTAATAATTGAACCTTTCACCTTATTGAAAAATTTTTCAAAACCAGAAACCCCCTATTTTATAAAACTTGTATCATATTCTGTAGTCTCAACATCAAGTATGATACTGACAAAAATTATTTCAGATATAGTTTTGTACAAAGAAATCACGTTACCAATAGGTAATCTAAGAGCTAATGCTACTTTTCCTCATCAGATGACTCAATTGTAGCGTTAAGGGTCAGCAGACCGAAACAGGTGACATTGAAGAAAAAAAAGAAGTACACATTTGAAAATGTCTACATTTATTATAATCTTATATAACACTATCGTATATGGGAACTGCCACATGAATTCATGAACTCAACATTTTCATTGAAGACAGCCATAATATGCTTATTCTGCATTTCCCTACCTGATACCCACAGGAAAAAAGACAAAGAAATTATAAGCATAAAAAAGGTAGACTGAGAAGAGAGAAGAAAAATCTTCGGTCAATGAATATATTTTCTATAGTTTCTCAGAAAACCCCACTCAAACCCAAACAGCAAAACTAAGAAGTCACAAAAATTCCCCAAGTACTCACCTTGTTTAGATTGGCAAAATATAACTACTCTCAAAAAGCATTATTTGTGTTTTAAGTGGTGCGAATCTATGGGAGACTGCATGCTGGAGATGCCTGGAGCCTCTCCCATGGTGTCTCTGGTTCAAAAATGCAATTTGGTAACTGTGCTTCTAAACTTACCGGAAGTTCAAATAAAGCCTCAGTCACCTATACTGCCAATATAGCAGGTCACTCATGGAGAAGGCTGGGAGGAAAACAACTACAGGATGAAAAAAGTAACATTGCCTTATTTTATTTTAATGGTATATAGAGTGACCATCAAGTGAACTATTTGAGAGGCATTAAAACAAAATTATAAACGGATTTTAAGAGTGAATGACTGAAAATACAGGTTATCTGTCTTTTTTTCTACAACCACCTAATGCTTAGTTAAGAAAGCACTTAGAGCTGGCCTTAGCGTCCTCTTCTGCAGGTTAAACAAGCCCAGGTCCTCTGGCCTAGAAATGTCTCTGATAAGGCAAACACTGACCCACAGGTCACTTACCTTAACAGCAGGTTCCCACAAAGATCACGAAGGAACAAAGACACTGTGCAGTAAAGTAGGCCTGTTAGAACCTTGGAAATCCAGCACAAGCTCTTTGTGTGTTTCTGAATCCACTGTAAGTTTTGAGTAAAAGCAAAGAGGTGTAATTTTTCTTCTAACAAGAAGCAATAGCTTTTCTTTTTCCCCTAAATGGTATTTCTCGTACATGACATTTCAAAAATTAAAGGCTGTGTAACATTGCTATTTAGTCCTATAACACTACTTAGAAAACATTGATTTATTAGAAAGAAATTAAAGAGCTATCCGTGGCAACACTTTGGTTAGAAGAACATATTTCGATCTAGAATTTCTATACCACATAAACTTCCAAATTATGTAAATGCTAACATGCATGGAAATTAATTAGCCACACTGAGATCTATAATGATTAATACGTTCATAAAAATAAGAGAGAGATGAATATTCAGTAAAATGCAAAAGTGGAAGTGAAGCAAAGTTACTGGAAGTGACTTAATGGCAGAAGTGAAAAGAGATGACCAACTAGATCTGTAATATCTAAAACTCCTTAGAATTATAGAGTATTTTAGATGGAGGAAGATCTCTGGAGGTCATGTAGGTGAACTCTGTCATTCACAATGGGGCCAGCTTGGATCAGTTCACTCAGGACAATCCCCAGATGAGTTCTGCGTATTCAAGGATGGATATTTCAGTCTTTCTGTTAGCATATTCTAAGTACAAGTAGCAGCACAGATAAACAGAAGACATCACATCTTTATTTTTTCTTTTATTAAAACCCATTGCAGGATCAAAGTTTTCACGAAAAAATAGAAACTTACAAATTGTGTGAATAGTTTTAATGCACTCATAAAAAGACATCAAATGAAAAATGATGAAAATTCTCTACTATATCAGCAATATAATCCATTGGCTTTATTCTGAAAATATTGTTGCCATTTTGGAGTGAATAAAAAGCCTAGCATTACACATGTTCACATGTTTTACCACTTATTTAAAGCAAAAATTTTACCATATTTTTTTTTCCAGAGAAGCTATTTCATCCCCATTTTGAAAAGTCTAATAAGAAAACATTTGAGAACCTCACTGGAATTACTGTGAGCTGATGTTTCTGTTGTAAAAAATTATGCTATGGAAATCAACAGATGGTTTTACAGAGTTATACAGCCACACTAAACAAGCCTCTAGGTTACGCTGCATTAGACCTTCTGGATTAGCAAAACATTTTGACAATAATGGCAACTCTTCAGCTGAAGCTTAAGCATTTCATACTTCAGATTAAAATGCTGTAACCTTTGAAAAACAAATATCCAGTGTTACACATCTGAAAACATTCTTAATCAAATGGTAATATTCTAAAGGTTAATGCAACTTCAAATTGAAGCTATAATGTCTCTATTTTCACTATCCCCATGTCAAATTTAACTCCTTATAATGCAACGTGACACAAAGAAAATGAATAGTTTTATGTATTTAGTCTTGGTATTTTCTTGCATACACTGTTTTATGAAGCATCGGATCCTACAAAATGATACCCGTGATGGGACTCATGTTTAGATGGCCTCCTTAAGGTAAGCGCTCTTTGCACTGTAAGATCTGTTGTAAAATAATAACCGCACAAGGAATAAGAGGAATCCTACTATTGGCTTATACTCACTCATCTGAATTTCCCAATTCAGCAATGTGAGAGTGTAGTCAGAGGAGAAAGTTCACTTAAAAAAAAAAAGTAATTGACTGTTAACTTATTTCTGGTAGTTGGTGTATTCAATTACTGCTTGACTTTATGAAGCAGGAGCTGGTTATTAGTGTTAGGTTAAGCACTGTTAACTCTCTTATTGTAAAAACGGAAATGTGGAGATTTGGAAAACTCCATAGCATTTAAAAAAAAACCCAGCAAGGTATCAATTATGTTGACTGACAGAAAGAAGATTGTCCATTAGATATCCACTCTGTCATTATCATCATTTACTAAGACTTCTGTTCAAAGTGTTCATAAGAAAATCACAATTATTTGTAGATTTCCTTATTACTGTGCATTTTAAAGCTCTTGGCATAGCTTTAGTAAATAGTAAGCATGAAGTTTAGGTCCCAGTTTCAACACAGGCCTCTGTAGTTGAACCAGACTTGGTGCTAGCACTGAGTTACCGTTTACAAATCAAAGGAAACACACTTGACCAGGGCAAAGTAAACAGAGGAAAACAAGCTTAACATCTCTATAACTCAAATTATCCCAAGAACTAGTAGGAATCCACTTCAAGAAATCTGCCAAAGGCATTTATATCTTCTATGCAAACAAAAATATGATGCACTTCTAAAGTTTTGTTTCAATATTAGTACTTAGTTGTACAGTACATTAAAGTCAGTGTACAGCTTTTGTCATTTTACTGTAACCTCTGTAAACTCACAATTATATTGCATCATATGAAAGGTTGTGAACCCTCTGCAATCCCCATGATATCTACTGAATGCAGCAGACTGGAACTGTCATGATGGTACGGGACGTTAAGAGGCAGTAGACGTGTTGGGTGTCCAGCCCATTTGATAAGCCCGTTCCAGTGTCCTCTTGCAATCCTGTAGTACAGTACTGAAGGTTATATGTGGATACTGCTGCACTAGCTGCTCCACTGTGGCTTCATTCACCTGCAATCAAAGCAAAGAATCTGTGATGTTCAAAGAGTGAATAAAAAGGGCAACATTATGGAAGCTAAATGAATGATGTAACTTTGGACTCCTGGGAGGACTTGCAGGATTGGGCTCTTCACTGATGCTGTAAGTTTGGGTACATTTATCACAAAACAAATATACAGAATATAATGTTCTGTTAGAGCAAAACCACCCACCCTTCATTTTATTGTAAAGGGAGTACTTTTATATAACATTCCAGTAAATATTATTTGATTATTCGTGATTGAAAGCAGAAGGCCAAATAGCCTCCATCTGAAAACAGCTTTGTTTAGAAAACGGCAGCAATGTTTAACAATCTATTTAACTATTTCCATTCCATGCTTGACTATGCTGGCCACTCACAGAGCCATGAACCTATTAATAATTACTCAAAGAAAAGCCATCCTGTTTAACAAAGTGCTGCCCATAGTACAGATTTCTATCTTGAAATATGTGCATATTTATTCAAACTTGCTCAAGCAGACGTAAGTTTGAAATATAAGATTTTCTTGGCTTTGGAAAATGAAAATTGATTACATCTATTAATTAATTTATGGCACAGTTATGATACTCACATGCATACTAAGTAGTAACTCCATGATTAACCTTACTGAAATGAAGTTGCACTATATGGTAGCTGTCAATGTGGTTGCAATGAAAAATAAGAGATAACATGACTAAACATGGGCAAAAGAATGCAAACGATTCTATACTGCAGGTAGAACAATTTACCAATTTATGAATTCCCAATATGGGTCAACTTTTCCAAAGGTTAAAAGTCCTACATGTCTTCACGTACACTACTGGTAGAAGTTTTTATTTTAGCCTTTTGGTGTGAGGCTAACACTGCACAAAGGGTTTTGTGGGCAGAAATGGTGGGATCAATAATTAAAACGTACAAGCCTGTCAGGTTTGGGATGCTTCTCCTAAATCTTAGACATCAGAGGTAGCACCTTTTTTCTTGATTAGACAAGGCAATCAGACAAACCTAGCTAAACCTAACACCTTTACAATTGCAGTGCTGTGAGGGGATTAATTTGTCAATTATTTTTAAGCTGATTGCAGTTCGTATCACAGAAGTAGACAGCTTTCTTTGGCCTTTAGATAAATAAAAGATTAACCTAAGAACCATAACTTACAGGTAGCTCTCTTTGAAATCTTTGCAGAACACTTGGATGTTTTAAAATGCATCGATATTACATTTAAATACTGAACCACCTAGATCAGTAGGATGTACAATAAATACCTTCATTTGCTTTTTCCCCATGGTGTTCCACATTCAAGGCCAAGAGTAAAAAAACTAGACTAAAGTGTTTACTACCATTATAAAGATCCATCTTGGGAATAATATTTTAAAGCACAGTGACCAGAGTGTCTAATGTTTTTGTCCTTAAAAGGTAACAAGGAGCGCATCCTTCTGAGCAGCGATTACAACCAATGACAAGGAAAAATGAAAGGTTTAATATCCAGTTCTTCTACTTTGATAATAGAAACACTCAATATTCACTGCAAGTTTCATCTAGCTGAGACTGACTTGGATAGAAAACTGGTTTAACTTCCCTTCATAGCACAAACTGTACTCTTTTGGCAAATGACTATGTTACAATAACATCTTCCAGTGCTGAAAATCAAGAAGTGACTTTTAATAAATCAAAATGAAATCAGGGATAGCAAAAGTCCTCAAAAATATATGCTACTTATAGCTGAATACATACTTTCAAACTGTCAGCAACACTTCATGGAAATATTGCTTGGAAGGGAAGAATTCTCTAAAGTAGCTGTATTTGCTACTTTTTGCCTATTCAAAAATAGTGAAAAGCCTATTTTCTTTAAATTTGTGGTGCAGAGAGTCATGGCAGTTATGTAGCATACAACTAGAAACTTCTCTCTTAAGGGTTAGCTCAGCCAAAACGAAGATGCTTACCACAGACAGCTGCTCATTCTGCTCTTTCTTAATGGAAACTAAGTAAGAGATATTGTTTATCTACTATATCTGCAAATATTACTAGTAGATAGAGGTTATGATTTTTGATGCATCATAGTTGGGCTTTATTTGTTAGAATAGCATGCATATTATGGCTTTAGAGACAACATCATAAGCCGATTTTCTGTTACAGGAAACAAATAATAATGCAAATATTTTACAAAGACGATGTTGAAACACAAGAAAAGAGGTAATGATCTCCATATTCTGGTGGACATGATCTCCATGTCTTTGACTCAAGACTGAACACATTTAGAGAAGCTACAGTCTAGCCAGATGTAGCTAACATGTTTACTACAAGCATCACTTAAATGAAATAGCATAGCCCATGATGTTACAAAGGTATCTTGTAGTCTTAAAACCTATGAAGAAATCTATGGTAAACCATCCAGCACTAGTCATCTGTCCTACGTTTTTTCTGATACAATTATTACTGCATAAAATAATATTTAATGCAACCATTACTAATTTCTATTAAATTTTTAGTCTTTTAAACTTTTTGTAGTACTGGATTAAAACTGTCCCATCTAAAAGGTAGGAAAAATGAACCCATCACAGAAACACGGTGGCATGACTCTCATAACTGGAGTGCTGCATTAGATAGCCATAAACTCTTCAGAAGGGATAGGCGAGGAAAGAGTGGAGGTGGGGCAGCCATGTGTGTTAGGGACTGTTTTGATTGTCTGGAGCTTGATGAGGGTGATGATAGGGTTGAGTGTCTATAGGTCAAAATCAAGGGGAAGGTCAACAAGGTGAACATCCTGGTGGGGGTCTGTTACAGACAACCTAGCCAGGATGAAGAGGCAGATGAAATATTTTGCAGGCAGCTGCCCTACCCGTTCTTCTTAAAGGGCACTTCAACCTACCAGATGTCTGCTGGAAATACAACACAGCAGAGAGGAAGCAGTCCAGGAGGACTGCATGGAAGACAACTTGCAGACACAGCTGGTTAGTGAGCCTACTAGTGAAGGCACGCCACTGGATCTGTTGTTTGTAAATAGAGAGGACACACGGGCAACATGTCGGTTGGAGGTCACCTTGGGCACAGGGATAATGAAATGATTGAGTTTTCTATTGTCAGAGAAGTTACAAGGATGGTCAGCAGAACCTCTACTTTGGACTTTAGAAGGGCAGACTTTTTTCAGAAGGCTGGCTGGCAGAGTCCCTTGGGAGGCAGTCCTGAAGGACAAAGGAGTCCAGGAAGGCTGGTCTCTCTTCATGAAGGAAATCTTAGAGGCACAGGAGCAGGCTGTCCCCATGTCCTGGAAGGCGAGCTAGTGGGGAAGAAGGCTGATCTGGCTAAATAGAGAGCTGCGGCTGGATCTTAGGAATAAAAAGAGATTTTATTTGGAAGGAGGGGCAGGCTACTCAAGAGGAATACAAGAATGCTGTAAAGTTATGCAGGGAGAAAATTAGAAGGACCAAAGCATAACTAGAGCTCAGCCTGGCTACTGCACTAAAAGGAGACCAAAAAATGTTTCTATAAATACATCAGCAACAAGAGGAGATATAAAAAACTGGCTGGATGGCTGGGCCCAAAGAGTTGTGGTGAACGGAGCCAAATCCAGTTGGTGGCTGGTCATGAGTGGTGTTCCCCAGAGCTCAGTACTGGGGCCAGTTCTGTTTAATCTCGTTATCAATGATCTGGATGAGGGGATTGAATGCACCCTTACTAAGTTTGCAGATGACACCAAATTGGGTGGGAGTGCTGATCTGCTGGAGGGTAGGACGGCCATACAGAGTGATCTGGATGAGCTAGATTGATGGGTCAAGGCCAATTGCATGAGGTTTAACAAGGCCAAGTGCTGGGTCATGCACTTGGGTCGTAAGAACCCCAAGCAGCGCTACAGGTTCAGGGAAGAGTGGCTGGAAACCTGCCTGGTAGAAAAAGATCTCGGGGTGTGGATCGACAGCGGTGTGCCTGGGTGGCCAAAAAGGCCAATGGCATCCTGGCTTCTGTCAGAAATGGTGTGGCCAGCAGGGCTAAAGACGTGTTTTTGCCACTCTATTTGGCACTCTTGAAGCCCCACCTTGACTCTTGTGTTCAGTTTTGGGCTCTCATCATAAGAAAGTCATTGAGGTACAAGAGAGAGTGCAGAGGAGGGTGATGAAGCTGGTGAGTGGCCTGGAGCATGAGTCTGATGAGAAGCGGCTGAGGGATCTGAGGCTGTTTAGCCTGAAGAAAAGGAGGCTGAGGGGAGATCTTATTGCTCTCTACAACCACCTGAAAGGAAGCGGTAGCATGGAGGGTATTGGTCTCTTCTCCCAAGTAGCAAGTGATAGGATGAGAGGAAATGGCCTCATGTTGTGCCAGGAGGGGTTTAGATTGAATAGTAGGAAAAAATCTTCATGGAAAGGGTTGTCAGGCATTGGAACAGGTTGCCCGAGGAAGTGGTGGAGTCTCCATCCCTGGAGGTGTTAAAAGGGCATTTAGGGACTTGGTTTAGTGCTAGAGTTAGTTTATGGTTGGATCTGATGATCTTCAGGGTCTCTTCCAACTGAAACGATTCTATGATTCTATGAAAACAGAGAAATCAAAATTTTGTTCTATGTTAATGAATGAGATAAAAATATCTCAGTCAACTCCCTCACTATCCTTGTCATCAGTTACCATAATTGCAGGATTAAGATGAAAAGAATTCTTATGCCTAACCATTAGAACACAAGCTTCTGTCTCTTCGTTAAGAGGCAGTCTGGCTGGTGATAAAACAAAAGTACTGAATGTCATTCCCAAAATAAATTCATTCCACAAACAGCAATTTTCCCTTCTGAGCTTGAACAGTCTTGTTCAATGAATGAAAACTAAAAATCTTCACATCTTAACATACTTTAAAATTTTATATTTTTCTTTCACAGAACTTTCATTAATCTTCATTTTTTGAGTTGTCAAAAGGAAGACAACTTTCTGATGATAAACCAGTTAGATTAATACATAATCATTCATTTGCATTTGAATAGCCCTTCAATTATGTTTTAACACAAAATGAAAGAATGCAGTCCTTATCATTAAAGTCAAAGTAATAGGTTTGTGTGAATCCTGGTCATCAAACAGAAAAAAGAAAATAACAACAAAGATTAGTTTGAAGCTTATTTTTTCTTGCTGAAATAATAATTTATTCCCGGCCAAAGAATAAATTCAAACCAACAAAGGAGAAGACCAAGCGATATCAGCTCATTTTAACTCAATCAGGGCAGCTACCTATGAGTCACAATTTTGTGTGCTTTTTCCTTAGAGACATCTGAACACATATAGTTTATTTCCCAGGAGAGTATACTCGACTTTATGACAAATGTTATCTCGGGTGGGACCTCCTTAATTTCATCTGATAATGATAGTGTGGTTGTGCAGTGATATTTAAATATTATCTGCACTAGAGAAAAAAAAAATACTTCCTCGTGATAAATAGGAATTCATCTAGGAAAGATGAACATGAGTACCCATCTAGCCCATGTGAAGTGGAAGAACATTCACAAAAGGGTTTTGGGAGTGCGCCTTTGGAGGACTCTAATCTCACTCTGCTAGGTATAGACACAATGTAAGCGAAATATTGAGAAAAATGGGAAATCAGTGTTCAAAACCCTTTCTTTTCTTTAGGTAAAATGGTCTACCTACAATAGAAAGTTGGAAAAGCCCTCCAGTCTGTAACTGGCATTCATGAGCTGATTTTTCAGGTTTAGGATAAACTGAAATGACAGTTTTCAATTAATAAGATACTCACAGAAAAATAATAACTCAGATTTTTGATCTGGTATGCTAGACTTTCTCATCTGGTCTGACTGCCAGTATTTTCTGATCTGGTACACCACTTACACCTGCCACAGACCACCAAGAGTAACTTCTTTCATGACATCTTTCATGAGTTCTCATGAAAAATTCAAACTGCAAGCATAAATAGTCACTAGAATATTTTTAGGTTTTGCTTTTAAAGATGCCATGTAATTTGTCAGAATTCTAGTGGTAATTTCAGCACTGTTTTCTACCATTTCTAGATTCTAAAGTCAAGAATCTAAATATATCAAATTATTCCAAAGGGCTAGATTCTATTTTTCTTTACTTTTTACTTCCATTGTTTTCCTAGGACAGGTCTTACTAAACTCAAGGGACTCAAGTATTCCTAAACCCATTAAGACAAATTAGGGATTACATTTTAAACTATTCATCAGTTGAACTAGACATTTCTTTTTAATGAGATTGATAGCTTCATTCCCTCTGATCAACACAACTGGCAAACTGCTAACAACAGACAAGGAGAAGACAGAGGTGCTCAACAACTTTTTGCCTTAGTCTTCAGTCTATCTTCCCACACCTCTTGAGTGGATGAACCTCAAGGCAGGGACTGGGGAAGCGAAGTCCCTCCCACTGTAAGAGAAGATAAGGTTCATGACCACCTGAGGAACCTGAACATACATAAGCCTATGGAAACTGATGAGATGCATCACAGAGTCCTGAGGGAACCGGTTGTGTAATTGCCAAGCCACTCTCCATGATTTCTGAGAAGTCATGGCAGTCAGGTGAAGTCCCTGATGACTAGAAAAACAGAAACTTTGCACCCATTTTTAAAAAGGGTAGAAAGGAGGAGCCCAGGAACTACTGACCTGTCAGCCTGTCCTCTGTGGGAACATCATGGAACAGATCCTCCTAGAAGCTAATGTTAGGGCACATGGACAACAGGGAGGTGGTTTGAGACAGGCAGCACAGCTTCACCAAGGACAAGTCCTGCCTGACCAACACAGTGGCTTTCTAGGATGAAGTGACTACATCAGCGGACTAAGGAAAGGCTACAGACATTATCTGTCTGAACTTCTGTAAAGCCTTTGACATGGTCTCCCGCAACATCCTTCTCTCTATATTGGAGAAAGATGGATTTGATGGATGGAATGTTCAGTGGATGAGGAACTGGCTGCATGGTAACACCCAGAGAGTAGTGGTCAATGGCAAAATGTCTGGATGGACACAGGTAACAGGTAGTGTCCCTCAGGGGTCCATACTGTAACCAGTACTGTTTAATATCTTCATCAATGACAGAGATAGTGGGATAAAGTGGACCCTCAGCAGGTTTGCAGATGACACCAAGCTCAGTGGTGCAAAGGACACACTTGAGGGATGGGATGCCATCCAGAGGTACCTGGACAAGCTCGAGAAGTTGGCCCATGTGAATCTCATGCAGTTCAACAAGGCCAAGTGTCCTGCATCCGGGTTGGGGCCACCCCCAGTATCAGTACAGACAGGGGGATGAAGGGATTGAGAGAAGCCCTGCAGAGAAGGACTTGGGGGTACTGGTGGATGAAAAGCTGGACATGAGCCAACAATGTGCACTTGCAGCCCAGAAAGCCAGCCATATCCTGTGCTGCATCAAAAGGAGTGTGGCGAGCAGGTTAAGGGAGGTGATTCTGCCCCCTCTACTCTGCCCTAGTGAGACCCCATCTGGAGTACTGTGTGCAGCTCTGGAGTCTTCTGCGTAACAAAGCACAACAGCCTGTGGGAAGAGTTCCAGAGGAGGGCCATGAAAATGATCAGTGGGCTGGAAGACCTCTCCTATGAGGACAGGCTGAGAGAGTTGGGGTGGTTCAGCCTGGAGAAGAGAGGCAGAAGAGAGGACAGTCTTTTTAGTAGGGCCTGTTGCGATAGGCTAAGGTGTAATGGTTTTAAACTAAAAGAAGGGAGATTTAGCCTAGATATAAGTAAGAAGTTTCTTATGAGAAGGATGATGAAACACTGGAAGAGGCTGCTCATTGAGGTGGTTGATGCCTCATCCATGTAAATATTCAAGATCAGGTTGGACAGGGCTCTGAGCAACCTGATCTAGTGGAAGATGTTCCTAGTCATCACAGGGGGGCTGGACTAGATGACCTGTGAAGGTCCCTTCTAAGCCAAACTATTCTATGATTCACAAATAATGAATAGAAACTGAGGTTTAAGGACTTTTCCTAAACAGGACTTTCCTACTTACTTTAAGTTTACTTGACTTTAGTTGATATCATGTCTAGGAGATCTTCTCTTGGATTAGTTCATCAAATGGCACCTAATGGGGCTTTAAAAAGCTTTAGTTTTAACTGAGAGAACTCACCTATAACACTTCTAAGAAGAATCATTAAGACTGCCTACTTATTTCAAAAACTCCTCCTATAGGTGTATGAAGCAGTCTCAGACTGCAGTTCTCATTCTAAAGCTACTAAAATGTCCCAGGATTGTCTGTGCTTCGTCATTTAGAGCAATATTAAAAAGGAAGAGTAGAGTCATCACCTGAACTGCAAGTTTCATGCTTCTCTACACAGTGAAGAAGTATTCATCATTAATCTAAAAGGCTTCCTACATAAGGAAAACATCCAGTTCCCTTGATAATTGAAAATAAAAAGTTATCTCCATTCCAGCTTAGTAACAGAAATCAACAAGCAGCCACAAAATAAAAAAAAGAGCCCCCAAACCTAGGCTCACATGTGAAAACCTCAGACTTGCAAAACTGGATTAGTGCAAAGGTGCTTTATTAGAACTTCTTTGGAAAACTTGCCTGTGCTCCTCATTGATTTGTAACATCATACGGGGACGGACTGCTGAAATAATTTTTGCATAGTATCTACACTAGTTCTTTCAAGAGGCATGCGGCTAGATGATTTTAGAGAGTCCTGATATCACAGACACTCTCCTTCTGAGACTCATTGTGTGTATCCATAGTGACAGATTTTGGACACATTTTATGTTCGAATTTCTCTGATGTTTTAACAATAGAATCCAAAATGTACATACTTGGAGTTATTAAGAAACACATTTTCATATACACGTTCTCTTCTCCAAGCTGTGGTTTGCTTCCTCAAGTCAGTGTCTTAAAAAAAGTGCACTTTGACTTTTTTTCTGCTAATAGTTGAACAAATTATATTCTCAGGTGGCCCAATTATAACTGTTGCCTGTAGCCATAACAAAATTAAAGATTTCTGGAAACGTTTTGTGTGAAGTGCACTTGATCAGCTAAGGCAGACATATTCCACAGAGTTTCAGTGACTGCCCTCATGCCTAGGGGCAGAACCTTTGTTTAGGAAATATTAGTAAATTTTATTAGGAAAACTAGTGAAAGAACAGCACTGCCAACATTAGCACAATATCTTGTAGTCCAAACAGAGTCCCTTATGATTTCAACAAAGAATGTATTTTGACTTAATGGATGCTGTTATTAAAAAAAAGAAAAAGCAGACATGCACACACATGCAAACACTGTATTTGTGGGTTCACAAATAATGAAACTTACAACTATAGCCTGATGTATTATTATTATCATGACATTCAACAATTTGTGTTAAATCTTAGCAATTAATTTACCACTTTTATTTGGAAAGGGGAAGGAGCGGGTAAACAGAAATATCTGTAATCTTTTCTGTAAGGTGAAGTGAAATAAATGGAACACACAAACCTTCTAATATTTAACAGTAGCACTTCTGGAAGGATTTCAGAAAATGTAGCAAGGTTGCTTGTGAAGTATAGCCCCTTTACAGTTATTTTCTTAAATCTTCACAGAAAAGTAGAGTACTAGAGGGATGAAATTCATTCTTGTGGTTGTTTACACAGGTGAATGCTATTGACTCAAACTGCCAGTCTCTGTACAATCACTGCAATCACTGCATTACTGCAAACCAACAAAATAATCCATTTTAGGTCTCTGTGAGTTCGCACAGTTTTCTAGCAGAGACATCTTTTTAGGGCTTGCTGTCTGAATCATTACTGCCAACACCATATTGAATATTAAAATTGTATAAGCGATGAAATTTTCATTCTCATTTATCTTTGCTTATTGTGAAGGCTTACTCTTACATTAAATCACAGAAACCATTCTGAAGGAGCTTTTTCTGGTTGGGTGCTTTGCTAATTCTGTTCATTTTAATCAGATGAACTTCTAGACTGAACCTATACAGGATTTCCAGGTAAAAATATTACCAGCATCATAAGTATTTCAAATTTATGATGAAACTCTGTGTTTTGCTTTGTTCTTACTTATGAAAATTGCAGTTAATAAAGACGCATATGCAGTGAAATGACAGTGGTTATTTATATAGTGATAAATATTCTTTCAGATTACTTTCTGCCTGTTGAATTAATAGCAATGATATTTTCCTTCCTATTCTGCTACATTAACAATAATCTGAGCACAGTATTGTAATACTTGTCAAAATGACAGCCTTTAAAATTAACAGAGTAATCCTTCTCAAAAATTTACCAGTTGGAAAAAATGACTGGGGACAATGCTTCTAAAAAAATTTTCTCTTTCTCCTTTTTTTTTTTTAAATCATAAAAATGCTGACTACTTCGCATTGCATTTTTCCTTAATTGTTGGTGTCATGCTGATTTTGAACCATTGATCGGTATCTGAGGTCCCATATTTCTGTTACAGTATGACAGGTGGTTGCTTTTTAAAAATGGGGACAGACTTACACAGGAAGATTCCATCTTCAGCCTACTGCTATTAATATGTTGCTGAACTATCAGCCTGGAAAATAAAAAAAACTTTTGGTAAAGAAACAGTTAAACTAGGAGTACAAAAAGTTCAATTTCTATAAAGAATCCTTTTTTTCTATTTTAGCAGATGCTTTTGATCACACAAGTAATGGATCTGTTATTCTAGTTAGCTAGGGGGGAAAAAAAAGCATTGTTCAGTCTTCTAAAATTGTTGTATTGAAAAGCAAAGTGAAATAAACGCTATTTTTCTTTTGTTGTGGGTTAGCAAGGATAACTGTAGTTTCCTTCTAATGGGATTCACAGATTTTATGAATCTAAAAGCTTCATTATTCATAGAGACATATCAATGGCAGCTCCTACATTATACATATAAAACTTAAAAAAATACAGCGTATCCTTTTTAATATGCAGCAATGTAACTAGAACAAATTACAGTGATTTAAGAGAAAATAAGTGCTATAGAATTTTTCTTAAAGGGAAGGATTGGATATTTTCCGTCCTCTTCAATACCGTGAAACCATAATTTCAAATCTCAAAATGAACCCCTTAAAATATAAAAGAAGAAATGGTAGCAATTTGTCAGGGTTTTTGATCAGGCTAATGATAGTTAGCATTTTCTGAAGGTGGAAGGCAAATTGCTGTGATAATTATATTAAAACAAGCCATGGCTCTGTACTCTTGCTGTTCTACTTTTGATTAAGAACAGTTTAGCTCAAAAATGTATTTGAAATTTAAAGACGTATCTCTAGAAACTAAGGTCTTATCTCTTTTTCACTTACTTAACTTCAGTTACAGACTATATATGTAGATTAAAAATTTGTGGATGAAGGCTAAAAATGTTTCTAGTCATGCTTACTAATATATATCCATTAAACAGAAAACTCTTTTTGCTCTGAGTTGCTAAATTTTTTCATAAGCTGGCATTTCCTCATATACAACAGGAACTGTATCCCAGTGAGGCTAATGATTTGCAGTTTGAACTGGATATGTATTTACACATATTTCTAAAACAGATCTTACAGAAACATGAAGTGATGAATTATTTCAAAAATCTACTAATTTTGTAAAAATCTTACTGTTATTTAAGAAGCAAATGATTTCTTAGTAGACTGTTTTTATTTTTAGGGGTTATCTATTTTCCTTCCTCTCTGTAGTAATATAAAAGAGTTTGTCTTTTTGTCGGTTGTACTGACCATCATTTTGTGTGCTCTAACATTTCAGTAAAACTGTAACAGGAAATACATGCTAAAATTAACAGAAGAAAGTAAATGGAAATAAGCTACAGGCTTTCAGAAGTATTTTCACAAAAAAGCAACCAGAATTCCTCAAAAAAAAAAAAAAAAAAAAGAAAAAAGAAAAAGAAAGAGGCAAAGAAAAAAGGCTGTTATGATTTATTATGTGAAGCTGCGTATCCGTTGACAACCAACTTTGTCAGACTTACTTCGTATCATTCACACATAGCTGTGAATGTTGAATTTTGCATCCTTTGTTTCTCAGTGTCATTTTTCTGCATATTCTCCTAAGAAAAGTCTACTGCATTTATGTCGCAACGCTGCTGACAACCATTGAAAATAGCACCACAGCTATAAGAAAAGTTCTTGCAATAAGAAAATCTGTGTGAGAAAAGCTGCAAAGTCCACAGGAAAGTTATCGTGACATGTTCAACCAGTCAAGCTATCACCCAGAAAAGGGATCAAGTTTTTAGCCACTAGGTCCTACGTGATACCCAGCTGTTTTCCACTAAGGTGAAGATTTCAAACCGCCATTATTTAAAGGCTGTTTGGGTTTTTGTGAAAGCACAATAAAGAAGTGCTACCAAGACATCTTTAAAATGAGTTCCAGCAATAAATAGCTTAGACAACATTGCCCTCTTTTTCCAATTTATTTTACAAATATGAAATATGAAATATTTAGAAATAAAGTAACTACAATAAGTAAATACGACACAGATCAGTTTAGGGGTAGGAAAGTACAGATTTGCGTTCAGAAAAAGCAGCTTGAAACGTGGATTTGAATCTGTGAATGTGATGTAGGCATTACTTTATGCTCTTAGGATTCAAGTCCAGCTCTTACGATGTCTGTGTTTGTGGAAGAAAAGAAAGTATTCCATAATTGCTGACACCTCTCTCAAAGTATTTAAAGGAAACGAAAAATTAAAACATATAATCTCCTAGGCTGTGATTAAAAAAATACAGAGTATTATTAAGATTTGGTTTGAAGAATGGATAGTCATGTTCTCTTTCTGCTGCAGGGGGAATGAACTGAGGTGAACTGAATACAACCCCTGGTTCTGGAGACAACTCTGTGCCTTTCTCAGTATTTACAGAGATGACAAATCAGAGCTTCGGTGTACCCTGGCAGTACCAGCTAACGTGTTCCCCCACACCCATGTCAGGTCCCAAAACACTACCTTGGGCTGCAGCACACAGCAGTGCAGCACTCTGCTATGCAGAGGAACTGGGAGTTTGTGGTTTTGCTGTGCTGTTAGAGCATCGGGAAGATGCGACACAAGGGAATGAAGCCTGGCTCAGCACCCCTGGGAGTGGGACACAGTGACAAGGCGGCAGTAACAACATAATGCAAAACAGAAATACTATGTCTTTTATGCCTTTTCCAATTACAAAACTCTAAAATGTCCTGCATAGGCCTTAAATAACTACTGATTGTATCTCTTACTGCTTTCAAAATAAATGGACACTCAGAATGGCAACACTTGCTTTTAATGAAATGCATGACTTATTCAGTCCCAAGTACTGTCAGGTACCGGTAGGGACCTACAGATACATATGTACACAAATACATATCTGCAACAGTTAATAACCTGTAGTTTGAGAAAGATCAGAGGGAGAAGGGTCCTAGCTCCTTCTGAGAACATGTTGATGTTTGTATGCAGGTAACAGGATAATTTCATTGTCCAAAATATAGGTACTTAACAATATTTAAGGTCCACTTTCTGAATGCCTAAATCATTTTGGAGCTCTGGATCATAGTCTGTGAGAAGCCTATCTGATATAGAAGACTAATGGTATGTGTTTTACTGTACCTATGCTGTACAAGGCAGGACCCTGTAGAGATCAAGCTAGCATTTCCTGAGCAGCTACTCATGGAAATGGAAGCAATAAGTTATACCACCCCGTCTGTATGACAGTATCTCATGATCATTGCTGAGTGCTAATTTTCCTAGACAAGGTGCTGTACTTTGTCAGGTAAGCTGCTATCAGGACTTATGCCCATATATCCACACTGCCCTGCATCTTTCCAGTGGTACCAGTTTGTTCAGAGCTCTCTCCAGGCCTCAGACAACACTGCTGTGTAATGCAGGGAAAATCTTATTTGCCTAAGTCAGTCATGGAAGTGCTAAGGGGAAAAAAAAAAGAAAAGACGACATTTGCTCAGCAACCTTACCTCTAATATTTTTACATTGAAAAGGTTATTTAGATTTTGCATATCTAAGCGCAAACATGCTTCCTAAACCAAAACTCTACTATGGACAGTTCTGAAACACTTTCAGAGTTTAATAATCTTTGACATTTTCTGTATGTGACTTGTAAATAGTGATTGTGTTGCTATTCAGTAACATTAAAATGTTGAAAAATAATGTTAAAATTCTTATTAGAAAACCTCCAGTTTAAATATATGGCCTCAATATGATGATCTCATGGTAAAGCCAACATTTTTTATGAGACTCCTAGACAGAATGACATTTATTTTAAGGCAAAGACCATATTGTACCTTAGGTGTGCATGTTAGATGGTAGGAGACATGATAAAAAGAAAGGTCATGGCAACAGCAGTTTGAGGAGAAATGAATAATTTGATTATTTTCATGGTGTGGATCAATAATGCTCTGCATCTACTGAAACACATTGCCTGGAGGCACTCAGATAATCAATGGCATAAAACAGAGCCTGCCTTTACCCAGGCTTGCAGCCTCTCTGATCTTTCTTGGGAGGACCCTTGACGCCTCTAATTTATGTCAACTGAATATCAAAGAAATTCCAAAGAGCCTGGGTCATAAAGCATATTTTAGTGGTAACCATTTGAAGTCTACTTACTTATGTTCCTTATGTAACTATGTTTAAATACTTACCCTCCAGTTCCTAGGAATTCCTAGAAAGGCATATATGGTACCTGGTACTAGGATAACAGTCAGTACCTTACTAAATGCAGGCTGGTTAGAAGTGGCAAATATTCTAACCCTCTCTTCGCTGCAAGCTGACAATAGACCAAAGACAGGAATTTCAGTCACCAGGGCATGTAAACAAACCCTTCTGCACCACCCAAGAATTCTCTTTAATGACATGCCGGGCACCGACATTTTTAATTTAATAGAGCAGCCATTGGAAAAAATTAGTTCTGCATGATATTGTGGAGAGACAGTTGAAGACGATTTTGTTCAGTAATTTCTCTGTTCATTTGCAGTGGAAAAAGGGAGCTGGCATCTTCTAGCTGTCAAAAGCTCTTAAGTCAAGGATATTTACTTCATTCTGTCCGAGGAGCTACTTTTCCCATCAAGGATTTGCAAGCAAGAAAATAATTCCCAGTGGTAGTCCTACTAGTAGTGTTTGCTGTAACAGCATTTACCTATTTCTTAAAAAGTTTTAGCTACCATACTTTGAATACGCATTTGCATGCATACACACAATCTCCCCCAGCTCCATGCTTCTTTTTGCCTTTTAGCAGTTGACTTACTTTCATAACACAAAAGATGGTGTATAATCCTTTGTGAAGAACTAGGAAAGCATTAATCAGCAATTAGAGGAATACAGACTGTAGTACATATAGTTTAACTGATGAGGTAGTAAAATGTGTTTTCAGCACTGAAATAATTGATTTTCTACAGCAGCTGAAGACAGCATAAAATTATTTCACATATTAGAGCCTTGTTGATGGTTCAACATTAGCTAGATCCGCAAAATAAATATATGTTTAAAACTGATCAGGTGATTCAGGGTCAGATCTAATTCCCAAGTTCAAATAACCTCTTTGAACATCCTCTAAGTACATAATCTTACCACAATCCATCAAAGAGAGTCACACACTTTTTGTCTATTGGCTCTTGCAAAACACTAATGTTTAGCAGATTAAGTGGAGTCAGTTTTAATAGACAGAGCAATTCTTCCAAAGTGCTCTCGAACTCGAAACTGTCTAAGGCTGGGTTTGCAAAATGCTATTTCTAACTTTACAACAGACCTGGAAATTATCGTTCTTTCTCAGTTGAAATACTGGGTTTTGCAACTGTCTTCTATAAAGCACTGCAAGGGGTGTAAGGTAATGGTTTTGAGCCTCAAGTTTCTCAAACTAAAAATCTATGTTTCCACAGGCTGTATCCAATCAAAAATTAACAAGCCCGAGAGATAAGCTTATGATGGGCACCACAAGCTGGACATTTTGTTCATGATGGCTGGAAAAGAAACAATCCCTGCAGGTATATTTGAAGTCTTGAGATCAGAGACTCTGAAGCTCCAATAACTTTTAGCTATTTCTGCTGTGTTTCCAGGCCTCTTGATCTCTCTTCTCTCAACAGAGACATGATTCCTGAAGCCTATATACTGGTTGTGGTGGAGCTGGACTGCCTTGTCCTCTCTTCTTCTAAAGATAAAGTGTTAAACTTAGAGGTATTCTTAACATATTCCAAGGAGGAAAGCTATATTATAAGAAACCCAGTATTTTTTTCTTTTGTTAACACTATGATTTTATCCAAATCATTGCCCTTGTGTTTTCAAAACCACTATATATGAGCATGAACAGAGACACTGAAAGTAACACTGAAGTAACACATGACATACAAAACAGTTTTAGCCAGAAATATTCAAAACCCTCAGAGGGTAGATTTCACATAAAACTTTTGTGAGCATCTCAGGCTGTGGGTGTAGCTTGCAGGTGCATTTGCAAATACATGTCAGCAAAAATTTATAGTGCTCTTGCTAGTTCTCCAGAACTGTGTGAACGCAGTACACTGAGAGTAGCACAGTAGCAAATACCATATCTGTTTGTATGGAAAAACATCAATAAATCTTCCTATTTCTCTCCCTCACACAGACGCATATGAACACTCACTCTCACATATGCTCAGAAGGAGGCACCAGTTCATGTAAATGCACCTTACCTGATCACATCTCATCAACCCTAAGTATCTGAGAGACTTGCTGCTTTGTGCAATTTGGGTGGCTCCATGGTCTGTGATTTCTTTGCACCATCCAACATCCACTGTCTCTATTGTCACGCTGTATTGTCCAATGGCTATCAGAGCTGTAAAAACAGATATTAAAGATACGAATTATATAGCTCATGGAGATGGTAAGGTCAGCTCCATGTATACACTAAATGACATTGAAATGAAATTTTCAGAAGCAGTTGTCATGTATCTTGTAAAAGATCTTGTATTTCAGCATTTTTAACTATGAAATAGCTGTCTCTTCAAATAAGACGTACACATGCAAACACAAATGCACAGATAAACAGACCTTCCTATGTATTCAGTATGTCTTACTTTCATGTTTTCTTCACAAACACTCTTCCAATTAAAATAAAAAGGCCAGGAGGAATTAAAATAAAAGCTTGAGCCTTTATAAAAGGAAAGAGGAAGTTCTGAAAGGACTGAAATCACAGGCAGGAGAAACCACAAGGCATCTGAGCAGATTGGGAAGGCTTTGTCATGACATGCCTAGTTTGGAATGACAGAAAGGACAGAAATCACTAGCACCCTGGTCACCAGGGACTAGAACACTTTTCAGAAAATACAGGCTTGGTCCAAATAATGCAAATATCTTTAAAGGGATGATTTTTCAGCAGCTGTGGGACACTGTGTAGCTGTTCATGCTACACAATCCACTGACAAAAAAAACCCCAACAACAACAAAATCACAGCAAAAACGGAGTTATGAAGAGCTGGTATCTCTTGATATGCCAGATGTCAATCTTAGCTAATCAGGGTGTAACTGAGATCTAGAAGCAAAGACAAAGAACCCACCTGACCTTGTAGTGGTTCTGCAAAGACCCGTACTGACGGCAGACAACAATAAGGACAGTTTGATAATTTATAAATCACAGAATCACAGAATGGTTGGGGTTGGAAGGGATCTCTGGAGATCATCCAGCCCAACCCACCTGCTAAAGCAGGTTTACCCACAGCAGATCACACATGAATGTGTCCAGGCAGGTTTTGAATGTCTCCAGAGAAGGAGCCTTCACAGCCTCTCTGGGCAGCCTGTTCCAGTGCTCTGGCACCCTCAGAGTAAAGATGTTTCTCCTCATACTCAGATGGAATATTTAGGTGGACTTGATTTGCAAACAAAATCAGCCAAAAGAGGTTCAAGTACATTCTCAGAAGCTGTGGAATTTGCAGTAGTACATCCTTTTATTCTTGCAGCAGTTCACCAAATGGCAATGATAACAGAATTTTGTAACTGACATAATGAATTTATGATACAATCATCTACGTAGTTTCATTATGGTTTCACTGCTTTTTCTAGGACAATACCAACTTCCTGTTACCTTCCCCGCTCATCCCTAGAAAATAAGTCCTAATTTTGCAAATATGCAAATATATTATATATATAACAGAACATAGTACTTTTTACAGAGCCCTTCCAAAATTATAGCATCAAAAACTTTCTGTATATATTTTGCAATAACAAGACCTGTAGCAATTACAGATTATTGTAACTCCACACAAAATGTTACAGACTTGAAGTAGTGCAGGAATACTGAAAGCCTGCCGCTAGATTAGAATATTGTCAGCTAAACAAAATTTTTAATAGTGTTTAGATTTGAAAAATCTTGCTACTTTCTGTAAAGTTACAATCATATTCTGTCTTTCTCAATGCTTAATGTAAAACTAATAAAGGGAAGAAAATTAGCAGAGAATATGTTTTAGAAGTGACATAAAATATCACCAGACCACACCAGTGTATGATTCTCCTAGAAAAGGCATTAAAATACACAGATTAGAGGGAATGTAGGGGACAATGCTGTTGAAAGACTAGAAAACAGTGTTACACTGTGTGTTGAATGCCCAAGACCAAAATATAACCTGAGCATCATCAGTCCAAGAAGCTGCCCTGGACATGGCAAAAAGATGACTAATGCACGAAATTTCATTCATATGCACATACTAAACAAATTCAAGAATAAAAGATTCTCTGTCTTATTCAGATACACTGTTTTGTAACAGAATATTCACAGCAAACCATTTTATAACAAAACATAATTTAAAATGTGTTAATTCATCATTTGATATATTATTCTTTGTATTTTCACTTTTTGGCTGGTAAAGCATTACATTTCTACAGTAGGACCTTAACTGAATATCAGTTAAGTCTTATGGATTTTTATATGAAGATAAAAATATTTTTACCTTTTAAAATAATGAAAAAAGGACTTAATAATTATTGAAATAATTACAAAATAATTATCAAATAACAGATCATTAAGGCTCTTTGCAAAACTGGCCTTCACTGCTTGTTTCTGAACATCTATATGTTAACCAGCCAGCTGTTACTAGT
Organism: Nesoenas mayeri; assembly: GCF_963082525.1. Taxonomy (NCBI): domain Eukaryota; kingdom Metazoa; phylum Chordata; class Aves; order Columbiformes; family Columbidae; genus Nesoenas; species Nesoenas mayeri. Next base: position 40,998,911 of record NC_137542.1, read on the forward strand.
GTGACTTCTCTGAGGTATTACAAGAACGATGAAGATCATCCCCAAGATTTGGAAAGCTAAGTAAGTTTCCATACATCAAAGTCTACACGTATGATTTTTAGACTACATTGTCATTTCTATATTCTATTGATTATCAGGAAAGTGAGAACACAACTGTAACAATAAATACTATGAGACAACGACAACGTTTTTTTGGTACAAGTAACAATACTTATAAAACCAATACAAAGTGGAATAAAACCATCTCAGGATGTTACATATCAATATTATACATTAAAAATAGAGTGGAAACAAACAAAAAATCCAACTGTGACATTTCAGGAGCAGGGCTTTCTAAATGAATGCCTTTTGCAGCTAAAACGTTCCAGATGGATCTTCAGGCAACTGTTAATCTGTTGTCTTCACCTGTGTTCCACATTTGTGTATATGCAAATAATTCAATTGAATTTTATGCTTTAATCAACCTGTGTGCCTAATCTGTTCATCAGGTATGTCTTAGGCTAACTATGGCTGGGGTATACTTTAGATTAGTGACTGCTGAATGGATAGTATTTTTGTCTGGCTAGCCTTTCTGTTGCAGCATTCCTCATCACTGCCTCAACCCCAACTGTTCCTACAGAGTCCTCAAATGTCATATGCAAATATTGGATTTTCTGTTCATCTGTATGAAATAGCTGGGTATTCTTTAATACACAGAAACTATTGAAAGCAATATTCTAATTTAATTACAAATGACACTAGAAATCAATTACTGCATTACAGATGGCTGAAGACTTAAAATATTGTCATAAGCTAGTAGAAAATAACGTCTTTATTTTGCACTTTGCAACTCTTTGTCCTCAGTTTAGCAGAAGTCTTTCTGAAAAATGCATATATTTTGACAAGAGTGTGCAATGTTACACTATAGGCAGATATTGCAACAGTTCATCTATCAAACACATAGGGGGTATGCCATTTTAAAACACTAATGACCTTACTTTCAGAAAATTCCAATGTGTGCATCTGCACCCTCACGAGGACACCCTTGGTCAGAGAAAAGATATACTATTCAGTCTCTATCAGCACTCAACAGTGGGAAATAAACAAAGGCCATGAGAACATGTGAAAATCTAACAATACTTTTCCGGAACACTTTCCTCACATGAAAAAAAAATGTGTGTAGGGACCTTCTGAATCAGGGTTGATGCCACTGTACTTCTGTAAATTTATCTGATCAGTCTAGTCATCCACAAACTCTTTTAGGTTCCACAACATCCTGTGGCAAGGAGTCCCTCAGTTTAGCTACCTTTTGTTTTGAAAACCACCTGCCCCTTGTTTGTTTTGAACGTGCCTTAAAACTTGATCCAGGAATTCCCCTTTTATATCTGCTTGGTTGCTTTGCAAATGCTTTCCGTAAATCCCAACAGACGGTATCAACCAGATCTTCCCTATTCCTTGCTGACTTCTCCAAAATACTGTCTGATAAAACTATGAAGCACAACCTCTCTTAAAAAAAGCTCTGTCAATGCTTCCTTAATGTATCATATTTATTAATGTGTTCACTAATCGTATTCTGTATTATTACTAATTTACCTTATACAGATTACAGGATTATCAGTTAATATTTTTCTGATCTTCCCTGAAACTTTTTTTTAAATACCTCTGCCAAGCAGTCCGAGCAGGTTTAAGTGAAGTACAGTTAGGAGCTTGGCTATTTCATCCTTGAGTTCTTTTAGAAGTCTTGCGTACACACTGTTCTTCTGCTTGTATGAGTAGAATACTTTAAGCCACAAGTTTCAGCTAAGAAAATGTTTGCATTACTCAGCAGTTATTATTCCTCTCTGCATTTGCCCACAATAATCGGAATATACTGCTATTTTCAGAAAGGTTGACAGTAATTTAACAAGGAAATATACATTAAAAGCCTTACAAAGCAAGTTTGGATTCTGTGACTTAGGAACTAGTAGCACAAACAGCAGTAAAGAACAGTCAAAGGTATGTTTCAATACTAATGACAACCAGGCTTAAAAACATACTGAATGACCATACAGAACAACATTATACATTTAAAGTAGGTGGGTACACAAAAATCCATCAAGTAGTTTAAACATGTTGGCTTTGACGTATGAACTTCTCTGTATGTGAATATTTAACAATGAATCAAATTCTTTTCTCTCCCATTTATTTTGACAAAAACAAGATTTTGTGTTTATTTTTATAGCACTAGGTTGGTGGAATGGACATCAACTGATGTACAGCTCCTACGCAGTAGAAGATAAAGTGTAAAGTCTCTAACTGGAATCGGAAAATTGCCCTCACACCCTTGAGCCACATTAAGCAAAAATATTTTCCAGTTGTAATACTTTGCTGTAACTGAGGAAGTGAAAGGACATATGCAGGACCAGGTTTGTAGGCAGAGGTAGCATCTTTTACACGACCAGCTGGAATAGTTGGAAGAATAAGACAAATTTTGTCCTTAGTGCACAGCCATTAAAAGCCAACAGTAACTGATAGCTAAATGCATAATGAGAAACCCACATGCTTGTGTACTTCCCTGAAGTGTCTATACACCAACATGTGTAGCATGGGGAATAACCAGGAAGAATTATAGGTCTACATGCATTCACAAGGCCATGGTCTCATTGCTATTACAGAGATGTGGTGGGACAGCTCACATGATTGGAATGTTGCCACGGCAGGCTATGTACCGTTTAGGAAAGACAGGCCAGCAAGGGAAGGTGGAGGAGTTGCATTTTATGTGAGAGAGCAACTCCAATGTTTACGACTCTGCCTAGGGAGGGATGATGAATGAGTTGAGTCCTTATGGGTAGAAATAAAAGGACAAGCTAACAAGGGGGATGCTGTTGTGGATGTTTACGACAGGCCAGCTGATCAGGAGGAGGAAATTGATGAGTCTTTCTATAGACAGCTAGAAGTAGCCTCACAATCACATACCCTGGTTCTCATGGGAGACTTCAATCACCTTGACATCTGCTGTGTGGGCAACACAGCTAAGCACGTGCGGTTCAGGAAGTTCCTACAGGTCATTGATGACAACTTTTTGACACAGATGGTGGAGAAGCCAATGAGGAGAGACATACTGCTGAACCTTGTCCTGACAAACCAAGAAGAACTGGCTGGAGGTGTCATGGTTGGGGGCAGTCTCGGCTGCAGCGACCATGAGATGGTGGAGTTCAGGATCCTGCGTGGAGGAAGCAGGACAATAAGTAGGACTAAAACCATGGACTTCAGCAGGGTGATCTCTGACCTCTTCAAGGTCCTGCTCGGAAGAATCACATGGGACAGGGCTCTAGAAGGTAGAGGGGTCCAAGAGAGCTGGCTAATATTCAAACTTCACTTCCTCCAAACTCAAGACTGATGCATCCCTATGAGGAAGAAATCAAGTGAAGGGAGTAAGAGGCCAGCATGGATGAGTAAGGAGCTTCTGTCAAAACTCAGGGGGAAGAAGGATGTTTATGTGATGTGGAAAAAAGGACAGACCACCTGGAAGTAATACAAGGAGGATGTTAGACTACATAGAGATGCAACAAGGAAGGCCAAGCTCCACTTGGAAGCAAATCTGGACAGGGATGTCAAGGACAAGAAGGGCTTCTTCAAGTAGATCAGCAGCAAAAGGAAGGTTAGGGAAAATGTAGGTCTGCTACTGAATGAGGAGGGTGCCCTGATGATGGATGATACAGAGAAGTCAGAGTTACTGAATGCCTTCTTCGTAGTGAGATGGATCATAAACTGATTGGATGGCAGACCTCAGAGGGTTCTGATCAATGGTGCAAAGTCTGTTTGGAGGCCTGTAGTTAGTGGCATTCCCCAGAAGTCAGTCCTGAGTCCAGTCCTGTTCAACCTGTTCATCAATGACCTGGATGAAGAGACTGAGTGCACCCTCAGCAAGTTTTCTGACAACATCAAACCGAGAGGACGAGCTGACACACCAGAAGGCTGTGCTGCCATTCAGTGAGACCTGGACAGGCTGGAGGACTAGGCAGATAAGAACCTGATGAAGTTCAACAAGGGCAAGTGTAGGGTCCTGCAGGTGAGGAGGAATAACCCCAGGCACCAGTACAGGCTAGGGGTGAACATGCTGGAAAGCAGCTCTGCGGAGAAGAACTTGGGAGTTATTGACAACAGGCTGACCAATGTGCCCCTGTGGCCAAAAGGCCAACAGTATCTTGGGATGCATTACGAAGAGCGTGACCAGCAGGTCGAGGGAGTTTCTCCTCCCCCTCTACTCTGCCCTGGTGAGGCTGCATCTGGAGAACTGTGTCCAGTTCTGGGCTCCCCAGTTTAAGAAGGACAAGGAATTACTGGAGGAAGTCCAGTGGTGGGCTACAAAGATTATTAGTGGCCTAGAGCACCTTTCTTATGAAGAGAGACTGAGAGAGCTGGGTCTGTTCAGCCTGGAGAAGAAAAGGCTGAGAGAGGATCTCATCAATGTTTATAAATATCTCAAGGATGGATGTCAAGAGGATGGCACCACATATCTTTCAGTGGTGCCCAATGACAGGATGAGGGGCAACGGGCACAAACTGAAGCACAGGAGGTTCCATCTGAATATGAGGAGAAACTTCCTTGCGAGAGCACTGGAACAGGCTGCCCAGAGAGATTGTGGAGTCTCCTTCTCTGGAGACATTCAAGACCCGCCTGGACACATTCCTGTGTGATTTGCTCTAGGTGAACCTGCTTTAGCAGGTGGGTTGGATTAGATGATCTCCAGAGGTCCCTTCCAACACCCACCATTCTGTGATTCTGTGATATATTCCTATACTACAGGCAGAAAAGACCGCTTTAGTCAGAGAGGAAGGTCTCCGTTGAACTGCATGTAAACTGTGAAACCAATGGTTGCAATTGGAATGTTTCTGTGATTCTAAGCAAGCATTGAGCTCTCACATCTAACCAAATCAGAGTGGATGTGACTGTGAGACTGCTCTGTTTGTTTTCCAGGACTGTTTTGGGGCAACTACAGTTGGCAGCGTATCATCCTGCGGTTTTTCTCCTTGATTTTTTATTAAAAAAAAAAAAAAAAAAAAAAAGTCAGAAACAGATATTACACTAATATGTTTTAAAAAATCAGTAATCTAACATTTATAATTTAGTCATGACCATTCCCAAGTATAAGGTCACTACAACAGAAAAAAATACATACATATCCTTGGTATGAACAACATCCAATATTTGGCCCACTCGTAATTTAATTTAAATGTATTTTTAAATCTGGAAACAAATACTCCAGGTTTTGCATAATTTTACCAAATGGAATTGTTTGGGAATCTCCTGTATTAAGCAGAATTACATCCAGTTATGCATATTCTTACTGACATGCACCTACTACAAAATGGAGTACTTAATTAATCAATACATTCTAGTTCAATTTAATGGAAAATCTGTGAGGTTTAACTGTGTTGCTGTTTTTCTCCTATCATCAGCTAACATACTGTATGTAAAAGACACCGCCTTTGGTCAGCATTCAGTAGGGACTGGATAGAAATGTTTTTAAAAAATTGATTATGATTGACATCACTCTGATACTAAGGCATTACACATACATATGCATTAATGCAAAAAACATTTTAGCATTTGTTTATTAAGTTCTTTTTATCATTAATCTCAAAAGCATTTAAATGTGCAAGAATTAGAATTTAAAATTTCCATCCTCTCTGAGGTTTTACACAGAGTAGAAATCAATCAGTCAAGAAAGTATTACCAAGTAACAGTCTTCTTATGGAACTTCCCATTTTATTTTTTTACCGTCCCTAGACAAAAGCTATTAAGGTGGCTTTGATAGCTACCTACTAGCTTCTGAATAGCCTAATGTACAAAAAAAACAGGCAGAAGTTTATGAAATTTAAAACTGCAATAAGCAGATGTAATAAAAAGAAAATGAGCAAAGAAAACCAGGTATTTAGATGCTAAAAAATGGTGTAACAGCAGCACATCTTAGTGAACTGTGAAATAATCTCCTTCTGTTGGTGGAGTTATAGAGTTACTCTCATCTGCTTGAGTTATTTAAAATATGTGTGGACAAAGTTCTGGAGAGGCTATAAAGAAAATGTAGTACAAGACAGACTGAACAAGCCAATTTAAATGGTCTTTTCTATCTTTCATTTATATTATTCTATTGAATTACAAAAAAAAGAGAAATACGTAAATGAAGCGGATAAATGACAAACATTTGAATGCATTGATGCTTTACCAGTCACCAGAATTAGTTTGATATTCCATTTCCAGTGATTTGTGGAAAAGCATTTATAAATTAGCCCGCCATTAGACACAAACACTTGCCAATTGTAAACTACAGCTGACTATATAGAAAATATACAGCCAAATAATTTTAATATATTACATTTACCAATAAAACATTAACTTATATGTGTTAACAATATCCTCTACAGTATGCAACAGATTAAGTATTGAATATTTAGTCAACATAAATATTGCTTATACATAGAAAATGTTCTTCTTTACCAGTACATACACATAAAAAATTATTTTCACAAAATTTTCAGTGACTTCACTTTTTTTCCCTGAATTAAGGCAACAGAATTTTATTATTCAAAGCAAATATTGATGCCCATGTGACCCGAATAGATAGGATTTATGTTTACTCCCTGCACTGACGAGGCTGATGGTTATCTGCCATGCAAATTACATGAGGTCTTCCAGTTCAGCTAATCTGTTCTGTACAGAGGCTGACTACATGCCCAATCCCATTTCCACGTGTCAAAAGATGTTTTGCTGGGGTAACTACAGTGGTTGAACAAACCACTGCTTGAGTTCTAGGCTATGTTGCTCACACAGTGGAGGAATCATAGCTCGCAATTCATATTGCTTCTGCCTTAAATGAAAAACAATTGTATAAAACTCTCTGCATGATAACTTCTTAAACAATTAATCTACTCCTGTTTTAAATTCATAACGGTATTTTAATGACTGAGTACTTTGTTAGCATACACTGATATCAATTATGTATCAAGCACTGCAGATCATCTGCTACCAAATAAAAGCTACCATGGGTATATCACTTTCAGTTTTTGCTGGTTTTCCAGTCAAAAGTCTAATTCAGCTCAGGCTTTTTCATGTCCGGCTGACAGGTAGTATGACATGCATTTTTTTCTTTCATAATCATGACTTCATATAACAGATACATTTCAGTGCCACCGTGAAATAGAAAAGCAAGAGAGACAGGATTTGTACAAGAACTGGCTTTCCATCAGGGAACTCAGCCAATTCCATTTATAATCAAATACTTAAATACATTCCTGGTTTTAACTGTACGAGCAGTTCCCTTGAAATAAAAGTAAATGCGTAAGTAGATGAGGTAACCATGAACTTCACTGTTCTCATAATCAAATGTCAACCTTAATTCTGTAACTACTTTCCCTTACAGTACATACATCCACGTAGTAAGTAAACAGGAAAGCAATGAAGTCCTTTCCCTCATGGTTTGGCAGTGAGGCTAAAGGGAGATTTTTTTTTTAAATATATTTTATACTAGTGGTATTTTCATATTTATGTCAAGTTCTCACAGAAGACAGCAACTAGAGAGATATGTAAATAGGTAAAGACCTAAACTTTTGTAAACCCTGAAGAAGGTTAGAAAAAAATTTGCCCAGCCTGAAATTTTTCCTGATAGAATGCTGTACCATCTCTCTCGATGGCAAGCCTGAATTTTAACATATTTGATTTCCTTTTTTTTGTGTCGTCTTCACCTGCCTCAGGCTGCTTGAAGTCTCCTGTGATAATTTTATTGTTATACCTTTGTGCATATGTGGCTATGGGCAACATTTCTTGAGAATGAAGCATGGGACTGCAATAAAATGCAGAAAGATATAGGGGCATGACCACACTGGGAAACCAATCTAATAAGATGCCTCAAGGAAATGAAAAGGAGACAGACTGTATCCCTTGAGCAAACCTGTTTTCTCCAGGAGTTTAGGAAATCTAGTTAAATCCATTCTCTCTGGATGAATATTTTGACCTTTATTTGGAAGCATGGTGGCAAACCACTCAACTAGTGATACTACCACAACTTTGACTAAAAATCTGTTTGAAAGATATAACACATACATTTTAAAACAATGTATTTCTGGTTTCCCTTTTGAAAATAAAATCTCATTATTTAAAGTACTGGTTACCTCAGGAAGCTTAAAAAAAAACCCCTGAAGGCTAGAACTGTAAAGACTTAATGCCTGTAAGATGAATGATGGCAGCTTTTTTGTGGAAAAAGTATTTTATTTTTTGATATAAAATATATTTAATATAGGCAAATATTTTATTTTTTTCTGTAGAAGACATGAAAGTGGCTGGTATACAGTTAGCCAGCTATGGTCTTGTTGTGGTTTATGGTTATTATGTTGGTACAGTATACACTGCTGTACTCAATGCCAACTTTATTAGCTGGTACGTAGAAAAAAGGTAACTGTTAAATCAATGTTTGTCCTACAGTTCAAACCTGTGGAAATACATGCTATTAGAGGGCTAGTATTTCCCAGGTAGAATTAATCTTGGTGCTTGCTTTACTTTTTTGACTTGCATATTTGGCCAGAATAAAACCATACAGAAAATAGTACATTTGTACAAAGGTTGTTAAAAAAATTACGTGTTGTCCTACAATGTAACAAAAACTTCGCCATGAACTAGAAATGAAATTGCAAAAGCAGAGAAGTGTGATCTTTCAGAATAATCTTTAACATAACAAGCTGTTTCTGCAGTAGTCCTCACTAAGAACAAGGCTAAACTCTGGACAAAATAATACAAAAGTGTTGTATTTTATACAGGATTCTGAGGAAGAAATTTCAACACAGACAACAATGAATTAACTCTTAATATATCTATATTCTTAATAAACTCTAGCAGTGCAGAAGAAAGACTCTGTGACATTTCAGCCATTTCAACATCTTTTACCCAATGCATATCAACAGCAAAACACAAACCAAACCAAAGAAAATCCCAAAATCTTCAGTATGAGGATGCAAGAAGATACTGGTACTGTAAAATGAAAGGCATGCAGCATGTTTAGTTCTGCCTGACTGTAGATCTCTCATAAAAATATTAAAAAATACCCATTTCAGAGATGGATTGCAAAAGTGGTAGTAGCTGCTGGCTTTAATCCCATGGTTTTAAGACAAAATAGCCTCTGTAGACCAAGCTGTTAAAAGCAGATTTGCTCTATTTTCACTTGCCCAAGGAAAACATTACTTGTTTTCTTTGCACTATTTTGCAAAGGAGTAATTTCATTCAGCACCACAGACACAGTCTGATTGCAAATGGAAGACAGTAAGCCTGACTTTTGATCTGCAAGAAAATCATGGAGCCAGTTTTCCTGGAAGCTACACCTGAAGGACACAAAGATGACAGGAGACAGCCAGCACAGACCTACCATGTGCAAAGCAAGCCTGGTCAACCTGATTGCCCTTCTGTAATTGAGAGAACTCACTCTGTGGACAAGGGACAGGCTAATTTTATTTTATTATTTTATTTTATTTTATTTTATTTTATTTTATTTTATTTTATTTTACTTTATTTTATTTTTTAAATTAGGAGAATACTGTGAAGTGCTGTAGACTCTCAAAGATGACTGCTTCTTTTTCAGGTCCACAGATGGACACATTGTGTCCAAAAATCACCTTAATGCCTTAAAACAAGAACAAGAGATAGACAAGAAAATTTAAGTACAACCTTTTCAAAATGGATAATGGGGTTTAAACTTATTTAAACAACATGTACCTATCCTATGAAAACTCTTAGTCCAAGATACTATTGCATCCAGGGACTTAGTAGCATTCAGAGGTGATAGTCACTAGTGATCACAGAGAAAACTCAAATCTAGACAGAATTAAAAATAAAGCCTGTAACTCTGAATGATGTGAGGTATATGCAACACTTTAATCTAGAGAGGTATGAAAGAAATAATCTTTTTTTGAAATCTGCATTGTTGGAGAACTGGTGCATGCACTGCTTATGAAACTGTGAATGTTCTGAAAAAGCTGAATCTTGGAGCATTTCAGGGGCTATAGTGACAGAATGCAGAATGTCACATACAGACAAGGTGTAAAGTTCACTTAATGTTTTGCTGGAACAGCTTGAGACAATAAACTGGCAGAAGCTAGAAAACTCACTTTATATCACTTCTTACATATATATTTGTCAATATACAACTACAACCTATTACATAATAATAGGTATATTATAATAGGTATATAATTGTACACACATAACATGCATAGATATAATCACTTATTAAACATATCTTATTATTCCATACTTCTTGTGAATGAGTTGGGTTTGGCAAGTCCAAATTTCATAGATGAAATAAAACTCAGGATGTTGAGATGCTGATTGTCAAAAAAGCAAAACTTTAGTTACTTCTTAGTCACATGGGACTGCAAGAGAGGGGGTAGAAACAGAAGGAGATGTTTTCACAGTGAAAGAATTTAACTGTTTAGCCTGTTCCGTTGTGGAATCAGCCAAGATAAGACAGCGCTTCTTTGGAGAATGACAGAAGTAATCCTAAATGATGTGGGAACACAGCCTTTTCCAAATTTAGCTTTGTCTTTCTTCACTAAGGACTCTAGCTACTGTATTCCTCTGATTAATAAACACTGACTTTGAAAAGGCTGCTTGATGATCTGCAAATACTTGCTGAGACAAAGCATGACATCTATAAAAGAGGTCTAGACTCATTATGCCACAGAGGGAAAATGTTGAAAACGGAGGTGTTAAAATGAAGAACAATGGAATTGTGCAATCTGCTGTTTCAAAAATGAGGACTCACAAAATTATCAATTTGAAAGACTACACATCAAAAAGATTAGAAGATTGGAGGAAGGAAAACATCTAATAAATGTATGACATGTAACTTCTGTGTCACGCACTAAAGAATTTCACACTGTTTGATGGTAAGAAGAGAACAAAGGCTACTTAAACCAGGGTTCAGTATAACAGCTCTTGGGTTTTTATAAACTTAGCAGCAAACAGAATACAACAGATAAATTTTTAGTACATAAAATTTAATCATGTGGAGCCAAAGGAGCAAAATAAATACTAGATGATAAAAACTGCTTACAGAAATAAAATTTTAGATATACAATCTAAAAATCGAAGAAAATGGATTTTAAAAGTTTTGGCTTTCATTGTAAAACTCCCAGTGTGTAACCATCCAGCACTCAGCAAAAGGGCAGATATCTGACTGTTCACCAAAACACAGAAAAAGTAACAGGCAGTAAAACCAAGTATATCATAGAGCACGAGGTGTTACACTAGACTGTTTATGCACTACAACAAAAGTATGTGGGCAGTACTTTTTAACACCCAGAAACACACTCAATGCCGTTTTGAGATATTGATACAGTATTAACACTCCTCTACTTTAGGAGTACGGGTTATTTTTCATGAAGAATTGCATATTTATTTTTCTAACTCAGCCAATTCACATTCACTCTCCTTACTACTTGTACAGCCCACATATATACATGAATATATTATAAGAGAAAAAATTAACATCTTTATTAAAACTCTTTACAGCCTTGGAATATCATTCCCTGACACATTATGTTTCCTCTAACACTACTTTGGGGTTTATTTTTTTTCACTTTTTCCTGAAAAAGACCCCCAAACTTTGGCATCAAGCATATTTTGCTTGCCCCATGCACATCTGTAATAACTTGGCTGTGCAGTAAGCTGCTAAAAATGTGACTGAACAAGCCACTTCAATGCCAAGCCTCAATATATCTGATAAACCATCGCACATCCTGACTGTCAAATTTTTCAGTAAAAGCTGTGTGTTTACTAGTGGTCCAATGGCTATTTCCCACAGTCTTGAGGACGACAGTAGGAAAGCTGCTATTTGAAAAAAGAGGAGATTCAAGAAGTCCACAAAGAGAAAGAATAAATTATTCATCTTCAGATGGTGCTAAGAAAGTCAGAATTAGTCTAAAACATATTGAAGAAATGAAGATATGCTTAATCTTATACTAGAAAAGCAATCTGAAGAAATAGCAGTAATAGCAGACACTACCTAGTGATGTGACTGAGATACTATTATGACATTTTCACACCATTAAAAAAGGAAGTCTGAAATACAGCATTCAGACAAAATAATTCAGGTGCATCACCACTAGTGCTTCAACTGTTTCTTACTTTTCAGATAATTTATTTTCATTTTTAATTTCTACTTTATTTAGCTGGAGAAAAGCAATTCTGTACACCAGTTTTGCCTTCTTTCAGCCACAACAAATTTTTACCTATGGCAACACAATCTAGTGGGAATTGTCCCTGCTCACGGTAGAGGGGCTGGAACTAGATAATCTCTACTGTCCCTTTCAACCCAAATCATTCTATGACCTAACATTAACATGGGCATTATATGTAGAAAGTTTCTCTAAAGACCAAGAGCTGATGAGGCCGCACATCAAAACCTGTGTTCAGTTTTGGGCGTCTCACTACAGGAAAGACATTGAGGTGCTGGAGAGGGTGCAGAGGAGGACAACAAAGCTGGTGAGGGGTCTGGAGCACAATTCTGATGAGGAGCAGCTGAGGGAGCTGGGGCTGTTTAGCCTGAAGAAAAGGAGGCTGAGGGGAGACCTTATCACTGTCTACAACTATGTCTACATGAAAGTAGGTTGTAGCATGGAGGGTGTTGGTTTCTTCTCCCAAGTAACAAGTGATAGGACAAGAGGAAACGGCCTCAAGTTGCACCAGGGAAGGTTTAAATTGGATACTAGGAAAGTTTCTTCACAGAAAGCGTTGTCAGGCATTGGAACAGACTGCTCAGGGAAGTGGCTGAGCCACCATCACTGGAGCTATTTAAAAGATGTGTAGATGTGATGCCTAGGGACATGGTTTAGAGGTGGACTTGGCCGTGTTAGGTTAACAGTTGGGTTTGATGATCTAAGGAACTTTTCCAACCAAAATGATTCTATGATTCAAAAGTATTTGGAGAGCCATAGCTATGGAACAACATAGTTCTTCCCAAACTGAATCTGACTACCAGCAACTTTTTTTCAAAATAGTCATCAGCTAATGTGATTACAGAGGAGTAATACATATAGTGCAAGTACAGTGGGAACAATGTTGATTCTATTTTCACTGCTGATGGTGGACAACCAAGTAGGATAGGAGTGGATATGAAGATAGGATATGGCAGGATGATACGAATATAGGCAGGGATAGTATCTATTTTACAACCTTAGGCTTGTGCAGACTTCTTATGTAATTATGCCTGAGTACTTTTCTACATGAGTGTTCCAAGACAGCTCTGGGAATACCATTTGTTCTTAACGGCTTTGCAGTGATCAGCAGAAGTACAAAAACTGCATTTTGTCAGGAAGAGATGAATCTTCCCAAACAGAGGAGACCAAACACCCATGGAAGAAGGTGTGAAGAGGGTTCACGCAACCAATTCAAAGTCCAAATTGACATTCCAGATGTGCAGTAATACATAACAGAATCACATGTATATTTGCCAAATGATATTTTAAGCCATTGTCAAGACGTAACCCTATGTCACTTTTTTTTATTAAAAATAAGATTGAAATAGATGCTTTGATACATAATTTATATGCATTACTTTATTTTGCTAAACCTTTGAACTGACTTAAGACTTAAAACCACTTAAAACCAAACTGACTTAAAACCAATGAGGTAAAGTAAATTATGAAACTATCCTTTAGGTCTTTAAAGGTATCCGAAAAGGACAATAAAATTTGATGCAGCGGTTGACAGACTGTTCTGTTTCTATTGTGCTGATTGTTGCTTAGGTCCCAAATCACAGCATGAAGTTATATACTGCGTGTGCTGCAACAAATCTCTACAATCAAGGAAGGACAGACTGTCAGCCTCAATTTTGCATTTTTCTGGTTTTGTCAGCATGTATCATTCCACAGCTCAACATAAATTAACATTAACACAGGATTTTGTGTTTCTTAACGTAACAGTTAATATGTTCCAATGCAGTTATATTGTTCTGCTTTGGAAAACACAGAGAAAAGTGATGTAACTTGCCATTAACTTCATTATAACTAATGAAACTGAGGTTGTTCATATAAATCAATATAACTGGATGCTGAGGGTGAGTACAACTGACAGGGAGGAATGAAGATAATTTAAAAAGGTTCCATACTGTGAACTACCACAAGCAAGGTTGAAAAATAATGAAGGAACTGCTTTCCTTGTTAAATATCTGAAATGTGTTGTGAATATTCTAGTATGACAGCTAAAGCTGAGTTTCCATCAAAAGATAAATTTATCTGTAATTTCTTAAAATAATATTCCAGTGCAATCATCAAACTGCCTTCAAATAATGATACCTAAAGTACACATGCAAGACATTTGTAGCTGTATGGTTACGCAATCTTCCTTAGAATAATAACATTTCCAGCATTAATTAGCTGTCCTGTATAATGAATAGAAGGAAACTTCATAAAATTAGCTGAGTTTAACCACCTAAGGAGCAATTTAAACAATAATTAGCATGATGAAATGCAAACAAAAAATGTTAGTTCCTAAGGGCTTGAAAAAGACTTGTTTTATGAAGTATTTTTTCCAGTGTATTTCACATTCAGGCATGTAATCTATTCCCTTAATAATAAACGCCATTTTCTTGGGAACTATGCAGGAAAGCAGTTTAACACAGTAGAACCTTTTCTATCTGACAAATCCCAAATTTTTATCTAACCAGATCAGAAAATACAGAAAAGTTTATGCCAATTAGATAATTTTTAATAATTGGTAGTAGGCATTAATAAAATCCAAAATTTACAATATAAATATGGTTTCAACAAAACAAAAATGCACAGCCATGTCACTTGTTAAAGTGACTTCCTATCTAAGTTGCTTAGTGGGCATTCATCTTCCATTTGGCTGCTCAACATAAACATGGAAGTTTCTTCCTTTTATGTTGTAATGTAAAAATGCAATAGCTTACCTAATAACTTAATTCAGGACACCTTGTTCATAAGAAACTAAAAACTGACATTAAAATCAAGTTTTTAATGAAGTTTTTTTTTTTTTTTTTAATCATCTGGATAGAGAATTGGCATGCACCCAGGCACCACTAGTTTAAAAGAAAAAAACTTCTCCAATTTTGTATCAAGTACTAATTTGTCCAAAAATCAGAATGCCTTAATACTGTAAAAGACACTCTTTGCAAACTAGAATATAACCAGTGGTATAAGGTCAACCATAGCTGTATACTGGGAGCCACATGGTTCAGTAATAAAGTGTACATATGTGTCAGCAATTTGCTTTCTTTATAGTTTATTCTGTCATGGCAATAACAAATTTTGATATACAAAGTACTACATTTTATTTATGCAGGTCTGAAAATCATGTTAAATACATGTTTGCCACTAATGACAGGCAATGTCTATGAGTACTATCTGTGATAAAGCTTGGGAGGAATAAAATGTCCCCAATAAACGTGGATATGACATTACTCAATAATGTCTGGAAGTTTCTAAATGACATTGCATGTGTTCATTAATATACAGGTATACACTTAAATTAATAAACTACCAAGTGCAAGCTTAGCTGACAAATCATCTTAGTGATGACAGTGACAGTCACAGAAACACAACTTAAGTCAGATAAACACTAGAAGTTTCAGGTTCTAGTATCTTTACTCATTAACAAAGTTTAAAATCTGCAATCTAAAAATGGTGCTATGAAAAAATCTACATCTGAGTCTTTCAGGAAACCCTTTGTTTCACTTTGTCGCAGGAAAAGTCCTTCCCTTCAACAGGGGTATTATTCAGACAAAAAAATCTTGACTTTTATAAGAACAATCTTTCTGGGAATGTCAAAGCTGTCTGTTCTATTATCAGGTAAGATTCTTTAAAAGTTAAGCAAATGTTAGCTCCTGGGAAGGGTCCGAACATTCAAACATTATCCAAATGATGAGCAGCATATGAAGAAATTTGATAGTGGCAAGCATTTATCTATAGCACATCTGCAGTGGTTTTGAAGTCTTTTCTTGATGTGTAAGCAGTCACACAGGGTGAAGAAACACATTTGCTCTTTCTGACGGAAGAATAATTCCTTTGAATATTATTTATACTTTTGAGCATGAATTTTAGAAATTTATGAGGTGGTGAATCATTCTCTGTTTTGTAACCCAGAAGGGTAAGCAGTTGTAGTGTTAGCATAACAGTGTCAATGAAAGTGAAAGCCGAACTGCTACTAACTGAAATTTCCAGATACATGATCTCAGCAGATAAATTCACTCTTCTTTGGCTTGTCCTCTGACAGCTTTTACAGGGACTGTACTGCTCTATGTTCCATTACAGACCACTTGGTGCACAGGTGAGAGGGCCCCAGACCTCACTAAACATTTTGGGTCAAGAAATTCTAAGTGTATGCACGCATAAAGGCAATTTTCTTGTGGAAGGTATGTTAGTAAGTTATTTCCAAACTTATACCTAATTTGCATGCTAGTGAAATTCTCAAACTACTACTATTTAGCTGAATTGTATATTCACAAAAACCACTGAGCAGGCATGAAGGAGACAAAAAGAAAATGTCAATATAATGACATTTAAACTCAAATCCATAGTTCCTCTTCAACAGTAAGAGGCAAAAAAGCAAGACAATCTTTTGACAAGCACGTTAGCCATAAGTTTCTGTGAACATTATTCATAAATATCAACAGGGCTGCTACAGATAATTTTCAACACCAAACACACCTTTGTGCATGTAGTGTAAAAAAATAATTTTGATCCTTGCAACAGATCAATATATCTGTTTTTCTCACCTGTGAGCAATGCTTTTATTCTGGATGTCTTTTGTTCTACTATATTGCAGACAATACATCCCCAAACCTAAAATGGACTTTCACCACATTTTGTTGTTATTGCTTTTTGCCTCACTATCTCTGTCTTCAATCATATTGACAGTAATTGTTTCAAAAAAAAGTTTGAAGTTCTTTTCATCCAAAAGAGAACTTGCGACAGAAGTCTGTGCTTACTGCTGTAAACCTCTATCCCTTCCACTTAAACTTTTTGGTCCTTCAAAAAAAAAATGATGCTGCATAGAACCTACCTTGTAAAATCCATTATTAGCTAAGATACCAGTCAGGACACTGCTACATAACAGCATCTTCTGATAAGTCTACATGTGACAGTCCTTTTTCTGGCCTTCTGAAGCTAGGCATTTCAAATATTTGCTGTCAGTTCTGCCTGTTACCTTGTTTTTTCTTTCAGTCCTTTTGTGGCTCAGAACCACATACTCAAGAACATATTAAGTAATTATGAAAACTAAGTGCTCCATTGTAAATTAAACAGTAAAATTCAACATGGAATGAAACCCAAAATAATAGCCAAACCCAAATGAACAACGAGCATATACTATTAACTACCGACTTACTTCTAATGTAAGTGACACTAAAATTAGGATAATTAAAAACTATCCATACACGTACTTTTTAATTTGCTTTGGCAAACAAATTATGCCCACAAATTCCTCTTTCACTGCACTCCACAACACAGCCACATTAAAAATTCAGGAAACTGAAGTTGCTTCACTAAAGCAGTCTTATCTTGGAGGGAAACAATAATATTTATTCATGTACAGAAAAAGTTTTATACATGTACAGTGGCTAACTTTCACTGGTGGTGGGAAACACAAACTCCATTATGGCTGATGACCTTCATTTACTCACTAATCCTTTTTGCCACCAAGCTGCTGTTAAGCGGAAGATATCTCTGGTCTTTTCTCCCTTGCTATTGGCTTACTACTATTCAAAGGATAATAAATCCATGAAAAAGAAGGTAAGAAAATGAGAAAAAAACTAGCTGGAGGTTTGGAGATGTCAAAATTTCTCTATTCTTCTGTTTACCAGGTTCCACAGACTTTATGCTAAAGTCTCTCATTAAAGCCTTTAAGAAGGCAGAAAATTTCAACAAACTGTAAGACCTCTTCTTCAGTCTTCTAAACTTCAGTGAAAGTGTTGAAAAAGACACTTAACTTTCATGTAACAGTTTCAGTGGAAAAAGTCTCAGTTCACCTATCCTCTTATTCAAAATGGGAGTATATTTCTGACTAATTATATTAGTTAATATTAGCAAATGGCATTATCACATATCATTAAAATAACTTAGATTCCTTTACTGAAACCCTTTCATTGAGACTGCAAGTTAGGAATTTAGTCTAAAATAAGAATTACAGGTACATCACTAATTCATGGTCTCTTTTTGTCTTAGAATACATTTAATTTTCCATGCAAATCAAATGGTTTTAAATAAATATCCCCTTTCTATGATGTCTATGTAAATGGAAGGTAACCCTTCCTCCTATTCCCACTTCAAAAAGCAAACTAACCATAACAGATTCTATTTTCTTGGCAAAAATTACACTGAAATTTCTAACAATGGTAGATGAATTAAAAGGAGACAAGTAATAACTATATCATAAACAGATGCTACCTATAAGGGTTGATAAACAGTATAGGAAGCAACAGACTGTTATTTAATAAATCCAGTCATATTCAAGTATAACTTGTTGCATATCAAGTTGTATCTTGATTGCAGTTTTAAACTCAGTAAAGGAGAAGCAGAAGTCTGAATTATATCAGGTATGAATATCGTTATCTTTCTAACAGCCAGAGGTGACAGCATAACACAAACAGAAAACAGTATAGCCAAGATGATTAAGAGTTTTCACAGAACTACACTGTAAATCTGTCACAAAAAGTAATTTTGCTTATAATGCAAAGGTTACTTCATATTATTCAAATGCAACAATGAACTAATCCATGTTTCTTTAATACCACTCAATTTATGGCTGCATGATTTGGTTAAGATAGAATGAACATGGATTAGCTGTTTGTTGGCATAATGCAGTAGTTTTCAGTGTTCTGTGAACTGTATGAATCTGCAATACTTGTGAAGGCTCAAATATGACATATAGTAATCTCTACATATTTCTAGAACATCCACATTTCCATTAGAAAAGTTTTAGATATCCCATATGAAAGAAGGCTGAACACCACTAGTATGAATCAATAGGTACATTGATGCAGGTATACTTACAAGAAAAGTACATTTATATTTTGTATAAATGCACTAGAGGTCTGAAACAGTTTGTTGACAATTTTATTATCACATTTAAAGCAGCAAGTACACCATATTATTCATATCAAACATACTTAATTTTAAACAAAAGCATGCATTAGTTAAATGCATGAATGTATAAAAGTACTAAACAAATCTGCATGGACATCTTAAAAAGATTAACAATGTACCCAAAGAATCAGTTGCTTCATTACTTGGCTCAAAACTTCTAAAAATTTAAAAGAAACACTCCCTGCCCCCAAGCCTTCCACAGACACCCACTCCTTCTTTAAAAAGACTCAATAGAAAGATGAAAATGGGAACATTACTCTTACAAAGACAGACAATCTATGGTTCATTGGGAGATTAAAGTCCAGGATCCTGAGACAGTGAATGAAATCATCGGTCTTTTACAGTGAGATACTATAATATCTTTGTCTATTCTGGTTGTTAGAAGTTAGCTGTTGAACTATATTTAACTTATAGGCCAGAACATGCCTAGAGAAATTATCTGGAAGAAAATCATACAAAGTCTCACAGTAAAATCAACATCTTGAATGCAGTTAAAAACTACCTGAAAACTAGAGCATGCTGTGAAGTATCTATCTAAAAGGTCTGCAGAGAGAATCCACTGAAGCAGCAGGCAGCAATATTCTGTTCTAGATGGAATTTCACAACAGGTTTCAGATATAGCTTGAAGAAGAGCATATTGCCTTAATATACTCTCAAGTCAATAGATGAAGACAAGAGTTAATGGAGTGGAGAGCACAGCCAGGAAAAAAATCTGAAGCCTCTTCTCCAAATAAAATTCCTGCTTGTTTACTTCTATTTAATAATTTCAAAGCAGAGAACAACAAAAGAATTTTGAAATACTTTCATACACTTCAGCAGCGAATACAAGCATCACCTAGTGTAAAATCAATTCTCTGAATGCTTCTTCTAAACTAATTTGCTTTTGCTGAAAATTATCACTTTTACATACTATAACTTGATAACTACATAGGCAGCCCTTTTCTGTACCTCTGTCCTTATTATACACCTGAATTTGAAAAAATTTTCTTCTTTCATCTTGATTAAAAATGTAAAATTGACTTTAATTGTTTGTGTTCTATTATAAACCAAAATGTAAGCATCTTCTCCACTGATTAAAGGAAAACACTGACAACCCTTAAAGAAGGGAGTGGATTAACTCTAGAAGAAGAGTTACTTTATTATGTTAACCAATCTGTGGACATCAGTGGAAAAAAACCTCTAGATTTCGATCTGTTACCTGCTGTTTACTTTAATACCTCAAAGATGGGAAACACTATTGGGAGTCAAAAAACTCCAGTTACTTAAGCATTATGTTAACGGATTTGCTGCTCAAAGTTTAGAAAATACAGCCACGTAGCCAAAATATTGTTAAAGATTACAGTTAAACTATTTATGAAAGGAATAGGTATTCTACATTGCAAGACTTCAGAGATAATTTTCAGAAATTAGATGCCCATAATAACTTGTTGTAAATCAACTGAACTGCTCACCAGTTGAGATCAAAACTACACATACATCCTAGTCATCTGAAACAAGTACCTCGTACAGCAGTAAACCTGTTGCTGAAACATATTTAGTGTTCGCCGCCGCTAAGTGCTTAACAGGCCTCCAAAGCATAATCTGTCAGTGCTAAAAGATTCTGCTGCAACTTTAAAGCCATGGAAATAGCTGCATAGCTCTACTAGGAGCTGTACAAATTCCTTGTGTCAGAACTACTAGAAGAAATGCTTGCCAGTTCCACAGGACTGAAGCATAGGTTTAACATTATTTCCCACTTCCTGCAGCTTTAGTAAGTAGTTAGATGATGCCCATCTCCCTAGAATATGTGTTCACTGCCAACAGATTTAGAAAGTTCAGATACAAGGCCAAATTAACCTCTGCATCCATTCGCAAACTCTATTTCTACAGGGATTATAAAATGTATAGACTAACGAATCCACTTCACATGGTTCTCTTTAACTTCTGAAATCTTTTAGCTAGTGACACTATCCTCAGGTAAACTTCACACAAAATCTTAGCAAAAGTGGGTTAACCATGATACTAGGACACCAAATTATACTGGTGAGCACAGACATCTGCCTTAGTCATCTATTTTTTTTCATATATTTGTCCCTGAACTAGGTAGACCAAATACTAGTGTGAAAAAAAGGTATTACAAAAATAATTTAATATGATTTTATAGCTTTTCACCTCAATGAGAGGATGTTTCCTAACTCAAAGCAATAAGATTTGTCTCATTTTTTTTGATTTAGCAAATATAAAATACAATTTTTTTTTGAAACAACACTTGGAAAATTGCTCTGCCATGTGGGAAATACTTCAGCTCTGAAGTAAACTGACAGCTCAGATTGAATTACTATAGACCAGATACACGACAGAAGTGAGATGATGGTCACTGGAGTGATGGTGCCAGATGTACAACTCCCACTGCAGCAACTTGTCAGCTAATATGCACGCAGTTGCCCTCAGTTTGCATAACACATTATCAAGAAATCAATGCCTAGATACTTTCACAGAATGTTGTTATCTTCAAGCAACTTTGCAGAGATAACAGTGGCCATTTCTGTTTGGTTGATGGCCTACAGTAGCAAGCATCAGTTTTGTGGCCAAGGGAGCAGTAAAACTGAGAGAGTTTAGCACAAATGTTCCCCCAGGATTCAAGAACTCATAATAAAATCCTTGTGTGTAGATATTTTGTATTTGTGTAAAGCAATTCTCTTTTACATGTTATCTTTGTATGACAAAAATGACAATTCTTCTGGCACTGATATTTTATACAAAAATTTCCAAAAGAAAATCTATGGATGTAGTCAGACAATAGCTTCCTCAGCAACAAGTGAAGGTTATTCCCAAAGGAAAATAAGTTGTTCCTTAGGACATACTCTACAAAATCATCGCTGACGATTTGTTACTTTCAGCATTACAGGCTGGCAGGAGCACTCACTACAGACAAGTAGACCACAGAAAAACCAACATTTATTTCCTGAGCAACGATCGCCATTAAAAGACTTCACTCTGCTGTAAGTGTATTGTATCAGTACAAAATACTAAAATAGCAAAAATTAAAGTCTTGGGCAAACAATTTCTGGTGGAGCGTAACAAACAAATAATGAAACAGAAGAAAAAAAATAACATTACAGAAAAGAAAATTTGTGATAACTTATTGAAAAGGGTGATCCATCTTTCAGGGTTCTGTAAAGAGTAAGACACCAGAACGTGGAAGAAATACTTTAATGCTTGTCCAGGTTTACTGATGTAACAGGTATGTATGCATTCACAGTAAATTTCATTGAAATGATTTCCAAAGGGGTGTGGAAATGAAGATGAAAAGATTCTTGGGCAAAAAAGAGTTTACCCTTACAACTTGCATTAGAACAGATTACATACTGCCTAGACTACTGGGAAACCTGTTTAATCAATTGAATCAAGTGCAGGAAGCTGACCAAAAGAGAAGTTAATGGAGAATATTTATAAAAAATAGTAGCTTGTTTAAAACCAATTTGGGATGTGGATTATTACACAGGCAGCTCTCATTTAGCACAATTTGTTGATTTTTTTCTGAAACACACTGCTTTTATCAAGGTTCTGATTTTTCCAAGACCTTTATATACATAAACCCAAAAACTTAGATAGTATTTTAAAGCTCCCTAACTGAAGAATAAGAAAGTAGCCCATAGAATTTATTTCAAAACATATTATGAAATGTTATATTGATTTTTTTCCTGAGTAGTAGTATTTTTCTGACTGTAAATGAGACACCTGCACATGCAGTTTTTTCAAATGCAATCTATATCATTCAGAAAAATGCTGAAATAAAAATTCTCCTTATTGGAGAGTTTAAATCTAAATGTAAAATACCTATAGATTAAATCAGAATAAGCTACTTAAACAAGATTTTGGAGGAATAGCTATGTTTTTATAAAACAGCTTTCACAGATGAAAAAAATCTCTATTTGCAAACTTGAGAATTATTGTCAAATAGTTGCATTAGTAATAGATAAAAAAGTATAACAATTTACAAGTTATTTTGTTAACTCATCTCTGTTAATTACATTTTTGTGCCTTCATCCTTCTATTTTATGAATATACGTAGATAGAGACAGAAACAGAGGGAGAGAAAAAGACCAAGTGTAATGTTCTATGAAAAAATGATGAAAAATGTAACTTGTGAAATGTCTCTTTAGGCCAGCTGATTGCAGGGTAACGAGTGAAAAGCTGATACACACACTTTTATTTATAACTACTCAAAAGAAAGAAAACGTCAAAGAATCAGGATGAAGCTGATTTCCCTCTTGTGTATGTGCATAGGTTGTGATTATAGGCTTTTTCCTCAACTGATGAACTATTGCGCAGAGTTCTGAAAATCACTTTACAAAAATAGTGCTACATAGCACTATTGGGGTCAATACCTCTCCAAGTCAGCTATAAAGTTTCCATTGATGTTTTTGAAAAGAATGGGATAAAGTCCTCTTCATTTTGACTAGAGAGATCTGTTCTGCTTCCAGGAAGAATAATAAAAAAACCCAACTATTTGATCAACTTGTGGTATTAATTATTTTTTTTTCTGTTATGAAGACAAAGTGAATGTTATTTTACATAATTTAAAAACTACAATTTAACTTTTAGAAAAGAATATCAACTCATCTGGCTTATAAAAGTAAATACTAGCTCTACTAGTAAATACAGTAACTATCAAAAAAGATTTTTAAAAAGGTAAGTATCAAATATAATTTTGAAGTTAATTTTCCCCATTATTAGAGGACAAGTTACCTCAAGATTTTTCATAATGCACTTGTTCTGAGCCTTCTTCAAAAACTTCATTGCTTTTCAAGGTTAACTAAGGAGTTTACACAAGGGTCTTCCTACAGCATATGCAGTGCATCAAATAACACGTATCATCCATATAACTGGGAATGATGGGTGGCACTCCTCATACAGAAAAACTTGGTCCCTATTTTTCACTTTTAATGATATAAAAAGTCTGAGTATGTCTTCATGCACACAGTAATCCACCTGACAACAACTTTCCACCATTTTTTTCTGTTATCCTTTTTCTATCATTTTCTTCACTAGATCAATTTCCACACAGAAAACAGAAATACGTACAACAACAAACCCATATCTAAACTCCATGTTTACACTGCAGCAACTGACAGGAGTCTGCTGTTCATGAGCTATGTTGCACTGCCAAAGCATTTCACTATGTCTATACTAGGAGCACTTTCTGGTGACGCACCAAAATGAAATTTCAGTCCCGGTAAGGCTCTGGAAACACAGCTCCAATGCAAATACGTAATTAGAATAAAAAGGGCTTGAATAAAGGCTTGCCTGTAGCATTGGTATCATAGGTATCTCGAAGCCCTTTCAGGAAAGGTATTTTTATCAGATAGGAAGACAGAATAAGACAGATTAAGTATAATTCCTAAGCCATAAAGGAATCTGTGACAGGGCCAGAACAAAGCACGGATCTCCTGATGTTTTTCCCCCAGTTTATTTAGTCTTTTGACACATTGCCTTCTCTATATGCAATACAAACATAAAATCAAATTTAATTGACATTAATTCTAGGGCACTATTATGCACTGTTCATTGCTTTTAATGTTTTTCTTTAACAATTTCTGCATCTTTAGAACCAATCTATAGCATGCCAAGTTCTGCTGCAGAATGCCAGAAAGGGAAGAGAGGAATAATAAAGAAGCAATAATAAAGCAGTGGTTTTTAATTCAAAGCTGAGCATTTGTTCTGCAAGCACTACCACTCTTCCCACGCAACAGCATGAATAACACTTCTTCTACCTATTTTTTTTTTTTTCCTGACCTTCTTTGGCATTTAAGTGCAGAAAATAAAGTATTTCAGGGCTGCATGTGTCATTCTCAGAGATCTGAAGTTCCGGTTGCCTGCAGAGGCCATTTAAAAACATTAGCGTTGTCCTGGGAAAAGCAGCCTTTGGACATACTCTCATCCATAACAAAAGAGATTCTAAATAATAATAAGTGTGAGAATATATTGTTTCTCTTTGACCACTGGTGTAGGAAACCTGGTTGTATCATGAAGTCTCATGAAGAGAAGAAGCATATAGAGGCAAATAATGGGAAAAGAGGACACCTATGGTGCACGTTCAAACTCTCAGGAATAGCTTTTACAAGATTAAACAGGGAAATGAAACTGAAGCCTTTGACTAGCTTTGCAGTGAAGTGAGTATACAGTAGCAATCCGTTCCACTCAGGGCTCTAAAACTTTGTTAATGCTGTATTTATGTAAGATAGTTTTGTTTTATGATTTGATTTGGCAAGCAGGAAGTTGATTTCATTTTCAATAGAGATTACTTTTCTAAACAATAACAATAAAATCGCATTTTACCTGTAGACACAGGCACCGTCTTTAAACAAAGAGCAATTTTATTTCTTCAGTAAATGTTAATGTTTTAAAATGAACTTAGTTCAAAAGCCTTTTTTGATCAGTGGCATTAAAACAAGTTGACAGCAGCTGGATAGACAGTTCATGCTTTCAGAAAAAGGATCTCTTTTCGTTAACAGGCTTACTGTTGATGTAGAATTACTTCTTACAAAGAGAACAGAAATCAATCTTTTCCCAGTTCTAAGATGAGCAATTTCACATTTTATTTGCATACCTACCTGTAATTACATCAATTATTCAAACAGGACATAGATACTTCTTTAAAGCATCACACTTTAAAATACCATCTATTTTAAACTGATTTATTCACAAAGATAGTTTATTTGGAAAATGTCTACACTTATACACCAGAAGTATAGAATACCTTGAGACATTAAGGACTAAATTGTGTCAAACACAATCTTTTATGGCTTATTATTTAATGGAGGGTAAAAAATACCAGCAATGGAAGGTGAAATCTTCCCCTCTCTCTCTCTCTCTGTATATGGTCCCTCTAAGTATCTTGCCATATCAACAGCAAAAAACCCACCTGACTGTTGATATTGAGCACTCTGATGAGTGAAAACACAATAAGTGGTTCTAGCACTTTGTACCCAAGCAAGTGATCTTTCACTTTTTGGGAAGAAAGGAATTCGGAGGCTGTATGTCAAAACATTTTATCACTCACAACTCTTACATGCATCAGTTTTGTGAATCTAAAATAGTTTATGTCCTGGGAGTTTTTTCCAAAACAGTACATGAATTAGTAACCAGCTTTGACAGTTTCAAGTAAATGCATAGCTAAGTGGTCTGCCTTCCAATTCCCTGTAAGACTATGTGCTAAACAAAAACAAAATATTGAGACTACAGTTTAGTGTAATTAGATGTAATAAGACAGGCATATAGTGAGAGCACTCCCCAAGCTATATCAAAACATTCATACATATACAATGAGTATTTGGCAGAGGCAGATTTAAACAGCTGGGAAAATAACTGTGACAAACATGCCAGAGTGTGCCACAATCTCAAATTGTTCGCTACACCTTCACAACCAATTGCAGAAATCTACTATGAAAGTTAAGAATCAGATGCTAACCACGTCTGGGATCAAACTGGATGAATCCAGTGTCTTTTCATATTTTTTTTTTCCCTAGCCATGCTATGAATATATGTACAGCTGCGAATTTCACTGGAACATTTTCAAGTCTTTCAGCATGGTAGTACCTAAGGAATCCAAAGAACACAAATCAGCACAAATGCATTACAAACAAAGCAGACTCCTAGTAATGAACTTTCATGTGAAAACAGAAATCCTAACCAGGTGCATCTTCTGAAAATAAAAAGGCATGGATCATTCATGTAATAGTTCGATTTCAAGCTTTACTGGGCAAAAGCCCAGTACCCAGCATATACCACATAGTATCCAGAGCCCATTAAGAAGAGTTATAGAATGGAAACTTAATTACATTAATGGACAATTGAGAGAATATATTAATTTGGCGTAAGACTTACAATCTGATAGTACTACAGATCTATTTTGAAATCTACAAAAAGAAAAAGCTTTTATTTCAGGAAAACAATATACTTTCTCTAAGATGAATAACAGATTTGAGGTTATGTTGATAAAAGATGTTAAGTCTAGTCAATTTTTTTCATTTCTGCAAATGGTAATTCATGAGACAAGAAAACAAAACGCCAAACTATAATCCTTTTGCACAGGGTCCCCAGTGTCTTCCAGTTGTGAGGGCTCCACCATTTTATCTGATGTGAATTAAACTATGGGGATTATCCATAAAAACAGAGGAATCCTTGGAGTATTATGAGAGATTAGACTCATTTGCATGGACTAATGGACGTTCTCTATTCTCCTGGAAATGCTGTTTCCAAAGAGCTATGCTACTCCATAATTACTATTACTTTCCCCTGAGAATCTTTGTCTAAGAAAGGATCACTGCCTATGTGTTTCTTTTGTGGAACTAAGTATGTCAAATTCGAAGTTTTATTATGCAGGCTGTGGCAATTTCAGTGAGACAAACAATTTTTAAGTACCACATTGTTTATCTTCCAACATATTATAAAAGCTGATGCGAAGTACCTCTTGCCTTTTTACCTAGGAGTCACAGGTATCTAAGACCAACTTTGCTCAGTAATACTGACATGTATTATAGGTGGGTGATCAGCAACATGTAACATTATTATGCAACCTATACTTACTAAAAATGTTATTGTTAAAACTACAATTTAAATATATTTTCTGGCATGTAAAATAAAAGCATTTAGTTAAGTCTTTGACTTAAAAGTTCAAAATTTGTTCACTTTCTTGCAAAAAATATGACTAGATGTTTGTTAATAGATTATAGGGGATGGATGATTTAAAAAAAACCCCAAAATTATTTTTCCTGTTCACCATTATGTACATTGCTCTACTTTGGGATTACAAAGAAAAGCTGAATACAGTTTCCCAAACTGTTATCTGAAGAATGTCACATAAAATTAATTATATTTCTAATTCAGCTTTTTTCTGTCAAAATGAAAAAGTGTGACTTTACCCCAAGCACATTAAAAAACTCATAAAATTCTAATTGTTGACAAGGCGTACAGCAATATTTAGATAACACATCTCATTTACATAGCCCATCACCTTTTTCTCCTCAGACATTTGAGATTTATTTTTGGATGCAAAAGGACATTAAGGGATTGGACTTGAGTTCCCAAGATAATTCTGTAGTAATTGATACTGGACCAGAAAGCAGAAATGTTGAAATATTTTCAACACAAATTCCAGCAATTAATTTTTTTTTATTAACTTACAAAATGTATAGTTAAAAAGATCAATGATTTCAAATTGTATGCCTGCATGCAGAACAGTACGGTTTATTTTCTTCAATACCTTTAACAGCTTCTTTTGGTGAAAACATTCTAGACATATATTTTTGCTTCTGGGCAAATAAGCAAAGAGAGCTAGTGTTTGTTATTTTCTACACATCATCATGACTGAAACACCGAGAAAAGCTACAAGCTCACCTGGTAGAGATTCTAGATCTCCCAGTTCCAAAAAGGTGAATAGTTTCCTCCCTCTAAAATAAAGCCATCCTCAGTAGAACCACCAAGGAAACTGAAACATGATTTACAGGTATCAAAAACCTGTCCTAAACTCAACTATGTACTCAAACCTTCAGCCAATTTGCTTAGAAACAAAAATAAGTATTTCAGAAAAGGGTGTTTTTTATTTTTTTTCTTTGCAAGACCCATGCTTCACACAACAACAAAGTTATTTAACTAAGGTCATGCCTATACAAGGAAAAATGCATTGATTTAACTAAACTGATTGATTTTAAATCCAGTTAAAGTGCTGCAAACATCTAATGTAAATGCACTTACCCCAGCTAAGACCTCACTTAAATTGATTTAGCTTACTTCAGCAATTTATCAATGTTAGCTAAGCCAATTCTAGCAAAGGTTAAGCAGGTTTAAGTGCTTGTGTATAAGGAGTTTGAACAGATTTAACTATATTGACTTTAAAACATTTTAATTAAAACAGTGTAACATCTCATATGGGCAAGATTTAAATCCCCAAGGCAGAGAAGCAAAGCAGCATATATATTTGCATTGCATGCAAACTGAAATCAGTCCTGGCTTCCACTTGGGTACCCCTCTGCTGATACAGGGTATATATACCGTGTAACTAGCATTTGGGAAGAGACACACTAGAACCAAGACTAATGTTCAGATACCAAAGGATTTTGCAGGAGCAGCAGAAAAAAAGAGAAAGGAAAAAACAAACAAACCCCCCAAAACAAAAAACCAAAACCAAAACCAAAAAACAACCAAAGCCCAAAACACATAGCTATGAATTGAAGAAATGTGATCTGGGTACAAATGAAATATAATACAAGAAGAATGGCACTTCTCAGAATGGAAGCTTGTACATCTGTTTGACACATTAGAAAAATACTAGCACAGTATTCAAAAAGAGTTTATCTTTCACATATCAATTCATTTAGGCTGGAAATTTCCTCGTGTGTATGTGTGGTAGTCTCCACCACATACATTTCGAAGTGAGCCTCACAAGAGTGATGACCAGTGGCAAAAGGCTTCAAAACAGTAGCCACTGTATGCTTTTAAGTATACTGTCATACCACATCATCTTTGGTAGTCTTGAGAGGCATGGATCTGCAGACAGGTGCAGGGCAAGTCCTCTGCACTTTGTGCCCAGGGAGCAAGCCTGTGCAGTCCAAAAGTGACACAGTGTCTTACTCTGCCTGCAATAACATAGGTGTACCCACGTGTCTCATAAAAACATCTGTTCCACCTCCTTGATATATGGGCAGAATCTGTGCAGCTCGAGGTACTGAAGGCATATGCACAAAACCACATGAACAGCTTCTAACTTTATGATCCTTAACTTTGTTATCTTAAGATTTTAAAGGAATATGCAACTACTAGAATACAGAAGGCAGCTACAGTAGGTAGGCTTTCATTCCCATTAATCAGTGGAGCAAGTATCCCAAAGTAGACACTAACCTAAACTCACTACTGCTGGCACAGTTGTATGCGATACTTCTTCTCTTATGTTCTCTTTCCACCAGAATAGTTCCTGCTGTTTCTTTTTGATTTCACAGCTATCCTTCGCTTCTTCCTGAAGTTTACTGGCACTCTAAATGCAAATCCATGATTCTAGCTAAAAAGCTGTTTAAACACCTTTTTGCCTTTCTGACCCCAGTCCTACTAGATGAACCAGCTAAGACATTATCAGTGGGATACACTTCTGAATCTCTCCCTTGACACCCAAGATCATAACTACAACTTGTTTAGTCTCAGCTGGTCTAATTTTTAGCATCCAAATTTACCTTTCTCACAAAACCACCGCAAACGCACAACTAAATTAGTGATTGCATAAGCTTAAAACTGAAGCATTTAGATAAAGTTAAGGTGTTCCCAGCTGAACTAGATATTATATTGTCTTTCAACTTTTAGAGGATGAAAGAAATAAACATAGTTAAAATTTCTGAAAGAAAATTCAGAATTCCTGAATTTCAGTGCTTTAGAAAGAACTCTGTAAAAACGCTACAGTATGTGTTGATTTGGTGATTTACTAGGATACAGATAAATATATCTGCAATTTTAAAAAGTGATTAAAAAGCCGGCTGTGTGTTTTTAGTGCTTTCTCATGAAGCAACTTTGTCTTTGCCTGATTGTCCTAGCATTCCTTGGTTTGGTAAGCTGCTTTCAAATTATCAGGTAACTAACTGCATTGTTAAGGTTAGTGTTAAATGCCACTGATACTGCTAAGTATGAAAGGTAGGACTGCATTTGTTTATGATATCACCAGGTGTTTTTCACACTTGAACATTTTATAAATTCTTTGCCAGCATAAAGCCGTATTGTCTTTTTAAAGACACAGTTACACAATTTAAAGTAAAAGTTAAGGATGGATTAATCTCATCTTATTTTAGCCATAGAAAGTTAGAAGTCTTATCCTTGCTGGCTGTCCAACTAAGCTCTGAACTAAGCTCTGTGGAGGAATACTTCTGGAGATGCGTGAAACAGATCAGTCATCCTGCGGACACAGGTCTTGCTCCTTGACAGCTGGAGAGGTACAAATGGCTTAGGCTCAGGGCTAACACAAAGTGAGATGAATCCCATGATATCTGACTAAACATGGAAGGCAAATGTAAGCAGCTTAAACAATTATTTACATATTTTCAATGAAAATTGCTGTTACTGGTATATGGTCATAACACAAGGAATGGTTGTAATATACTGATGCCATACTTTTAAAAGTATTATTATTATGAATACAATTTATTTCGTTTTCACTCAACAAAATATACATTAGTAAAATATGATACTTCCTAGTGATGCATATGAACGAATGTGTAATAAAAAGTTTGCAGGTTTAAACTTTGTCTATGATAGGGTTTTTATAAAAGGGGCAAATGTGCTTACTTAAAACAACCTAATTTAAAATTTGTCTAAAGAATTGTTTTTCACCTTGTGTCTTACATTACTGTAATTTAGAGAGCTTTAATCATTCAGTATGCTTTGCATATTTTTACCTTTTTTTTTTTTTTTTTTTTTTTTTTCATTAGTATAGATATTGCTATATTTCATGTTGTTGCTTATCTTACCATAGAATAGTTTGGGTTGGAAGGGACCTTCAAAGCTTATCTAGTCCATCCCCCCTGCAATGAGTAGGGACATCTTCCACTACATCAGGTTGCTCAGAGCCCCAGCCAGCCTGGCCTTGAATGTCCCCAGAGATGGAGCATCTACTACTTCTCTGGGCAACTTGTTTTAGTATTTTAATACCCTCACCTAGCTTGAATCTCCCCTCTTTTAATTTAAAACCATTACCCCTTGTCATATCACAACAGGCACTGCTAAAAAATCTATTCTTATCTTTCTAATAGGCCCCTTTTAAACACCGAAAGGCTGCAATAAGGTCTCCCTGGTGCCTTCACTTCTCCAGGCTGAACAAGCCCAACTATCTCAGTCTGTCCTCACAGCAGAGATGTTCCAGACCTCTGATCATATTGGTGTCCCTCCTCTGGACCCCCTCCAAAAGGTCCATGTCTTTCCTGTGCTGAGGGCTCCAGAGCTGGATGCAGAACTCCAGGTGCGGTCTCACCAGAGCAGAGCAGAGGGGCAGAATGACCTCCCTCGACCTGCTGGCCATGCTGCTTTTGATGCAGCCCAGCCCAGGATACGATTGGCCTTCTGGGCTGCAAGCGCACATTGTCCGTTCATGTCCAGCTTTTCAGTACCCCCAAGTCCTTCTCCACAGGGCTGCTCTCAATCCCTTCATCCCCCAGCCTGTTTGGTACTGGGGTTAACCCCAACCCAGGTACAGGACCTTGCACTTGGCCTTGTTGAACTGCATGAGGTTCTCATGGGCCCACTTCTCGAGCTTGTCCAGGTCCCTCTGGATGGCATCCCATCCCTCAGGCCTGTCAACTGTACCACTGAGCTTGGTGTCATCTGCAAGCTTGCTGAGTGTGCACTTGATCCCACTGTTCATGTCATTGATGAAAATATTAAATAGAATCGTTTTGCTTGGAAAAAACCCTCAAGATCGTTGAGTCCACCTGTGTACAGTCTGTGTAGTACTTTTGTAGACTTTGCATGAACTACTGCAAGACTAGCACTGAAAGCAAGTCTTGTGTAACTAGCACTTCTCTAGGATGCCACAAAAGCATTTTTTTCTTTAATTGCTATAGGTAGTTATTGTCTAGATATACATCACAGATGAATACATAATTAATTTAACACAGGTTAAAAAAAAAAGGAAAAAAGAAACATGCACTTCACAGTACTTGACAGTTTAGTGTTCTGTTCTGTACTGGCCAGACTGGAATATTATTACTTTTTCTTAGCCTCATGTGCAAAAATACCTTCAAGCATACCTAAAAGAAAATCGTATGAATGCTTCTTACCAAGATGGCCTTACTATAAGATGATTTCAATTACTGAAAACTTTAACCAGGCCAACAAAAACTCTTATAGAGATCTTTAATGAAAGTGCTACAAAATTCTGCCAGTAATCTTGATTTTGCCACCTCACTAACATCCCCAGTTGCTGAAAATAAAAGTAGACAGAAAAGTGAATAATATCTGAATCAGTCCAGCTGCAACTAATCACAGCTAAGTGTTTTTGTTGGAGAATATCCATCCCAGGCATAAGAAAGAATGTGTTGTACCAGATCACCATGTCTTTCTGAAGCACCTGCTGTCTATGATGGATCAAACATATAAAAATACAAATTTTAGTCTTCAAAATTTTTAACTCAAATGATGGACCAGACACTGCTGGGAAATGCTAATGTTCTTGACATAGCACTGTATCAGGGCAGTCTGGGTGTTTTCTCCTAATTACTTCAGTACACATAGAAGAAAACCCTTCTGCTTCGCATGTTAACAACAGAAAATAGCAAGAAAGATGAGTATAGTCTGAACAAGAAAGGAAAAAAAAATAAGGTAGAGAAAAACATTACAGCAGAGGATTGGTTGTTTGCCAGGTATGAACATGGGAGAGCCCACAAATGCGCCACTTAATCCTTCCCAGTAAAAGGACAGAATAAATGAAAGAACTTCAGGAGTGCCTTAAGAAACATAGCCATGGAGTAGAACTGAATCACTATAGAAGGAACAGCTTTGTTTCAATGAATATATAAATGGTTTTATTTTTTGATGCAGAGTATAGTAAGCATACTGTTATGGAAATGCAGTTACATTGAATTAGATTCAGCTTATGAATCTATCTCAATAACCTATAGCTATATTTTAGAATTTTATAATCTATGCTTTTGCAAATAATCACTCTTTCTACCCTGCAGCTTAAAAAAAATAAACAAAACAAAACCTTCCATTACCAACACTGATAATCACCAAGTGACTAAGACACATTTTTGTATCTCCTTAGTAGTGATATATTAGTTTAATCTCTACAGCACTGGCAGTGCAATCCTTTCCATATGGACATCCGTATGCTATATTACTAGTAACATATCTTCTAGGAAATAGCCATATGTTTCACTTTTAAACCTGTATAATTTAAAGACTTGTATTTTTACAGCCATTCTTACTGTGCATTTGAAATACCTGTGGGCATTAAGTAGCACAAAAATAACTACTCTTATATTGAACTCTGTGCACTGTTATCATTATAGGTGCTTCCACACTCTTGGCTGTTCTCAGCAATGATTCTCAAAGAAGGAGAAATATTTATTGACTTCAGTGTTGACCATGCACACTTTTTCCTTTTATTCCTAAGAACAGTGGTATATATTACATGTAATACAGAGCAAAAATAAAGAAGATTCACTCTTGAATTTAGTCCGCTAAAGGTGATTCAGTACTCCACTGCTCTAGAGTACTGTGGGACTCTTTGAATATCCATCCTGCCTATCAGGCCAGGCTCCAGCTAAGAGGCTGAGACTTTTAAAAACAGTACTCTCCAGGACTGGGCTTTAAGAGGATTGTACTTTCCATCTGTTCTTCCTTCACTTTACATCTCTCTGCTTTACTCCAGTCAGGAGTCTTGGCCACAAGAGCAGCCTGACACTTTAGTTAAGGAGTCCCCGCAAGCCTCACATGCAGGCTGGCAGAGACAGCTGGAACCAATGTAATTCACATGGCGTCTTACTCTGTCCTGTCTCCATATAGCTCTGGCTCTTCCTACAGACTCAAACACACTACAGGCATAGAAGATGGCTAGGCTACTAATGACAGCGAGCATTAACTTATAAGATTCCTGTAGATCTGAGGAAACAGATGTCATGGAGATGAGTATTTCAGAACCCCTAAAACTCAAACCCTCATCTTGAAATCCAATTGTAGAGGAACCTCCATGTCGCTGAGGAATACTCATAAGAAAAAGAGAACTGATGAGACTAGTATTGACTTTGCAAGTTCATTCTAAACACTTTTATTTACTCCTTTTGATTTTTTAAACATATATATAATTGAAGTTGTCCAGTGAAACAGGCTAGTCAGAAGCTCTTTTCTCTACTGCCATTTGTAATAACATTTTCACAGCATGATGTTCTTTTATTGATCAACCATTATATTTTTCATGCTGTTTCAGTATTATGTCACTGTTTCTTGTTCTATGGCTTGATCTGTTCCCACAGTGATCAAAGAAAATCTGTTTATCTTAAGTTTATTTAGTATGCACTTAGTAAGATGCTTAATCTCAGCAGTCGCAGTCCTTATTTAGAAACACAAAACAGTTCTTTTAAGTTAATTAGTATGTATTATTTGAAAAACATGTGGATTAAAAGAAATATCAGCTAGTTCACTTTCAGTTGATTTAGATCATTGTTTATTAAACTAAAACACACCAGGCTACAATAGCCATCCTCATAAACTGAGAGCTTTCTAGCTGTCAGACAGTGTATGTTCTTTCCTTATAGTGCACACACTAGGTGAAAATTATAATAAAAGTGCAGGATATTAAGGGACAAGGTAACTTTGCCTGGTAACTCATGTCTCCCTCTATACTTTTATCCACTGCTTTCAAAAAGAAGTACAAATGTCCAATTTAGGTCATGATTGTAAACATAAAACATGCAGACGCTCTACATCTAACTACACAAACTGCAGCTACTTTATAAAAGCATATAAATGCATCTTTTTGCACAATGAAAATAATATACTTCAGTGGGACTACAATAGCAAGAGATCTGCAAAATTAAACTCTAAGTATGGAAATGAAATATATATAACCCAATCTTATATAAAACGTGATTTTATTTATCTTCAGCCTTTGGTTTATGCGAGCAGCAGAAGATAAATTTAATTTGAGTTATACTTCCCACATTCATGTGTGTTTATATGCACTAATTCATCACTACATAGAAAAGCCCTTAAGTGAATTAACACAATATGTTATGATTTCAGACATCTGCTTTATTTGTTTTGAGTACTAAAAAGATAAAAGATAAATGTTACTACCAATCTCATCTACAATAACTCAGTACTTTACTAAAATAAGATTTTAAAAAATATTTAGATCTATAAAATATAGCCATAAAGAAAATTGTGTACAATAGTTTATTGGCTGCTGATTTTGAATTTACTTATAATCTGTGATCAATCTGCATGATATGGCACTGAAAAACTTATTTCAGAAACAAAATAATTAGTACAGAATAAACAATGAACTTGGAATTTACTAGAAGAAAATCTAACGAGTATCATAGTAACAGCCTTTTCTGCCATCTGTTTTATGTTTTTACAATCCAATATACAAAACAACAACAAAAAAACCCTTAACCTGCATTTTTCCTGAATGTTCCAATCCTTTTTTTAAAGGATTTTTAATTTCAGCTCTTTTAACAATGGTTATTATTCTGTCTTCTTACTAGTTGTGTATCACAATTGAAATGCCACTAAATCCACTCAGTTCCAAAAGGGAAACTTTGAAAACTAGAGGTATTGCAGAGCTGACTACAGAATTCATTTAGTTGGACAAAAGAACAGATTACAGGATATGAAGACTGACATGACATACTACTTTCCATATTTAGTCACATCACTGCAGGAAATGTACTGTGTTAAATTCCAGGCTTCATAATTCTCTGCAGTGGACTGTGCACCTACGTACACTGTCAGCATGGTCACTCAGGGCAGTTGGACTCAGATCAGACCTGCTAACAACTGGCACTGGGTCTGTGGCTTGCTGCCCTAAGGAAATGGAGGATAAACTGGGCACATTCAGTGCCTGTCTGTGTGCCTGAGTTTGCCTTTCCCTAACCTCCACAAACCAGTAACACCTGCAAAGCACAGTGTACCACTTGAACACGACTTGTTGCTCAATTCCAACCAAGTTTGACAGACAAGGAGTCTCAACGATGATAACTTCCTATGAGGTTTTTCAGATCTGTTTTCTGAGAACACATAAGTGCTCACATGGAGGAAACAGTTGCAGTGTAAGCTCTTCCTTATTTTTAGACATCACGGGCCCAACATGAGCTCAGCTTACAAATGCAAATCTATAGGAGACCATACCTCATTGGATGTGCCACCCAGAAAATAAATTGTTTTCTAAAACCAATATACTGTAACATACAAATAGTGAATGGAACAGAAAACCATAACAACTAAACTAGAATCTTGAGATTTCTTCATGGTATCTTTGAAGTGATGCACAAAGGAGTGCTATTCTAGTCACATCTCATAAAATCTCAGTTCACAGAGGATGTATATCCAATGTTAAATAACGGCCATTTTAACCCAGAGTAAACAATGGCTCTGTGGTAAAGTTCACAGGAATTGATACTCCCTATCCTAACATAATTTCAGTATTCAAGCTATTATTACCAATATTATCCCATGATTTTTACTCTGATGTTCACATGGGAGCAAAGTTCAGAAGAATGAATTCACTCTTCCTTTTCTTCTAAATGCCTTATTGATCCAGGAAAACAAACAAGCAAACAAACAAAAACAAAACAAAAAGCCAAAACCCAAACCAAACCAAAAAAAGCAGGTATATATATGGAAATTGAGCAGATATCATCAGTATAGCTAACGCTGCTATACAAGCCCATCAGCTGTGACGTAACTTCCTACCATTCACAACAGGGCTGCACCTACAGTGTATCACAAGACTCACTTTGCATCTTGCCATATAGGCTGGTACGTAACACTTGCTGCCATGAAGTAATTGATCAAGGTTGGTAAAAACTGAGAAAGCATAATTTTGGAGTACAGCATGAACATAAATCTTAACTATTTTCCAGAATATAGCATATTTGTACTATGTCCTAAGTCCATCAGATATTCTGAGGTGGTATGGCTGACACTGCTGATGGCATAAAACCAGCAAAAGGCTCTAAGACAGTTTAAAGATAATTACCATAAAAGTTTCCCTTTTCCCTAATTTTTAGATATAGTAAAATATTTTTTAATCAAAATTACCACCATCAAACTTTGCCAACTACAAAATTATTATTTTGAGAACTTTGATGTCTATACGTATATATATATGCACAGACACACACATTTATATACATATGCCCCTCACCTTCATTTTGGGCATGCTAGAAAGATTTAATTTAAGATGCTTAGCATTTTCTACATGTAGAAATTTGTTTGCCTTTTTGCAGTTAATTTATTCTCAAGAATTTTGTCTTGGTGCTGTCCACAGACACTACCAAATGCCTCCCTAATTTTAGAAATATTTTTCCTTGAATTTAAGATATTTAATACACAAGGATAGTGCCAAGGAGCTTATGAATGTACAGGTATATTTCTAAATATATGATTTTGTATAATATGTAGAGATGTAAATACATCGAACACTCAGAAAATAATTAGACTATTAGTAATAATTGTAAGCTGTATTTCATGCAGAGCAGTGATTCATGAGTCATTGTATGTGACAATTCTCACATGTAAATAAAGGAATGTTAGTCAATTAACTTACTTTCTGTAATTCTAGATGCCACATACTAATACAGGTGATGTTTGAATTATAATAATCAGTTCCAAAACTATTATCTTTTCTCTGTAAAACAAACATAAACATTTGAAAAACTGACTGTTTTTGATGTCATATTTACAGCAGAAGAAGCCAACAAGACCTTTGCCTCATAGCAAGCAGCACACAGAGGATACCACCAGGATACCAGACTACCCATGCATGAAGTCATAGGTTACTGGCATAAGGCAAATGTTATTGCTGACTCGGGGCAATATGTTTGAGAATTTCAACTTACTTCTCACAATCCTGTTTTCCAAGTCCAGCAGCACATTTTTGCTAGGGTGTTAATCTATATTTTCAAAAATTCTGATCACTCACAATGTAACCATAATGTTTTTCCACAAGAAAGTAAATAAGGATTGTTTTTGCAAGGCATCTGCACTATTTAAAATGTTTTCGAGAATTCTGAAATAAAAAATTAATATGGAAAACAAGATTAGAGTTAGCTGGATTACACAGGTGTGTACTTTTATTATTATGTGTACTGACAATATATTCCAGAAAATTATCCAGATTCTGTCACATACTTTTTTCAATTTCTTTTTCTGTCCTAAAAATAGTGTATGTCTAATTTCATATTTCTGTTTGATTTCAAGACTCACTGACCAATTTTATCCCATTTTGCTTTCAATCTCAAACACTATCTTCTCTAGCAACGCGAATGAGGGTTTCATCTTTGTATCTTTCTGCCTCCTCAGGCATTATATTTCTTTCATGTTCTTTGAGAGAAAAAAAAAGCCATTATCTTATTTTTAATGATTTTTTTAGACAATCATGTAAGATAGATTTCATGTAGGAAGGATTTCTTATCTCCAGTATACATTTCCATATATTTAGGTGCACTCAGGTTTGAAAGAGTATCTGAAACATCAGTAATTGAGGTTTTATTACAGTGAAGAGTTCCTAAGTTGTTTATATCTCTTCAGTATTTCTGTTGTCTACTGAAAGCAAACAGATTTTTTACCAGAAAAATATGGAATTTTAAGACAGATTGGAACTGGACATCTTAAATATTTTAAAGCATAAGGAACAGCGGGTACTTCTTCCATTGTAAAAAAAAACCAACGCTGTCTAAACTGAACATGCTGAAAACACCTGACCAAGAATATGAGTAGCAGAAATCTGAAAAAGGGGAGGTAGTTTGAAGGACACACAGGAAATTTTCAGAATTCTGTTGGAAAGCCTCATCATTTACTTCTCTTACAATCGCTTTCTCTCTGGTCTTTAGTAACTTTTGCAACTTTAAGCCTGCTAAGTATCACAGATTCTCAAAAATCACCATCAATGTCACAAAATTGGCATGCTCGGGCTGCTGTCTTTCATGTTGACCAGGATTGCCTCATTGACTCTGTATTTTCTGGTTTCATTGTATTGACCTCTTGTCTCCAGTTTTATACATGGAGTACAAACTCTGAAGAGCAAGGACCTCAGGGACCTTTTTGTTCTGCTTTTAAACAATGCCTTGTATAAGTGGATTCCCCAGTTTGCTGCTAGAGATTTTGCAGTCACTCGTGGTGCTGTGATAAACAGTGCAGTAACACTTCAGATTAATGACTGCTCTTGTGCAGCTCAGTGTGAATGGGAATAACAGTATCACGATAGCAGGCATTACTTCATAAAGTGAAAGCATACCTTACACACACAGCAAAAAATTCAATAAACTTTTTCAATAAACTAAGATAAATGCTTTTAAATGTGGCAAGTTTAATTTTTTTGGTGTTATACTGTGCCAAATACACTAGTACATGGTCCCAGAATCCAGCTGCTTACGGAGGACACTGTAAGGGGAATAGAAACCTTGTCATCGGTACTGGTTTTAGAAGTAACAAAGCACAAAATGTTCTGTCAGGTCAACAGACTGGACAGAGTTTGTTGGTGGGCTCAGACCCAGTCTTTAGGAGTCGCACATTGCAGATGGGATGTGCATGATGATGATGGGATCTACTGGCCTTAAGTCACAGTGTGCACAACAGAACCACAAGGTTTTGCAGTGGCACAGTCTGTTACTACAAAAGGGTTTTCAGTGTTTCTCCTGAAGTATTTTCAAACCACATTTAAAAAAAAAAAAAAAAGGCAACAGAATTATAAAATTAAACAACTAGCCACTGTCAGTTGCAGTGACCACGAGATGGTGGAGTTCAGCATCTTGTGTGGACAGCAAGTAGAATTGCAACCCTGGACTTCAGCAGGGCTAACTTTGGCCTTTTCAAGCAATTGCTGGGGGAAATCCCATGGGCAAGACTGCTTGAAGGAAAAGAGGCCCAAGGTAGCTGGATTGCATTCAAAGATTGCTTCTTCCAAGCTCAGGATCAGAGCATCCCCACACGTAGGAAGTCAAGGAAGGGAGCCAGGAGGCCTGCCTGGTTGAATAGGGATCTGTTGGGTAAGCTCAAGCAGAAGAGGAGAGTTTACAGGTCATGGAAGCAGGGGCTGGCCACTTGGGAAGAATATAAGGCTGCTGTTAGAGGATGTAGGAAGGCAGCTAGGATAGCCAAGGCCTCCTTAGAATTACAGCTGGCGAGAGGGGTCAAGGACAGCAAAAAGAACTTTTTCAAATACATAGCAGATTAATACCAGAGGCAATGTAGGCCCACTGATGAATGGGGTGGGTGCCCTGGTGGCAGAAGATACAGAGAAGGCAGAATTACTGAATGCCTTTTTTGTCTCTATTTACTCTGCCGGAGGCTGTCCTGGGGAGCCCTGTACCCCTGAGATCCCGGATGAAGCCAGGTCAATGGAGGAGTTTGCTTTAGTCAATGAGGACTGGGTTAGGGAGCAATTAAATAGTCTGGACATCCATAAATCCATGGCTCCAGATGGGATGCATACGCGGGTGCTGAGAGAGCTGGCTGAGGTCATTGCTGGACCACCCTCCATATCTTTGCCAAGTCTTGGGAAACGGGAGAGGTGCCTGAGGATTGGAGGAAAGCAAATGTCACTCCAGTCTTCAAAAAGGGCAAGAAGGAGGACCTGGGTAATTATAGACCGGTCAGCCTCACCTCTGCCCCTGGGAAAGTAATGGAACAGCTTATCTTTGGTGCCATCTCAAGACATATCAAGGTTAAGAGGGCTATTAGGGGCAGTCAGCATGGCTTTACCAAGGGTAAGTCATGCTTGACCAACCTCATAGCCTTTTATGAGAATATAACAAGGTGGATGGATGATGGCAGAGTGGTGGATGTGGTCTACCTTGACTTCAGTAAAGCCTTTGACACAGTCTCCCACAGCATCTTCACAGCTAAGTTGAGGAGGTGTGGTCTAGACAATAGAGTAGTGAGGTGGGTCGCAAACTGGCTTAAGGAGAGAAGCCAGAGAGTGATAGTCAATGGTGTGGAGTCTAGTTGGAGGCCAGTATCTAGTGGAGAGCCTCAGGGGTCAGTACGGGGGCCAATATTATTCAATATATTCATTAACAATTTAGACGAGGGAATAGAGTGTACTATCAGCAGGTTTGCTGATGACACTAAGCTGGGAGGAGTGGCTGACACGCCAGAAGGCTGTGCTGCCATCCAGCGGGATCTGGACAGGCTAGAGAGTTGGGTAGGGAATAACTTAATGAAATTTAACAAGGGAAAGCGTAGAGTCCTGCATCTGGGCAGGAACAACCCCCAGGTCCCAGTATAGGCTGGGAAATTACATATTAGAGAGCAGTGTAGGGGAAAGGGACCTGGGGGTCCTGGTGGACAACAGGATGACCAGGAGCCAGCACTGGGCCCTTGTGGCCAGGAAGGCTAATGGCATCCTCAGGTGTATTACAAGGGGAGTGGTTAGTAGATCAAAGGAGGTCCTCCTTCCCCTCTACTCCGCCTTGGTGAGACCACATCTGGAATACTGTGTCCAGTTCTGGGCCCCTCAGTTCAAGAAGGACAGGGAACTGCTGGAGAGGGTCCAGCGTAGGGCAATGAAGATGATTAAGGGAGTGGAGCACCTCTCTTATGGAGAAAGGCTGAAGGAGCTGGGTCTCTTTAGTTTGGAGAAGAGGAGACTGAGGGGTGACCTTATTAATGTTTATAAATATATAAAGGGTGAGTGCCATGAGGATGGAGCCAGGCTCTTCTCAGTGGCAAACAATGATAGGACAAGGGGTAATGGGATCAAGCTGGAACATAAGAGGTTCCACTTAAATTTGAGAAAAAACTTCTTCCCTGTGAGGGTGACAGAGCACTGGAACAGGCTGCCCAGGGAGGCTGTGGAGTCTCCTTCCTTGGAGACATTCAAAACCCGCCTGGATATGTTCCTGTGCGACCTCACCTCGGCGTTCCTGCTCCAGCAGGGGGATTGGACTAGATGATCTTTTGAGGTCCCTTCCAATCCCAAACATACTGTGATCATACTATGAATTAATGAAGGCTGATTTCCAAAGGATTTGTACTGTTGCTGAATGAGTTTTTAATTGCATTATACTAAGACAGTAGAGGAAAACCTTTAATTTTTTATGTATCAGGGAATCAACGTAGGAAGGAAAAGCCATCAAGAACTAAAAAACTCAACTGGAAAAGAAACCCTGACTGAGGATGAGGAACTCTGACATCTAATATAGCATTCACTCAAACAACTAGAGAATTCATAGTAGCTCTATTTTACCTGGATCTTTGGACATCTAATAAAAATTTATAAATGTAATTTTGGACATTTTGCTAAGTGGTGCAACTATTGGTGCTCATCTTGTTTACCAAAAAGATTGTTTTTGTGACTTTTTTTTTTTAATTTAATACACGTGAGATTTAGCTGAAATTAGCCAAAACCCAGAAAATATATGAGGGGGGAAACAGATGCAAATACGTAAGCAAATACAGAGTGATAAGGAACACTGTAAATCCAAACACACAAACTGAAGTAAAACTAGTACAGAGGTTAGTTGCTTACTTTAATTTCATCCTTCATAACTCCATGTGA
This sequence comes from Nesoenas mayeri, assembly GCF_963082525.1. Taxonomy (NCBI): domain Eukaryota; kingdom Metazoa; phylum Chordata; class Aves; order Columbiformes; family Columbidae; genus Nesoenas; species Nesoenas mayeri. Next base: position 41,042,261 of record NC_137542.1, read on the forward strand.
TGATGACAGAATCGTAATTAAACACAAGATCCCAGCAAAACCCTGTCCCACTGAATGTGCTGAATAGATCTTTTGACAGTGAATGAGAATCTATGTAACATTTCTTACTAATCTCAAAATGTACTGTGTTATTTTTGCATACAGTATGCTTTTATGCTTACAACCTACGATACTGTGATACTGCTAATATATATTTTCATTTACAAAAACTAATATCTTCTGTTATGTCCATAACTATAATGTGAATTAGATGGAATTGTATTATCATCACAGTATTACACATGAGGAACTGAGATACAGATTAAAGCTATAAACAGCCAGAGGGTTGAAACCATCAAATAATGCTGAAATGTCTGACAACAGAAGTTTTCACTAAACCTCCTGTGAGCATCCTGACTTCACCTATGCATCCCAAATATAGCAGGCTGATACACTGGAACAGAGAGGAGCCTGTAAAAAGTCTAGATAAATCCTCTGCCCAGCATCACACAAGAACCCTCTGGCAGAGGCATGCAGCAATTCAGTTCTCTGGCAGAGCATTCAGCTGCGTTAGCATGCAACTATACTTTCTTCTACAGTCTCCAATTCATCCACTACATATTTTCCAGCTTCCGCAATAAAATAAAAAGATCTACTACAGACAACAGTCTCATTGCAACCCCAATGTGTCCTCAGTACACAATTCACCCTGTTCAAAGGAAAAAACCAAAAGCATTATGCAACAGATATTTAAAATCTATTATGCAATGTATGTAAAATAACCAAGCAACTATTAGTTCAGAATTTTCCTCACCAGTGCATTTGATCTTAATAAGTACTTGCAATATTTAAATGTAAATACCTTTTTTTGCACACAGTTTTCTTAAGATTTGTAAAACTATAAAATAAAAAAATCCTCAAACACCATCAATGGGACTTGTACAAACATGCAACATCCCGTTTCTCTTTCTTGAGACTAAGCTGACACCAGATCTCTGGATTCTGAAGCGGTATGCTCTAAGGAGCATAAACTCATTTGTCCTGATCCTTTCTTTACTTGTCTCTAGTTCATGCTGTCCCCTGTTCCTTTGACCAGTTCCTGATTCTTATTGCCTGACATTTTCTGCCCTCTTCTTCTTAGCCTTCAAGGTGTTGCACTCTTCCTTTTTTAATTCTTCCCCTTCACTTTTATTTTACCCTCTTCCCACGTTCTCAGCAACCACCTTCTCCTTTCTTCCCAGTATTTGTTTGCATGTCTTCTCCCTTAACCTCCACTTTCAACCTTCCTGCTCTTTCCTCTCCATTCCTAATAATTTCCTTTTTTTTTTTTTTTGGTTTTCCAGGACCCAGAATGCTGGATCTCTGACTTCACCCACTGGGGACATGCTTGGTTACTTTCCAGTTGCCCCTAGCAGCTGAGAGACCCTGCAGGCTTGTGCTACTAAATGTTCACTCTTTGAAGACAATTAAGTGAAGAGCTGTGAAGAGATACACAATATCCACTACAGACTGAGTTCTGCCAATCTCTAATAATTCTTGTCTAACTATATGCAAGCAGATTTTTTTTTAAAAATATATATAATTTAGCCATATGTACATGAAGTTGTATAGGAGAGAAATTACAGCAGTATGATCTTGCCTTCAAACTTCATATCATTTCAAAGTCATGACAGCTACTTGATGAAAATATTTTATAAATGGTTAATGTGGATAAAGCAACCAATTTAATTCTTGAAAACTGCTAAACTGCTTGAACAAAATTTTTCAGAAAGTTAAACTGAAACATGCATCTCCCACAGAGAAATTCACCTCAAAGCTTTGGACAAATAGTAAGAAACTGAAACCAGCTATCTAATGAAGAGTGCCAAACAGTCATTTTTATTAATATTAACTGTGCTATATTTACCACCTATAACTAGGAAAACAATTTGAAGTAAATATGTTATTGATAGTATTAATTATTGCACAGAAAACCTTATTTACTACAAATCTACCACATTTTTCTTAATCACCCCTAAGAAAACAGTTTACTTCCATGTAATTTAATGTTTAGTAAGTCACGTGTGCAATTTAGGAATTTAATAGTGAAAAGCATTTTCTTGAAGGAAGTTATCACCACTGCTTCACCTTCTCTAAAGCTCATTTGAAAGCATTACTAAGTGTTGAATCTTCTAAAAGGAGTACCTGAAGCTGAAAGCTACTAGCGTGCAATGCGACAGCAGCCTGCTTAGGAGATGAATGAGACTATCCTATTGATAAGGTCGCAATCGATCTGAGGCAGACTTTTTTAAATTAGTAAAATGTTGCAGCACTTTAGAAAGTGTCACCAAAAGCTCTTCTCCATGAAAAATGCTCCAACTTGTAGGAAAACTGTAATTTATTATTTTAAGCAAAAAATTTGCCTTGTAGTGACAGAACATCATCTGTACCTTATTTATTTGAAACCTATCTTTTCATTGAAAGTGAGCTTATTTTTCTGAAGATAGTATTCAGATCTGTCCTCTTAAGTTCCCTCTATACCTACTCTTACATAGATCCTCTTCAGGAGTCATAGGAACTACTTGCAAGTCAATTCACTTCAAAATACACTGAGCACAATTATATTTAAAAAAAAAAAAAAAAAAAAAAGAAGAAAAAATACAACAGCCAACATTAATCAGAATAAAAAACTATACAGGAATGCTTATTACGGCCTCTACTTCCAACCACTTCCAGTCTTTCAGCACATAGGATAGGGACGTGAAAACTGAAAAGGACCATGACCTCACGGAACTCAAAACAAAAAAGGAGATGCTCATCCTCAGAGCCTTTTAAAAAAAAAGGCTGTTCCTACAAGTTGCAAAGCACTCTTACCCTCCTTTGTATTTCACTGTGCTCAGACCATGGCAGGATGTGAAGTCTTGAGAGCAATATGGTAATGATGTTCACACAGACACTATGAAAAACTGGACCATTTAAGAAGGAGAAAGGCATAAAGGAGTGGAACACTTCAGTCTTTTAATGCAAATTGAGCTAACTTTTTTTCATCGACTTTAGAAAGAATTTTTCCCAAACACTATAGCTCCAGTTAACCTCATGCTTTTCAAGTTTCCTTTAAAAATATGTTTTTGAACACCAAAGAAGGATGAAAATGCCAATGACCAAGGTCATACAAGGACACAGTTTCCGATTGAACTCAGGCACTAACAGTGGATAAACTTCACTTCAACACCTTAATAGATATAAAAGCTGTGGTGCAAAGCATGTATTCTGTACTAACAAAGCGTTAACTATTTACATGTGAAAAAGCAGAATAAGTGTAAAATATAAAATGAATTAGCGTTAAATATAAAATGTATGCCTGCTGTCCCAGCTGTATTTGAAACAATCTCTTATTAATGCTGAGAATTTTCAGGTCTGCTTCAAAATTGCTTAACAAATAATCTTAGGTCACTAAATTACATGTTCTTAACTGTTTCCAGTCTCAGTTGAGGAAAGGCCAAGAGCTGAGCCAATATAAAAACTGTTTATGAAAAAAAGGACTAGTTCAACAGGAAATAAAACCAAAATGGGACAAGCCTTTTCCTTGAAAGTTTATATTGGAACTACTGTTTTCATGATACTTGATTCTTGGATAAGTAACAGTTCTAATTTTTAAAAACATAGCCACACAGCATGTGGTAGGGGTACAGATCATACTGTCAGATTTATATATGCAAATATTTAGAGTATGTTTTATCTAAAAGCTAGAAGAATTTCTTAAACCAATTTCCTGTTAAAGTACGGTAACAAAAACTGTAGGCTGATAAAATACAATAAAAAACCTCATGAAGTGGTAAATTTAGTGACAATACCATTCACACAGCTAGAGTGTATACTCTCAATACTTTGCCAAGTACTTTTAAAACTCGTGACATTATTTTTCATTGTAAACATAAAATATGTAGTTACCAGAAAAGTATGACAAAAATACTTGAATGAACAATTGGATTATGTCAACATTACAGTATGGCATTTACTTTCTGAAGTCACAACTTAGAAAATGCTAGAGCTTGACTACTAACAGGCTGGAGTTAGAATTAATCTTCCTCTATGAACATATTTCCTTTTTATCTTGCTGTAAAGCATGTGAACCCAATTATTCTTAGACGCAGGATTTATTTGACTGTTGCTCTAATCTGGTAAGAAAATTATGTACTTTGGGCCCTGAAATTATCACATTTAATTAGCACAGTATCTTTTTCTTTGAAAGCAATAAAAATGAACAACAACTTAAGAACACTTCACATGCAAGTATGTATTTTGCATGCAAGTCCGATGCAATTCATTAAAGTGAATTCATTAAAGTCTGTTGGGTGTCTTCTTACTGTCAAGAAGCAATGAAACTAGGTCTTACAAGGTAAAGTTAACAGCTTCTAAAACCAGTAAATGTTTTTCAAATTCAAACTCAACCCAAAAACTTTAACGAAAATGGTTTCAAGGGAACTGTACGTTCCTTTAAGGTCAAAAAAATGACTAATCAGGAATATATTGTCTTGCAACGGTCTGAAAGAAAAAAAGCAATCTTGAAATCAGCATGACAGGCTTGCTGCTTATGTTACCTCTTAAATTATGTGAGCCTTGGGTGAAAGACCTTAATAGCAATAAAATGTCAAGTGTGTAGCATGAGGACATGTCAAAGGTATTTGCTTGACAGAGTACCCCAGTTCTGAGCAACCATCAGAGCAATAGTAAACCCCATCGTTTACTAAGTAACCAAGAGTAATAGTAAACCCCAAAGTTTGAGGGAAAAACTCTGCATCCGTTTTATATTGTATCAGTGCATGTTTAATACAAATTTGATGTTTAATGTAAAATGCACACACTTTTGAGGGAAGGAAGTTACTTGTCACCAAATTCAAATGTTTTCCCTCTAATCCAAGGGTCACAGAGCCCTGATGGTTTCTATTGTCTAATTCCATGAATCTTCAGTCTCTTCTATACAGGGTTTCAAAATGCAGGTGCTGCAGCACACAGTTTGGTTTGCACCCAAGTCCCTTCCTGCATCTAACCTTAAAGCTCCTGGCTACTGATCATCTCACCCTACCTTTCCGTAATAACTCCACTGGACACACAAAGGGCTCTAAGTCTGCTACAACTAACTGAAGAGAAAAAACTCATCCCAAGGAAGTACAAAACACAGTGGATGCATCCCAGGGTCTCTGTAGCACACAGGGAGGAAGACAGCACCAGCCAGGACACTGTGACTACAAAAGCGGGGCTTTACAGTGTAAATACTCAGAATTCAGGTAGGGTAACTTGCACTGTAGCTATGTGATGAATTCCACCACCATAATGCATGGCAAGATCTTGGTAATCTGCGTGGACTCTGGTTTAGATAAGTCCTTTTCCTCTGTTACACGGAATTCTCAATAGGAGTTTCATGAGCAATTTCTGATATGATTTCATATACCATTCTTCAGTGATGCATGATGTCACTCTTCCAACTCAGTGACTCACAGGAAAAAAAAAGGCATATTGATTTAGGGCTTCAATATGTTCCTATTTAAACAGATCTGTTTTATGCCTCTCTTCCATCAGGCTGAAAAGTCTCTGCTTCCTCAATATCTCTCTACAGTTATGACTGGATAGCACTAAGTTGTCTAAGCATCTGGAGGAGGAAAATGAAAGATTCTTGAGGACACAGAAAAATATCTTGTTAGGAAAACAGTGCATCTGCACTTTGCCTGGAGAGATTATGGTCTATGAGTATCTGACATAATTCAACTACTAACAAATGATAGTTTTTCTGAGACTCTGTGAGTTTTATCAATTGTCACCACTATCTTGACTTTTTGTGCTTCTGTACATGTGTATGATGTTAATTAAAAGTCATTAATAGGGCCAGTGAAAAAATCATTACAGTAATTTTTACAAATATGAAAAATACAAATTAAATTACTCAAAAAGTTAGGAAAATAGTGTAAATTTTCCCTAAAAAATATTTAAAGTAAATAATTCTGTGTAATTAACAGAAATGTAGAGCACAGATCAAAACTCTAAAGACAAGACTTTCCTCAGGCAACAAAATCTCTCTTTAAACAGTATGTACCAATAAACTAAGTAACAAAAAAGTTGTAGCTTTTCTGTTTTCTTGCACTGACACCTAGATGGCAAAATATCCAGATAACTGTTTACCACACAGTGTAGGGTTGCTTTGCTCCTTATTCATCCCTGCAAGGCTAGTAATATGACCTAAAAGACATCGATTTACATAAAAAGAAGGCACTGCTGTTTTTGCACAGGTACTCCCAGTCTCAACAGTGCAGACAAAAGTTTTAAAACTCATAATCTCTTCTTAGGTGGATTTGGTCAGGGATGACTGGCTAATTGGGGGAAACACATGAAAGAGCCTCAAAATCCAATTAGCACTTCAGTGCAATTAAATAGCTTTGCTGTTCTGTAGAGACATGGCTTTGATCTTGTACTGAAAAGTGTCCTTCCTTAAAGCTGTTGTTTTGATTTTTTTTTTCTCAGTAATTAGTGCTAATTGTGAAGCCATTCTTGACATGCTATAAACAGATCATTTTGCTGCATTTGACACAATGACCTTAAATCAGTGTTCTCTTTTGTCTATATTGTACTAGTTTATTATTGGCCTAGCTACTTTGCTCATTATTAAATGCACAATATGTAAAACATGTTAAAGTCAGATGAAACAAATTATCTAGGTTTAAGAGCTTGTGTGGATACCTACACCACTGTTTTTAAAATTTTGATTCCAAAGAAATAGAGGAAATATTATAATATACTACATTACAATTACACTATATTGCTCTTTCAGATTTCTTTTTTCATACTGAACTGCAAAAAGCTGATTTTTTTTTTCCCAGTCTGCCATAAGAAGTACCCTGAATAACGAACTAAACAAATTATTATTTTTCTAGTTGTCTTGACCACTTTTCTCCCTAAGCTACACTTCTTACACCTCTGGATTTTCTTGCTGGGTTACAGCCCTCTGTTGCCATCTACAAAGAGATTGTGTCAGTTCTGCCACAAGCTTTCTTGCAGGTATTCTTTATGTCTTGGGTTACACATAAAAATACAGGCTTAGAATTAACGCCACAGTAGCAGTGAGAGTCAGCTGCAAATAATGTTCATTTTTTTAGTGTTCCACAAGAAGAAAACGTATTTCATGAAAGGGATTAACTGAATGTAGTACACTACAACAGCTACAAAATGATGCATATAGCAATGCCCTTTCATAGTAAGTATGTGGAAAGAAAGAGCTCTTTGTAACATACATTTTCATCACAAATTTAATCTCCGTAACACAACGACACAAACTATTTTATGCACTGATATTCCACTTCACAGGAAAAATGTCCTACCCCTATTTCTTATTTCATTTTAAAGAATCTCTCACAGACATAATACCTTTCAAAAACATGAAAAAAATTTCGAACATCAACTACTGAAAAATAATATTTAGATTAATTAAGACACTTAAGAGATCTGCACAATACTCTTTGCTTACACTATATCTACAATGTTTATGTTACAAGATTCATAAGAGGTAAGTATTTGTATTTAGAAATGAGACAAACATTCTGACAAATAGAGCACCTTTTAGAAAAAAACAGTTTCAACCATCTTAAAGTATCTGTGAACACGTCAGCGGTTTTGGTTGGCATTTTGTTTGCATAAAGCTGTCAGAAAAGCAGTTAGTGTTTACTTTGTTTCTTTTCCTTGTCCTTCCTAGTTCTGCAGCTCAAGAAATCACCATGATACAGAAAGCACAACTCTGAAGTCCACCTGATTCAGGCCAAGAATTCAAAACAAAACTTCTTATATTCTCAGATAAAAACTTAACCACTGTTTACACAGAATTTTCAACATTTGATATTTTTGAATTCTTCCTAGTTGAATCTGATTAATTTTGTATAAAATGCTTACACACTAAATGTGTGCTTAGTCATTTGTGAAAAATAGTGATGCATCATTAGAAGGGAGTGAGAAATCCAGCTTTGGAGTGTTATAAACAGGTATCTTCTCTTCCTCTGCATTTTGTACAAATACAAAAGAGGAATCATCAGCAAAAAGGTAACACAGCATCAAACAAATGTAGTACTTGTTTTCTTTCAGATCATTAAATAAAAAATAGCATTTGTCTTTTCTGTTTCAGGAGTTAAAAAAAACCCCATAATCAATTAATTCACATACTAATAGGCAGAGCACGTGTTAAAAGACAGGAGGACTGTGAGCCCCTGAATTACTCTTCTTAGTTCCATACTTTATTACAGTCCTTTGGCCTGATATTCTTAGTGTCTTTGCGACAAATTTCACCCTGCTGTGGTTATGCCTTTGATATTCTACTGAGATTTCCGCTTTTTGTGAATCCAAACTTGCAACAACAGTTAAAGAGTTGAGCTGAGCCCAAAATGGCTAAGTCTGGCTTGTTGCTTTGAAATGGCACAGAGCTTGACTCAGTGGTGTGCCACTGTAACAGAATCAGAGATGGATGCATCTCAAAGCAAGCCAGGTAATTTTAATGTTGTTCCCACGAAATAATTCCATACAGACTAAAAAAGTTAGTTTTTTAGTATCATTTAGTGACATAGATATAGAAATATCAGACATAGATATAGAAATGTCAGACAACAGCACTGATGTTTTAATAATCTGTTTTCAGGGGTGAAAGAAAAGATAATATTTGCTAGATTTTAAGAAAAATATCCATGTTAGTTCAGAAGCTTTTCAATCTACAAGCTTTGAACAAGAGACTCAACAGTCTGCTAAACATTTATCTTTCAAAGAAAGACAGAGCATTTTATACTGAGGTTACTCACAAAAAAGGCAGATCATATTAAGGTCTAATCCTGCACTTTCTGACGTCAATGGGAATCTTGCCATTGGCCTCAATGGGAAAAGTAGAGGGCCATTAAAACATAATTTTACTTTTAGTCAGTCTTAATCATACAATGATGGAATGATTCATTCAATTGTCCAATTCATAACATCTTAGCATTTATAAACATGATTAAAACAGCTCTGAAATAATAATTAAATTTTAGGGGCATCTTTTAAAATAACATTTACCTATTAACTCTAGTAACAAGCATTAGAAATAAACGTAAATGGCACACATTCGGTTTGGAAGCAAAAGGTGCGTCACTACTAATGACACTGATACGGTCTATCACTATGTTCCACAAAATCGAATGCTTTGATAGAATACTGATGAGGTGGACAGGTTTTCAACTGCTTTTAGTAGCATTGCACTCCACCCCATTCGTTGGTTTCCACTCTTCCACCACTTCAGCCCCCATCTTCCTGTCTTTTTAGCACCTTGTAATAAACTTATAAATGGCAGATACAAAGATGACATCCTATCATTAACAACTCCTTGCATATGTGAAAAGAAGATGGATGCTCTCCCTTTTCTCAGTGTTACTACCCAGGCCAGGCCTCCACAATGAAGAATACTTGATGATCATCAAGCACTTTGCAAAATATCCCTCTGAAATACTTATCTCAAGGTTAGTCAGGTCTACTGACAGTCTGACTTACAAGGCTGGTTACCAGCCACAAACAATACTTTTTCGTTCTAACAACACCAGGGATTAGATTAGCCTTCAGTATCTCAAGGTTATTTGTCCCCTTGCTGACTTTAGTCAAAATTGATTTAAAACATGTAACTCCACATAAGAAAATAAGAGATAATAAGAATTCAAAAAAATCCTCCAGTATTATCTACATAAAAGAAAAACCATGATAATTTAGCCTATCAAATGTGTTTTTTCTCAAGAACCTGAAAAGTTCTCTTTAATTAGATAGACAGTGCATAATCCTGGTATGAATGGCTGCATTATGCAATCTAATGCATTAAATTGAATTTTTAATTGGCATTACCAAAATCTGACAGACGAAAAATAGAAAGAAACTAGGATTTTCTTTCCCAGCTCTGTTGTACTGCAAGCAGATCTAAGGAGACCAATCAAGACTCAGATCTTGGTAGTCAACAGATCCTCAAAGGAAGAGTCAAAAGTCCAGTAGTATTCGGCAAAAGCTATGACAAGGTGCTGCAAAGCACAGGAAGATGAGCTCCCTAGTAGGACCTACTGAGGGGTCTCCTGAAGGTGGGGTTACTTCAGCCAGTTTTGTCCCAGAAGTGATAGGCACTAACTAACGTTTAGAAATAATCAACCAAATATTGTAAAATGCTTCATGCTGTAATACCTGCATATGGTAGAAAAGTAATTCTGTCATAGCATCAGTATCTTGGAAGATGCCCAGAAACAATAATATGACTATATTATCATAGTAATATGACAATATTATCACAATAATATTATATTCAATAAATTAATATCATGTGACTGCCAAGAGCGAAGCACCAGTCAGTGGGTTATAAAGCCCTTCAATAGCCTCTTCCTATATTGCACCAGGACTTTCCAAATGTTGTAACAATGCAATTTAAATCCTCAAAGCCAAGTCTTTCTGGACCCACAGTGCAGTTTGCCACTTCTCCTGGATCAAATAACTGATGATGAGCCAAGTCCACAGACTCTTTAAGAACTCCAGAAAGTAGTTTAAAGTTGAGGCTTTTATCTGTGAAAGTAACCTTCCATTCTTTAATCCAAAGTCTAGCTGTAAGTCTGTCACTTAGCCTAACTACATGGACAGTGGGTTTAGGAAGCTCACCCTAAGATGCAGCATCCTTAGGGTAAGCACTCCCTAAACACTGAATGGTGTTTTTTCACAAATATTTCAACGGAAAATACAGAAGGCTGCTTGCCATCTATTTACTTAAAAAGCAGAAGCAAAACTAGGGCTAAAAGTTATTTGCTGTATTGAAATGTCCCTGCGCGGAAAGAAAGCAAAGTTCCCAAATGAACATCAGATTATGTATTTCTGTCAGAAGGAAAAGGAAAGCTACTGTATCATAAGCATCATAAATTGTAATGTCCTGGTATGTACAGCACCACTTCAGAGTTAAAGCCCAGACATGCTTCAAGAGCATACAAACACACTTCTATTTTTTATCTAACAACTTCTTAATGAAAAACACCTTCATATATAAAAATAAGTGCACTGTACTATGGACAACTCTTGAACAGAAAAGGAATGCCCTGCACAACCTTATTAACATTCCCAATAGGAAAATATGATGGAAACATGAGGGAACAAAGAAACTCTCTACTTTCTTCATATGGGGATTGTATCTACTCAAAAGAAACAGAAATTATTTTAGAAGGTAAACATGAGTTTAAGATCTGTTTTACCATGTTTTAAGTCCTACTATTTGGTATTCTTTCATCTTTTGGTACCTGTGGTAATACGTAGGCAGGGAACTGTGTATGCTCCCCTAGCTAGAGATTAAAGAATGTCCCTGTTTAGTATTAAATATGTTTTGATAAGCCTCTTTAATTTTTGCACAATTAAATTGTATTCCTAATTTCTGGGCAAATAGTGCCTGACACATACTTATTTGGCTACCAAGCTGCAAACACCTTCCTAGGAGCAAGAAAAGCCTTGTCCTCATCAAAAGCTTGACAGAATTTTTGAACACCTTTGGCTGCCAACACACTGACGCTTCTTGGCGATGCTTCCTAATCCCAGAACCACATGGTAGTACCTGATCTTCAGCACTTTCAATCCAAGTCACTCTGAAAAGATGGCAGTGACTTTATGCTGCTCTATCTCCACCAATATCCTGACGCTTTCAAAGCAAGAGTCAGAACTCCTTTGTCAAAGAGCTGTCCTAACTTAAAAGCAGCTATTTCCCACCCAACATCCCTGGTGAGAATGGGTGCCAGGTCCACAGCACATCTCAGTAAGGCCCTGCTCTTCATGAGATCCAGCACTCTCGGAGCCTGTCACAATTTATGTGCTATCCACCCTAAAATCATAAATATTTGTAGATGCATAGAATCATAGAATATCTTGAGTTGGAAAGGACCCATAAGGATCACAAGTCCAACTTCCTGCTTCACTCAAGACTACCTAAATCTAAACCATATGACCAAGAGTATTGTTCAGACACTTCCTGAACTTCAGACTGGTTTGATGCTGTGACCACTTCCCTGGGCAGCCTATTTCAGTGACTGACCACCCTCTCAGTGAAGAACCTTTTCCTAACGTCCAATCTGAACTTCCCTTGATGCAGCCTCATTCCATTTCCTCATCTCCTATCACTGGTCACCACAGAGTGGAGATCAGCACCTTTGTCTCTGCTGCTTCCTGTGAAGAATGTGTGGGCTGTGATGAGGTCACTCCTCAGCTTTCTCTTCTCCAAGCTGAATGAGCCAAATGACCTCAGCTGCTTCTCCTAAGTCTTGGCCTTGAGGCCCTTCACCATCTTGGTTGCTCTCCTCTGGACACACTCTAATAGACTGATGTCCTTCTTATATTGAGGTGCCCCAAACTGCACACAGTACTTGAGGCAGGGCTGCATCAGAGATTTTATGAGTATACACCTATATATACACACATACATAGCCACAAGAGAGATTTTACAAGATTATACACACATACACACATATATATGTATACATGTACATGCACCCAGAGAATGACTATCAAGAGTTACCAGCTCTTACCAGTTCACTCTAAGTAATGTGAGTTGTCTAAGGAGACTGTATTATCATGCCTGGAAGGAGAATTGCATGATCATGCATTCCCATCTCACGTTCACCATACATATCATGTTCCCTATTAGGTGGCACAGAAGACTGTCCAATTGATTCAGAAGCATTTGAACCTGGCTGCCCATCAAGCCCACTTCCTCTTCTTTAAACACCTCCTACCCAACTCACTCTTAGGCATGGCTGGACAAACCTTACTATTTAAATCTCAGAGCTTCCTTCTGCTTCAGCCAGTATGGCTGTGAGTCTGGATTGCCTGAATGCAGCTGTGAACTCTTCATTACAACACTTGGTCTCCCCTCTGTTCCCAAGATGACTACCCAGTTTTACGGTCATAATTCTGCTGGTTTTGATCCTTCCTTAATTATCACTGTATTCTTAGTTTCAACCTTCCTTTCTGTCACTCCTGGGTTCTGCTTTTTTCCAGCTTCCAGTTCAATTCTTTGAACTGTTTCCTATTCCCATCTCCTTCCCTTCAGTAGAATTTTGGCTGCCCAGCTTTGGAAACAGAGCTTTCTTTGTCATCATACCAAATTGTCAGCAAAAGGGTTATTGCCAGCAAAGAACATACAAATGCGCTACTTTCAATTACAATGCCCAGCCCTAGCTCAGCCCACAAACGGGGAGAGCAGGCAAGGCAGGATGAGTTCTGTGCTGAAGCGCTCTCCCTGATTTGTTCTTTGTTCTGTGGCCATGAGAGGTCTGGCCAGCTCACGGAGCAGTGGGGACTTAAGCCTAATACTAATAAGGCTTCAGATTTTTCACTCTTGCAAATTCTAGAAGCTTGTATATGCTGAAATGCTCCAAAGATTTATAACTCAGATTAACTGAGTGGATTTTCCAGAGGAGGGTAGTCTCTGATACTAAGACCATGTTCTTCTAAATGTCAAGTCCCTTTTCCAAAGTCCACAGGTGTCACATTATTTCAAGGAAAAAGGTCTATAAAACATTTGAAACAGGGAAAGCAATATTTTTCTTCTTGTACTGTCCTTCAAAATAAATAACCATTTTGACCAATGCAAAAGGGTTAGCCTGCAATGAATATTAAACATGGCAAAATTTCAATCCTAAAGCTACTGTTTCATAAAATGTTATTTGAAGCATATTTTATGAATGCTAAGATATTGTAGTAACAGAGGCTACTACCACTCCCACCTATAAACTTTCATCTGCTTTTTCTGAGTGTAAAATTTAATGACCATGATAATAACAATCCGCCTTTTGTTTTGCTTTGGTTTTATTATTAATTCTATTGTTTTGTGTAGATTAAATTGTAAACGTTGGCCTTGCAGTACCTTACTACGGGATCCTAGTTCATGATAGGGACTTGCTGCAAGTAATAAAAACTGAACCAAAACAATGAAAAATCCCTGCTGTATTCAAACTGCTCTTTGGGTATGGATTACAAAGGAACAGATTATTTGAAGCTTCTCTTTCAGGTTCAAAATACTTAGCGTTAATAAAACTACTCATCAATTTTCCTGTGACATGTGCCAGAAAGAATATTATAGAAGACTACACATTTCAGATCTTGGATATGTTTTTAGTTGCCAAGTTTTTCTTTTCAAATAAAAGCAGCTTAGCTGAGCACTACCTCAAAGATTTGTGAAGAATGTAAACAAAATGTGATGTAAAGCAGCACTCCAACATCTTTTGATGGCTGGGTATAGACCACATACAGAATACAAACAAATTCACATTCATACTCATAGTGTGCATTTTGTAAATAATTCTCAACCTCTTTGACACTCTAACTTACATAAGACACTAACATTTATGGAAACATGAAAGCAATGGCATGGTTAGTGCACGAACTTGTGTGGATTTCCTCTGATGCGTAACAACTGCAGAGTCATTGCTCAGCCATGCTGTAGTTTGACACATACTCTACCGCCTGTTTTTCAAGCTACACTTGCAAGCAAAAGGGATACATTTTTCAGATATCTGCACTTCCAGTTGATAAGGTGTTTTTATGGCATAGACTATATACTTACAGTCACATCTCCTTTAAATATAAAGTATTTCTGTGTTTTGTTTAGAGTCTCCTTAAAGAAAGCAGAATAGGATGACAACAATAATTTTTGTGCCATTTGGTATCCACTTGAGAGATAGTAATACAGAAATCTCACAGAGGAGTTATCACCAGTTAAACAGCAATATTGTCCTTTAAGTTGTTACAAATGGATGTTTGATTTTACTGCTCTAAACCCCTTGGTTCACATTTAAGCATCAGAAACATTCCTGTGAACTTTAACATGTTCTGAAGAAATGACACGTATATTAACAGAAATCAGAAGTTTGGAAAAAAATATTTGTTCTATGCAGAATGTATTTCTATAACAAGAAGCTCTTCTGAAATTACTAGGTTCCACCTACCTCAGTTTACTCCAGATTTTTAGACAACTGATGGACCCTGCAGACAACATTTCCATAAGTTACTCTTAATTACCATATGAACTGATTATAATGTCATTCAGAAATAGATCACAATCCATCTTCCTATCATATTTAACAGATTTCTGGAAAACAGCCCAAAAGTACAGAACAGGTGATGAATTACACCAATGCCCTGCACAGGTTTTCCAGCTAAAGTTATACCATAGTTCCATTATAAAATACCTTCACTTTCTACCGACATCAGGCATAAATTATTAGATGTGTAATTTGTGAATGTTGGCTTTTAAATAATAAGCATGCACTCATAGAGCATGTAGCACATAATGAGTTTTAGTAACAAACGGTACCAATAGGGGAAGGATTAATTTTAAAACTACCCAAAACAACTACTAGCTCCTCATTAAGTTGTCAGACAAACTTACTCACAGAAACACGTATTTTTCAAGAAGTATCTCCATCTACAATGCTGATATTCTTCAGATTCACCAAACATCTTTCCATCTTCCTTGCATAACAATTTTCCCCTGGTTTTGGTGTAAGGAGACTGATGAAATCAAACACAGGACCTAAGCTAAGCTGTACTGAGGTTCCACATCTAAAAGTGAAATCTGCAGAAATCCAGCAATGCTTAAGTAACACCATCAGACAGGAGTTCCTTATTCCCAAATATCTGCTCTTTATAACATTTTTGGATACAGACATCTCTTGAAATAACCTTGACCACATATATTTAACTCAGTTGTAATCATATTATTGGGAAAGAAAAATAAAGTTTACAAAACATTACAGTAACTTACAACATTAAATTTAAGTGAGAAAGACTCAAAAGGGAGACAAATCCAAATTATCCAAACAAAAGGCCTACTACTATAGCTTACAATCATACATGTAGCCTTAGGACATTTAAGAATTTGTCTTGAATTCTGTAGTTTATGTATCATGGGATTAAGTCAATTGAGGTTTCTGTATTTGAAACTCAAATCTTGGTTAATTAATACCCAATAAAAAGGTCACGTTAACATTTCTGGCTCAGTTGGCCCAGTGCACACATCTTGCAAAATAGGTTATACATGCAGCAGCTACAATCATACGAACATTCTGCACCGTCATTAAAAGCAGGGTTCATTCTTATAGAACAAGATGTTGGACAAAAGTACCAGGATGCTAACTTATTAAAAAATTAATGTCTACTTAAGTTTTCATCCATATCCATTCCAGACCGTTCTATCACAGAAATAGTCCCAATCAAAACAAATACGTTGTAAGCTCTGGTAAACTAATTTTAAATAAATGACAGTGTTTAGCAGTGTTTAACATACAAAAGGTTTAACACACAAAAGGTTTAAACCAGGACACGAAGAGTTACAACTTCTCTCTCCTCATGCTGCCCTCCCTCCTTCATCCAAGAAACATAATCCACTGTAGAACCAGAGCAAATTAACTTTATTATGGAACTAGAAGAAATTAACATGAAGAATACTATGATATTATACCAGGGGTACAAATCAATTCCTCCTCAAGCAGTTTTGCAAATGTCAGGTTTCTTTTTAACCACATGGACAATTTAAAGTCCGAAGTATCAAAAAGAAAATTCCTAAAAAACAAACCATTGCCCTCTAGTTTCACATGAAACTAGGTCTATCCATGTGAAACTCGTTTATCACAAATTCTTGCGACAGGATAAAGATGACTGATAAACTCCAGTGACCAAACTTATTGAAAAAAAATGTCAGTCTTCTGATCAGATTTCCAGTTTTTAAAGGTTTCTACACACTTCTGTAGCTGATATTAAGGGTGTTTAGGGATGATGAGCCATTTACTTTTGGCATTGGGCTGTTCTGGCATGTTGCCGGCTGTCTCAAGAGGAAACTAAAAATCCAGTACATGAGGTACAGATGGTGTAACTATTCTTGGGTTACCTTGGAGAACAGTCTGACTCCTCTGAAGTTGTGTCATTCCTTGATACGTTTGAGACTGTGCTAGGAAGCATCTCAGTTTGGTCTCTTGAACTTTTTCTCTTTTTATATTACAAACTACACAGTAATGTGGCAAAGAGCACTACTTACAATGCTATTTTTTATTGATGTAACATCAACTATTCCAGGCTTATAAACAATCGATTGGTATTATACATTATTTCTTTACTTCCAAAAAGTAGACTGCTAGTAAGCTTAAAGTGAGAAGTTATTTCTGCAGCTTTTAAGATATTATTGAAAAACCTACTATTGCATGTCGATATCACTCATATTTTCATAAAGAACCACCTAAACAAAATGAACAGCTATTGCACTGAGAATAAGTAGGTATGGACAGCCTATATCATTACAGCATATAGCCCTGACAGCAATAGTATCAGCAGTCCATGCAAAGTTAATGGTAGAAGCTGGTCATATATATACTAGGTAACTACTAGAAGCTAAGTATCACATGTATGAGGAACAGACAGTATGCTCCCTACAGAATCTCTAAATCAGCTAAAAAATAACTGCTGGCATCAAGCAGCTAACTTCTGTATGGCTAACTTGTGTACTGTACTTGTTTGCTGAGACAGTGCTTATTTAAGTCTTTGTCTTGCATCCAATTTCTCTTAGCAAATTCTCTTAATCTTTCCCTACAGCAAGAAACGAAATCCTGAGCAATATTCAGAATAATGATTTAGATATTTTCCAGTATATCCTACAGGAGAAAACAGAAAATATTTCTCATATGGAGGAATACAAGTAGCAACTTAAATAGATGGTGTACATGTGACACAATCAGAATAAGGGATAAATAGGTAGTGGGATAGGTTGGTTGTCTTGGTTAAGCATGATATAGACAGGTAAAAAGGAGAATTTTAGCTTGCATAAGAAAGCATGGAGAGACGCTTGTATGCATTTGAGACCATGTGCACATGGAACAAAATATCTACAGACACAGCTAGGCAAACAAGTTTTAAGATGCTACAGAAGGATAGCCCTGGGGTGACTCTGCATGCAGTATGCATGCTTGCTTGGGTAGGAGGGGAAATGAGTCCACACATATTTTTATACTAAAAATGCTCTTAGACATTTTTTGTAAAGAATGATGTTGACAATTTTGCAAAGCTGTTTTGCAGTTACGATTGCCACAATAAAAAAAAATATAAACAGAGTATATTTATAGAGAATATTTGATAAAATCACTTCTCCCAAGTTAGCAAGTGATAGACAGAACCACAGAATCACAGAATGGTTGAGGTTGGAAGGGACCTCTGGAGATCATCTAGTCCAACCCACCTGCAGGTGCTAAAGCAGGTTCACCCAGAGCAGATCGCACAGGAATGTGTCCAGGTGTGTTTTGAATGTCTCCAGAGAAGGAGAATTCACAGCCTCTCTGGGCAGCCTGTGCCAGTGCTCTGGCACCCTCAAAGTAACGAAGTTTCTTCTCATGTTCAGATGGAACCTCCTGTGCTTCAGTCTGTGCCCGTTGCTCCTCATCCCATTGTTGGGCAACACTGAAAGGAATCTGGTCACATCCTCCTGACATCCACTCTTGAGATATTTAGAAACATGGATAAGATCCCCTTATCCATGGCTCAGAAGGCTGAGGCCTTCTCTTCTCCAGGCTGAACAGATCCAGCTCTATCAGTCTCTCCTCATAAGGTGGTCCAGTCCCTAATCAACCTCGTAGCCCTGTACTACCTATCACACATCAAAAATAATATTCACTGAAACAAAAAACAAGATATAAAATTAATGTGTCAGCTACTGAGTTCAAGACATCTAAACACAGGCATCTATGTTTTCATCTTTGCTAATTAACTCTTTCCATTTCCTTGTACCTCACATTATATCATTACTTGAACACATGCAAGTCAATAATTGCTGAGTAGCATTTCTTTCAGATAATATTTAAACCTGCATTTAGATCCATCTCTATTCATAGCTGTTTTTTCCATATTTTCCTGAACACAGATGTTCTCCTGAACTGTATTTGCAGGAAATAGAAGTAGGACTGGTGATGTGAACACAATGCATGAAGACCTTTAGCTTTAATCATTTTTTTCAAATGCTAAAAATTCCTGAAAACAGCTTGTTTTCTTCAATGCCAGATAAATTGCTACCTAAGTATAGATCATTTATTTGTATGAAAAATGTTTTCTATAATACTAGAAATTGGTCTTTTTCCTTGCTAGTTCAACAAATGCTTTTCTACTTGTCTAAATCATAAGGCAGAAATGTGCTGAAGAATCACTGCATGTCTGGAAAACTGGAAGCATTCATGGAAGCCTCACAATTACTAGACTGCTTATTTGATAAAATCATCATACCATTTTTCAATTTAATGCATCTGTATTCCCTAGAGACTATGAGATAACAAAGTGATGAAATCAAAACGCTGCTGACCAGTTAAGTTACCACTCCATTTTAAAGTTTTTTTTAAGGGGCTTAGGCTTTATTCTAGCATACGCTGTGACAGCTGTTCGTAAAAAAAAAGACCATCAACAACAAAATAAAAATTCTGCAGAAAAATCTTTTAGGCATTTGAAATGAAAAACATTACAAAAAGCTTTCATACTTTATTTACTGTTTTCTTTCGTATCTTCTCTTCCAGATTTCATGTAGTTCCATAAGATTTCCTTATGAAAGTTAGACAGAGTTTTTTTTAATTATTTGTGAACATAACACAGAAACATTAATTTAAAATATATTATGATTCGAACCTGTGGAAGGTTTTGTTCATTATATGCTAGGACTAACAGATGATATTAAACCATTTCATTACATATGATGTAGGTCAGATTGTTGCCTTGCAGATGGTCCATGATACAGTAATGATCCAGAAGGTGCAGGATAGCTCTAAAATTCTTCTGATTTGCCTACTAGGAAAGCTATAGAAAAATAATTCAGGGTGTAAATTTAGTAATTGTTCTTTATGCTTCATTAATTCCTTCAGTAGACAATTTTCCTGCATATCAAAGTATGCATAATCACTCTTGTCTCACACATAGAGAACATAAAGCATTTAAAGCTCCTTGAATAGCACATGGAAAGTACTAGGAACAATAGAGGACATACACTTTCTATTACATGAGTTACAAGAGATATAAATAAACCCAAACATCAAATTTTTATTCCTTTTTTTTTCTCCTCAGCATAACTAGAATAAAGGGAAATGTGACAGCAGTCGATTTTGGAATCTGTCTTTTCTAGTAAGTAACAAGTCTGGGAAAACAATTCAAAAGCAGAGAAGTAGGTTAGATTACATGTTAAAGCACAATTTAATCTCTTTCAATCTAGTAATCTATTCTATACCTCCTCCTTCTTTCCCTCCTCCACCTTCCTTTAAATACCTCTTGCTTCTTCAAAGCTTTACTCTCAGTCTCTACCTTTATTTCTCCCAAAGACTTGATTCTCCCCTTCTTTTGACTCACTCTGGTACAGAAAGCCAAAAATTACTCTCAACAGAGAGAGCAAAGTGAATCTTATTTTTCACTAACTCCATGAGTAGACAGTTATTCTGCATCTCAAAATGTGCATAATTTATCCTTCCTTCCAGAGGCAGCAAAAGAGAAATCTAGGAAATGGCATCACCCACATGAAGAGAGGCTGAGTGGAAGGCAAATGTGGTAATAGGGGGCTTGAATGAACAACCTGACTAAAAATACTCTCTGCACAAAGAAAATACTAGAAACTGAGCAAAATGTTCTACTTTGCACAGACAACCATGAAATCATGGCAGGCAGGCAGACTTTGATTTTTATGTCAAGGCATAGGGACTTTAGAACTGTGCTTCCACTGCAATAGACAACAAAACAAAAAGACCTGAAGAATAAAACCTCAAGGTTCTTCCAGTCCCATCATTTCAAGCAACCTTATCTTTCAAGTGTAAACACCACAAAAACCTGCTTCATCATTCATTTTGTTAGAATTCTGCAGGAAGCCAGAGTTACGAAAAGGAGAAGTCTTGGCCTAATAATTAATGCAAATCTTCACAGGAAATAACAGATGTCAGTTTTCAAGAAAACAGAGAAGCACTTAGGCAGGATGGATAAATGGTTTTGTGCCTGTATAGTGTAGCTAGCATCTGGGACTACAAAAAGAGCATTTTCCAGGTACAAAATATTGTGGCCTTTCTCATAAAAACTGTATGCTTCTTTATACCATATGTTCTAATGCTTACTTTGTTGGTGGTGAGGGATTTGATAAGTGGCATATAATTCTAGTCTTCTATGATATTCAAAACCAAAACTTCAAGAAGCTAATTTCCACGAAGCAGAGAAAATAGATCCCTCTCTCTGCTGCTCATTGTTTTCAGTCCTGTCCTGGTGACTTCTCTCTAACACATTTGAAAAGCTTCTTACATTCGGTTGTGTCAATTTTTCTTTCTTAAGTGGTGACTCTGCAGGTCAGACTGCCTAATTTGGAGCCCAATGCAGACATATTTTTTGTGCATAATTTTCCCTGTTTATCTGCTATCAGTTTGAGGCTTACCTGTGCCTACAGGATACGAAAGACGTCTCCTGGAGCTTGACAGTCAGAGAATTATTTCTCAGGTTCCTTTCAATAGAGAGAGCTTTTTCTAATGTTTCATATCTTCCTATACTAAATTTTCCTTTGTTCATGAATCAAACTAGAAAGAAGCTTTTAGTTCTCTATTTAAACTATTACAGTAGCAGATCAATTTGTGAGCTTTCTGGATCATATCACTTTTATATCCATTTTTCATTTTCAATCTTCATTTTCCCTTTAAAATGTCACTCTGACTACTTATACTTTAAAAGAGCAATCCATACTTTCATAATTACATAAAACAGCTCCAAGTATATTATGTATCCCTACCACAAATGCAGTTATTTTTCCCACCTAACTTAGTTTTATGTAATTTTAGCCTATCCTTTCTTCAGTAAGAACAATGAATTGGTGCCAAAGATTCTAGACAGAGAAACAAATATTTTATCAATCAATATTGCTCTCTCGGTGCTCAGATGCTATTTGGATAGACAGAGTGTTTTAAAATGTCTGTTAGCTAATTCCAGTTTTAAACAGACAACCCTAATACTCACAAGAAGCTCACAAAACACCTTTGAAATGCTGGATGACACAAACAATATTTCTGAAATCTGCTTGAAAGTTGCAAGCCCAAGAGTTCATGCAGAACCCATAAATACTGTATCTAGTTTTAATCAGATTACTGATTTTCTGGTAATGAAATCCACATGTAAATAAAAACAGAACAATGTACCTTGTATTCTGTTGCTGTCTGCAAACAGAAACAAAACTCAACTTCAGATGCATTCTGGCTTCACTGTCACAGCTAAAACATGGAAGTATTTGCTTTGTTTGCTCCTACACTAAGCGGTAAGATGGAAAACATGCATTTGGAAAAGGTAAATATAAGTACCATGTATTGAAAGGTGAAATTAGACAAGAGCATGTATCTGGAAAGAACAAATTAAATCCCCAAAGTTTCTCTCTTATCACAAACTAGCCATTTTTAACAGGTGTTTCTTCTCCTTCAAGAACAAGTTAAAACTGAGGGCATGGGGCATATCTAAAGAACAACTGGTTTAAATCTACAAAACCTACGATAATTTCCTGCAAATATGCAGGTAACAACGGCAAACTAGAGAAACTGTAATTTGAAAACAACAAAACCAACAGAGAGTAAGCAGAAATGGTTGCTCTATAAATTATGTAGTTGATAAACAAGCACGTGTGGTAAAGCTTATGTTTGTAATGCCACTGTAAATTGAAAACAGAGATGGACATCTCTTATAACTTCCACTCTAAGAATATACAGTAGAGATTCTTCATATCTAGCCACACAAAACTACTTATTAAATTACTGAGCAGGTCTAAAGTGGAAATGTAGCTAAAGAGTTTTTGAATGTATATGGTTGAATTTACAACAGTCATGAAGAATGAAAAAAAAATGAAGTGTCTGACTTTCTGTAAATATTTTACTCCAATATCCCACCATTGCATGGTAATTTTCTTTCTGTTGGTATTTGTACCAGATGGTCTAGAATATTCTTTTTTTTTCAAAATACGAAGTTTTGGTTTTTTTTCTTAAGAAAAAAATACTTGCTGTTACACAGAGATTTAAAATTAAATGAATACTGGCTGTACAATGCATCAGACATCAAGAGATTCCATGGCTTCAGAACATAGACATGACTCTCTGCAACTTTTCTTCTAAACCCCTAGAAACACCTCTCATATAAAGTATCTGAGTCTAAGAAAAGCTTTTGAATATATGATGCATGTGCCATCATTGCAAATTGATACCATTTTCTACTTCTCAGTCCTCACCTGGAAAATAATTTAATAACGGTAGAGATGAGGATTAGCTAAATGTTTAAATTTTGGGGGCGAGATGGTATGCTTATTAAAAGCACTTTTATCACATTTCTGGTAGCAACAGGGAAACTAAATGCTTGGGAATTAACATCCCTGTACAGGGAACAAGAAGGATAAGGCCACTTGCCTCTGTGTGTATTCTTTTTCCCGAGAAAAGAGGTGGCCCGGGCATCCCCTAACCCTCGCTGAAGACCTTCTACCATCCATACCTGCTATTTCTCCTGTTCCTGAGGCTATATTATCTATGCTTTAATACATGTGTACTTTCCAGCCCAAGAACCCCCTACTCACCAGTTTTCTTGAGGGTTTCACCTCATAGCTTCTCATGTCACAGCCCACATTCCCCTGGCTGAAACTACATCCTAACTCCATGTGGGCCAGTCAAACTGCTGAAGCAATCAAATCCCTGGACCTCTCTTCTCCGTCATTCCCAAGGGCCACCAGCACCTATTAGTGGCTTCTAGGAGAGCCTGCTATCTTGCTTGGCCCTTCAGAGAAAAGGTGGTTTCGCTCTTAACTTTGGAAGAGATACAAAATACCTATGCTGCTCTTACAAAAATATTAGGAGAGTTAATAGAACCAGGCGTAGGTAACAGGGCACCTACAGTAGAACTCCTCATACGAAGTGTCTGAAACTCAGCTATGCATATGCAAAATTTGGAATGGCTGAAGTTAACACTTTATTTTTTTCCTTTTTTCCCCCAAACATTTTGGAATATAACAGTGAAGGCCAATGTCTGCAAAACAGATCAAGCTTGCCTCAAGATCATCAATAGAGTTGAAATTTACCATATTCATACCGTATTCAGTGTAGCAGAATTTGAAAATACTTTACATAATCAATTAAAACTTTGAAAAGGAAGAGAATCTTTTCTGAGTTCCAGAACACATCAAGGTTCCAGCTGACAGCAAAAAAATCCAAGGATTTTTTTCCTAAACTGTGGCTGTACATGTTAGTGCTGTGACTGATTGGTTTTATTTTCAATTCTTTTGCTTTCATTCCCATACATCTAAAGCTGCTTTTATCCCCTATGTGATATCATCAGATGTTCAAGATTTAAAGTGTATGTCAGCCAAAAAAATAATAAAGCTTCCCATCTTTCACAATCTGATGTGCACCACCTTTCATTCAACAAAAGACTTGTCAGTAGCTCCATTATCAAGTACAGTAATAAGCTTAACTTTCTGTGTGCAGTTTTAAGCCACTTTCCATAGGAACTACACAAATGCTTCTTTGTTAATCTTGATTCAAGATTTTGGACATTTTATCTGCAAACTGCGAGGTGCTTCAAAATCTCTAGTACAGAAATCTGTCGTAATCAGATGAGTGACAATTCACCAAGTTGCAACTATGATGATTAGAGAATCATGAGCATCTTACATAAGGAACAGAGCATAGATGTGTGGATAGGTAATTTCACCCATCTGGAGAAAGAGCTATGTGCACCTATACTAAAAAAAAAAGTATTACAAGGTTTCTTTATGTTACCTGGAAGGAAAAAACAAATCTCTTTCTACAGCACCCATATTATTAATCAAATCTCCATGAACTGGGGAACTGGGTTTTTGTGTGATGGGTTGAGCTTTCAGAATTACTTTTTAAAAAAAATTATTTGTTTTAATACCACAGCACATACAGAAAACTCAATTAGATTCAAGCACTTTGTAAACTGGAAACAGGTTTTGTGACTGCACATTTCATATATATTTCTCAAAATTGTTTACAATTGAAGTATTGTTATTTCTTTGTTTGGCACTATAGCATTATTTACTATTGCATGAATAGAGGTAAACATAAGAGGGCACACCTAATTTATACAGTTCATTTCCCTTCCATTAGAGACCTTCCTCTTCCCAAAATCAAATTAAATGGTATTATGCATTAGCAGAAAGTAATCAAATTGTCCTTTATTTTACCAGAAAAACTACATTGTTGACCTTTTTATTTTGATTTACAAAATAACAGGAACACATACGAAGAAATTCACCAGTTGTGCACTTGACTAACAAAATGTTCAGCTGCATTATAAATAAGTCAGATATGTATAAAAGTTATATTAATTGCTGTTCAATCATCTTTCTTTTCCCTTGAAGATACCCTTGTAAGATGTGCACTACTCCTGTACTCTAAAGGCAACTTTTCAATTATGATTATATAAGAAACAAATACAACGAAAGATCATTCATTCAAGGTCTTTTTTTTTGGTGTACGTTTGTACATGTACATGCAGGTATGGTTAAACATATACAAGTGCAAACACATGGCTGTTGGCAAACTCCTCTACATAAGATCACAGAAAGATTTTGTGCAGACAAAATCTGAGCAAAACGTCACTGGTCATAAACCATAGCTCAGAAGAAACTATGGATTGCAGGGGGAATAGAGACCTCAATAAATTAGGCTTCTTTCAGCTTGCAGTCAGTATTAGTTTCAAGGTGTACTTGTACATTTATTGATTAAAGGACAAAATAGATTTTTTTTTTTTTTTTTGTAATAATAACATTTGATCAGAATAATTTCTTGATCCTCCTCTTTTAATTATCTGACAAGAACACAGCATGACAGAGGAAAAAATGTTCTGTTTATATAAAATTGTTGAACTACATCTATGCAAAATAAAGAACTGATTTGTTCCTAAAGTACCAAAGAGAAGCAATAGAGATCATTTAAGAAGTCAAAGTGAAATCTGTGGGTATTATAATTTCTTTCACTGATGGACACAAGCATCACTTCAAGTATTTGCAGGTAACAGAAAGGATGCTTCAAGATTTGCATCAAATAAGTATACTGGTTAGTAGCTGCTGGAAGTATGACCCTAAATTAAGTACCTGTTTTTCATTGAAAATTCCCTACCAGCATTTTTTTTTTTTCCCATTTTCTCAGCATATATGTATGTAAACAGCCCCATGGGGACCCTGAAAGAAAGAAAAAGACCTACATGGAGTCATTCCAGTACAGGGGCTCAAAGAACTCCTCACATGTGCTGGTGCCATCAGATTCAGCACAAAACACACCAGCCACTGTGACTCTGATTGATGAATGTGATGCAACTAAAATGCACAAACAAAAGAGAAGGGAGTGAAATTTTAAATATGTTACTGTGCTCATTTTTCCTTAAAAATGTAACTCCAAAAGATTTTCCATTTAGTGGCATCTTTCTGCCTGGCCATCTGAAGTACCCAAAAACCTGAAGGATATCAATCAGCATTTCTGGGTTCCTCTATGTGATCAAGCTCCTAAAATGTAGGTACAGCAATGCCACTTTAAGACATTAGTTATGACCTGAACTCCCCAAGTTTGGCTCTGGAAATAGCTTCCAAGCTGTTACACTGTTTTTGTTCCTCCTTAACATTAACCAAGAAAAACTGCTACACTGAGTCAGACAAAGTTCTATGGTGGTAGAGGAAAACAGCCAATTGTAGGCTAACAGTAAAGGTTGCATTTGGCTGTTATTTTCCACTTTATTGGTCAAAAGAGATACAAACCTCTGCTTCTAGGGAAGTAGCAGGGATTCAGATCAAAAGTGAGACGAATACAGGAGATGTACAATACACATTATTTGGATTTGTTGCACCAGATCAGCAACTCGTTTAAGTCAATTACACTATGCATTCTTTTACGCAGCACCCATTAAATATTAATGCTATGATCTCCTCTCTTTCACTTTTCATAGCAGAGCACAGCTAGTAGGTTAGGATATTAGAGAACCTTAACCTGTATTGCTGCTTATATAAGGAATGATATATATATATATTCTTTGAGCCTCTGTACTGGAATGACTCCATGTAGGTCTTTTTCTTTCTTTCAGGGTCCCCATGGGGCTGTTTACATACATATATGCTGAGAAAATGGAAAAAACTCATATATATAAGGAGTTTTCTTCATTTTGTTTACTATTAAAACAAAATGAAACTTAACCAATCCCCATTGGTTTAAAATAAACCTATAGGCAACATTGTCACTGACTTTTAATGATAATTCAAGGTAACTGCAAAAGAAAAAAAAATAAAATTAATTCAGAAGGCATTATTATTTTTTTTCCCTCTAAATAATAAGTTAATAAGTTAAAAGGAAATACCAAAAGAAGTGCCTAAGGAAAAACTCAATGTGATGAACATGCAGCATAATAAGATCCTGATAGGAAAAGCAATTGGTTGGCTAACCAAGAAATAGAAGGTTCTTTTAATGAGTATTTGTTAACATTTGTCATTTCCAATTTTACTAAGGTCCAGGTTCATTTCAAGTGCAAAAATAACCCACATATTTTCTTCCTACAAGTACACTACTATGGTAATAGTTGACTTGTACTTGTGGTTATGAAAGTGACGGAATCAACACTGACTCACAAGCTCACCAAAAGAGGTAAAAAGGTCAACGACCACACAAGTGTGGCTTGTGAGGTTTAGGTTGGGAACATATACGCTTCTATACTCGAAGCAGAGAGAGATGCTGCTACTAC
This sequence comes from Nesoenas mayeri, assembly GCF_963082525.1. NCBI lineage: Eukaryota > Metazoa > Chordata > Aves > Columbiformes > Columbidae > Nesoenas > Nesoenas mayeri. Next base: position 41,070,026 of record NC_137542.1, read on the forward strand.
ATTTTCAAATTATAATGATTTATGCAAAACATAAGCTACAATTTCAGTGCTTTCAAATTCTGGTAGCATGGAAAATTTCTTTCACATTTCATCTTCATTCTAATATCCATACATGGCAGAACTACCAAGTTCCTGAACTTCCCGAGTACAGTCATTATGTATAACATAAATTAGATGTTAAAAAATTTAAAAAAACCCCAAACAACAAAACATTGATCTGGACCAAAAAAAAAAAAAGTGTTAATACCATCAGATTATAGAAGAGTTTTAGGAACATTATATCTAGCTAATAACATTCAAACATTCTCAATATTTTTTTTTCCAAGCATCTAAACTGGTTGACATCATGGAAGTTATTTCATTTATCAGTTACAAAATAAAAATATGTATAAAATGAACGGAAGAATCCAAATTACATATTTAAAAAAAAATCATATATGTAATTTTTTTTCCCTACATTATTCAATAATTCCCTTTATCCAGTTGTATTGCTTTCTCTTTGTACTAACAACCTTGTACCTACGTATTTTTGGACATACTTTACTACACTTCTGTATTAGGCACCTTGTAATTAGAAGTAATATGGTTTGGTATTGTATAGCTAAAATCTAGGAGCAACGGCACCAAGCCAAAGAGAACTGCAAATAAAGCAGTCTTGTTGTCTGAATGTTTTGGAAAAATACTTGACATTTCAAAAGCTAAAATGATCCCACTTGACTTATGAGGAACTTAAATATATAACTTAAAAGCTACTTTAGGACTAATTTTTTCTAGAAAACTCCTCAAATCTTTGAAGTTGACCAAACTGAAATTTTGATGTCAATTTATTAATTTTGAAAGCACAATGATTACTTGCCTTTCAGATTATTTATGAAGTGCAGCCTGTCCCGTACATCAGTAACAGAACAGTATTTGGCCTCTTTTGTACTGTGGTGTTCAAAGAACTCACAGTTTACAAAGGCAACATGAACTTTGTATAATTCATTACAGAAGTAAAAATAAAATGCTTTTGTGACAGCAAAGCTATACTCAGAATCACCACCATTAAAGGAATGCATAACAGAAGCACCATGCATTCCACTTCATTACTTAACACAGAATATGTTTTGGATGCATTGTCTGTTCTTAGACAAGTTGATAAAAATCCATGTTATTAGAATTTGTATTACTGTTTTTGCTGCTGACTCATAATTTATGTTTCAAACTAATACAAATTAAATAATGACACAGACCCTACTTCTTGAAATTTAAATACTGGCCACAGATGCCATGCTTAAACATAACATATGCATACACAATGAGGCCTCAGTAATACAACACAATGCACAGATGCCATAGCTTTAGAATAGAATTCTCCTTTCCATTCTTAAAAACATGTAACTGTTGAACTGGTTTTGGGTTTTATTTTTATTAAAAAATAAGGTTCTAGCCAAAAATTTATCACACTGCCGTGATATCAGCCATCTGCTTTTACTTCTATTCTAGTGAACTATATCAATATTAGTATTTTTTCAAGGATTTAAAGAAAAAAAAAAATGTTTCTAAGTATTGAGTCTCTTAATACAATCCCTGGGAGTATGGAAATGATTAAAAGACTACATATCTTTTCTTTTTTTTTTTTTTGGTAAATTTAGGCATTAAAAATAACAGCATTATTTGTACCCACAAGAAGTACTCCATATATTTTTTTAAGGCAGGCAGAAAGTCACATTAGAGTCAAAATGAGCCTTCCCTTCAGTAATCTGAGTATTACTGAAACTCAACAAGCAGCCAAGAGTAGTCACAAAACAGAATATAGAAAGGCAATTCAACCATCAAAAAATAATATTTTTAAAGACTTAGTCTGCGTAATTATCCTCAAACAACTATTTTACTTGCTAAGAAGTTTAGAATATTTAAACACGAAAATCTCTCCTATGGATGCCACCTGAAGAAAAAGCAATCACTTTTAATTATGCAACTCTGAAGTAACATACTAATTTTAAAATATATTTTTAATAGTGTGTGAAAAAGGGGATCATAAAATAAGCTCCTAGAATTCAGAAGAAATAAAATTGCAACTATAATCTAGCACAGTCACTTTAAAATATGGTACGAGTCTCTACTTGCATGATTACATATATCAGCCAGAGTTTTGTATCACAGCTGATTAAATGTAAAAAGATTCAGCAAATTTCTGTTTTCCTTTTTGAGTTCTGTTTTCTCCCACTTAAGAAAAATACAAATGCTGCTTTTAAATTTAGAATTATAAGAGGGATCCTTAAATAATCCCCAGTGAGACTAGTAGAAGGTTTTATAAGAATAATTTTAAATATAGCTAATGTATAGATTATTTGAAGTATACTGGTAATTGCTATTCAATTAAGTGGTTTAGGGATAAACTTTAATTTAATTCAAAAGTTCAACGAATTAAAAAATAAAACTGGACTACAGTAACTATGTGTTAATTATTATTACTGGTGTTTGTCAGAAATAGATGCATCTTAAATACAAGTTCCACAGTTGTTTTTATCAAATAATTCTACCTCTGACTGCAAATCAAATATTCTGTTGGGAATAGTATTCTCCATTGCAGTGTGAAATTAAAAGATACAAAAGACAAGGCAAAAATGTAAAATGACAATACACTTCTTTGGTAGTTTGAGAGTGTTTATCAAAACACAAAGCCAAAATGCAATGACCCTAATGCTCATAACATGATCATAATTACACAGTAAAATGTATTAATTTATTTGCACTTTAAACCATCTGCAAACAACAAGCTTTTAGAAATAATAATTTCAAAAATATTTTTGCTGTGTGGTAGCTCACTGAAGAGGCAGCTAGCACACTTTTCAATATGGGGTTAATACGTGCACTGAAGGAATAAATCCTTATGTTATTTTTTTAAAGGTCATACAAAACAGGAAATACAAATATCACACGAGAACAGAAGCTGGGTCCTGGGTCAAATGAAAGTTCAGTGTTATAATATAGATTCTGAACACAGTAAATATAGGAAATGAATAAACAAGAACCTGAAAATGTGTTTCTGGCAACATAGGCAGATGTTGTGGACATTTCAATTTCGGTTGTATCAGAAATATATTTCGTGCTTTGCTACTTAGAAATGAGGTGGGTTTTTCCTAAGATTACCAGAAGCATCTCTCTCTAGAGAAAACACAGCACAAAATAAAACTTTATATCATGATTGATAAACTACAACCAAGTTTGTCACCAAAGAATTGAAATAACAACTGAAATCACTAAGCTTCCCACAGAAGGCATTAAATTAAGGGAACAGTATCTGTGGATCTCTGTACAAGGGAATGCAAACACAAAGTACAATGTATCTCCATTTTCCACATTTAAAACAACCACCTGGGAACAAACTGTGTACAAATCATAGGCTCTGCTCCGTTCATCTTGATGATTCAAAAGTGCATCTATATCCAGTTTCTGCTACTATACTACATTATTTTTGAGGGTACAGGTTAAATGAGACAATTCACCTTCTAGTATGACAAAAAATAGTTTGGAAATTTGTCTTATCTCATTGCACAAAGAGAAAATCCTTTATTGTGCACTATAGGACAAAGGATTTGCAACTATCTGCTTATGGAGAAATATGCTATTGGAGTAATTTATCTCACTGTATGGGTCTTGAAGATGCACAGTGGTAGGTCAAATCAACTTTCAAAGAAAACTGCATGGAATTTTCACGACAATAGGAATACTGCTGAAACTTATGCCTTTTTTTTTTTTTTTTTTGAATAGTTATGAATTGTATATAGCGTTTACAGATTGTCCAAGGGCTCTTTTCTGCTTCACAGACTACTTCTAATAAAGTTTAAATTTGACTTTTTCTTATTAACAATTTCTACTGGAAACTCCAGATGGGTGACTAAAGTTAGCCCTAAAGTGCACTCCTTGAACACTCTTAAGAGAACTAAAGATGATATCCTCTGACAGGGTTCTAATTTCAAAACACATGAATATACAGCTAACTTTCCTCACATTATTATCCTCTTGGTTTCACTGTCATCAGGATCCCTCAAGGAAACAAAGTTAGGTGTCATTACATGCAAGGTAGTATGTGAACAACTACTCCAAACTAAAACAACAATATCAAAGGAATATAAAAAATCAGAACAAACAAGCTGAAAAACATCCTTATGAAAGCCCTATATAATTTTTCTCCTAGCTAGAGGGAAAGGTACAGAGGTTTTGGAACACATGAAGAGACTCCATATCTTCACTGCACACTCCAACATAAACCGTAACGTCATTTAAATGAAGGAAGGGATAGTAAGTTATACTGTGTACTGCTGCTTTGTTAAACTACATAAAACTCTGTAACTCATCCCTATTGCTAGAATTAGCTTCCACTGATCCTTATGATTACCAGAGTTTCTATAGAAACATTTGCTTCAGAATTCTGAAAGAATTAATGTTTTAATATAAAAGCAAATAAAACCACTTTCACTAGCTGCTAGAGATTTTGTCAAAGTAAGTATCATCAATGCATGCAATAGGGTACAGATCGCTTTCCACCTACTTATTATTCAGGTAATTAATTTTCATAGACTACTGGAGTTAAAGTTGCAGCCTATCTACAAACAAAGAACCTTAAAAGTAAGCAAAGAACCTCAAAATTTGGCAGTAAACATCAAAAATCTTGCTGCTTTACTTCAGTGAGTTTAGATTTTTGAATAATTAAGTTACAAAATAAAAAGCAGAGAGAAAATGCTTTTGTGGAAAGGACAATAAGTTTATAAGAAAGCAATAAATATATTGTTTTTCTTTCACATGTATACAGCAATAAATATATAAAGTAATTAGATAATATAATACCACTGTTTTATATATATACAAACGTCCATATATATGTAACATACATAACCACAAAAGAAGGTAACAGAGGCCCTGGTCCTTAGAAGACTACCTGTAGACTTCCCTACAACCATAAACATAGTTCTCCGTGTGATCACTGTTTGCATGCATTGGGTCATTAAAAGAGCACAAAACAGAAACAAATATGCACAGGATAAGGAAACAATAGGGGAAAGACTGATTCTGAGAATATGGGCAACTTGGAACTCAAGACAGCAGCAATTCAAAATAGTTTTGAAAGAGAAATTGAAAGCTATATTTAATTGAATGTAATAAATTAAGAAAGAGATTGCAAACCAGTAATGTGTGAGGATGAAATCTTCTTAACTCAAAAATGTATTCATTACCTGCTCCATTCTGTCTATCCACAAGTGCTGGATTTATCCTACAAAAAAAGTATTATTTCCCTTCTGACTAATAGTGTACAAAAGACGTGGTGTTCTAAAAATAGATTTTAAAAGTCTAAAATTAGGGAAAAATCGCTTCCGTGAGGTCAAGCGTTAGAGAGATTTGCTAATCCAAGTGAGAAGCAGAAACAAAACATTCTTTTGTGAGGAAAAATACATAGTATGCTTATTCTTTATGATTTGCATGACAAGTGCCAAACATTGTAGAGAAAACTTAAGCAACTCTCATGGGACTTATCTGTATTACTCAGTAGGCAGACCTGATACCTTCATAATTAAAATATTCTATTTCAAAATAGAAAGCATATGTAGCCTGAATTTTAGAACATTAGAGTTTAACAGAATCTTGGAAAACTATTTTAACATTGTTAACTGTAACTCGCTTCTCAGGAAAGAATCCGTAACCCAGTTATGAAAAAAAAAAAGCAACTTACAGTTATGTTCCGTCTTGTGACAGTTGGACTTGACTCAGTATAAACACTACCTTATTCTTCCAGAAACCTACTTGTAAAAGCTATGTCCAACTATAACATTTTAAAATAAAAAAATATATAATTCAATTACAGTTTGCTGAAACTAATTTTTTTGCTTCAGCAAACATTCTCACAGAAGAAAAGCTTTTAAAAAATCATGTACCCTCAGAGGCAGTAAACATATCAGTAAATGATGAAAAGAATAATTATGAAAAAGGAATAGCCATAATTCTAGAAAACAGAAGGGCTACATATCTAGAGAACTCTTTTCCAATATTAATTCTGAAAGATATCAGCAAAATACCACAGTTCATCTCAGGTCTTTATGTCAACCATTTCATCTGAAACAATTTGTGCAATTACTTTACAACTAGAAATAGAGACTTTTTAAGTTAGCTAAAATCGAGAACTACTAGGTAATGGAAATTCTACGAGACAACTATGGAGACAACTGTCATCTTCACAGGTTACCTGGCAAGAATCATTATGAGATAAACATGCTCCTCAAACTGTGCTAACCACACTCCTACTAATGACAGTTTGGGAACTTTGTCTTTTTGGAAATTTCTTAAGCGATTTCTCTTGATGTAGCTGTACGAAGTGCTGACTTTGAACAGCTCCAAACTTTTTCTCCCCTCCCACCGCTGACTTAGTGGAGGCCTACAATTTAAAGCTTGTCTTGACATGACTTTATGCATATACAGACAAAAACCACAGGTCTAAAGTGGAAGTAAAGAATTGGAGACTTTTCTCTTTCATTACTGATGAGAATGTGATTTTTAAGTAATTCTTAGTAAATTTACACTTAACATTATTGCAAGATCAGGCGCTTAAAACATCCAGTCCTTTTTCTCAAGCTAGTTTCATCAAATCTTTTCATCTTTGAACACAAAATCTCACTTTTGTGTTTCAGAGTGCAAAGGACTCTGCACCACCATAAACTTTATAAGTAATAATTTACTTAAAACAAATTCCCAGAACTAAGGATATCAATAAAACCCAGAACTAGAGCATAAAATTGAGAAGACAGTTACACAATTCTCTGTGTGCTCGCTGCCCTAGCTCCCTGCTATAGATCTTCACATCAGCCTAATTCTTTTGACACATCTCCCCATATCTGAGAAAGCCTAGGTTTCTTACTAGTTCTTAGTAAAAGCTTAAATACAAGACTGCCTATGTTCAAGTGAAGTTAAGGTTGTGACACAAACCAACAAAAGGCAGGAAATTCAAAGACAACACTGACAATCCATGCTTAATTAACTATTGTTTAACAAATGGGCAAAATGATATGAAGAACTAATGTAAGCTTTGACTTCGCTCTCTCTGTGTTCTTGGGCAAACAGTTGTTTATCTCAAAGATTATACTAACTCAGTCTCTCTTGTCAGTATCGGTAAATTCTAGTGATAATTTAGCATTTAACAATGTGCTGGATGGAAAGAAACTTTTAAACTCATTTTAAGCATCCTAATATGTTACCATGTAACAAACATCACTAATTAAAAATGGAATTTTAGAAAATCATGCTAGACAAACATAAATGAAGATATTATTCTAGAAATTTTTTTAAGTAAACAAAAAATACCTCATTGCATACAAAAAATATAAAATTAATCATTTTGTACTGTAAATGAAACAGAACTTTTTTTTTTTCCTCAAAAGTTAACAACTCTTAGTATGTACACACACTTGAATTTGTCTTCGAATCCTCTTCTGTCTGTGTTTTTTATATAATATAACAAAACAGGGCAGCACAATGTCAGAGAAAGTAACACTGCCTATGGCTACATTATCAGGCTGTAGGGGTTTTTAATTAATCTCTTAGGCTTCAAAATAAACTTTAGTATTTTAGTGTGATTAAAAAAAAGCTTATTGCAGACAGCATATATTTCTGGTAGTTTTGCATACTGTCTTATTGCAGACATTGGAAAACAAAAGAATTAAGTTAATAAAATGACGAAGTTCACACTTCATAGCCTTCGCTAGAGTACATTAAATTATCTCACATATGTATACCTATAGCATTAATTACAGACCAACAATAACAGTTTTTGCTGTAATTATTTTCTTTATTTACTGCAATTATTATTATTACTGCTTAATTAACATCTCAAATGATTACAAATTTTGTTGGATGCTAGCAACATTACTTATTTTTTTACAGTGAATTTCTGAGCAATTATGACGTTGCCCCAGACATCAAAACTCCACTAACCGCTGTACCATCAAAAATTGTTGTTGAACAGTTTCAAAGAAGGCTTTTAAAATCTGCAGCTGCACTCCATCAAGCTGCAAGAAATCTGGTTGCCAGCTCTGCGTATGCTTAAAATACTCAATGAAATTGTGTACAGTTACCATTTAAAACTGGCGCAAAGATTTTGATTTCCAAACCAAGGACAATTATGCTTCACCCTCCAGATTATCAAACAAAAAAGCACAGTATGCTGTATGGTCTTACCCAGTCACAGCCTCACAGAGCTTCAGACACTACTTACCTGCTTTTTGGTAGAGCCAGAACAATCTGAATGATCCCACAATAAATCTGGCATATGTTTCTCAGCTGATTTCCTCTACTTGCCGCAGATACAAAAGTGCAGAGGACAGGAGGGCTTGAAAAGCCTCTAAGGGAGATAATGGCTGCTCATTTCCCTTTATAGAGGAGAGGCAGCTTCTTTGATAAAGTTCAACAACAAATGGAGCTCGCAGCACTGTAAGGAGCTCGCTTTTTAACCTAACAGCACCACAAACGAATGTGGGAAAGTCTTACACTGAAGTATGAGGAAATAAATTAAAAAGGAAAAAAGAAAAAGGAGGAAGCTTTGCTTCACTCTGCAACACTCTTGTTAACCTAATTAATATTCATTTGCTATCACATTTTTAATCTAAGGCATAATTTTTACTTCCTTACAAAGCATAATCTATGCTTATAAATTCTACTTTACTCCAGGTTATTTTGCATTTTCAGCTCAGATATCACAATCAGATGAATATATTTGCCAGCCTGGTATATTGAGATATGCTAAAGATTACGATGATAATCAATTAGTCTTAATAATGTATCAAAAATCAGTCAGTATCACAGCTGTTTTTCTGGATGTCTTACTGATCCTTATTAGCATAAATAGACACATTTTTAAGTGAACAGTAATACCTAGTATCAACACTATCAACTGAAAACATTCTCAAAGTGCCAGTAACTGACTGCAATATTGTTGAATGACTGTGGAATCCAGTTCATTCATGACAGGAGAGCCTTAGTCCGCAGAAAAGACCTCAGGTTCGACGGAATTAATTCATTCTATGGAACACACTTCCCACTTTTTATCTAGCCACGGACAATTGCTTTGCCCTTTCTCCATTCTCTCATAAGCAAGACTTTCCCTATCATCAGGTCTTTTTGCTTCAGTTTCAGTGCATGTTTTCCTACTTTTGGGAGAAATTCTGTTTTCCTCTCAAGTACCACAGTCAATGAAAGGTAAAATCAGCTTGAGAAACTAGTGATCCTCAAGATGTGGATTCCATTACTCCCATGATAATTCTTTCTATGTGGGTTATTGAAATCAGAAGGGACAAAAGCACAGCTAGTAGATCTATAACACACAAATGGACAGTTTCACTTCCAACTGAGGTCCTGCACCTCTGACCCTATAGCAATGACAAGAAGCATCTTCATTGTCACTTTGTGTTCCGCAGACAATTCCCCTCTTTCAATTTCCAGCAGACAGGTTGCATTTCCCAAATTCACAAATACATCTTGGCCAAGCAGTATCAAGCCAAGAAAATCTATGTTTTCAACTGTGGCAAGATCTGTTCTGCACACGGAAGTACAAACATGCGCAAACTAGAGAAAAGAGTGTTGAGGGTCCAAGGTGTCTCTCCTCTGTGATGGCCCAAAGCTCCTACAAGTGCTACAGCTGTATTGTGAGCTCATGTTAAAATACTGTGGACATGAGGCGAGCTGAACTCTGCAAATCAACATACCCTTGAATGTACCCATGCAAACCCCAGTGAAGTGCAAAATCTGCAGAGGAAAATAAAAGAATGAGTTTGTGACCACTGGAAAGGTAATATATCACTTTGACATAGTAATCCTTCATAAAGGCTACAGAGTAAAAAAGTTAAAATAAAAACCAGAGTGAATGAGAAACAAAAAAATCAGAAAACCTCAGATGCACATCTTAAAGATATTTATAAATCATACTAAAATTTAGGCATGTAAGTTTGAGACAGACGCTTGAGAATTTGGCCTCATTGCAGAAATAAATGCCTTTGCAAACATACTCAAGTGCTAAGAAGTTTTCCTATACTAAATACAAATTCTGTCCCTTTATGTGGCTCATCAGACAGAAAGACTAACTCCTAATGTGCTTCTCTATCAGAACAGCATTTTTAAGGGATCATCAAATTCATTCAAATGTTATGGCCTATAACAGGCAATCAATCCACACTTATAATTACTTAGTTATGCTTGTACAACATCTAAAAATGCATGTGTATTTTTGGCTTTTCTCCCAAATGCTCTCCTGGTCTCCAGGACATTTCAAAAGGAGCTCTACCCAGTCTGCCCAGTAACTGTCAGTTCTATAACAAATGCTTTGCAGCACATACATACACTGGCTTTCATACATCCAACAACTGATATTTTTAAGTATGTCAAACACTTCTTGTACATTTACAACTTTTTTGCATAAAGGTTCTGAACATTTTTATCTATACATTTCTATACATGTAAGAGTCTCTGTACAAAGCTGGTAGAGCTCAGTCTTTGCAGAAAAAAAGACACAGGTATACTACATACCATAGTCAGTGATCTTACAGGATACTAAATACAGCTCTTTCAGATTCCGGCCTTCTTTGGCAATCACCTCCACACATCTGGAAGACATGTACAGTAAAATCACAGTTAAAAGATAATAGATCATTTTAAAATAGCAAGCACACAATCCACAAGTGTAATGTACCCTTTCTCGATTTCTTCCTTTTGTGAATTGTTCCACACAATTCACTGAAAATGCATATGGCTCCACATATACACTGGAGAAAAATATTAATTTACATTGAATGATTTTAGATCAATATTCCCGTAAGTCTTTGAATATGTGAGTTGCTTGAAATATACACAGACAAGTCCTTTGGAAAATAATACAAATGTGAATTTCTATTTCAGTATTACAAAGTTACTGTGTAACTTTGGAAAGTTTCTATTGCAAGACTTGAGCTTTGAGAATTTTTTTCTAGGCAAGAACTATAAATGCACTGTAATGAGGACAAAATATATGAAAATATAATTTTAAATTCATGTTTATATTTCTTCAATGGTTATTGCAGGAGTCAACATTTCATCAGGTCATGAAATGCTACATGCCATTGGTGTTGCAGTATGTTGCTGGAGAAGTTTGTATAGGAGAAGAGAGCTCATTTGTTTCCTTTGTCACAACTATGACGAATTTGCAATGAAACACAAGTTCTTTTCAGTTAATCTCCTTGTTTGATTTCTTGCAAGCAAGAGAATTAATATGAAAACTGTCTTGTCAAATAGGACATTACCGTATATTGCAGCCAAGTCTATATTAATGTTATATTTACAACTGCATTGTTCATAGTGTATCACTCAAAAATATAGTTAATAAAATATATTTTCGGTCCCATTAATGTAAAATGTACCACTGTTCATTAGATCAGCTAACATGAATATTGTGCTGTTCTCTATATTGAGACATTTTTAAAAGAGGATAAATTCTAAGAATTTCATCTGATCCAACATATTCTTCTTTAATTTTCAGATCAATTACCCAGTCATCTACTATGCCTCTTAAATCAACCCTCCTACAGTATACAAAATTACTTGTCAATTTTGGAAAAAATACGTATTGTTAAATTTGTCATAACTTTTGGAAAATACAGCTACACCCTCAGGGACGTTTTTCATCCCCTTATCACCACCAATAGATTACCTCCCAATCTGATTTAACTGTTCATGCTGACAAATTTAGATTTTAAAAGCAATCACCTAATCCTTATAGCTTACAATAACTCAACTATAGCCCTTCATATCTGTTTCTCCCCTCTCTGCTGCCTTCTTCTAAAATCTAGAACAAGAATTCACTACTGCTAATGAACTAGCATGCCTCTGACATAGTACCTTAATCATAATTCCTTTACCGCTACTATAAATTTTAAACCCCTGAAAACTGAAGCCTAATATTTAGAATATTTTTGAAATGCTTGTCATTAAGAAAAAGTTGCCTTAATTTATGAATACACAAAGAAAGAAGAGAAATAACACGGTAACTGCTGACATGGAAGAAAAACAGGGTGAACCTCCAGATTAGATTATCTTTTTAACTTGTAACTTTTCTGCTAAGAAAATTAGCAAGAATGATCATTATATTTCTTTCAGAAGTTACACCACGACTATGCATTCTAATACAAACTAACCTCAGAATTACACATTTTCATCAGGTTATTTTATGAAAAGTTAGTTATGATTTAGAGCATTAAACACACTGTGTGTATGTGGAAAACTACTTCTATTCCTGTAAGACATAATTTTGAACAAGAATCTCATATTTGTTAACTGGCTTATCAAGATTAGCTAGGCCATGAGAAAGATTTTTTTATTTACTCCAGAAAAATACTTCCTAAAAATGAGATTACATTACTAATATTAATAACATGAATAAATAGAAAATCATTATCATATTAGATAGTATGTTCATTAGACACATCAGGAAAAAAGATGTAATTGAAAAGTGAATGGACATTGCCGTTAAAAGAAGTTATTATTAATTCTTATCGCATATATAATTCAGCATACTACTGAAATTATGAAATACTTCCTACCTTGGATAAAAATTCAGAATCTAGAAAAAATATTTTGTAAATTTTATCTAATGACTCTACAAGTTTTCAAATAATTTCTGATAATTTTTACTTATTAAGAGACAATTAATTGATCAAAGATATAACCCAGCAATCAATGTCTAACAACACCACAAGACAGTCAAAATTACAACAAAAGGCTACCTTATTTCCCCTTACTTCGGTTACACAAATTCCTAAGACACCAGGGTTAAATCTGTATTATCTCCACATAGACATATCTGCATGTGTGTCCTTCAGCATCCTTATATAGTTAAATCTCAGGATGCTGGCCATTCTCTGGCTTCAAATAAAAACAGTTCAACTCTGAAGAAAGGAAGTTGTAGTTTCTGTTCCCCCTTCCATAAGGGTGCTTGTATATATTTACAAGCTTGTCTGAACAGAAAAAGACTGCAAGAAATGAAGTGTCTGAGAAGAAATTTTCAATGCAGTCAGTCGCTCAGTTCCAGGAACAAAGGACAGAAGTATTTGCCTGTGTGGCCCTTTTTAATTATATCCTTTAATCCATCCATATAGTGACAGCTCTAAGGGTTAAAGTTTTTTCAAGTGACTTGAGTGCCTTCAGTCTTGTTCTCAGTGACATCCTGTAGTCTAAATTAACTACTGTTCACTTTCTCCTAATGGGAAAAGAAAACCTTCCTAGTCTTTAGTTATTTCCATTAAACAGGAAAAAGAAAGGCAAAAAAAATATTTGTCAGTCTCATTTTTTTTTAAATATTAAAATGACCTAGGATCTGAAAGAATGAGGTAATGACACATCTCATTCAGAGGAAAAAAAAATAAATATAGCTCAAATATGGAACTTATATATTTTTTGTCTGCCTTCTGTAACTTGCATATGTGAATCTAATTAGTTTTAATATAGATCATCCCCATGTAAATCAACTTGCAGAGACAGAAGAAACACTTTATATGGCCTCACAAGCTTTTGCTCTGTAGATGGCCACATAATAAATGATTGCTAGTAACAACTGATTTATTTACAACACAAGGAAATATAAGAGTAGTTGTGCCTTTATTATTTTACATTTTAATCTTTGTTAAACATGACAGCAAAGAAAAAGGTTAAAAGAACAAAATGAAATTAACCTTTCCTACAAAGCAAGGAAAAATCATGTTAATTCTGTTGTAATAATCCATCAAAATTATATCAGATTATTGCCATATCTATCTTTGGAAGTCTTTCTATTTACAATGTTGCTGAATTTGACAGCAGACAAGCCTATTCTTAAACACATCAGCATAATATTGGTAAGTAAGAAAAGCAAAGTTACTTAAAGAAGCAGCAAGTGACAGAAGTGAGCAAAACAGATAATTGAGCCCTGAAAAAAATGGGGACTAACCTCTATCTGCCAGAGAGCTAACATGATACCTCTTGGACATGGTAACAACAGCTGTGTGCCAAGGCAGACAGAAGATCTTTTTAAATCTCTTAACCCAAGGTTGCTGAACAGGCTTCCATCAGCTCATCCTACTAATTTTGATAACAAAAAGATATGCAAAATCTAACTGTGAAAGTTACAGGGACATAGAAATTTATTTTAATTTTTTCCTCAAAATATATTAAAATATAAACATTCATCCAAAAAGAAGAGCAGTTTTTACACTCAGAATAAGTTATTACTTAAAATGAGGCAATGGTTCAATAGCCAAGGAATAAAGAAATAAGACTATAATTAGAGCCTTGATATTATGCAAGTCTGGATCAGAGCTGTCCAAAGATAAAATCTCTTCACTTCTTACTTTGTAAATTAGTATTCTTTAGATCCCTCTAAGACATGAAAATGTAAAACCAAAGAAATACTTATTTTAGGAAAAAGCTGCTTATTCATTAAACCTTAAAATATTATCTAACGAATTCTTATGCCAAGCAACCCCCTGATCTACTCAATATTTTATGAATGTTATTCTTTGATAGACTGATGTGTAATTCAGTTTTATTGCATTTGGTTCTAAAATTAAGAAATTAATATCACACACTATGAAATTTACAGTGCAATCAGGTGCAAGAAAAAGGTGAAGAGCATAAATTGATTTCACATAAACAAGTCAATCAAACAGTATTTCAGAAACCAAGAATATAACTAAAAACATACCTACCTACTGACAATACAAAACAGACTTGCAAGGCCACGGATGTTTGTAAACAACTACAGCTTGCTCAGTGCTGTGATGTTGAGGACATCATCATTCCAACATCCCAAAGTTCATTATGTTCAGAGACTAATAAACCTAAGATTGCCTCTTACAGTTATAATTTCTAAAAATGCCTTCCTACTTGAGAAGCTGAACAAATCTCAAGAAGAAAAGGATATAACTATAATGTTTCTAAAATTTTAGCAATTAATATCAGGAAACAAGTCTCAATCTGGGTTACAGAAACTGTGGAAATTTGCCTATTAACATGTACTTGCATATGCTGCTTTTCACATCTGGTCTACATATATGACCAGAAAAATGACTTAAGTGCACAATTTACTGGTAGAAAGCTTCTCTGCAAACAAGCCTCTTCTTCAAAAGTAACAAAACTGCATGACTGAGACATAGATATGTCTACTGAAAACTTTGAATGTAGGTCCGTCATCTTGATGGCTTCTGCATCTGTGCAATGATTTCACAAAGCCAAGGGTTCTCTCTTTCCATGACGTAATGCAAAATCTAAATGCTTAAAATAATTAGGAAAAACAAAACAAACAACCAAAACCAAACCATACCAAACAACCAACCGAAAACAAAGTAGAAATTAAGCCAATCAAAACGCTGTAATTTTCTTCTCTTATTCAACTGATCCTACATTCTTTGACTTAAATTCAAGCTTAAGTTTAATGAATTAAACTGTGCAACCTTCTACCTGTAAGAAAAGATACAAAAGATCCTTGAGTTACGGAAAATAATTGTCTTTTCTACATACATATACACACAGCTTTTGTGGTTTCGGTTTAATTCTAAAAACACTGGAAAATCATATCTGTGACAAACAAAAAGAACTAATGAGAAAATATCACTACAATATTTGTGGTATAAGTAGTCCCAGGAGATATTGTTACAGTCTGATATGCTCTTGAGCCCTGAGTGAAGCTGACTGGAGTTGTCATATACTGGTTAAGAGATCACAACTTGAGGAGTGAGTTTCACTCACCATAGAGGTGTAAAAAATCCAAAACATGAACACACTCACTTGGTAAGATCCAAAATGAATATGAGACTGTTTACAAGTCTTCTTTACGTTTGACTGGCATACATTTGTCTCTAAGCAGTAAAGTGAACACCTTTCTATCCTTCAAAACATAACCAAGACCACTACTGGGAACCAAAGAGAGCCTGGAAAGAACATTAAAACATACAATGGAATACCAGAAACCTTTCACAAATCAGTATATAGAGGTCCTCAAAATTAGTGTTTAAAATATTAAATTCAGGCAGAAAATAGTAGTTGTGTACAAAATAATACTCGTAGTAATTGGTTTTGATGACTTAAACATTCCTATGGAAGGCAATAATAAATAACCATATATCCCTCATAATAAAATAAAACCTCTTACCACAGAACCACATTCAGATTCTTAAGAAATTTATGTAATCTGAGGCCTCCTATACTCAAAAGGAATAATTTGAAGGCTAAAATAGTGAAAAGACTAGCATTTTAATAAGAGATCTATAAACTCTTGCAAAACGTCATAACAATAAATGATGAACTTCACACACTGATCGATACATATTCTTGTTTCAGGATTCTCTTTCAGTGATCATTTTATTTACATTATGAACAATGGATTTATTTTAATATATTTGTTTCCTAACATTTCATACTAATAAGTGGTATAATTTTTACTTGTCCTTCAGTTATCCTGGTACACAGTTTTACCAGCATTTTAACATTCCAGTCATATTCGAAGTATGTATTTTAAAATTGTTTATAATTTCAACACCAAGAACTGCATCTATAAGAAACGATATTAATCACAGAGCCAGCAAAACAGAATAAGACTTTCAATCAAAAGCACACACTGAATTGAAAAGCAGTTTTTGTCTGGAGCCAGTATGCAAAGTGTTAATAGTTGTACCAGTTAACAGCAATTATCTTGGGGCAGTCATTAAGTTCTGATTAGCAGGGAGGTATTCTTTAGAAAATCAATGTAATTTAAAATTAGGTTTGCCAAACAGTCTTGTCACTTACAGCACAGGCAAACAGATAAGCGGTTTTTCACATTGGAACTCACAAACTACAGAGGCAAGGGCAGACATGTCCCACAGTGTCTGCTTGTGCTCTGAGCTAGTCAGATGCAAGCAAACTCCAATCAGAGAGTCACAAAGATAAATTAATCAGCACTATGTTTAAGCTGTTATGCCCCATCTTTCAGCAATAAATATCTACTTTCAAATATTTATTAGTAGTCTTTTATAAAATTAAATGTTTTTATAATTCCTGTTATCTCAACTGCATGTAAATCCAGCAAGCAATTAAGTCAAGAAAGGAGAGATTTAGCAAATTGTTTAATTCCACTATCTGACACTTACATGAAGTAGTATTCCAGGTAGCCTTTGGTTCCTCTCTGACTTGGAGGAACTAGATACTGTAAATGATTTAACATAGGGGTGTCAGGACTTTAGATAATTTAGTAACTACTCCTGCATTTACACAGTCCTAAAATTACATTTGGCCTGTTGAAGGCAACCGGGAGGCTGATGTGGCCCACAGTGAAAATGAGTTTGACACCCCTGATTTAACAGAAATAAGCCAACTATGAAAAATAATTTTATTGTAAACCCCTCACGGATCTGATTTTCCATAGCTAATTATGCTCAAGTCTGGAAGACAATTGAATGGTATCTCTTATTTTTTTTAAGAACTTTGAAATATTTTGGAATTCAGATTTGAGATGAAAAAAAAAAATACTTGATACAGCTCTTCAAATACAATTTCTTGAATCCACTGTGGTGACTTGTTTACTGTCTTAAGCAAAACCAAGGAACTGCTAGCTATCAGAAAGCCAATGCACACTTCTTAGCAAACATTAAGTTTTGTATTATAGAAGCAAATAATGCTTTCTTTTCTGAACTGTTTCAGTTATGCCCTTCCACTGGAAAACCGGTAAAATACTTGCTTTACTAGTATGATACAGCTGGATTACTCTGCTATACTGGGGTGCTGGTGTAGAAATAGGTGTCGGAATTGCTTACATACATGTTGCTTCTTCACACACATAATGTCATGATGGCTTTTCCTAAGACAAGTTTAAAGCTAACTATCCTAATGTTATGTACTTGCAAATGCAAAAATGTACAGATTTAGAAAATAATGACTGCACTGTTGCTATAGACAAGATCAGGAGTTGGCAAATTGTAGATTCTATTTTTATGCACATAAGCAAATCCTTGTGAATTCAATCAAGGTACGTGATGTCCCACTGCCTCATTCTAATTTACATCAAGTGTACTGCAGTGCACAGAGACAGTGTGGTGACATTCGGATGCTGAATGTGTGTTCTAGCCATATTTTTACTTGAAATGACTAGTAATTGATGCTGTATGTGGAAAGAAGTTCAGAGACAGACCACCATGCCAGCTGCAATTTCTGAGGAGTGCAAAGGAGAGAGACATTCAGGAGAAGGAAAGCCAAAGAACTGGTATAACTCCCTCTCTTAGTACACAAGGGTTTACAAAAGCACAGTTGCACCATTTCTTTCACGGAAAGACTGGGCTCTGAGCAGAAGTAGTTTTACTTCTTCCTGGTGTTTTAGAGATTATACTTACATGTTTTAGGCCTCAAGATTATTCCTGGAGTTACATTAGCCTCAGTTTTGATAGACTTTTTTTTTTTTTTTAACTAGTTTTGTGCCATCCCATTAATGTACAGTATATGGAGTAAGAGTACTCATAATTAATTTGGTTTTATTTTATGCAAAATAGCCTTCTTTCCTCAAATAAAGCTTCCAAGTTTAATGGTAAAAATAAGAAATGAGAACTGTACTGCTGTGTTCTAACTTCTCAAAAATATTCTTTAGACTGTCCTTTCAGAATGCCTCGATAAACTTTAAAATAATTCTACAAAAATGCAAAAAACTTCACCTGAAATTTTGAAAATAAGATATTCAGTGTTTATACAGTTCTGTACTTCTTGATCTCAACAAGGAGTGTGCACATATGAAAGAAGATTTCACCACATTCACTGCTTGATTTTCATACCACAGAGGCTGACATACACTTCACTGAGTTTTGCACATAGACAGCTAAACTAATCTACTGAGATTTGCCCTTTCCATCACAGTATCACAGTATCACAGTATGTTTGGGATTGGAAGGGACCTCAAAAGATCATCTAGTCCAATCCCCCTGCCAGAGCAGGAACGCCTAGGTGAGGTTGCACAGGAACATGTCCAGGCTGGTTTTGAATGTCTCCAGCGAAGGAGACTCCACAACCTCCCTGGGCAGCCTGTTCCAGTGCTCTGTCACCCTTACTGAGAAGAAGTTTCTTCTCAAATTTAAGTGGAACCTCCTGTGTTCCAGCTTGATCCCATTACCCCTTGTCCTATCATTGTTTGCCACTGAGAAAAGCCTGGTTCCATCCTCGTGGCACTCACTCTTTATATATTTATAAACCTTAATGAGATCACCCCTCAGTCTCCTCTTCTCCAAGCTAAAGAGACCCAGCTCCCTCAGTCTTTCTTCATAAGAGAGGTGCTCCACTCCCTTAATCATCTTTGTTGCCCTGTGCTGGACTCTCTCCAGCAGTTTCCTGTCCTTCTGGAACTGAGGGGCCCAGAACTGGACACAATATTCCAGATGGGGTCTCACCAGGGTGGAGTAGAGGGGGCGGAGAACCTCTCTCGATCTACTAACCACCCCCCTTATAATACATCCGAGAATCCAGATAGAACCATAACCTCTACCAGCTATTCTTTTATGTATATCTTTAAGACTATCTATTCTTGGAATGACAGTACAGATTATGGTCAATGGTGATGTGGACTGAGAAGGGACTTCATCAGGGTCTTTCCCACCATCTTTAAAAAAGAGCAAAACCTCTGCCTCAGATTCTTCTTTCCAAAATTGAAACACATTCTGTAAATATTTTTCTTTTTTTTAAATTTTTTGATAAACAGTCTCAATCCTATTAGTTAGAGCAGTAGTATTGTTAAGGGCTATCATAGTCTAAGAGATGAACAAGATTTACAAGGGGAGGTAACCTCTTTCATTAGATAGTAAAAAAAATAAATTCTTTTACAGGACATAAGGAAGCTTTCTGCAAAACAGTCCTATGGTCAGAGCTGATCTTTTTCCTCTACTGCTGAAACACATTCAAGTTTGTAGAGAATTTCTGCTTATATAAAAGGATGATAGAGCAGAAAAAGAGCCAAGATAATCAGAGGAAAAAATACAGCATCATCATAATTCATATATCTTTGGAATTGATTTGGCGTCTAATTATCTTCATACTTTAAGAATTAGAGCAAGTTGGTAGATCTGTTACATTAATGTAATGCTGCCGATGTTATTAAAACTGATGAAAGAAAAAATCAAGCTCAATGCATTTTTGGACAAATGCTATAAAGAAGAGTGATTAAAGAATGTGAGCAATAACTGAATTTTACAGTTCTCAGGCAAGGCCAGTACACAAAGGTACAGTACTGGCAAGGCCAGTACACATAAGGCTGTCTGGCTAGCAATAAAAAAACCCCTTGATGGTACTATTTGTGCTCTGTATGAAGTAAAATTGCCTACTTTTAACTCAGACAAGATACTCGCAAAAATATTTATTACAAACTGAAAGAGCAGTATTTCTTTCAATGTGTCTTAATTTCAGAAGATTGCCAATTAAATTCTGTAAATACAGATTTTAATACCATCTAATAATGTACGAACTTCACCTAATATTATAATATTAAATTCTTAAAAGTACTTAACAGAGTAACTTTATAATCTCACTGGAAAATAATCTGGCTAGACAAAATACTAGGATCTACTGTGTCCTTTCAAACCGTAGCTTGAAAATTCAGAACTAAGCAACTACAAACACAATGAAACAAAGGAGACATTTGTTTCTATTTCTGATTTAAAGTATCACCAAAAAATCAATTAGAAAATTAGTCTAAATTGCTGCTGTAGGTAAAAATAGAAAACTTTGAATGGGTTGGTTAATTCATAGTTAAAATCTCTAAACTAAAACTAAACCTTAAGAGACATTATACTTAAGTTAAGGACTTACATTTTTATGTGGTATATATGTCATTAGCAAAAATTAGCTTTATTAACCAAGCCTAAAGACTGACAACAGGTGACCACTTTGAATCTCACAGAAAATGCAGTTTCCCAGACAGTTATCCATCAACAGAACAATTTTGGCACCTTGAACATCTTTGCAGCATTCAGAAGTCCAAAGGCACAACAAGATTATAAATTAGGTTTATGTAATGTGATGACAGATGCTTCACACAGTAAGATATAAGTGAAGAAACTTGTTTCAGCCCGTCCTGTTCTAGGGTCCCCTGAGTCTTGTTGAGATGGTTCTGATTTTGTTAGGACACTGAGCATGCTGGTAGCTATTAATATTTGGTGTATCATAGCATTATTTATACTTTTGTAAAAGAAACAACACTTAGTGCTACCTGCCTGCACTTGCATCTGCAGACAGTGTTGTCTCATTGGCAACCCTAAAAGTTATCTAGTTGCTAAAATATAATAAATTCTCACCAAAACAAGTGAAAAATCTTAAGAATAAGTAGAAGGATTTTGACTGAAATTTTATGAGGTTGATAATTTTGTCTTCCTAATCAGAAGCATTTATCAAACCATCACATTCAACAGTTCATATAATCTTCTATCTGAGTTTCTCTGGTCATTGATGTAAATCTCCTAAACCTTGGCAGTCTAAGTTTTAGACGCCTTTCCGGCAAGCCTCAGCTAACTTCACACTGAAACAGAACAGAAATAATAATCTAATTCCTTAATGGCATCTCAGCTATGACAGTGATCATTATGTTCTGCTGCAAGACAATCAGAAACAGCTTCAAATTATTTCTTAAACTGATCCAACTGGACCCACAGGGGTGCAACTGTCTAAACCATTAGAAATTGTGTAGTCAATTAAAATCTACATATTCAACAATCCATGCATTGTATTTTTGCCTCTCTGGAGTACTCAGGCAACAATTCTGTGATGTATTCATAAATCATTATACACAACTATAATTCCATAGAATTTTTAATAAACCATCATTAATAAAATATAAAAGATCTATGAAATCACTTAACTGCAGATCTGTCTTTCCCTGCTTTCCCGTAGGTATATGTTTAAATTACGGTTAGAGTAAACCACATTTATTTCATTTACAACTTTAAAGATATACCTCTTCATTCTAAATATATGGCATTGAAGTAATAAACGTTGCTGATGGTTGAAGCTTTCTGAGGAAAGGACAGTGTTATCACATTAGTCTTAGCTCTAAAACTTGGCAGACACTTAAACCAGGTCAGAGTTGGAATTGCCAGTCTCTCTGTGTAAGAAATAATTTCTGTATAAAAGCAACACAGGCACATTTCTTCACTCACCAGGGAAAATGGGGAAAAGGAAAGTAGTCAGTGTCTGTGCTTGACAGAAACAGTGGGGGGCAGGAAAATATTACATATTTTCCATATGTGCAACTTTAAGAAATCATAGAAGGAATAGCACTAAGAAGACAGAAGCTCAATTTGCACTTTTATTTCCAGACAGCTAAGCAACCCAGACAGCAGAAGCATGCTAATGGTCAGCTGGAGCAAACATGTCCACCATTTAACACATTTCAGGTTATTAAAAAATTAATTCAAAACAGATACAGTTTGCCAAAGTTGTTCTGACATCTATTGTGTTCAGAATTTCTGTGGCTACCACCCCGTTTCCTGTAGCTCATTAGAAAAACTATAAGAAGGAATTTCTAAAATAATACAAGCACATTCTGTACTTCAGGGATAAATATCATGTCAGAGGACATTTGCTTTCAGTGGCATCTACTCTGTACTAAAACATTCACAGGCCATACTGACAATGATCACGGCAAAAGATTATGCTCTCACCCTCTTAGTTCTGATTAAACTAGTAGTTTTCAAGGTTCACATGGAAGCTTTAAGGAATTCCCAGATTATTGGCAGAACACATAAAGGAGTTTGTTACTCATTGCTACACATAGTCTAGTAACACATTATAAATTCAAACTCTCATCTAGATAAAAGCCTTCTTTATATTCTTACTAAACTGTGTGTATCTAAGACAAACACAGGCAATTTTTAGCTTCTGTTTGTCTTTAGATCCCAGAATTTACAGGAGGCCTGAAAACTTGTTTTCTAAGTGCAGGATTGGAATTCTTTTAGGAGGTGAATAAGCATCCAAGGCAATTCACAAAACACAGGTAATCTGTTCGCATTGGGTTGAAAGCTGAGTTTCTACCTGATGCTCCAATTTCATTTTTTTGTCTAATACTTGTTATTTTCAGCATGAAGCACATGGCTGATCCTGGTTTAGAGAGAATGATCTTCCTCATGGAAGAAAAATGACATTTATCCGTAAGTCATATCATACATGTAAAATTCTTTGCCACAGCAAGTAGTTTTGAATCTGTAACTCCAGGTACATATTTTCTGGGATGTGGCCAGAAACAGGCCTTCAAACTGGCTTGATGACATGTTAAATTAACTCCACTACTGGTTACTTCAAAGTGTTGACAAGATCTTAAAATATTTCCTTTACTAATTAGTATCACATGTGCTTATGCAGATACATTTTAGTCAATACTGGTCTGTTGCTTGGGGCCATGAATGCAAAGAACTAGCATTATTTAACCACTCAATGATAAGATACCCATTTCTTCTAAAAGAAGTAAACAACTACCAGACTACGCCACAGAAAGCAGAGCCAGACTCTTCATGTTCACGTGCTAGCCAGTTGTCACACAATCGCATTTATGAAGTTTTCAGTAAGGCAACTCCATTAGTAAGTGGAATCCTAATGTCTTTTTTTTTTTTTATTTCAGTGACTTTGGGTTTAATTCTAGATTTAGAAAAGAGTTCACTTATTTCCTTCTGGCATCAGTATGAGTTCTTCACATATATGGCTAAACTTCTTTTCAGTATCTGTACTGCTTATTTCTCTTGCAGCAAAACCAAGGGCAGTAAGCAGAGCTCATGCACCCTGAGATTTTTCTCCTCCATTGATTTTAATGTGATCACCCTCTCCTGTTTGACTTGTGTGGCTCTGGCAGAATTAACCACCGTATCCTAGGCACTTCAAGATATGATTTTGTTCATCATCATGATGAAACAAGGTCTGAGCATTCTGTGATTCTGTGATGTTGAAGCTAACACATCCCCTCTAGTCTCCTGAATAAAATCTACCTACTCTGTGATTGGATTTGAGACAGCAATGAGGCTTTTAACCTAGATGACTGTAAAATAATGTTTATCTGCTAAGTGGAGCAACCAGCTGAAGTAGCATAACATGAAGAGTACAGGTTACATGTCACAGGAAAACCAACATCATATCCTTTCCTGAGATTACATCAATCTATTATAGACCCAAACAGACAGACAGAATCTGTAACTCGGGCTGTGACCAGTCATGTATTTCAGTTCAGCAGGTTCTCAGTCTAGTATGTGGTCAAATAAAATTTGTATCCATATTTGTATCCATACCTTTAATCTGTAATTCAGTCTCCACTAAATTCATTACATACCTGTACCTTATAAAGAAGATTTTGCAATATTTGTTTCTTACAAATAGGTTGCTTACATATTTGAATATTAGAAAATAAGATTTTCAGGATCTATCAAAGCTGCCAATAGTGCTGACAGTGATTGTTTCCTAAAGGAATTTTCCTAAAAGACTTTTCTTGATTCCTGGTTACAGTTTGTATTTTCACTTAAAAACGTATATTTGATGAATCTTGGTTGACAAAGGTTCCCTACTATTGTATGATACAGTTACAAGCAGAGGGACATGCTTACATTAAGAACACTGGCTCAGCAAGGTACAAGGAAAAGATCTTTGAATCAGTAATTATATTTCATTTTAAAGACCTCCATATAAGGATTAACATGTTTTGCTAAAGATTT
The DNA here is from genome assembly GCF_963082525.1 of Nesoenas mayeri. Taxonomy (NCBI): domain Eukaryota; kingdom Metazoa; phylum Chordata; class Aves; order Columbiformes; family Columbidae; genus Nesoenas; species Nesoenas mayeri. The sequence goes on from NC_137542.1 coordinate 41,094,742, forward strand.
AGATATTTCTGATAACATTAAAGAGTCGGTTACTGTCACTGCAGCATTGAGACCTCTGAATGGCAAATTTAAATGATTACAATCATAAATAGGAATCAATTTAGATAGAAATTGTAATTATTATGGCATAGTTCGCTTTCTTTGTGATCTTCATTAATGCTAAGTTTTTAAGATAAATAAATTTTTTGGACTGTAAATATTTCAAGGTTAGGCCTTCAGAGATGTATTTTAATATATTTTAATGCATTAATATTTCTAATTAATAACATAGATGAAAAAACACCAGATACACAATATCTGCATATTTTTCTATACTTCTGTTAGTGTAGGATTTTCCTTTTTTTTATATATAAGAATATGAAAATAATGCTAATTATATTACAGTAGCATATTGTATGCTGATATACTGGAGAGAGGAAAAGTTTTTACAGGATCTAATTCCACCCCTTACTATCAGCCCCAAACAAAGCACTGCCACCTTGTGTATATAAATTAGATATATATAATGTGAATATAAGCCAGTACATAAAATGATGCTATTTTTCTCTTAAGGTGAAATGCCACAAATGTGAATAAAAAAATTTTCACATCAGGCATGGGTATGGTTGCAGTCACACTCTGACTACAGCAAAAAGAGCTGCAACTAATACACAAGTTGACAAGAAATGCTTTTTGGATCATTCCTCTTAGCACTTATCAGAAATGATTAATTTCGGAAGTGTATGTCTTTCAGTCACTTCGACTCACACATTCTATAGGATGTGTGAATCTTCTGTCTATAGATTTCCTTGATTTCAAATCCAGATAATAAGCTAATATCAATTAGTCAAGAGTCAGTGTTTAGAAACAAGTAGCCCCTCTTTTAAAATCAATTTTACTTAATCTTATATTGGATATAAAAAACAGTTACTAATGGATAATTCAGAAGAATAGTGTTTCAGTGAAATGAATGCAATATAAAAGGCACACTAAAATAATCCATAAGCCTTTCTTACTGTAATATGCTGTTAGAATAATAATCCACAATCTTTAGCATCATGATATAAGAAACTGAAATTGTGCTAAGCACATATATGTGAGAGACATCTAACTGAAATCCAGGTACCTCTGAAACTGAATCCAGATTTGCAGACTTTTCTGTCCTTTAATAACTTCCTTAGCATAGGAATAAAGAAACAGCCATGATTCTTGCCCACCAGCTGACTTCAGCTATCATAACTACCATCAACTCCTGATACATTATTCTGAACTATTTTCACTCTCCTTCAGTATGAGAGATTATTAAACCAAGGTCTGTCCCTTCACAAAATACCACAGTGATTACAGTAATTTCAGATCTTGGCTTCTTGTGTGTCTCTCTCGTAGGCAGCTGGAGGCAGAAAGAAATTTCCCTTTTCTCCTCAGGCAGTTTCTTTTTACCAGTGGTAACCTGGTGATTTCTAAAATGTCTCTACTTCTCAGCATGGTTTGTCTTTGTGAGAAATGCTTGGACAAAACCGGATAACTTTGCCTTCACTGCCACCCTCTGGGCTACTTACTTCAAAAATAAGACTATGAGCTGTGGCACAGGGATTTCAGGATGCCTTGACACACACCATCTTGCACATACTTATTAACAATAGTAGTATCTACTTACATAGCACTTTTCTCCTTGAAAAAGATATTTGTCAAATGACTTTACAGATCTACTGCCTGGACTGCAGCACAAATTTAAAACCAAGAGCAAGAACCAAGAATTATTTTAATCCCCAAAAGTAAGATGATCCTACACGATCATAAAATCAAAATTTTCACAACTGATTCATGAGTGCAGATGAGAACATGTTGCTAAGAGGTAACCATTTACATTCCTATTTCAGTTAAAAGTATGGAAAACTCACTGATGAGCCAAAGTCCTCAGAGTCCATTGCTATTTTACCTAGTATTACAGTTCCACCAACATAGGTTCCCCTAGTAAGTATGTGCCTATGATACTGTTTGTCAAACATTCTAGAAGCTTAAATGGTCTATGTTTTTGTCACATAAAAACAAAGAGAAAATGGTCAAGAAGACAGAAAGGCTTGGGCTGCAACAGAGGAATAGTTCTTGATATGGAACTCAGTGTCTGTGTCCATTTCCTTCTCTTTTCTTAGATAAACACTGCCTGCTGTACCATACTCCTTGACAATGAAGAAGGTAACTAAATCACTGCACACAGGTGGCTATCGTCTGAAATGCTTAGGATGAGTTGTCAGCTACTTGGAGGAGTCAGGATGGGAAACTACTTATTTTCCACACAGAGATCACACAATCTCCCTCCAGTGTCCACGTAAATTTATGTTGACTTACACTCAAAATTATTTTCATTTGTACTTATCCAGACTAATTTTGCTTAACATACGAGATAGTAATATCAAGTTAACAGCTCAAGTCAGGTTTGAGGGCAGCTAAGGTTAAAACAGCGACAATTGACAAACACAGTGACAGAGAATTTTCGGGTTATGTTTGTATAGTGGAAGCATTTGATTTCCCACACAGTTTGGAGAACTTCCTTAACCTAGTAGGTCTATTAGAAAAAGAGTCATAGAAGAAGAATTTATGCCTACAGACACTTAAAGGAAATGCTAGGAAGACAGGTAAAGTTCACTGTACTTGCTGTTACTGCAATAAACTCAAATAATTAAAGATTTTTCTCCCAAATTCTCGAAGTATTGAAGTCATGGAAAAAAAAAAGCTTTGCAAACATCCAAGAACTTTTAAAATCCATTTTTCTTCTTACTATAACAGAATACAGGACAAAAGGAACAAAGAAAAAGAAAATACTCCCTGGGTTTATATATAACATGGTTCCAAATTTTGTTTATGCCTCACATAAAATGATTCAGCTATGATCTTGGTGATTTGTGTAAACCAGCAAAACCTCAGTCATTCAAATAATTCTCTGTAGACGTTTCAAACCAACAAGATCAAGGAAGACAGAAGTGGCCACTAATCTTTAAAAGCACTCAACTTAGGGTCAAAGGCATATAAGCTGTTCTTAAGGATTCTCAAACACTTCAGCAGTGGTCTTTGAAGACAATCACAGTGATGTAATTAACAACTTATTATCATACTTTCTAATCCCCTACAAACAGTCAAATACGAGCATCTGAAAGAAAAAAAAAAGGCAGAAAAAGAAGTTGTTTTTCTCTTTCATACAAAAGGGAATGAAAATAGGAGGAGAGATATAATCCATAAAAAGCTTCCAAAACTGCAGACTGAAGTAAATAACACACTGTAATACATTAATCAAGTGACAAGAAAAATAAACAGAAAAGACTAAATTAAGACAACATGAAAAAACATATTTCCTAATATAAAAATAAATGAGCTAGAAAACATTTTACATAGGAAAAGGAATTCTCTAGGTTCAAAAGGCATTTAAGAAAACCCCATATTTTAAAAGAACACCTTTGGAAACAATATTAAAATCAATGATAAAATCAGGCTGTTTTAACTTATGTGTTGAACCCACCAGTTAACAATCCAAATGCTTATGTTGTATTGTATTTGCTGAATCTGGCTGAATGGCAGAGCTCAGAAGGTTGTGATCAGTCACGCATTCTAGTTGGAGGCCTATAGCTAGCAGTGCTCCCCAGGGATTAGTACTGGGTGCATTCTGGTTCAACCTATTCACCAATCACAGAATCATATAATCATTTTTGTTGGAAGAGACCCTCAAGATCATAAAGTCCAACCATAATGTAACTCTAGCACTAAAACATGCCCCCAAGAACCTTGTCTAAATGCCTTTTAAACACCTTTGGGGATGGTAACTCTACCACTTCCCTGGGTAGCCTGTTCCAATGCCTGACAACCCTTTCCGTGGAGAACTTTCTCCTAATATCCAATCTAAACCTCCCCTGGTGCAACTTGAGGCCATTTCCTCTTGTCCTATCATTTGCTACTTAGGAGAAGGGATCAACACCCCCCATGCTACAACCTTCTTTCAGGTAGTTGTAGATGGCACTAAGGTCTCCCCTCGGTCTCCTTTTCTCCAGGCTCAACAGCCCCAGCTTCCTAAACCACTCCTCATTAGACTTGTGGTCCAGACCCCCCACCAGCTTCACTGCCCTTCTCTGCACTCTCTTGAGAACTTCAATGTCTTTCTTATGATCAGAGGCCCAAAACCGAACACAGTATTCAAGGTGCAACCTCACCAGTGCTGAGTACAGGGGGACGATCACTTCCCTAGTCCTGCTGGCCACACTGTTCCTTATACAAGCCAGGATACTGTTGGCCTTTTTGGCCACCTGGGCACGCTGCTGGCTCATGTTCAGCCAGCTGTCGACCAACAGCCCCAGATCCCTTTCTGTCAGGCAGCTTTCAAGCCACTCTTCCCTGAGCCTGTAGCGCTGCCTGGGGTTGTTGTGACCCAAGTGCAGGACCCAGGACTTGCCCTTGTTAAACCTCATACAACTGGCCTCAGTTCAATGATCGAGCCAGTCCAGATCCCTCTGTAAGGCCTTCCTACCCTCCAGCAGGTGAACACTGTCACACAATTTGGTGTTGTCTGCAAACTTACAAAGGGTGCTCTCAATATCCTCATCCAGATCATTGATAAAGAGATTAAACAGAATTGGACACAATACTGAGCTCTGGGGAACACCACTCGTGACCAGCCGCCAAAAGGATTTGGCTCCATTCACCACAACTCTTTGGGCCCAGCCATCCAGCCAGTTTTTTATCCATCAGAGTACACCCATCCAGGCCGGGAGCTGCAGCTTCTCCAGGAGAATGCTGTGGGATATGGTGTCAAAGGCTTTACTGAAGTCTAAGTACACAACATCCACAGCCTTTCCCTCATCTACTAGGTGGGTCACCTTGTTGTAGAAGGAGGTTGCAGGGCACTGAAACAAGCTGCCCAGAGAGGCTGTGGAGTCTCCTTCTCTGGAGACATTCAAGACCCGCCTGGACAGATTCCTGTGTGATCTGCTTTGGGTGAACCTGCTTTAGCAGGTGCAGGTGGGTTGGACTAGATGATCTCCAGAGGTTCCTTCCAACCTCAACCATTCTGTGATTCTGTGAAAAGTATTGTCAATGCAGATTTTTTCCTGCAATTACTTAGTATATCCATATATTTCAAAACATCCTGAGGCCTAATCAACTGTTGCAGGGTTCTTCTTAAGACCTTATAGAGGGAAAAAATAGCTGTTCACAGCTGTTCAAGCTCCTTGTATTAAGCACAAATGCAAGTAACCCCCGAGCCCCCCAAATAACAACATAAAGCACCTCCCAAAATACTATAAACATTTCCAAGAAGAAAATAAAAACTTACATTTTGGGGGAATAATAAAAAATGGATTTACAGATCTCATAAATAAATTATAAGAAGTTAGATGCTTTGAAAATTAAAAACAACAAAGCCTTTTTTAATGTTGCAAGAAGTTCAAAATAGTTGTTTTAGTTTTCTATGTAAATACAGAAAACAAAGGGGAAAAATACTAGTAATTAAGATAATAATCACTGAACAGTAAATACAAGTAGTTATAATAAGATATGCTATTAATATGTATTACAGAGGCCTTAATATACTAACAGTCTATGTTTCTGGACAGCAGTCTGATCTGACTACTAACTTTAAAATCTACTTTTGTACACCTGTGACTGTAGTTGCAAATAGATACATAGCTTCCCAAACAACCCTATGAATAAAAGCCAGAAAAATATGTATGACACTACACCCAAATTTAATAATGAATTTTGTTTCAAAAAATGTAAGTTGATACACAGTTACATGGATTAATTTGTCAAATGTGACGAGCCCAAAAAAAAAAAAAAAAAAAGAACATGCACAAGTGAGATGCAAAACTAAATTTATTTGAAGAATTTTACATGAACTTGCCTGCCTTTGGCATTTATCTAAAAGTAATGGGCAGGCAGGCAGGCAGGAATGGACACTATATTCAAGCTCAAAACCCAGATAATTGCAGAAAACTGCTGCATAACAGCATCCTGAGTGGGTTTTTATTATTGTTTAGTTCAGAAGTGAGTAAGATTTCCCCTCGGTCCTACAGAAAGATGTCTCAACACTTCCTCAAGTGTTTCACGCTGACACTGATGTTTCAGAAAACTGGCAGCAATCAGTAGTCGTGAAAGCAGCCAAGATTCTGAATCTTAAAACACCTAGTGGGAATGCATGAGACAGAAGAAAATCAGTACAGCTTTCCAAAATAAGTGGGAAATTCAATATAAATGATAGAGGCTGCTATTTGTAGAAGATCAAAGGGCTTCAAGACATGAATTAGAGGTCGCCTCATTCATACAGATAACCCTCATGTGGGAGCATGAGCACCCTTATAACTCTTAGGAAAAGTCAGTAAAAATCAAGATTCCAAATGAACCTCTGCACATTGTGTATCATACATTTAGACGTGTGTCAGAGCCAATAATAATTTACTGCAGAAATAAATACCACAAATATGATTTCACTTCTACATATGTCTTTTTAAAAATCACAGCTTTTTAACATCAGTTCATTTATTTCACATATGAAAAATACATGTTCTTTGTCCTTTCTGCAACAAAACCTCTTTTAAGTGTATTAAAAGCAGATGCTTCAGCTGTCTGGTTTTTATAACTGAGATAAAATACATTGCCTTATGTATAAAAATAGGAATATTTCTAACACCATGGTTATTTGCCAGCTGAACTGTATAGAAAGTTCTTGACAACAGCAGTTTATGGCAACAAAATTAAGAAGACAGTTCAACATACAATGCCAAATAGCAGAATGCTCTTGAGCCGCTTCCATGAATTTTTGAAATCTTAAGAATATTCTCATTTTTAACAGCACAGTGGCTGTTGTAATAAGGCAGGAAGGATCTTTAGCACTGAAAAGAATAATTAATAAAACTCCACATAAGTACAAACTGTATTTGAGAATAGGATTGACAACTGGCTTTCATTAGAGGAAGCCATATAAAATAAATTAGTAACTTCTAGAGACATCTATGCTCCTAAGGAGATGAGTTTTTCCTGCAGCTGGGTATTGAAAACATGTTGTTTTCAGTGTTTTGTGGTAAACTATACAAACGTCAAATGCTTCAAACAGTTCAGGGTATGTGGGGAAGCATTAGCTACAGAAAGTGGGGTATTGAGCTACAAATGTACACTTCTATACAGTTTCATATCAGTACTGTTTAAGAGCTACAATTATACTGAGCTTTAAGTTTCAAGTAAGGTAACCAGATATTCCTGTTTAGTCAGAACATTCCCAGAAAACTAAAAATGATTCCCAATACCTTGTCAAAAATATTTGCTGTAGTACTTTGTCACAGATTTTCAGCAAAAAAATAGATTTTTCCTTTCATCCTTCTGTTACGCAAGTGTCTTGGATTTAATAATCTTAACTTTTTTCAGCATTACAGAAAAGAATGGATAAGGCTCTCACTTTGACTCCCACACTCGATTCCTGTATTGTGTTGCATACTCTGATGTACAGATCCTTTGGCACATGATCCAGGGCAAGGAGCATGTCATATGCATACCTTCCCTATTTTATTCCTTTGGTTAAGTGGTTCTTTTAGTTTGATTCCCAATATTTCTTACTTTTCATTACCAGAAAGGGCAACAATGCCTCCAGACAAACACAGTCCACTCAGAATGTGCAAGGATAGCACTTAACCTAGCTATCCAGGCTACAAAAAAAAAAATCCATAGGGTATAAAGCAAGGTACAATATATATCAAGGTATAGTATGTATCAAGGTGTGTGTCAGCACTGATTAACTTTGGTACCAGCAAAATGACAACACCTACACAGAAGCATGTGCCATACTGAGGGCCAGCATTGTAATTAACCAACACAATATAAAGTTGAGCACAATCAGGAACTACGTTGCAAATAAAGGACCCTTGACCCTCACCTAGAGATTTCAAGTCTGTTTAAGAACCATAGTAGAGATTAACTTCTCCTTCCACCAGAGTTAAAGGTTCCAAAACCAAGTTGAATGCTACACTTTTACCTTTTCAAATATTTAGTCACACCAACAAGTTAAAAATATTCAAAAAACCCAGTGTCTCTCCGCAGCTTTTCATCAACACTTTACTGAGCCTGCTGTATTCTCTTCCTCTCACCTTACCATCTGGCTGTTTGCCCTTTCCTAAACAAACTCAGGAAGAAGTGATTCTGTTTTTTGATTCTATGATATAAAGTGGGATGGAGTAGAAAGATGGAGAAGACAATTGCTGACAAGTGTTCCTGCCAGACATATAAAAAGAATGCCACAATTTGACCTTCAGTGTCTCATGGATTTACTTTGTTGTTGGTTCAGACTCCTGGTGAATGATAAAGAAGCTTCCCCTGTGCCAGTAAAAACAAATATACAGTTAATCCAGCTTCATACTGGTATGAGCAACCTATTCATCTGTGCTCTAACAAGCTGGAACCTAAAAAACAATTATGTGGCTCTTTCCATAGAGGAGTATGGAGCCCACAATATCTCCCTAGGTTGTTAAACCCTTCACTAATAACTCAGACAAAAGTCATCAAATGCCCAGATCCTACTTGAGAAGGAAAACTTTTTTTATTTCATGAGTCTAGGACTACTTAGAGAAAATCCTCAATAATGCAGTCAAAAAGCCCAGCTCAGTCAATCACCTTGTCCTGAAAGTTTGAAGAATAAAGCTTGTCAAGAGACTAATAAGGACATTTAGAAAAAAATTTTGACCTCCAAATTGTAGCTTCAATTATCCAAGCCAAAGTGCTCCTAAATATCAGCCATCAAAAACTATGTTATCCTCTTTACAGACAATAGCAAGAATAAAAAAGTATCAGAATAAAAGCTCACACTCCAGATATAACTTTTTTTCCTGTCAAACATAGCATATAATGTTTCAATCAATCCATCAATCAATCTAGAGGTTCTTACCCTTTAATAGGTCCTCTAAATCGACTTATGGAGCTATACAACTAAGTCTTTGGATGTGAAAGCTACCTCCACTATTTGCATCCAAATTCCTCGTGTTCCTGAAAGACCACAGGTGCCAACTGTAAATATGTTCTTTTGAAAAGAAGACAACATGCATAATATTAAAATGTTGAGGCCTAGGATGTGGAATATTTTGAAAAGGTGATTAAAACATAAGCAGAAAAAGCCAGCAAGAACATCACTTGGTTTAACACACTGAAATGTTGCTAACCTATATTCCCTCCTCAAAAGCGTTTTTGCCCCCCTTAAAATCAGCAATTCAGGTGAATTACTAAAAAATAGAGAAATTACAAAATGATGAGTCACACCCTGCTACACATTTTCTACTTTTATACAATAAATCAGGCACTTTTTCTTTGTACATAATTACCACTTAAAATAAATCCCAAAGTGCTCAAAGCCAGATAGTGCTGATAAAATAGTAATTTTCCCTAGAGAGAAGTAATTCAGCATAGCATGGCAAACCCACCACAGAAATGCTTACAGAAAAAAAAGCCCTCAACCTGCCAGTAATCCCTCATAAACAAAACCCGTAATGCTTCTCTGTCATTTCAAGAACTGCTGCATATACTGTGCACAGAAGCCCTTACGAGGCGAAGTTGACATGCCAAACAATACTTTCAGATGTCTGAACATGACATCCTTGCTGTTTTGAAAGCTTCTCTAAAGGGTATCCTGAACAGTGTATTTAGCTGCCACCTGGTGTGCATGACAGCTCCATCCATGAGCAAGCTTTTCCACTGCCAAACACTGTCACCAAAACATCCTTTTGCTGTACTACTGTGGGCATACTGTGATGGCCACCACAGTACTAAAAGAGTTGTTCCCTCACTTAGACAAGCCAATGTCTCCAGGAGATGACTATCTGCATCATGGCTCCAATATAAGTGGATATCTATTCCAAAAGTATGTCTGTAACACAAGTCTCTCTTTGTCCCAATACACAGAGGCTATGAGCTGCTGGAACTCCTTGCTACAAAGCACTGGCTATTTGGCTAGATCTGGAGAGGTTTTTAGCTCTGAGCCTTGGCAATTCAATTCCTTTTATTGTCAAGGGAGCAGTTAACCACAAATGCATTTGTTGAACTAATGCATCTATGAAAGCTGCTGTAGTTCATTTAACAGTGTGTAAATTTAACCCCTCAAAACACATAGACAGTTTGTAATATAGTATCTGCTTCATAAACAAAAGCAAAAATAACTTCCACTAGGACATATTACCCACAGTCACATTTAAAATAAACCTCAAACATGGATGTGTTTTCACTAATTTCTGTGACCTAAGAAATGTTGCCCTTTCTCATTCATACCTCAATAAGCTTTATCACCAGCATCATCAAATAGCTGCATAAGAAACTGTGAAACAAAATTCTGAAATAAAATAGTAGCTCTGTTCAGCTTTCTTGGCTGTTAAAAACGTATTCATGAAAGTCAGGAAGAGGAAGGGCAAGCAGGTTTAAGTGTGACATATCCTCCTTTCTGGTCAAGGGACAATGCAATTATTTCCTGCCCTAGACAGAAGACAGATTACAAAGGGCCAATCTTTCCATAAAGATTGTAGTGGTTAATACAAATTATACAGGTTAATACATCATAAGAAAAATAATTTAATTTACATTACAGCCCTTTTTTACTTGCTAGTCAATTACAAAGCAGCTATGAATGATTAAGTTATTACAGAACACATGAAAATAAAATAATACTGAAGTGTAATCAAACTAGAGAAATCTAAGAAATAATGCCTGTATACATGAACTTGTAAGTTGATAGGAGTTTCTAAAAGCCAACTGCACCACTGGAAGTTCAAGCATGTACGGTAATATACAGTGAGATTCCATGCTCATACAACAGACATCAAAATGAAGATTTTTTATATAGTTGAGTTCTCCATCCTCAGAAAACAAGAAGTTACTTAGACTCCAGCCTTGCAACACTTTCTGGCACAATAGTAGAAAACCTGCAATCCTACACTTCATATATATCTTTCATACACTGCTGGGCTAGCAACAGCATTTAGAACCTGTCCCTTTGAATCTGGTGTGAGCTGCTGGGGAAAAGGCCACAAAAATAGCTACAGATTTTGTGGGGAATAAAATTAGACATACTAAAACAAAGCTGCTACCAGAGATCAGTAGCTGTCACTATGTATAAAGGTTTTATCCCATATCAGAATACAACAGAACTGTACTCAAATCTTACAATGTTCTTAATAACGTACAGATAATGCTATGTCAATAGAAGAAGAAGCAAGTATACAATTCAGTAAAAACAGGGCACGACTCGTCTAGTCCAACTGATTACCTGAGAGATTCTCTGCTCATAAATATGAGTGTGTTAAAATAAAAACAAAAGAACAAACCAACAAACAACAAAACACTGTATAATACAAAAGCTTAAATTTCTCTTTTTGGTGAATAAAGTAGCCACTGCTCTTAACTATTTTTACTTGGCAACAAAAGACAAAATCAGGTCATATGATGAACTTCCTGTATTGCCTGAAAAACAGAAAGCATAACTTCATATACCTGTCCTAATTTTATCCATTCAGTATTCTGAGTAAACAGATAATAATGACTTGATTATGAAGCAATTAATTAACATAAAAATGATTTTTTTTAATCACTGAAAGTCCACTAAAACTAAACAGCAGAATCAAAGTGTTATGGTCACATTTAAAAATGCCGATAACTTGCTTATTGAGCTAATTAAAACTTTAAAGTGGGGACATAAAATAATGCATAAAGCATGACAAAACAACTACTTGCTGCATCCTCTCTTATATTATCATAATTGTAAGTGTACCTTGAAAGAAGGACAAGATATAAATGATAGAAAAATACGATTATATGACAGAAAAAATATAAATTAGAATTAACCTAGAGAAACATGAGATTAGCACCTCCAGGTAACAGTAAAAATATTTTTTAAGTGTAACTATTTTTATATATGTGATATACTGATATATACAAAAATATGATAATATCTTTGAGATTAGGCATTAAATTATAGAGATCTCTTCTAACAGACCTTCGTTCTAAAGTCATCTCATTGAGAATGGGCTGGAAGTTGTTCTTTTAGTTATTTAATGACAGATGATAAAAGCAATTCATCCTATGCAGAATGGTTTAATTTTTTTTTTCTTTTTTTTTAATAAAGCTACTGGGCAAGACTTGGATACTACGGCTGTTTGAATCTTTAATGCTAACTGAACTGATTAATTACCATTACTGTCTGAAAACCTTTTTCATTAATACAACTTTTACTCACATAATTTAATACCTGTGTCAATAATATTTTTAAACACTTAATTTGTAGGGAAAAAAATAAATTATGAAAGAACTACATAGAAGATGATGACTCAATACAAATATTGGCTACCAAAACACTAAGCATGAACAAAATATCAAGAATAAACATGCAAACAGAAGTTTGCAATTTTTTTTTTTAAAACATCAGTATTCATATCTCTTCATTTTTGTTTCAAAAGAGCCAAAGAATTCTCTAAGATAAATTAAGCATAGTAAGGACAGCGGCACTCAACACCATGAAGGTACTGCCCCTGGCATTCCAAACAAAACAATGCTCACAGCTTTAAAAATACTGTATAATTTTAAAAACCTCCTATTTTAAAATAAAATACTGTATCCTATTTGGTGAGTGTTATAGACTAGAGAATATTTGAAAGATTACAGTCTTTTCAGTCACCAGCTTGGCATTGACTGATTTCCTAAGTAAATCAGTTTAAACTGATCAATGACGGCAGACACATATCTGAAGAATATTATGTCTTGCTTTGCCTTGCGCTTGCTTCTTTATCCAAGCTCACTTTTGCCTTGACTAAATCTCTGTAGTTGTCACTTGTGCTTGCATTTAATTCAACCCACAGTAAAATCATTCGTACTGAAACCACCACAGTCTATGTTTATTTATTCATGAAATGCTTAATATTGAAAACCAGGCACCACAAGACAGAAACATGCATGTGAACTTTTCTAGGGATCACGAACACTTTATCATTAATCTCCAAAACAAGATTTAAAGAGACAAAACCACATCCAAGTAATTCTCCGTCCTTCTAGAGGTGTGACCTGCAGATGAATCAACAATCTCCAGTCAACAGAACAGAAAGAAAACAGACACATCTGCTACTTTCAGCAGTTTGCCTGACCTGTAGCAATCCCAGATCACCTACAACATTAATAACGCAGTACCCCTTCCACACCTATTTCAGCATCTAAACTGATTATTTTCACATACATTTATGGGCAGCAATACATAGCAAGAATTGTCTCACTACAGCCCTTCCAGTGGTGAGAATCAGAGAAACAGAAACAGGACACAAGGCAATAACCTGTCAGGGGGTCAATATCAAGGGATAGTACATGAAGCATCAATAATGGAGAAAAAATTTTAAGACAAGGAGTAAATCTGACATGCCTCAAGTATGTACTGAAATAACTTTGTATTTCTTAGTGTGATCTTCTCCAACAAGTAACTACATGTGTCCTCAAAACTTGTTAAGGATTGCAGATCAATTAAATAACTAACTTCGTAAATTCTGTCATTAAAGCATTAACCATAAACTATCTCAGGTTTCACATTCCTTCTTAACACAATGCTTCCTCTAGCATGCATTTCTTTCACACATCGTGAGCACCCCACAGAATACAGTATGTCTAATAGTAACAAATAATGCAAGAGCCAATTGGCTGAAACTTTTAAAAGGCAGTTTTGTACCCACGCCGTATGCAGAGAACAACTTTTCCAAGACATCTAAATAACTCTAAGTTCATACTTACTGATTCTGTACAGGGAAACCACTCTCAGTACATCATGCAACTTGATGTTGCATGATTTTCCTTAATTTGGGCTGAACACTTCTATGAATTGTATTTTTCAGCATGGAGAAGGAGATTTTATTTAAATTTCCAAATATATTTAGAGATATGTCTAGATAGAGATACAATCATATATAAACATAAATCTCAAATTATTTTGTCTGATTTATTTAAAATGCAATTATGTCTTAAAATTAACTATGAATATGTGATGTAAATCAAGAGCAAAGATTACTATAAACTACTAACTACACTACAAATGATGAGAAAATGTTGGTTTATGCATTCAGATAAAACCAATGCTCATCCAAATATAGCTTTCCAAACACTACCAGCAAAGAAAAAACCCCTCATGCTTTAAACTGTTTTCTAATAAAATGTAAATAGTAGGAATCCAATTAAATGCATATTGAGTTCTGTGAATACTTCGGTATGTATAAATATAGCATATCTTCCTAATTCACAAATAAAAAAAAAATAGGTGCCATCTACACAGTACAATGCAGTGCTGTGCAGATGCAGATAACACTCCTTCGTAGGACAAATCGGCCACGGTGAGGGCTGCATTAACGTAGGATGTGACCTAGCTTACTGCACTGTGTCACATAAACACAGATTTCTCAAACTCTTAGGTACAAATTGTCATGCTTTGATGACTAGTACCCAAAGAGAGACATGAGGTGAAAAAGGGGGAGAGAGAGAAAGGGGAAAAAAGAGAAAAGGGAAAAGAGAGAGGAGGAAGGAGTCGAGGAGAAACAGGAGAAGTGAGTGAGGGAGTTTGTATGGTATGAAAACGGAACAGGGAAGGTTGACAGCTGTAGTAGCAATATATATTTGATAGATTTAATATCCTACTAACAACTGCATGACTCAAGATTTCTGATTACAAACTACTTAGACAATTTTCATGCTCCACTACATTTATTTTCCAAAAATTATTCTTACACACCCTCTCAGAAGTAACTGACAACAAAACTTCTATTAATCACATCCTTGCCCTTTTTGGTTATGGAGTTAAACTCTATATTTTACATATGACAAAATGCTACAAATATTTTTCCACTTTTCTTGTAATTCAGATCATGCCCAGAAGCACTTGGGAGTTCATTGGGAAACTGTGATTAATTAAAAATAATTTATTTCTCAAGATACTATAATGTAAAACCAATTTGTTATTTCAACATCGTTTTCTTTCTAAATACACACAATTTTTTACGCCCTCTGCAGACTAAAGCAGACAGAAAGGACAGAGATTTTTTCTTCTTGTTTTGGTAAAGACAATAGCAAACAGGACAAAGATCATTAGAATAACTTATTACAGACTATTAAAGAGTCAACAGCATGATGCAAGTGAATCTCATTCAGCATTGTATTAACTAAGACTGAGATGTGTGAGGCACAAAAGGCAACTTTTATTGTTGTTTCACACTGCCTTCCGGACAGTCATTTCCAAAATGGACAAAATCAGATCTAGAAAGATTCTTAGCAATTAAATGACAGGTTGAAGGTACTGGTTTTTGGGTGGTCTGATAAAAAGGCTAAGATGGAAACATATAACAACAGATTTCCAGTATGTCGAATGTAGCTCTTAAAAAATGTGATGATATATTGTTCTCTGTGATCTGTTAGAAATCACTAGTAGCAAAGACTAATTTGCTTGTGTTCCCCCATGTTACTGTCAGAATAGTTAAGTACTAAACCAGGTTTTCTAGGAAGTAGCATAGTATAGGAAGTTAGGCATAGTTTTGTGATGCATATTCCTGGTACATTTGATAATTGCCTCAGAACAGAGGATGAATTTAAAATAAATGATTAGGCTTCCAGATTTACATTTTTATGATCCCATAATTTTCATAAAGACTTCTAATTTCATCTCTCAAAACTTGGTAACTGCTTTCTGCCTTCCTTTCCTTATAAAGCAAAATGACACATGGGAGCAAAAGCTGTTTTGTAAAACACCAACATGTAACATATTCATTTCCAGATAAACTTCATGAACAGAAGTTTCATGAACAGCACCTCATCTTCCATTAGTTATCATGGAGATCATCAAACTAAAATTATCACAATTTCCTTTTTTTCCCCCATAGTTTTCCCCACTGTATTCCAAAGTCTATTACATGTACATAACGGTACAAAATTATATCAGGTAACTAGCATGACGTATAACATCATGCTAACTTTGAGGCAAAAGATTATACTTAAATTTTTTATGCTCCTGTTTTATTTGCAGTGGAAAACTGCAATAAACTAAGACTTTCAATATTCAATTTTAGAAGTGATGACTCTTTATATGTTGTCGTTTCAGGAGCTATTTTTTTCAAGTGCATTTAACATCTGAAAAACCTTATATTGTTTAAATTCAGGAAAGACAGTTCAAATCTGTGGATATTGTTGTCCTTTAGACACTAAAGGAAAATTAAAAATTAGTGTATCTGTTTTTAAAGAAGTAAATATTCTCCAACATTGAAGTATCTGGAAACATGTAATAAACTGAAACAGGAATCCATTTATGTTAAAAAGTTAAAGCTTTGTATATTTAAATATTATATGAAAAATCAGATAATGGTCAAAACTAGAAGTAACTGCACCAAACTGCAAATGCTTTATTGAATGAGTTAGATTGAAGCCTTTCTTTTACCAGTTGACAGATATTCATTAAACAACACACAGAGATCTGTTATACCATTGTAGCTGAGTCAGAATTTGGGACCGTGCTAGTAAACCATAATCAATTCCTAATTAACATAAAAGACCTGATATACACGATGGCTTGAGCTGATCATAACTTGTCATGATCCCAGACTGGAGGAGATACATGCAAGAACTAAAACACACATACCCACCTCTTTACCAGCTACTGCTTCTCATTTGAACAGCTTGCAATCCAATTCAGCATGCTCTGTTTCCAGCTCAGTTAAAACGAAGTAATCTCACAGATTCTTGTTTCCCTGTCCTAGAAAATCCTTGAAGCCACTTTGTTCTCAGTAATTTTTTTTCTCTAAAAGTTTTGAACACCCCTTGGCACTGGGATTTCAGTGACCATATCCTTTGATGCCTTCTCTTCTAATTTTCTTTTACTGGTGGTTCCTATTTCTAATTCTTTGTCATTTTGTCCTCTGTTCTTGAGTAAATTCATTCACATGCTGATGATTCTCAAACTTCCTTCTGCACTCTGTTTCTTTCTTCTCTGCTAGCTTGTTTTGCAAAACAGAAGTCTGAATCTACAGAAATATTATTCAAGGGAGATAACAATACTTTATTCTGCACAATTTCCTCATTATTTAAGGTCAGAGGTTTTAAATCAGTGTCATGTCCTCCCTGTGTCTATCCATACAATCTATAAAAATGTTTCAGTTGCTTGTTTGGCACCAATCCCAACTAATTATTTCAAAACACACATTCTACAACAAACAACTTTCTGCCAAAATGTATTGTCCTTCAAAACAAGCCTCCTCATAATTTTAGTCTGCTTTGTCTTTTAAAAATCTTATGATTTAGCCTAGATGTTGAATAGGTCTTAAAAATAATAGTCCCTTTTTTACTAGCAGCATTGTGTACTATGCCTTTTTTGTATTTCTTTCCTTCAGCTATCACCATTCTCTCCTGTATCCTCCTGTATGTATGCAACAACAACTTCATACCAGTATGCCAAGCAGCCAAACTCTTCTATTTTCACCACCTCCCAGAAACTGCCAGTGTATGCATAGCACACTAAATGTATTAACTCTATTCTGGCGGAAAAGGTACTCTAAAATTGCCCAGTCCACAAAGAACTCTACCCCCATTTTCTTTTGTCCTGACTCATCTAAGGTCCATCAACCTCTGGGTACACAGGCCTCCTCTTTCAGAAGACAGTAACAGTGCCTCCTCCCATCTTCTCCAGCAAGATGCCACCAGCGAAACAAAAATAGCAGAAGAGCTGTCCCTGCAGTTAGCGTAAATGTGAAGTAGCAAACAGCATCTGTCGTTTACTCCTTCTCCAACATCACGCATCTGCCTCTTGCAGCAACTTCTGCTCTTGCAAGGCAGGTAAGTGAGGATGGCAGAAGCAAAGAAGAGGCAATATGAGGCAATGTAAAAAGGTGCTCTCCTCAGTAAGCAGGCTTGCTTTTCAGAAGTATCTGTTCCATAGTGAGTTAGTGTACTTCACGCATTGGTTCGATTGAGACAAAGATTTTAAAGGCTGGAATAAAATCTTTTCTGCCTTGTACAGCTTTGAGCAAATTGCCAGCACTTAAATAATTAATAACAACAACAATAATAACAACAAACAATGATAAGTGCACTCTATGGATACTGAATATCTTCACAGGGTTCCCTAGAAGTCATTAGGTGTCCTTTCCCATAAATACTTAATAAAGATTTCATTTCCAGGCACTTCCAGTGTCTAAAATGTTCTCCTGAAAAGCCTGTGAAAGCACACGATTGTTAAGTGAAGACCAAAGAGAGATATTACTTCTGTGCTTTACAAAGTTTGAGCACTTTATGTCAAATGATACATGCTGTTATTATAGCTCTGTCTTGAGTAATGGTTTTAATTTTGTATTTCATCAAAGGAGACAGACCATTGCACTGCGAGTATAGGGTTAGAAGTGACTTATCTGGTTAATATTTTAGACGGAGGTAACCATACTGCAGCTTCGACATTAAAAGTGTAAGTTGGTGTACCCAGATGTACAATTAAAAGAAGAGACCATGAGGTGGCCTTTAACCAATATTATTTTTAACAATAACTCTGGGGATGAAAAGTCAATCCCATGGAAGCCAGAGGCAAAATCAATATTTTACTGTTCTACAGAAACACATTCAACACAAAATGCATCTGTAACTTCTGTGGCATATCTGAGAAACGCGTACAACCTTTGGGGCAGATTCCCTTAATGGCAGAGAAAATGCTATTATTCTATTTTTCTTTTTTTATTGCTATACATAAGTGCCACATACCTATGAGACAGTTGTTTAAGAAATTCCAAGGATACCTGAAGCATTATAAATTTAATAACTCCAGAAATAAATTATTTTTATTTTTAACCTCAATGTGCGTAAAAAATTAAAGGTTTGAAGGTAGTGTCTCTGAAGGCATTACTGAATACAAAATTATGTTACAGTACAAATTAAATGAAACTACATAGTTAATATCACTGCCATAATTATATTCTTTTTATTACTGTGCACCTATGGCACACAATAATAGTAATAAACACAGGGACTCTGCCCTCTATCACCCCATTTACTATAATTTAAATAATTTTTTAAAACTTTTTTTTCCTGTTTCAGTCTAGTCCTGTTGCATGAGCACCACAACCCACTAAGAGTCTCAGTGTGGATCCCCTTCAAGGCACAGCTTTAGCTCTGGAAGCTTTAATGATGGATAAAAGGAAGACTGCTCCCTATAGTACTGTTCCGTAGAAACTCTAAAGACTGCCTTAGCACCAGACAGGCACGACATTGACCTGGGGAGGTTCTCTCACACAGGCAGGAGCTATTAGGAGAAGCTCATCACAAAGCGGAGGAAAGGAGGTGAGACTGGAATCACAGCTCTGAAGCCCTGGAAAGGGGGAGGCTGCAGTACCTGTGTACAGTACCATAGTATCAGGACTATGTTGTACCAGCCTCCCTGCCTATGCTGACAGCACCTTGGGACACTTCTGTTTCTTCACCAACAGCATCATTGAACTTGATGTTCTCCATTCAAGCTTAATACAAATTATTATAGCTTAATGAGGTAACATTAGTTACCTAACGGCCTTAGTTCCCAGGGTCGTTTCATCTCCTCACATACACAAACATATAGTTACATTAGAATACATTTAAGTTAAAGAGCAATTCCTCTTGTGCCCTTGTGTCCATCCGTACATTTTACCCTAACCTATCTATCAGATCCAACATTCAAATTTTATGCTCCCCAGACCAAACACCTGACCTCTTTAAGGCTAACAATAAACTTAGAAGCGGTACAAAATAACAACATAAAAATACTGTACCTGTCTTGAAAGTAAGAAAAAATGGTTCTGGAAAGGAAAAGACAGTGATGATACATTTATACCTCCAGATAAACCTCACTGTCCTTGTTGACCGTAGTGGGGAAATTTGAACTGGCACAAGCGTCCCAGTGTACCAGTTCATTCCCATTAGTCTCTGTCTTTATCCTCATCACAAGCGTGGAAGCAGTGTCACTGTAACCCCAGCACCTCAGCTGCCACTGCAAGTCCAGGGAGCTGGGGAAAATCAGCCTGTGGCACGGTATCCCCTTGCTGTGCCAAAAGCACTTCTCCCTCCTGGTGGTCCTGGGTTGCTGCACCACAACCGCTGCAGGAGGTGATGCAGGAAGGGGTCCTGTTCTGCATCCTGCAGCAGGAGCTTTGCTCTCCTAGGCTGCAAAACTGCTGTCCAGCTTTTAACAACCCCTCCTGTCTTACTAGTGACCATCTCAAGCTCTCTGTCTGGGAAGTGGTTTCTCTGAGAGGGATGCTGTCAGCAACAGACAAAAAGTTCCTTCAGAAAGTAGGTAGTAGAAATATGTTGAACCACTGGCAGTCTGCTGGACACTTTAAAATTCCTGCTTGTGTACATCCATACAAGAACATACAGTGTATATACACATAGACACTTTTTTTTTGTCCTTTTCAGTATTTTTAAAATGTAAACCAGTCTAAATTTTAACTTTAAATGAATTTTTAAAATCCAGCCTTTGTAATCTCCAATTCCTAATTTCACAATGCTTAACAAGATGGAGCTTGTATTATCTTAAATAGCACCACAGAAAAATACTATGCTGTAACTGAGTTACTGTTTGAAACATACATACATATAACTTTGTTAGTAAACACTTACTGGACCAGTGTTCAGCCATATTGACTGGTTTGTTGGACAGATCAGTTTTATTGTGTGACTAAGGCACATATAATGGTTTTATTTAATTTATAATTTAATTCTATGCTTTATAATACATAAAAGATCCTGAAGATACCCTTTTCGGTAACATAAAGAGCCTCTAAATTCAAGTAGAATGACACCCACTTATTTCAGTCCTGTATTATGCAATGGCAGAAACCCTTCAATAATTAACAATTTCCACTTAAGAACAACTGGTTTGTATCTGGATACAAATGACAAAAATATTCCTGTAGATAAGTACCTTAAAAGAATATATTTAAAGATTAGGGAGGAATATTCTTTTACAGAAGTATTTTAAATTTAAAACCCAAATAGCATTTAACTCCAGGACATTATTTAATAAAGATATGATGTTTAACCTGAAAGCAATTAAATATAGGTTATGTAAGAATTTAAGTTTTGCACTATAATAAAACTCTGGTAAAATAATCACTGAGTGCACTAAGTTAGGACAAGAAATGACAGTAGAAATTTTACTATGAATTCATCTGGGGAAAAAATATTATCTACAATCTCTTAACTGAAAAAATACTTATTTTATTATTTAGGAAGTAATTATTATATTTACTCCCACATGAAAAACAAAATGCATTAACACACAAATTATGTTAAAGATGAATAATGCCTTTCTTATGGAAATGCAAATTTACCACACCTCACTAATGCTGGAATCAAAAGGAGCTTCCTAGCTGTATTTTCACCATATTAGGGCCATCTGACACAGTTATTTAATTAGTGTTTAAGATAGATTCCATTAGCAAGACCAACTTCATCAACAACTCTCTGCTAACTTGAGTAAGCTGCTTTATTTACTTAAAGTTAATCACATACTAATATAAACTATTAATTACTGATTTTTCACTGGTTATAAAGAACACAAGAGACCAATGATTACAAATATGTGTGTAGTAAGCTATGGTATTGTCTTATGCTGTATGTCAAATAGGTTTAAAAGCACACAGAAAATTATGACAGTTACTGTGGACATAAATGCTTTTTTTTTCTGAACTAAAATATTTTGATCTTATAAGATAATAATTAATTTCCACGTTCTGAAAATATTTAATGTTACTGTGGGGGGGGGGGGGGGGGGGTGGGGAGGTGGGGGGGGTAGGAATAGAAACACTAGCTATAATGAGGACTATTCAGTTGAAACCTTCTGAAACACAGAATCAGCCTGGACAAGGACTTTGCTAGAGAGCAACATCACAAATAAGTTTGTTTATGAGAAGGATCATCTGAATTAGGAAAGGAGACTTCAGTCAACTGCAGAAGAGAACAGACAATTCTCAAATGTTTTCTAAAGTGCTTGTGGCTCTGTTTGACAAAGGAGGCAACTGGAACTCAGACTTTTTAGCACACATTTTAACTAGAGGGCTGAGAATGTGAAGTCGGAGACAACTTTATGAATGTGATTATCAAATAAGAGGCCAAATGAAAGTCACTATGAACCGGTTATATTCCAAGTATATCAAGTCTTGAACTAACTGTTCTGTTTTCTTTGTATGTTTCCTTCTTTCTTTCCAGTCATTAGGGAAACTAAACTATTGGTCAAACAAGCACAGAATGCAGAAGAATTGCAAAAATAAGCCAATGTGAATAAATGATAACTCTTCTGTGATGTTGAACTCAAAAGTGATTAAATAAAAGTGGATCTTGTATCAAACAATTAATCATAACAGACCGAATATTTAGGAACGAAACCAGAAAGGATAGAGTATAAGCTAAAACAAAACCAAAAAGAGACAAAGAACAGAAATTATGCTGCAAGTGTGCTCAGTAGTTACAGGAAGAGTGGGGAAAGGGTTGCTAGATGATTCAGTATCAAAGGAAATCTGTCAACACACGATGCTGAAAGACCAGTTAAATGTCCTGTTTACTTCAGGCTTCAGAAAAGGAATCACCTATGACCATATGGTTAACTAAATTACAATAACAAAGCCTCAGACTAATCTGGACAATGGACTAAAATGTGTGCTCTTTAAATCAAAAAGTGGTTTGGATGACTGAATTAGAATTCAGAATGATAACAAGCAGTTATAGAAGGTATTAAAAGACATAATGAAATTCAATGAAGACAAGTGAAAGGTCCTCTGTTTAGGAACAGTCAAATCTACATAGCTCCCATAATTACTCTTAAATCCACTACAGAATTATCAACAGAGCAAATACAGAGTAGGGAGTAACTTAAGAGAAAAAAAAAACCAACCCTGTAAACTATAATTTGTCATAAAGTAAAGATTAACGAATACTAGGACATTGTTGTAAAACGGGCAATCATCATGTAAGATTGTATAAACTTGTGTATAAGACTTGTCAACTAATTCTTCCTCTTTATTCACTACATAAAAAGTATCATACCAAATTTGGAACCATGCACTTCAAGAAAGTTGTGGCCACATTGCTCCAGAGATGAGACAAAAGCAGGAAGAGTGATCAAAAGTCTAGAAATTGTGATCTGCAAGGACTGAAACTGGAGTTTTTTGGGAAGAGGTGACTTAAATACACTCATCTGCTCCAAGTCCTGCAAACAAGAACAGGATATACACTCTGCTTGTGATCAATGGTGAGGTGGCCTTGAGTTGAAGTAAGAAATATTCAGTTTAAATGTTAACATAAGCTTTCCACTGGTGAGAAAACAAGACACTACAATAGATTATCTAGGAATAAGGTGAAATCTTCAAGGAGGGAACTTTTAAGAATGTGACGGATCCAGATACACCAGGATACTTCCAACCAGAGATGCTTTTCAAGCCTCATTTTTCTATGGGTCTGTGGCAGCTTATATGTGTGTGGCTCTGAAAATGTCTGAATAGCAACCACTGTAACAATCTGGATGATTTCACAGGGTATAGAACCTTATGCTACTTCCAAGAAGGTGTCAGTGCTTTGGCCTCCACCAGTTCACATTTGTAAAAGACTTTCAGGGTCACTGTATTATGCTGGAAAAATTATAAGATGTGTAGAAGCACACCAGTGTTTTTGTTTTTGTTGTTGTTGTTTGTTTGTCATGTTGCTGTAGCACAAAGTTTAGGAAGTAGAGGAGGAAAGGAAGAAAGAATTCAACAGAAAAACGTGAGGCAGACAAGAGGTGAGTAATACAGTAAGCTATAAAATGGCAGAAAACCCACTGTAAACAGGCCTTTCTTTTCCTTACAACAGAAATTTGAAATGTACTAACGTTTCATTTTATGTACCATATGAGAAGGTATTGAATGAGCATCTAGATTATTTTAGCACTATCTCACATCACAAACTAAAAATTATAGATATGCCAGGCTTTCATGCAGTGTCAACATAATGACAGAATGCGCAGCTACAGTTAAGGCAGAGACACAACTGTGTACATCTCAACTGACTCCAATTTCCCTACCACCTGGTCTCTTTAGCCTCACCAAAGGAAAACTGTCTAAGCATTAACATGAGCTCCCCAATCCTTCCAACCCGTAGGTCTGAATTTGCCTTCAGAACAAGTCCCTAAATCATATCAGAGCCCAACAGTCAGTCTCACCCAATGGTTACTACTCCCAAACCTCCTTTGTCCTGCCTTTCATTCCCTGATAACCAACCTATCCAGTGTAGAGCACCCAGTACTTGTGTTAATGTCACCCTTATTTTTGCCTGCTCATACACTATAGCTGCAGATCCCAAGCTCCCACTGTCCACTGGCCTCAAATGTGGTCTTCTCATGGATTACTGAAGCTACTGAGTTTGTCCCTAAGCCTGTCCATAAGATTACTTCTCCATTCAGAGGAGACAA
Source organism: Nesoenas mayeri (assembly GCF_963082525.1). NCBI lineage: Eukaryota > Metazoa > Chordata > Aves > Columbiformes > Columbidae > Nesoenas > Nesoenas mayeri. The sequence continues at coordinate 41,119,190 of NC_137542.1, forward strand.
AGGCTAAACTTAAAAAATTATGTTCAGGCTGATTGATAGGGCTCAGATTATGCTCAAGCATAAAAACCAGTTCTTGTAAAAGACACAAAATATTTCCATTTTCTCTGAATTATCCATTATTCCATGCCTCCTGTTAAAGGATGAACTCAAACTTCCCTAGGTTCTTCTTTTTTTTTTCTACTTAATCAACAGAGAAGTATTTCATCTCTTGCCCTCAAATAGTTATAATTCATTTTGTACTTCAGCCTTTCTTCAACAACACATAAATCCAAGCTAAAAATAGCTGCAGGGATAAAACACTGATGATTTGGCTGTTCTCAATAGGTTTTATTTGGGAAACCAACACAATGAGGTACATCAGTGGTGCAGTGGAGGGTGCATTAGAATATGCTCTACTTTTTATAATACAGAAGTACAACAGTAGTTGGCTGAAGAAGACCAGCATGGTGCTGTGATGCTAAAGTATGAAAAATGAGCTGTTTCATTATACAACATCTTGTAAGACCACCCTTTAAAAAGGACATGCAGAGTGTCCAGAAAATGTTAACATGAACGCTAGAGAATTTATCTGGAAATTAGGAGGTCAGAACAAGCTTTCAGAGTCACATACACTTTGTTTTAAAAGCAGCATCATAAATTGGACTTGATTAGTCAGGCCTTGCTCAGTTATCTTGTGAAAAATCTCTCAAAAAGATTATGTCAAAATGTGGGAGCACAGCAGGGATCTGAACTGTAATAAAAGCAGCTTCTCATCAAGAATCCTCAGAAAGCATTATGGATAGATGGCTTATAAAGCAGTAAGCTAGAACAGTAGAAATAAACCTTCAGATGAAGGGCTTCTGCATGTGACGATTATTTATATCGAGCTTTATAAAATGAAACAATGTCTTCATTAAGAAACTTTTGTTACGGTATAGTGCAGTAAATAAAAGTACTGAACAGGAAGACTGGTAAGTTATAAAAACACTATTTCTTAACAACTAATCATACATTAAGTTAGACTTGGTCTTTGTTGCTGCTTTCAGATACAGAAAAACAACTTTAAATTTGCAAAGAAAAGCTGTATTTGTATTATATGTTTTAGCAACAAGAAATCATGTTTGAATAATGTGAAATTTAAAAAGAATACTTTTTATGACCTCTGTTTTTCAAAATTCATTAGTATTTTGGCTGCCCTGTAAACACAATGGAAAAAGATGTAATAATGACTTTTTCAACAGGAGGTATTCAATACTGTTTGAACTTCAGAGGATCTCAGCAAATTCCCTGAAGAACTACCATTCAAAGTTTAGAGTAGTGATTTTTCTTTGATGAATTTCTAACAATTAAAAGATGACAGAAAGTAAGATTGAACTTGTCATTTCTGACACAAAGGACTAAACCAACACACAAGCTCTACTTCTTGTCTGCAGTTTTAATCAGAGTCAAATGAAATACTGAAACAATCTGCTTCTTCTGGAATGCATTTTAGCTAATTGTTAAGAGCTTTATAATTTAGGACTTTTCTTTTTGCAGGGGACGTGGATAGGGGAAGGGTGAGGAATGAGATAAAACTCACAGCCTTCTCTCTCCTTCCTCTATTTTTTTCAGTCTTCCATGGGGAAATGACTAAGAGAACCCTGAGAGCATTTAAACATTGGAGCAGGTCTCCCAAAGGTGGTGGAATCTTTCCCAATGGAAATAAACAAGACCTGGCTTGACATGGCACTTGATAACTCAGCTAAGAAACATGGAATGTCCTGAGTTGGAAGGGACCCACAAAGACCACCGAGTCCAACTCCTGTCCCTGCATATGACAACCCCACAGTTCACACCATGTGTCTGAGGGTGTTGTCCAGTCTCTTCTTGAACACCGTCAGGCTTGTGGTTGTGACACCTCCCTGGGGAGCCTGTTCCAGTGCTCCACCACCCTCTGGGGGAAGAACTTCAGGAATGTCCAACCTAAACCTCCCCTGGCACATCCTCCTGCCATTCCCTTGGGTTCTGTTATTGGTGAATAAAGAGAAGAGATCAGTCCCTGCCCCTCCTCCTCCCCTTGTGAGGAAGCTGTAAACTGCAATGACTTCTCACCTGACTCTCCTCTTTTCCAGGCTGAATAAACCAAGTGACTTTAGATGCACCATATATGGCTTTCCGTCCAAATCCTTCACCAGCTTTGTAGCCCTCTTCAGGACACTCAGCAGTAGCTTAATATCCTTGTTATCCTGTGTTGCCCAGAACTGCACACAGGGCTCCAGGTGAGGCTGCACCAGTGCAGAGCAGAGCGGGACAATCACCTCCCTCACCCAGCTGGCAATGCTGTGCTGGATGCACACAGGACATGGGTGGCCGTCTTGGCTGCCAGGGCACACTGCTGTCTCATGTTCGAATTGCCGTAGACCAGAACCCCCAGATCCCTCTCCGCAGAGCTGCTCTCCAGCATCTCGTCCCCCAGTCTGTATGTACAGCCATGGTTACCGTGTCTCAGGTACAAAATCTGGCACTTGCCCTTGTTGAACTTCATGTGGTTGGTGATTGCCCAGTTCTCCAATTTGTCCAGATCCCTCTGCAGGGCCTCTCTGCCCTCGAGAGTGTCAACAGCTCCTCCCAATTTTATGTCATCAGTGAACTTAGTATTCCATCAAGTCCTGAGTCTAAGTCATTTATAAAGACATTGAAGAAAGTTGGCCCTAAAATGGATCCCTGTGGAACCCGCTAGTGACTGATCCCCAGCTTGACATAACCCCATTTACTAGAACCCTTTGAGCCTGGCTCGTCAGCCAATTGCTCACCCACTGCATTGCGTGTTTTCCCAGCTGTGTGCTGGACATCTTGTCCAGGAGGATACTGTGAGAGACAGTATCAAAGGCTTTACTGAAATCCAAAAAGATCACATCAACAGGCTTCCTTTGGTCAGCTAGGTGGGTAATCTTTTCAATAACTCCCAGAACAATATTCTCCATGATTCTGCCAGACACAGAAGTGAGACTGACTGGCGTGTAGTTTCTGGGGTCATCCCTGTTGCCCTTCTTGAGAACTGGAACAATATTCGCCAGCTTCCAGTAAACTGGGAGCTCTTCAGGTTCCCAAGAGTGTTGAAAAATCGAAGAGATCTTGCTATGACATCAGCCAGCTCTTTAGGCACCTTTGGATGAATCCCATCAGGCCCCATAGACTTGTAGGGCTCTAGCTGGAGTAGCAAATCCCGTACAAATTCTGGATTCATTGGGAGTTTATTATTCTCACAGCCATAGTTCTCTAGCCTAGGGATACTGGGGACCCCAAGTTCACCTTTGGTGCTGAAGACCAAGGTGAAGAAAGCATTAAACGTCTTGGCTCTGTCTATGTCCCTGTTTATGAAGTCACCATGCTCAACAAGTAATGGGCCAATGTTATTTCTAGTTTGCCTTTTGCCATTAATATATTTTTAAAAGCCCTTTTTATAGTCCCTCACAGTACCAGACAGCTTCAATTCTAATTGAGCTTTGGGCACATGATTTTCCTATCTACTGTGGCCAGCAGCATCTCTGTAGTCCTCCCATGACATCTGACCTTGCTTCCACTGATCATATACTTTCTTTCTTAGCTGTAGTTCAATAAGATGATCCCTGCCCAGCCAAGCTGGCTTTTTGCCTTGCCTGCTAGATTTCTGACATTTTGGAATTGCCTGGTGCTGCGCTTTTAGTAGGTGTTACTTAAAAAGTGACCAGCACTGCTAGACCCCAGCACTTTCAAAAGCTTCTTCCCAAGGTACCTTACTACACAGTTCTCTGAGCAACCTGAAGTCTGCTCTCCTCATATCCAGAGATGAGATCTTGCTGTCAGTTTTCCTCCTGTTAGCACAGATTTAAAACCTGACTGCTTCATGGTCACTGTGGCCAAGGGAGCCACCAATCATCACTTCACCCACAAGAACCCCTCTGTTAGTGAGCAGCACATCTAGGAAGGAATCTTTCCTGGTTGGTTCCCTTAGTACCTGTTCCAAGAAGTTATCTTCCAGATGCTTTAGGAATCTTCTGGAGCTGTTTGTACCAGCTGTGTGATATTCCCAGTTGACATCTGGCAAGTTGAAGTCCCTCATAAGGACAAGGGCAGATGACTTAGAGGCTTCACTTAGTTCCCTAGAGAATAACTCATCAGTGTCATTGTCCTGGCTGGGTGGCCTACAGTAGCCTTCCACAATGACATCGGCTTTACTTGTCTGTCCCTTTATCATTATCCAGAGGCTCTCAACTTTGCCATTACCAACTGCCAGCTCCATGCATTCCAGCTCTTCTGCTACATACAGTGACAGGCCCCGCTGCCTCTCCTACCTTGCCTGTCCCTCCCTTCTGGATAGCCTGTAGCTGTCCATCATGGCACACAGGACTCATCCCACCAGGTTTCACTAATGCCAATTATATCATATCCCTGTGAACAGGCCAAGGATTCTAGCTCATCTTGCTTTTTCCCCATGCTGCGTGCATTAGTGTAGAAGCACTTCAAGTGTGGTTGACTGTGCCCTTCACCTCATGGTGCAGGCTGAAGAATCTCATTGTGACGTAGCTCCTCTGGTGTTGCTGCGCCATCTCGTTTCTCATCATTTACTGGACTGGTACTGCCTCCTTCCCCTTTCCAATCTAGTTTAAAGCCCTATTGGTCAGCCCTGCTGGGCCATGAGCAAAAATTCTTTTCCCATAAGGATGACCCTGCTTTCCAAAGCAGGTGGGACCAGGTGATCCACACAGATCCTTGCAGACTTCTGAGATTCCAGTGGCCTTATGATTGAAAACTTCAGTTTATCCAGTTGCCATGGTTATCAAATGTACTATATTGAACAAGCTTGCAGAAAATGTTAAAATACGTAAAAGAAGAAAGTGCTACAGGTGTTGCTTCTGTATTTTAAAGTGTGAAATAATCAGGGATATTTTCCTGTTGCTTGGGTTTTTCAGTTAGACTGCTACACCTTATTCCGAGTCATACATTTGCTATGTTAGGGTAAATAAGGTCATTAGTTAAATAAGTGAATAGGTGAAAAGAGCATTAGCTCATGTACACATCTATACTATAACGTAACGAAACTGCAAAAGCTAAGAGTTTTGAATTTGTCTGAACAGCAGCAAGAAGGGATTGTAGAAAAAAAAATGAGCCACTGATTAACCAAGGACAGGCAACCAATCTTACATAAGGAATTCTGCATCAGCTGAGCAATTACTTTAATTCCAGCGGCTGTGGTCCAAATCTCTCTCTGGTTCTGTGAAATAACTGAAGGATGAGCTTCTGTTTGAACCTAAGATGGTCATACCTCAACTTGCTAGTGGGGAAAAGACAGAGTCATGAAGATAAGCGATTCCTGCACAGTAGAAAACTATCAAAATATGAAGTTTCCAAAGTATTTAATCAATCTGATATTTCTCTGTTAGGCTTGTACATAATTATTTTTGTTCTGAAGAGCTGATGAGGAACTATCTTTTAGTTACTGGCATTCCAGATTGATAAAAACTTCTGTAGTGTACTTTGTATGAGAAAACATTTAGTGACAAAACCTAGCATCTAATACAATGATTGGAACTACATAATCAACTCCTCCTGCTACTTGTTTGTATATACACAGGGATTTCATTGGTAATTGCATTAAGATTTGAGAATGATCAAGTGTTTGGTACATCCTATTACACAATAACGGGTGGTACCTTGTTTATCCCCCAGCTATAGCAACGGGTCCAATTTACACAACAATTACTCAGAAGTGATTTAAGAAAACTGAAGGAAGATTAATTAACCTCGCTCAAGAAACAGTCGTGTTCCCATAGTGTTGTTCACTTCAGCCTCATGCCCCAAGAGTAAACATCCAATTAAAATGTGAAGCCCAGATACTAAGATCAAGATTCTACAGTACATTTTTTTATACATGTAACAGAATAGATACGCCTCATTGTAAGCAAGCACTTCATGTCTGCTGCCCCACTGACGATGAAACAAAGAAATGTAGCCATTTTGAAAATAAATACCAAATTCTATTGGAAAAAAACCCTGAAAAGATGAACTAATTATCCTGCTAGTCAAGACCCAAGTCAATTTAATTTGAAAGATCATTACTAGCATGCAAAAGAAGCTTCAAAATTATTCTAGACACATTCAACTCTCTTTCTGGTATGTACATGCAAAGTTAATACAGAAGAGACAGTTTCAAACCAACGGCACATGGTTTAATGAAGTATTAAATAATACAGCCAATCCGTGACCTTGTTATTAAAGAGTTCTATTTCGTCAGAACAAGAGATGTTCGTTGTTTTGAAAGAACAAATGACAAGCCTGAACAAATTGAAACAGCATTCTGCAGCTTCTTAATAAGTGTTGCATTCACTTTGCATCTAAAAACATGCTGTCTCTTTTAGCATGCCTTTTTGTCCCCTAACAACATCTCTTAAAGCATACTCCACCAGGACTACTGTTTAAAGATGATAACTCCTTGTTTTCAGCTAATTTCACTGTATGACTATACATGCACTGTATGTTGGAATGTTGACTCTTTCACCACGTTGGCAATTTAAAAGATGGCAAAATTTTAACTTGTCTGTCCATTGTGCTACTTCTGTGCAACGAGCCAAAGAGTGTGAATGAATCTGTATCTGATAGCAGAAATGATAATATCTGCAATTACTTGAAGAAGTGCAGTATCAAAATTATATCTCATAGGAACTCCTCTGTTTACATATTCAGTATTGATGTTTAATTAAAAAGTGAAATATCAATTTAAAACAAAAAAAAAAAAACAAAGATTCCTTATAAAAATTTATTTTAGGAGTCAATTTCAAAGCACAATTAAGGCTAAGATACATGACAGGGATGGTTTGATTACTTACAAAAATATGTTTGCAATGAAAATGAAGTTATCTGGATTACTATTACAATCAAAATCGAAGTTCTATCAAGCTGAGGCATAGAAATGTACAGTTGGGATAAGCAAAGCAAAAAAAAAAAAGCCTGCCATATAACGATATGACAAAAACAAAAATGAAGTAAAGACTCCTGCAAACAGTTAAGTGTAATCTGAGACAAAACACCTAAGTTTTCCTTGAAATTAGTTAACAGTTTGGAGGAATATAGCTATAAAAGGGCAGTTCAATTGCTGTTAATATGCAGCCAATTCTAATCACTGTGAGTGCTGCTACTAAGTTAACTAAGGCTCTCAACTTGAAGAGTGCTCCATGTGAAAGGACTAGTATGGTTTCTTAAGAATCTTAGTATACAAGAAGTTCACTAGGAACTTTCTGAGAGTTAAGTTCTTAACTATCAGGACATCCACAGAGCAGCTGCTAATTTGGTTACCTGAACTAACTTCCCTCATCTTGTTTTCATTTGCACATTTGTTGCTATAATATATATTTACTCTATATTTCTAAAGCTGTGAGACACTTCATATATAATCAAAATTTCACTTTAGAAATTCCTGGCTTCTTAATAAATTACAGCCTATCCATTTAAACTAAGTTTTACTGGAAGTTTTTATTTAAAAATCTGAGTTGAAGATGCCTGAGTATTCATTCTGTGTCACAGAAAAGATTCTTTGCTGCACAACCTGGAAAAAAAAGAAATTTTAATAGCCAGGGTTTCTAAAATCAATTGTTACTAAGAGGAACATTACATCTTTTTTGCTACACATTTTTCTATTAAGTGGAAAAAATAACAAAAATAATCCGTAAGTGAGCTCCTGAAGTTCTGACCTTTACATTCAGTCTATATGCTAATCTTTCCTAGTTAGGAAGCAGTTCCCCAAACCATCAATATGTAACACTAAGCATAAGCCTGTTCGGAGATTCAAACAAGTAACTTTGTAAACATGAAAGTTTTCAAACTGATTTTTGTTTAAAAACATTTGAAAACTCATTGTTTTCAAGAATTTCAGCCTGCCATAGAATTTATCTTTCATATTCCTATATAGCTGCTTTCTTCTATGTTATCAATAAAAAACTAACAATGACCTTCCCCCTAGAAGGTTAAACTTCTAGCTTCTATTTGAAACGCTGGAGTGCCTTTTCTCAGTAGAAATGCTACATATACGTGCTGCCAGCAACGAGAAAGAATACACTATTGCTCTGACCCTTCATTAGTCAGAGGATCTTGGCAACAGCAAGAGTGCTTGTATACGATCTCTGCATGAAAAACTGTTTTCAAAGGTAACCTTGCCAAGGGCTACGTTCTGTCTTGGCAAAAGGAAGCAAACTTTACTTTTCCACCAATCAGTTCACTCTGCATGAGAAACAGGTGTTATGACAGGAAAAGGGGCTTGGAGCAGGAACAAAATAAAATTCTCTAAAAATAACTTTGGTTTAAAAAAAAAACCAGAGATAATAAGCCTGCAGGGCTTACATGTTTTTGCAAAATGCAAATCATGAAAACTGTTTAAGGGATTAAATGCTCTTTTTAAAAAATGACCGTGGAGATTATAATCATTAATTAAAATCATGTAAATAATATTCTGAAAGAACTCTTTCTTTTTATCTCATAGGTTTCAAATAGCCTAACGGTAAAAGGTTTAGTCTCAAAAGAGCTACTCTAATTAAAACTAAAAAAATAGTATAATTAATAAATCTGAGTAAGCCTGCAATCTCATCCACTTGCTATGACAATTTTTTAACAGAGAAATAAAATTATATTTTAAAGTATCATTATACGAGGTTACAATGGCCTATTTTCTCACATGTCCCATTATGTATTTTCAATCAATTTAATAAATGCTGTTAATAAAACCTTCTTGACTTGTGGTCAGTCATTACCTATATTCCTTAAAACTGTGCATTTGATAGCATTTCTTCTGCCCATATTGTAATAACTTCTGCCCTTCCCATGTAGTGATACATACTTGAAATAAACAAAAGACAGACTTCGTAAAAATAATTACAAAACAAAATATACTCATACAGCATGTGTATTGCCTCTATATTCCACAATTTCTCCAATGGAATACAGAGGTGGGATATTGCCCTTTCTACTCACTTTTTTTCAAACCCTCAAATTATTCTGGCAAAGGAGAGAGAGATCTCTCTTGTGTATCACACACTGAGGCTCAGTTAAGATGTTGTCTTTTTCATGGAAGGAAGACAGGAACTCACTTGCTCCCTGTTGAACTCAAAGTATGCTTTTAGGAGTCCTTACTGTACCTGTATAGACATATGACTGAATCTTTTTGCAAGAGGTACAGTAAACCAGAAGGTAAGAGAACATTTAATGATCTAACATCAATTGCACTGACACTAGAAGAAAAAATGTTTTCTAAAAATAAAGCATGAGAAGTTTGAATTATGTTAAAAACTATTTTCCTGTCTTGAAGTATATTGACAAACTGATTCTTTTAAAATCTGATTGATTTTGTTTTCCTGAATTTTACCAGAGTAATTGTTATCTTGAGGTGTTTCACTAGAGTAAGAATGATAACAAAATATTACTGATGGACTGGAATATATTTTAAAATGTATTTTAGAAGAAAAAATAAATAAATGCAGGTAACAACCACCTTTGACTTCAAATAAACCCATGAACATCTGAAACAAAACTAAGAAAAATTCAACCTATTTTTCCATTCATCCTGCTACTATATAGCAATTTGTTACTGTTACACTTCAAACAAATACAATCCAAATAATGCAAGTAAATAACGAAGTAAAAAAGCATGCTAGTTGTTCTTTTTCATTTTTTAAGTATCTGACATGGTAAGAAAAAATATGAAAGATGCAAATAGAACACACTGATAGAAGATGGTAAAAAATATTGCTTTGAATTTGAGTAGGAAACCCATTTGCAATTTATCTAAAAGCCACAAACACAATTTGTACTGCTATGTGCTCTTAAATTGTAAATCCTTGCTATATTGAGTGTTACTCTCTCTTCACATAACCCCCAATAATTAAAAGTCTAACAACTTTTAAATTCTAACAGGATTATTTTCATAACTTATTTTAAGTGCTGTACTGACAACTTAAAACATCTTCCAAAATAGCACTCTCGCTGCATTTTGATTTATTAGACTATGCAGAGAACTGTAACCCAAAAGGACATGTATATGTAACTGTAATAATGTTCAACAAGTTCTCAAATCCTAAACTTTGAAGATCTCTTTATTTTAAACTTCTCAGGGCGTACAGAAGTCTCATTGTAGAAGAGCAGGTAGCATGGAAAAAGCAAAGGCACCCTCTTAAAGTTAGTTTTATTTTAGATTGAAATGCTCGATAAGCTAACCCAGTTGAATTGTTTGCTGTAATCTAAATAAACATGAAATCAGATTGATTAGACAACATAGAAGAAGACACATGGTGCTCTTAAAATGAACATTTAAAATTCCATTTGTGCTTAATAACAAACCACAGATTATTAGATAAAGTGGAATGTCCAAACTACTCAGTACATTAGTATAATCTACTAACCCCTAAGTTCTGTGTTATAATCATGTAGGCAGCCCATATTATCAGAAATGGTGAGTAAATTAGAAGAAATATATAATGGTTTTGTAAGGAATTTAGTGTATTGTACTGCCAATCTGGAACTAGTCAGTAACAGACACTTATAAAAATTCCCTTGACTTATATCATTAAAGCACAAGGGTGATAAATTAACCTCTAATACTCAAATATGCTTTTCCCTCACCCATTATTCTGCATGAATTAAGTGCCATGAGACTATTGAGTTAAAAAAAAGACTCAAAACACATGGGAAATATACTCATGCATACACAAGTTAAAAGTATCTCTAGATTTTTTCAAACACAAAATGAATTACATACTCATCGGTCATTGTTTGAATCTTCTACAAAGACTGACGAATTATGAACTTGGTAAATAGTATGGGAAAATATGAGTAAAACCCAGTAATATCTGTACTACTTCTAAACAGTTTTATAAGAAAAAAAAAAAAAATCACAAAAATGACTGTTCTTCATTCCTAGGTGAACACATCAGTCACACCTTTTTCCACCATGCATGCAGAAGGATGGCCAACATTGAGTCTAATTTTTTTAAAAATTATAGTGCAACCAACACTTTTTTTTTAACTTCATGAAATTTTAAACTATCAGCTTAATCTCTCCAAATGCCATTTATAAACTTATGATTATAAAACCCTGTAAAAAAAAAAAAAAAAAAATAGTTTTCCATTCACTTTTAGAAAAACAAACTTTGCTTTTGAAAGGGAAGAAATTCACTAAAGAACTTAACTCTAGAAACTGTTTTGCCCACAAATAAGTAAATAATATAATATTCGAAGTCTGTAAAGAATGTTACTTTGTGTGATCAAGAACAATGCTGTCAATTAAAATTCCCCCCCCTAATATGCACTGCACTGATTCAACACTGCTAATTTTGCTTGATTCTAATTAAATAAATGTGTCAGAACAACTTTTGGTTGTACTTCATCTAATATAAAACAGGGGCATCGTAACTGAGTCTCAATCTTCTCATGCACAAACTATAGTGTAAAGGAAGATCACAGAGTTAGACACACAGAACACTCGTTCCTTCTTTCCATGGTATGTAGATTGTGAAAGCAACCTTACACAGGGGCAGTTCAATTGAAAAACAAAATAAAACAAAAAAACCCACAAAAAACCAGAGGGGGTTAAGCCACAGAAATTCTCAGTGCTACAATATCTTGAACTACTCATAATACAAAGCTTGGCAATAAATAACAAAATCACGTTGCTTTGGTGAACACTACTTTAAATGATATGAAGACATATTGGGTGAATGTTGAAGACAGGCCAAAGAGAGAAGTCTGCTGAAACATGCTGGGAATACAACATAGTGGAAAGGAAACTATCTAGGAGGTTCCTGCAGTGTGTGGAAGACAACTTGCTGACACAGCTGGTCAGTGAGCCAACTAGGGAAGGTGCGCCCACAACCTATTCATAAACAGAGAATGACTTGTAGGGGATGTAAGTGTCACGGGCCACCCTGGACACAGCAAACATGAAATGATCATGTTTTCTACTCTGGGAGAAGGAGGGCGGTCAACAGAACTGCTACCTTGGACTTGTAGAGGGCAAACTTGGGCCTGTTCAGGCGCCTGGTTGATAGAGTGCCTTGGGATGCAGTCCTGAAGGGCAAAGAAGTCCAAGAAGGCTGGTTGCTCCTCAAGAGCAAAATCTTAGAGGTGCGGGAGCAGGCTGTCCCCGTGTGCTGGAAGATGAGTTGGTGGAGTTGGAGATGACCGGCCTGGTTGAATGGCGATCTTTGGCTGGAACTCAGGAATAAAAGCAAAGTTTATAATCTTTGGAAGAAGGGGCAGGCAACTCAGGAGGACTACAAGGATGCTACAAAGTTCTGCAGGGAGAAAATTAGAAGGTCCAAAGCCCAACTAGAGCTGTGAGCCTGGATACTGCTGTAAAAGGCAACAAGAAATGTTTCTATAAATACATTAGCAACAAAAGGAGAGCTAAGGAGAATCTTCACTCTCTAGTGGAGGTGGGGAGAAACACAGTGACAGAAGACGAGGAAAAGGCTGAGGTACTAAATGGCTTCTTTGACTCAGTCTTTAACAGTACGATCAGTTGTGCTCAAGGTACCCAGTGTCCTGAGCCAGAAGACACAGATGGGAAGCAGAATGAAGCCCAAATATTCCAAGGGGAAATGGTTAGTGACCTGCTACACCACTTGGACACCCATGAGTCTATGGGACCAGATGGAATCCATCCAAGGACGCTGAGGGAGCTGGCGGAGGCAATCACTAAGCCACTTTCCATTATCTGTCAGGAGTTCTGGCAAATTAGGGAGGTCCAGGTTCAGTGGAAGTTACACCAAATGTGATGCTCATCTATAAGAAGTGCTGGAAGAAGGATCCAGGGAATTACAGGCCTGTCAGTCTGACTCCGGTGCCAGAGAAGATTATCAAGCAGATCATCTTGAGTGCCACAATGCAGCACATACATGACAACCAAGTGATCAGGCCCAGTCAGCATGGGTTTATGGAAGGCAGGTCTTGCTTGAGCAATGTGATCTCTTTCTATGACATGGTGACCCCTTTAGTGGACAAGGGAAAGGCTGTGGATATTGCAACCAAGACTTCAGTAAAGCCTTCAACACTATTTCCCACAGCATTCTCCTGGAGAAACCGGCTGCTCATGGCTTGGATGGCCATACTTTGTGCGATGGATAAAGAACTGGCTGGATGGAGAGGCCCAAAGAGAATGGACTCAAATCCAGTTGGCAGGCAGTCACAAGTGGTGTTCCCCAGCGCTCTGTACTGAGGCCAGTTCTGTTTAATCTCATTATCAATGATCGGGATGAGGGGACTGAATGCACCCTCAATAAGATGGCAGATGACACCAAGCTGGGTGGGAGTGTTGATCTGCTGGAGGGTAGGAAGGCCATACAGAAGCATCTGGACCAGACGGATCATTAGGCTGAGGCCAACTGTATGAGGTTTAACAAGGGCAAGTGCTGGGTCCTGCAATTGGGTCACAACAACCCCAGGCAGTGCTACAGTCTCAGGGAAGAGTGGCTGGAAACCTGCCTGGCAGAGAGGGATGAGGGGGTGTTGATCGACAGCCAGCTGGATATGAGCCAGCAGTGTGCTCAGGTGACCAAAAGGGCCAACAGCATGTTGGCTTGTATCAGGAACAGTGTGGCCAGCAGGACTAGGGAAGTGATCGTCCCCCTGTACTCAGCACTGGTGAGGTCACACCTTGAATACTGTGTTCAGTTTTGGGCCCCTCATCACTACAAGAAGCAATGTAGCTGTTGAAGGATCTGAAGCACAAGTCTTACGAGGAGTGGCTGAGGGAACTAGGACTCTTTCACTTAGAGAAAAGTCTGAGGGGAGACATCATTGCTCTCTACAATTATGTGAAAGGAGGTTGTAGCATGGAATGTGTTGGTCTCTTCTCCCAAGAAACAAGTGACAGGATGAAAGGAAACCACCTCTAGTTTCGCCAGGGGAGTTTTAGATTGGATTTAGGAAAAACTTCATCATGGAAAGGATTATTTGGCATTGCAACAAGGCTGTCCAGTGAATTGGTTGAGTCACCATCCCTGGAGGTGTTTGAAAGATGCATAGATGAGGTTCCTAGGGACAAGGTTTAGAGGCGGACTTGACAGTGTTAACAGTTGGACTCGATGAACTTAAAGGTCTTTTCCAACCAAAATGTTTCTACGGTATTTTAGAATGATCAAGGCAAGAGGAAAGCAGGACTTCAGTTCAATAGAATTTCAACTGTTTTTAATGTGATGTTGACCGTCTACAGTCTATGTAAGTCCTTCTACATACATTTCTTTCAATATTACAAACTTATTCAGTGAAATTCAAATAAATTTATGGCAAGAAATGAACTTGAAATCTGCAAGGTGCACTTTAGAAAGCAGTTGTGAGATGTTAAATTCATTGACGATTGCTAAAAGTGACTAATTATTTTCAATATGTAAAAAGAGGAAAACCGCAACTTTTTATTTGTTTGGATAATTGTTCAACTATTAGAATTTATACAGGAAGCACTGCAAGGCAAATCTATTTTTGCTCAAAGCAACAAAGTACAGCAACATTTCCTATGCAACTGAAAAATACTCTTGAGGCATGTAACAATATAAATGTATCTGTATGACTTCCAAGCCTCATCCATTTAGTAAGTCTCTGGAGAAGACATATTTGGCACATTTTGTAAAAGTGTATTTATTTCATGAAGAAGTAGTACTCTTTCTTATAAGAACAGTTGCTAAACATTCAAATTCCTTCCAACCATGAAGTTAGCTAGAGTTAAAATTTATGTATAGTAATGACTTAAGTTCCTTCAAATAACTTTAATATCTATTCTATGATCTGTGATCTAGGGAGTTCTGCGTGATCTGGTGAAGACTGACACTTTCCACTAACAGTTATACGATTGCAGAACCAGTAAATACAGCACTGAATCATATTTGACATGCACAGTAAAAGGTCTGTATCCATTAACTTGACTGTTTTTCTCAATTTTCTCTTACATTGCTCAGTTACTGAATTCAGGGGATAAGAGGAACGGTGCTGAAAATGTTCAAGAAGGAGAATTTTAGAAATGATAACCAGATCATTTTTCTTCACTTTAGACAATACATTCTCTCTCATATTCTTCTGTACTCATACAGCAAGACTTTGGTTAGAAGACAGTTCTTCGAATTTATTCTGAGGTGGGTTTTGAAGTGTGACTGCAAATGCAGGACTATTCAGGATATAAATGTGCTGAACATTACACCTTTAATTGCAAATTTGATTTTTACTGCAGAATTTGTAAGCACAATACCACCAACAGCCATAAATTTCTATGCTAGTTTGTAGTAGCAAATGTAGATAGTATAGTAAGTTTGTTCTTAAAGCTTTTGATGTGAATCGAATTCAATGGAACTGGATTGAGTTGAATTGAATTTAAAAATGCTACCAAATAAAGAGAGAGACTATGTCATCCTTATATCAACAACTTGTTTTGAGGCATAGCTGAAGGACAATGCATTTGAGAAACATTGGGAACTTTGCTTTAAACATTTAATTATTAATGAAGTATCACAGTCTAAAGACAAATAAATTCTATATGTGTACACAGACACAGTGTTCATCGGCTGAGACTTAATTTCCAAAAGACACACAGAGACTTCTCAGTGAACAATACTGATATTTAGCTCATCATACTGAGACACTGGTTGTGCCAACACACTTGAGCCTTTCCATGTTCCACTATTAATTACAACACATACCAGCATTCTCTGGTTCCTGCCAAGCTTCAGACAGAGCCCATTCCGTGCAAGCTGAATGCTAGGTCCACTCAAAGGAGCTCAAGGAGTGCATGAGACAGTGTTTTGTATGCAGAGCTCAGCTGCTGGCATAATGTGCTAATGTAGTACTGCTCCCAGTTAATTCTTCTGATTTATGAAGTGGCTTTTGAACTACATCAAGTTACTTTTCTCTCAAACTTCAGTATTACTCAGCATAAGTGAGGAAATACTTAATTACTAAATGAGAAAATGGAAGTCTTACCCTAAAAAATTTACTTTTAACTTGCTCCACAGTACAGAACAGGCTGTGGAAAATGAAACCACATATACTATCAGGACAAATTTAAAAGAAATTGAAGTTACATATACTATAGTATATAGAGAGTATGATATATAGTTTTTTTGTGATCTAGAGAAGACTGACAGTTTAATTCCTTTTTATTTCAAAAATATATTCCTGGTATATGAAAGGGATATATGTAATATCCACACTAGACGTCTCAGCCCAGCCCCAAAGTTTGCACCAAATCATTTCTATATTATTGACTGGAGAAATGGGATAATAAAAATCCCATGCAGCAGCGTGCACAGCAATCTGACTAACCTATAAGTTCTGAAACTATATTTATTGGGTAGAAACGAGAAATAGAGCTAAGAGGTACCACCAGTAACCTATCAATGAATTGTGCCTGCTTATAGCTCAGCTCCAAATTACAGTCTGTCCTAAGCAATTATTTGGAATGTCCAGACATTCGGTTTTCCATGGAAATTCTCCGTTTTAGTCTAAACCTAAAAAATTCTTTTGCAATATCAAACTAATATAATTCAAAGGAGGCTTGAAGTTGTCCTTGGCAAATTCAGTTCATGAGTGGATTAGAACATTCAGTATAGATTATGTTGATACATGTCAGTAAGACTTGAAAAATGAGAACAAAACTAAGGCAATGTGAGGAACTTGAGTAGTTTTTAAAAGTCTGGGATATCTAAATACGTCAACTTGAAACACTCATACTTTAGCTGAATCCAAAGCCACTGCTTGTTAGCATCCCATTTCTGGAAAAAGCCTCAGATTTGTACAGATATGAAATGTAACTACAAGTAATCTATCTTACAGATTGGGCCTTGAAAGTTCTCTAAGTCAGAAATGGTTGGGAAAGATGACGCCATGCCTAAATTTCTACATCAGAGTATTTTATGTAGAAGATCTGCTGATGACAGCATCCTAACTGAATTCTTCATCTCCTTTGCTCTCTTAAAAAAAATTATAACAAAAAATAACAAAGATGAAAGAATTTTACAATTAATCAAATGGTATGACTGAAATAAAAAAGATTGTCCATTTCACATTTCAGAAGGGCAAAGTTTCATTAAGTTCACGTCACCTTTTACTTTGTATGCTTACATTTGCATTATATGCAGCTTTAGCTGTTGTACTATGAAAAACAATATATCTGGTTTACTCATGCACTTTTTAAAAGAAGGTGGCAAATGATTAATGTACACAGAACTTGGACAATACTCATTCCACAAACAAAAGTCATTCATTAGAGGATAAGTACAAGCAAATTGATTAAGACAGAAATGCATACGTGATATGAAGGGCTTCTTGAATTTTAAGTATTTGGCTTCCAGATTCTTAATAATGCTTCCATTTTTATATTTAACAAATATATTTGATCCAATTATGGAAAAACAAATCAGTAATTACAGTGAAAAAAGACACTGAAAGTCTCTATTCACTTGCTCTTTGTTACGATTTTACTTAATTTTGGTGGGCCTTCATGATACTCTTTGGGAAAAAAAACAATCAGACTATTCTTCCATATCATATTTGAACATGCTAAAAAAAAAATCTCCAAATCTATTATTTACAAGTAGGCAATATGTTAGTTTTCATTACCCAGAACTTCCAGGCAAATAAGCACAGCCCAAATGAACCATGAAATTGGTATGACTTCTTCATTTTACATCTAACTGAAAACCGAGAAGTGCACAACACTGTGCACTTCCTTTAGTATCTGAATGTGTGTAATGTGGCTAATATGTTTATACAACTGGCATGGTTTGTACCTTATTGTTTGACAGATAGCCTATCACATACTTTCCTAAGATTAGCTTCTAAATCTGAAAACAAAGTTCATTTTAAATGTCTCAAATTATTTCTCAAATCACAGTCCCTGATCTGCCTTCAGTATTCTCTGTTAGGTAGTGAGAGGCTACAGGCTTTTGCTTACAAGATAGCTTCTTGGTAGATAAACTGCGTATCACATAGTCTTTTGGGTTTCCAGCTTCATGAGAAACGCTGAGCTGAGGTGCTCATGCTGAGCACAGCATGAGTGAAATGAACAGGCCCACTCATGTAATCTGCTATCCTCTCCTCCCACTCTCAAATTCATATGCACAAATAACATTGGCAGAAGAGGTCCATAGAAGCTTATACCGATTAAGAAAAAGTGCATAAACTTAACTGCCGTGCATTTCAAGATGAGGCACAAGGACTTCTAACATTAAGAATGACAGAATCAGGACTCAAGTAAGAGTTTTAATTATGCAGAAGACATGGTCACCATTCTTCAAAAGGTGCTGCAAACTAGGGGTTCAAAATTAGGAGAAAATATAGAAACTGGAAGTGTCGATGGCATGTATTTTTCTTCAAAAATGAAAATTAAAAACTCACAATTTTGGATGACATTTTACTCCTTCAAAATGATTGTAGTGAAATATTTTGGTTTCAGCAGTGTATTTTATCATAGTGCATATACAGTCCAGTGACAATTCACACTAGCATTATGTTGCTAGCTTTGACAATGTAGCTACCTCAAACAAGTACTAATCTAAGCTCTTTATTTTCAACAGAGCCATCTGAGCAGCAAAAACTGCTTGAAATTCAGCAACATTTCTCACTGTTCCAGAATGACCTGTTTTGCACTAGAATGAACCAGTGAATTTATACATATAAACAACTATCTGCAGACAATGCTTTTCAGAACACAGACAGAAAGAAGCCAAAAAGGGTTAAGGTACTAAAGCCTAATTAAAGAATAGCTTAGTTTTCAACTGTCTGAAGTGAAAAATGAAAGTCGTGGTGCCCTTCTTCATTGATTTAATCTAATATGATTTTTAGAATAATTTAATTACTTGTCTTAAGCAATTAACACACATAAATGAAAATACAAAATGAGATTTTGAGCTAATGTAACAGTGTTGTGCCTTCCACAACAACTTACAGTACTAAGTTGGAACAAAATAAACTTATTATTCAATATGTATTTCTGAGAATACTGTAATTATCTGAAGTATTAAAATACATGTATTTTCTGAACATGAAAAAAGCCAAAGTCTGTATATGTTCACAGATTTGACTAAAAAGTGTTTAAAAGATTGTTTAGAGCTATGCTAAAACATTAGATTTACTCTTAAAATAAACGTTGTTTCTATCTCTATTTTCAATTTATTTCTTAAAATAAAAACCTTTTATAGAAAGGAAAAAAAAAAGTAAAGATTACCTGTAGATATTTTAAAGCAGCACAAATACAAGCTGCAACTCAGCCTGGATTATATATTTTAAAAATGCATTATATAGTTCCGAACAAACAGCTTTAGCCAAGATATACTCAGCTAATTTTAAAGAACTATGAAATCTCATCATATGAAGACTGAAAATTTCTTAAAAGTAACAACAACAAAAACCACCAAAACCAACCAACCAAAAAAAACCACCAAACAAACAAGGAAAAAAACCAAACCAAACCAAAAACCACCAAACCACTCACACAGAAAAATACTTTATCCTAAGGATACAAAACCAGATGACCCTAAATTTGATCCAATGTCTTACACAAATATCTGAGTTATACTCCTAGAAAATCACCCATGATTATCCGTTAATGTTGTTTCAATCAAAGTCTCTTAGTTACATTGTCCTTCTTCGCAAAGATTCTGTATTGAATAGTAAATACAACAATTCCCATTAACTAATGCCAAATGAGAAGGCCAGTTAATCGATTTTCTGTTTGTTCCTACTGTAGCAAATAGGCAACGATAAACCTAACGGAAGAGTTGGCACTTCATGATGCAATTACAAATTTGTTAATTTTTGACTACCCCACCTCTAAGAAACCGTACAATTGCTTATTGATTTATTGTGCCCTTTAAATATTTCGTGGCATCACAACCTTTACAATTTGCTTACTTTTAAGGTGCTTTCACTTGTTAGTGAGTCATTCCATTGCATTAAGTTTGAAACTATTTAAGGTCTTTGATTTTAAAATTACTACACAATCAGTATGAAAATTAATGGAAATTAAATATAAATCATAATTTGTCATAACTGAATTTCATTGTTATTGAAGTACAACCATACACACATCACTAAACATTTGACTGAAGCAAATTAGGCAAGAAAATAATTTTCTAGTCTGTAATAGGAAATAAAGCTGTTAT
This sequence comes from Nesoenas mayeri, assembly GCF_963082525.1. Taxonomy (NCBI): domain Eukaryota; kingdom Metazoa; phylum Chordata; class Aves; order Columbiformes; family Columbidae; genus Nesoenas; species Nesoenas mayeri. The sequence continues at coordinate 41,139,316 of NC_137542.1, forward strand.
AATCAAAACTCCGCAATTCTTAATATATGCTTAAGTAAGACAGAAACAGATTAAAGCTAGTCATATATACACTTGTTTTGTAGAAGACAGAAATTCAGAAAGGTATCCAACATGTAGTACTAACAAGTAGCCAGTATATAACTGTAACATAATTTTTGTGTCTGTTGAAACCTGGAGCTTGGATCTGCTGTGATTTTGACTGGATTTGCGGAGTCTGAAAGTGTGCTACTGGTAAGTTTCTGAACAGTGCTCATACAGGCACAGCTATTCAAGAGAAACACACAGGCTGTGGGAAGAGTACAAGGAGCCATAATAGTTCCGTTTGTGCTTAGAACATAAAACTTCTTATCTCTAATGCCTGCTACAAGGAGCACAGCAGTATGGGATACTGTTTAACTTACTTTACCACATAACCCAGCATGGTTTCCAGGAACACTGTACTTCAAAAAGTAGTAATATACTCTCAACTCCATTCAGGTACTTCCTTGTCCCTTCTTAAATTCCCAGTTGCACACAGGTTTCATGATGTCTTATTGAAATTAGAGTTTGAAGTCAATATCCCACATTTAACGCTGCTGAAAAATTATGGTACTGAGTTCATAAGTGACAGCAAAAGACAGTAATATTCGTTCACACATCTGGGTTTTTTGTCTTTTGGGTTTGTTTTTCCCTTTTGGTTGGGGATACTGTAAGGAGACTACACAAAGGAGGGAACACTGAAGCATAAACTTCTGTGTTATGAAATTTTCTCATAATCTAGAGAAGGATAATACTCTAACCTGATTACAAATAATGACCTAGTGGCTTTCACTTGTTATTTTTTCTTAGCAAATTTCACAAGTTTGGTCATTTTACAAATAAATAAAAATGATTCCAAGACTACAAATGCACCCTCTAGTAGAGGGGTGTAAGATGTAACTACTCCTACATTTATACAGTCCTAAAATTACATTCGGCCCTTTGAAGGCAACCACAAGGCTGATGTGGCCTCCAGCAAAAATGAATTTGACACCCCTGCTCTAGTATGAAAATCAAACTGTAATCATTCCATTTAATCTGTAGCATGTAAGATAAAGAATCTAAGCTTAAAATTCACTCTGTGGCACCTCCAGAAACTCCATGATTATAAGAGATTCTTCCTGCTCTGACAGAAGGTGGGAAAAATCAACAGATTTATGAGAACTTAAGACGTGGGCTTTTTGGAAGTTCAGCATTTGGAAGACACTCACAAAAAAGAAGGTCATTCTTGACATACTTGTTTTCTATGACTTCCTGCAATCACTTGAGGGAGCTTTAAACTGAAAATGAAGTAAATTGGGAAAGACACCTTCATTTACTATATGTGAAGACAAGGGACAAAGTAAACTTAAAAAAAGATTGGAAAATACAAGATAGGAAATGGGCTAACATTGCAAAGACGCGATATAGAACTACAGACATTATTGGAAGAAACATGGGCCAAATGTTTAAGAAAACAGACCTAGGAGTACTGGACACTCTGGAATTACAGAAACACGTTCATACATTGATCTTCTGGTTCAATTGGGCAAGAAATCAGGAAAGCACAATGTTTAATTTCATCCTTGTTCAGCAAAGTACTGAATTAAGCACTTGACTATAAGTTACTGCATTCACATTAAAGCTTGCTTGCTTTGCTAAACAGGAATATTTTCCTGTACTGAGAACTATCCAAACTGGTTTGAATATCTTGAATATGACATAGCAGTGCATTACAGGAGACCAGAGAAGATCTTCAATGGAACTTTGGAAATTGGGCATAAAATACATGAATAAGGCTATTCTCTTGTACAACTCCTCTCCAGTATTGGGGGAAAAAACAGACTTGACAACCTATGTTTATTGCAGATAGATAGAGGTAACTGTAACTCCCATAAATTAAAAATCTACACTTATCTTCATCAGCAAGCTTAGTGGAAAAGGTAAAAGAAAATAAATTGCTTTTTGTGACACTTTCTTTTCAATATTGAGGAACGTACCGCTGAAAATTCAGTGCTGGAAAACATAGTGCGATGCCTCCATCTGTAAACTAAGCAGTTTCTGCTGCAGAATGTTTACAATGTTTTTACTCTACCTAACTACTAGAATACTAAAGTTGTCATTGTAAACCTAAAACCTACCTATTAGTCCATTACAGTTCTTTATCTCAGAAAAAATCTCTCTATAAAGTATTAAATACATAATGTCTTAATTCAGTGCATTCTATCATTCAATCCATCTTATAGTTCTTTCGTCTATTCTTGTTAGCTCCATTTACCTTGGTTTTGAACCACCTAATTCATTAGCTGGCATATGACATATTGTCCTGGATAAAATTTTTCAATAAATACATGCGAAACCTAGAACTCATTTAAAGTAGTCTGAAGTATAATGTTGTCTGCTACTTCACTTTGTGGGAACATTCAAAGGAGAAGGGGCAAAAGCCATGATGAATTGTTGAGTGATGTGTCACAGTGTGGTCTGAGTTGACAGAAGATGCTTACTTATTCTCTCCCCCTCTAGAAAGTGAGCCTCTGTTTCTGTTTCCGTATGATGACCAAGTTTATTATTTTGTTTCCTCTTCATTAATATGAAAGTGCCTTCTCTATTTCATCTCAGGTCAACACGGCAAAAGTATTTAAAGGAATTAGGCAAGTGTACAGATACAAGTCTTTCTGTTTGTATGACAGTACTTAGGTTTACATTTAATATTGTGGGTTCTATATGTACCCGCTGAGTCCTTTCTACCTTATATTATTTTCTATTGGTCCTCCTCGACTGTACAGAACACTTCTAGTATATCTACATTCTATTCTAGATTCTTCAATCCTGTCAGGGTGTCATATTGATTCTCTTTAAATGAGACATACGTGTAGCAACAGGTAACTAAAGGAAGAACACATCAACCCTAATACCAAAGACTCCAGTCTCCATACTCTACAGCACAGGACTCAGCTAAGCTTGCTTCTGAATTCCTGATGTTTGTATTGCCCTTGAAAGGAGCATTTTGAAAACAGTATATCACTCTGATGTACGGAAAAGGCACTGAACTTATTTGCATGGAAATCCCTATGCAATTCAAATGCTATGATACTATTAAGAGAATTAAATACTTCGTATATACGCAAACAAATCCACTCACACACTAGCACATATATATATATATGCAATGCATGCCACTATCTGAGAGTTTTTTTCTTGGCATGGGCAAAAGATTCTGTTAATTAGTAATTGTTCCTATTTTTTTTTTTTTTTCACACCCTGACAAAACTTTATGTGTTTCCTGACAACAGAGCAAAGGAATGGCTTTAGTAATGAAGCTTGAATGTGTTAAAAAGAGAAGGCATCATTTGCTCCCTACACACACATGCGATATATTTATTCGCTTAAGCAGATCATCTACTGAGAACAACTATTTGGCAATATAAGGGTTTGTGGTTTGTTAGCAGAACTATGAGGTCTTTATGTGGTAAACACCAATGCCCTCAGTGGGCAAGGAATAATTGCATAGTGTCTCTTATCCCAAAATACCTTTTATAATCTTTTGAGCACAATAGCATACATAAATCTAGTTTGTGTTAAAACTCTATTAACAAAACAACTGTAAGGGTCTTTTCCATCCTAAAATATTATTGTACAATAATATTCTGGCTACATAACCAGCTTTGTCTGAAAACATGTTGCATAAAAGCTTTAGGAGGTGTAAACATTCAGGCAGTAATCTATATAATTCTCAGAAGAAAATATATTTCCCAGTCTCATTCTTCTATTCCACATAAGAGTGGCAAACTAAAGAATATAAAATTCTAAATCTTTTGTGTGTGTCAATTATACTGTACGTAAGTCCCTGAGTCATATTTACAAGACAAAGAACCGAAAACACTATTCCACTTGCTGACAACACAAAATCTAGCCAATATACATTTAGAAAGCTCATTGTTTTTAAGAACTGTAAATACTCTTTTCCCACAGATGTAGCTCATTCAGGAAGCTGTCCCAGCTATAGTGGTCTATTATATTGGTTAATATCTTGAGGGAAAAACAAAACAAAACAAAACAAACCCCTGCACGTAATACTACTAGTCAGTGCTCATTTATAAGTCATTACACTCACTGCCATTTTATTTTTACAGTCTGATAAAGATGTTTTCAGTGCTCTCCCTATGAACAGTATTGTTTATATAGACTAGTAAAAAACATCTGATCTAAATGCCCACACACGTGGCACTAAAGAAAATGAACCCCTGTCAAGGGGTTCAAAGAAAATGTAGAAAGAGTTGCCACTATATGAACAAGCGTACAGCTCTCAGAAATGAGGCACTATTACCCCTCATGCTCACCTGTTGTAAAATAGTCATGTACTCATAAAAGCTGGCTGGCCTTAGCACCAGAAGATTTTGTCTAGCTATGAAAAGAAACAGAAAAGTGTCCAAAAGAAGAAATACATAGTTTTCTGATGCCATTCTACATTTCAAATGAGCTCCCACACAACTTCCTGTGATTAATAAAAATAAGCTGAGATACTCAAGAATATAAAATTGAGTCCCAAACACCAAACAAAGAAATCTCACACACAGAGACATTTATATAAAAGTTTGATAAATCTGCCTCAGGAAATCCAGCACCTCATGTAGCAGACAAGGTGCTAGCTCTCAATATTCCTCCTGCAGCAAGTGGAATATTCTTTCTTCTTGGAAAGAAATGGGATGAAGTACATTTGCTTAAATCCTCTGATAATTGTTTAATGATCTGCATGAGCAAGAAGAATAACAGCAGTTCTGTGTAGGTCTCTCCTACAAGTGAAATAGGAAAATGAGCTCCTGGTAAAACTCAAAAAGAAAACATGTAGAAGGTGAAAGCAGAGACAGGTAACATGGGAGGAATACAGAAACATTGTCTGAGCATCCAGGAATGATGTTAGGAAAGCCAAAGCCCAAATGAAATTGATAATCGTCAGGAATGTGAAAGACAGCCAGAAGGGCTTCTCTAAGTACACAGATGACAAGAATTCCAGGCGCTCTGCTGAATGAAGTCCAGAACACAGGACATGGAAAAGGCTGAGGTACTAAATTTCTTCTTCACCTCAGTTTTTACGAGCAGACCCTCATGAATCCCAGGTCCCAGAGACTAGACAGGAAGTCTGGAGTTAGGAAGATGTACCCTTGGTGGAAGACAATAATGCTTAAGGAAACTTGACATAAATAGGTACAAGGATGCTGATAGGATGCACTTATGAGACCTGAGAGAGCTGGCTGATGTCACAGCAAAGCCACTCTCAATAGCCTTTGAATGATCATGGCAACTGGGAGGTGTGCCTGAGGACTTGAGGAAAGCAAGTGTCACTCCTGCCTTCAAGAAGGACACAAAAGACAATCCAGGAAACTGTAGGCTGGTCAGTCTCAGCTTTATCCCTGAGAAAGTGATGGAACAGCTAATCCTGGAAATTATTTCCAGGCACATGCAGTACAATAAGGTCATCAGGAACAGTTAGCATGGATTCACCACAGGCAAGTCATGGCTGACCAACTTTATCTCCATCTATGATGAAACAACTGGCTTGGTAGAAGGCAGTGGATATTATCTATCTTAACTTCAGGCTTTCAACACTGCCTCCTGGTAAGATCCTCACACATAAGCTGGTGAAGTATGGTCTGGATGTGCAGACAGTGGAACAGACTGAAAACTGGCTGAATGACCACCTTTAGGGAGTGATGGTAAGTAGCATGAAGTCTAGTTGGAGGCGAACAACTAGCAGTCAATACTGGGTCCTCTTGAACATGTTCATTAATGATATTGAGAAGGGGGCAGAGCGCACACTCAGCAAGTTTGCTGACAACGCTGTACTGGGAGGAGGGGCTGACAAGCCAGAGGGTTGTGCCGCCATCTAGCAGGACCTGGATAGGCTGAAGAAATGGGCTGAGAGGAACCTCATGCAGTTCAACAAGGACAAGTGCAAAGTTCTGCACCTGGAGAGGAACAACCCCAGGCACTAGTACAGGTTTGGCAGAAAATCACCTGTGGATCCTAGTGGACACGAAGTTGAACAGGAGCCAACAACGTGCTCCTACAGCAAAGAATGCTGTGCTGCATTAGGTCTATTGCTAGCAAGCTGAGGGAGGTGAACATTTCTCTCTCTTCAGCACTGGTGAGGCAACACCTGGAATACTGTGTCCAGTTCTGGGCTCCCCAGTAGAAGGTAGATATGAGCACACTGGTGAGAATCCTGCAAAGGGCCATGAAGATGATGAAGGAACAGGAGCATCTCTCCTATGAGGAAAAGCAGGGAGAGCTGGGACTGTTCAGCCTGGAGAAGAGAAGGCTCAGGGGGATCTTATCAATGTATATAAGCACCTCAAGGGAGGGTGCAAAGAAGGCAGAGCCAGGCTCTTTTCAGTGGTGAGAAGGGGAAGCAAAAAGACAGGCAGGGATGTACAATGATCATCTAGTTAAACTGTATGACCACTTCAGGGCTGACCAAAAGCTGCAGTATGTAATTAAGGGCATTGGTCAAATGCCTCTTAAACACTGACAGGCTTGGGGTATTGCCCACCTTTCTAAGAAGTCTTTTTCAGTGTTTGACCAATCTCTTGGTAAAAAAATTATTCCTAATGTCTGAGACAGCTTAGAACCATTCCTAGGTGTCCTGTCACCGGAGCTGTGCTGCCCTCCTCTGGGGGCATTCAAGGACCTTCACATCCTTCCTACATTGTGGGGCCCAGAACTGCACACTGTACTGAAGTTGAGGCTGCACCAACGCTAAGTACAGTGGGACAACCAGTTCTTTGGACTGGCTGAAGGAAATAGAGAGACAGAGATGCACATGCCTCTCGATTTTCTTCAGCCACCCTTCTGAATTTATCCAACATGGTTCATATTTCTCACTTGCTGCTTTCCAGAGCATCAGACACAGAAGGAAGACACCATGAGAAATTATACATGGGAAACTGCGGTTGTAACCAAACATGTCCTCTTTCAGCTTTGCAAGTATATATCACTGTAGTTGGCTACAAAAAATGCCAGAGTAAGACTCAGATTATGGAATGAAGAGCAGTAAGGCAATTATTTTGCCAGACATGGCATCTGTTTTAAAAACCTTCTGTGCTGAAAAAAATTGTTGAAAGTACACATGGAGTTCCAGTTGATCGTTTTAAAACGTTGAGATTAAAGATACTTCAAAAACTCTCTCCAATTCATGCAGGCTCTAGTGAAATCCAGCAGGACTCAGTGCAGTACATTGACAGAATAGAAACAGAAATAAATAGGCCTTGGCAGAAACTGCTATTTCTCTCAATCTATTGTTTACGGAAAGATGCAACACAGAAAATTTCCAGGAAAGTTTCTGATGTAAAGCTGAAAAGCACTACTGAAATTCTCATCTAAAGATCTGTTATGGTGACCAGGAAGAAATCTCTGTGTTTGCTCTTCATTAATTATGCCTGCCTGCTTCTGAGATGTAGCTAGACATATGTTATCACATAAATTCAGAGCACCTTGCATGCTAATATGAACCAAAGATCCTTGGTGTGGGATACCAGTTCTCAGGCCTCACAATGCAACTACTTAAATCTTATATTAATAAAGATAAGCCCTTGGCTATGGAGTCCAGATCTGCTTCTAATTTGATCATATTTAAGGCTGATATTTGAGGGTTCACCAAGTACCCAATTTGAAAAATATTTCAAAAAATCTCTGCCATAGATTGGCAGAGGTACATCTCAATACTCAGGTAAGAAAAACTTCCATTCTTCATCTGAGGCTTGCTGCCAACACAGTGACTTTGCCAACAACTCTTGGGGTTCTTGAGTCTCTAAAAGAAGTATCCTGGAGTGACAGTAGTCATGAGATACTATGAACCAGGAACATAGCTATTACATATTATAGACCCAGAAAGGCCCATGTTCATCTAAAAAAGAAATCTGGACATAGCAGAAACAAAATAGGTGGCCACTAGACAAGAATATTGCTTGGAACAGTAACACACAAGCTCAATCTTAAATCAAAAGTAGTTAAGAGCATATCTATAAAACCTTTTTGTCATGTCTTCACAGTATGCATGTATTTGTTTTGTTAGTAAAAGAAATAAAAGCCTGATACACTCAAAACTGAACTGTCATTATGTGAAAGACCTGGCATTCTTTTAGGAAATTTTCTTCTTGTGACATAAAGTAACTATGGAGAAGCTATGGAGAAGTTAGGGTGAGTGTTTTGGTTTGCTTGTGGGTTTTTTTGTTTGTTTGGGGCTTTTTGTGTGTGCTTTTACTTACGTTTTTTATTGCTTTTGTTTGTGTTGTTGCTGTTTAGTTTTTTGTTTGTTTCTTTGCCATTTTTTTGTTGTTTGGTTGGTTGATTTGGGGTTTTTTTAGGGGGTTGTGTTTGTTTAATTTTGTGTGTGTTGTTTTTTGTTTTTGTTTTTGTTTTGTTTTTTTAAGTGTTATTATGAAGATACACGACAGAAGTTCTTACATCCTAAAGCAGGAGCAAGACAATCCTGTTAAAGAAGCAAAAAAATTCCTTTAGGTGCTTCCCAAATACATACTTGTCAGCCATAGACTTAGTTATTACAGTATTACAAGAGCTCTGATGTACAAGCAATGAGAAAATAGTTTCACCCAGCCAGTACTGGATATACCTTCTATCTCATAACTGCAGATGTAAAGAGTTGGACATTTGCAGCTGAACTAGCTTGGTCACTGCTTTATTGTAAAAGCAAAAGCATTGTAAAATAAATGGATAAATGAAAGGGTTAACATCACACTGACTTCAGTTTGCCACTTTTTCATTATTTGTCCTGAAGCAATTAGTATTCCAATATTAAAAAAAACCAAAAAACAAAAAACTTCTTGAGGTTGTCATATCACTCATAAAATTTCAAATGCAGTAAAAGTCTACAAAGCAGGGCTGAAAATCATGCATAGTGTTATTCCAGTACATTTTAAAAATTTAATGAGATGTTGATCCCTGATATAACTTGTTAAAAGAAACAGGGCGACACTTCAGTACACAGCTGATGATGATTCCAAAAGAAGCTTCAGAATATGAAGTCATACATTCAGTAAAACATTTAAAATTATATATTATTTAAGGGACAAAACATAGAAATATTATTTTCACAAAATGCATAATTAAATAATGCCAGAGCAATGATCATTTCTGCATCCATGTTTAATTATGATAATTTAAGACACACTGATATTTAACAAGAAAGAACCAGTTAATCTGGAGAGCTTTCCTGGATGAATCACATCTCTACTGTAAAACTTAAAAGCTATTTTGAAAAAATCCACTTACCAACACAAAGAAATACAAATGTAGGATTTACTTTTCCATTACACAACATCTACGACGGCTGATATTTGCTGTGTGACAAATAACACTGAACTAGATTTGCAACCAGTAAGGATTCACTTATGCACTGATCCCCTAGAATCCATGCAAAGTTTTCAGTGGAGTCCCACAGACATGTTACTGCCTGTGCTGGAAAAACCACAAGCTGGAAGAACTTCAAGAGCTGGCAGTAAAACCTATCATGTACCGTAAGACTGTCAACCACAGACATGCAAGCCTTCAGCTTTCTAACACATGCAACCTAAGGCACAACCCGGCAACCATTTACAATCAATTGTAGCAGTTTCTCAATAAAAATAGACTGGGACATCATCACAGACACTGACATATTTTGGAATTACTTTGGCATTGCCAGACTAGAGAAAGAAAAATGGAGTCAGAGTATCTGATTTCCTTTGATATTAGAATTAGTTATTTCCAGTTACCTGTGCCAAAAGAAACATGGCTTTCATTGAGAAGCTGCTATCTATTTAATTTAGTGATTCTCCTCAATTTTGAACAAGGTTTCTTATGAATTGACCATTTTTTATTACTAGGCAAAACAGTGTCTTCAGTGTTGCATTGTAATTTAGCAGATACTCAAAAGGAAGACCACAACATAAACTTTTATAAGAATTTAGTCAGCCTGCAGTTACATAGCTTTTCAATTACTCTTATTTTAGACTTTCAAACATAATCATTTTTTCTCTTGTATGTCAAGATTACACAGGCCTAGAGACTGATTTTGGTTGAAAAAGCAAGAATTCTGTATTTTTTCAAAGCTAGCAATGATATCATCTGAGAGAGAGAGAAACTGGAATTCAGACCTGAAAAAGCACAACTTAAATGGGTTTCCACCTCATACGCAGCCTTCATTCACTTTGGAAGCAAGATGCCAAAGAATGGGTCTAAAACGGTGGTATTGTCAATGCAAACAAGCATTACAAAAAGCTGATGTCATGACTGTTATGGCAAGATATTACACACTCCTAAGTAAAATTTCATATTTTAACATATTTGAATGAACACAAAGATGTCAAAATGGTCTCTTCCACACACAGTGTTTCCAAAGGATCCAAGCGACCATGTAGCCTTAATCAAATTTTTTGAGAAATTTTAAGACAGCAAGTGTGAGATCTATGGTTCTCAAAATCAGTGCAATGTCTGTTATGCTTATTGAAGTAGTACAATTTGTGCAAAAGAGTGAAAGAAATCAGGCACTGATGCACATGGATGATTACTTTTTCATATAACTTAGCTGAAATCACAAACAAATATATCAACATGGACAAAAAAATATATCCTAAAATACTGATTGTGACCACATAAAAAGACTAATATCAGTTTCCCTTGTACTAGCCACTAAAAATCAATTTTTCTAACTATATTTCACAAATCCTTTTCACCAGTGTCTCAGCCTAGGTTTGCTGGAAGAGTTTGGTCTAATCCATAAGCACACTAATACAACCTCAATAGACAATGTGATCCTGTCACATATTCATTATGCAACTGCCTGAGTTAGAATCACTAAGATAAGCTACCAATGGTTAGAAGATCCACAACATCAATATACTCTAATGAGTTTATTTTCAAAACAGTGAGCAACACAAAATCTACACGGTTGCAGGTGATGGAGGGGAACAATAAAAATAAATTTAGTAGAGAGGAGAAAGCAGTATCATTTTTGAATTGTATAAGTTACAGGAGGTACTTCAAAGAATAGTGCTATTAAAAGGTATAAAAAGAACATCAGACAAGGGATGAATTCTGCATGTGAAAAATTGCATGTGTGAGGGAGAAGCTGGAAAAGTGTTGAAACACAAACTTGAATACAGGATGTGAATGTTAATCAATTGAGGGAAGTTTATTTAAATTACTACTCAAGAAAACCTCCTCAGCTCAAAACAGTAACTAGTCATGAAATATAGAAAGACCACAAAGTTCTGGAGGTTGATGCAACAGCAGAGAACTTTATAGGTCATCATGCACAAATTTAGAAAAGGGAAAGCAAGAAGAAAACAATATTGCATTATGAGGTAGAGAAAGAAAAAGGTATGAACAGCAGCAGAACAAGCATAAGAAAAGAAATCACGACATCAGATACCTGAGATCAATAAAAAGTGCAGGAAGGATGACAGGAAATCTCATAGCCTGCACCTAATCCAATGGCAAAATGAGTCACTCAGCTTTGTGAAGGTATAGGCACCGCAATTTCCCAAGTGGGTGTGAAAATATTTGGTGCAACTGCAATATGTACTGACATAGAAATCTCTTATTTTGAAAGAAACTCTGACTATAGAGAAGCACCTGAGGGCATTTTTTTTTTTTTAATTGTGGTTGTACATGTACACAGAAATAAATTATTTGGGACAAGCATTACACACAAACAGTGAAGGATATGCTAGCTCTATGAACCATTCAGAACTTTAATAAGTTGCACTGAGTCTGACTATGACCTCTATCAGTCTTGATCTCCACTGTGGGAGCAATATGTGACCAGTAGAGGAAGAAGAATTTAACAAGACAGGTGAATTCCAGGTATAAAATGTGAAGAAAAGACAAAGGAAACTACATACTGTACTTATTCTAGAATAAGCAGCTTGTTTGTTGGCAGAGCCTTAGAGTTTGAGTATGTGATAAAGGTGTTTACTTTGAATCTTCTGTCTCCTTTTTTGGAGGCTGCACAGTATTCCTGCACTTTGCAGCATGCTTGATGTTTATTTACGTAATTCACAGCTCAACGTGCTTTTTATATGAAAAAAAAAATAAAAAAATCAGCAAGTTCCAAGACTACATATGAAAAAAAAATCAATCCTAGAGTAAAAAAACCTGTGAGAGGGACTTATGAAAAACAATTATTAGACCTTTTTAATGCTCTCTGGAGGCAGCCAGTTTATATGGTGATTCTAATAACATCAGTGAATAACCTGTTTTGTTCAGACGCTTTATCACCTTTCCACTCTGACTCAAACAACCTACAGCCTAATTAATGCAGTTGGGCTTACAGTCCTCCCATGTCTCTTATCACCTCCTTTCCTTTCTATCATCTTTTGTTGATAATGTTCTGGTGACAGGGAAGAGAGGAGAAAATTCAATTTAGAGTTAGAATCATAGACTCAAAGGACCATTTTGGTTGGAAGAGACTCTTAAGATCTCCAAGTCCAACCTAACTCTAAACCACGTCCCTAAGAACCTCATATAAATACCTTTTAAACACCTCCAGGGATGGTGATTCCAACACTTCCCCGGGCAGCCTGTTCCAATGCCTGGCAAACCTTTCTGTGAAGAAGTTTTTCCTAATACCCAACCTGAACCTTTCTTGGTGCAACTTCAGGCCATTTCCTCTTGTCTTGATTTGCCTCATAGGCAAGCTCAGGAAGTGTGGGTCAGATGAATGCACGGTGAGATGGATCACGAACTGTTGGATAGCACAACTCAGAGACTTGTGATCAATGGCGCTGAGTCTGTTTGGAGGCCTGTAGTTAGTGGCGTTCCCCAGGGGTCAGTATTAGGTCCAGTCCTGTTCAACCTGTTCATCAACGACCTGGATGAAGGGGCTGAGTACAACCTCAGCAAGTTTGGTGACACACCAGAAGGCTGTGCTGCCATTCAGTGAGACCTGGACAGGCTGCAGGGCTGGGCAGAGAAAAACTTGGTGAAGTTCAACAAGTGCAAGTGTAGGGAGGAATAACATAAGGCACCAAGTATGTCCATAAGCAGAAGGTGAGGATTTAAAACAAAATACTTAATTTGATTTGATTTTTGTTTTGTTTTAATTTCCCTTTTTTTAATTTAGGAAAGCATTTACATCCAGAAACCCTACTAAAAGCATTCACACCTTGACAATTTGATGTCAAGTATCTCCTCTTCAAATAAATTACTTAAGTTACTTGACTTCTTTCCCAAATTTCTTTCTTTTCCCATGAGAAAAACTCAAATCTGAATATGTTAAACACACAGCTCAAATCAAAAGATTACATAAGACACGGCTTGCATAAAACATGAAACAGAATCATTATTATAGACAGTAAAAAAGGTAGAATCTCACATTTAAGTTGTTGCAGCCATGGTATAGTACAAACCATTCAAGAAGGCTCTTCAATAAAACATGAAGGGCTTATGACATTTTGCCTGGCTCAACATGTAATCTTTTAAAAGCTCTTTAGGTTAATTATATCTAAATACCTTTTTCTTCTTTTCCTGAGACATTACAGAAGCATCACACAATATGTAAAGAAAAAACATGGTCTATTTAATGTCCTGCTAATATATTAAGGCTTTAACAATAATTGCACAGATGTACTGTGAACCAGAATTTATGAGGCTAATCACTGCCTAAAGCATACATTTTATATGAAACTTTCTTCAAAGGTTACTATACGTTATGTAATACCCACTATAGTAATGCTTTCAGTTACATCAAAAAAGAAAAAAAAATGACCGGAGATGAGGAGAAATAAAATTATTTACATGTCCAATTTTGGCAGCCACATGAGAGTCCAAGGGAAACTGACGGCATCTGTTCTAGGGCACCATGCTACATTAAAAAAAAGAGTCGGAAAATGGGTAGAAACCAATCTGGATTTACCAATAAAAAAGAGATAGGAGTTTGGTACAATATTTTTATTTATAAAATACTTCCAGAAATACTAAGAATTTGCATGCAGCAGATATGTAAAAATTGTGAATAGTTTTCATGAATAGTAGTAAAATGAAATTTGCCATTCTATACCTCTAACCAATTCTGTATTCACCTACTCTTGAACCTTTGTGGCACAGTACTAACAGTGAATGAATTGGCATTCTTTTCCTCCCAAAATACACTATTATGGGCTTTCTGAACTAGCTGTTAGTATTTGGAGCAACATTCAACAAGCTTATCTTAAGACAAAGAAATTAGTCATGATAAATTTGTGCAGCTACCAAATTCCTGATATAAATGGCAAGCAGTCCTAAAGCACTTATGACACACAAAGATCCTACAAAACAATTCCTGTTTCTCAGGATTTTCAAGCATCAGCAGAGTTTATAATAATGAAATCATTACAGTAAATCAATTTGAAATTTATTAGCTATCTTCATCTGCACTTGTCTGCAAGGGGAACAACCCCTTTGCAATGGTACAGAGGACAGCAAAATGAGCATGAGCCAGCAGCGCAGCTGGGCAGCAAAGAACAACGACCAGTATCCCTCCATACTCATCTGAGGCTGGAGCACAGGTCCTGTGAGGAGGGGCCGAGGGAGAGGGGCATTTTCAGCCTGGAGGAAACATCACTTGGGGGACCATCAAGTAGCTTTCCTGTACCTACAAGGCCATCAGTCAGAGAAAGCAAGGCTCCCAACAGGGATTCATGCTGGGAGAATGAGAAAAAAAGTGTAAGTTGAAACAAGAGTTTCAATGTGGGTGTTGTCTTTAGGCTTTTTTTCCCCATGAGGACAGTCAAGCAGTGACACAGATTGCTCAGAAAGGTTGTGCAGACCGCATACTTGGAGACTTTGATAACTGACTGTCCTGGTTTGATCTCACACATGATCCTGCTGTGAGCAGGAGGTTCAACTAGAGACCTCCTGAGGTTGAGGCTAAATGATCCTGTTACAATTGTATTGTATACTAGAGAGCCAGTGATTTATGAAAAACTGAAGATATTGTCAGTTTAACCTAAAAATGGGAAAAAAAAAAAAAAAAGAAGAAGCAGCAGACTCGCTTTCCTTTGTAATTCATTCTAAGATATCATAATTATGTAAAATTTAATTTCAGATTTAAATGTGTATTTCCAAATACAATTCTTTAATTCCTATTTATAGATTTTAAAATCTCACGGTTATTTTAAAAATCTTCTACATCTGCTTTGCAAGTCAAATGCCTTTGAATCTTACTGAAAGATTAGAAAAACATATTCTTTTATTTTAAAAAATATTAATATGGGAACTGTTTGTCACATTGTGATGTTATCATTTTTAAGGGTATATGCCAAGATGAATAAACGTCCTTCACATTAGTCCTTTTCAACAAACGCTGTTTTGTCACAATATTCAGATAGTAACTTGAGTTCACTTTACTCTTCATAATCCTTAAATCTGTTTCAGAATGACTGCTCTCTAAGGTGCAACTCCTTCTCCCTTGTGTCCTTATATTCTGCATTCTTTATTCCTAAATATACAATTTTGTAAATGGCTACACTGAAATGCATTTTTCTCAGCATGGGCTTAGTTCACTAAAATAATCCACACAGCTTGCTATCAACAGTCTATCTTCACTATTACTTACTACTTTCTTCCTTCTGCATCATACACAGATTTTACCAGTAGTAATTTTATATACACCTAAAAAATACATATATAAACAATGACTGACTGTTGATCTCTCACCAGTCCCCTTCAGTATATGACACAAACCTAGGTTCTAAATCAGAAAGCAAAATGCATGGAGAAAATAAAAGATTATAAAGTAAAAGAAAGATTATATTCACTTCACTGTGAAGGATATAAAAATTACATTTATAAATATGAGCTGGACTATTCTTCAAATTTATGAATAAATAACTATTTCAAACTCCCTATTCCATTCCTTGAGAGAGAAAAAAAAATAAAAAGTTATTAGACAACCGAGGAAGCATAAAGAGGAAACTTACCAAGCAATCAAGTGTTATGTCCCTTGGAAGGGAATCCTATAGCCACAAATGTCAACCTCTGTTAAGTATATAACAGATACTTATTCCTTTTTTTTTGGAGAACCAGAACACAAATGAAAAATGAATCTAGTAAATATTTAATCTATAAAATGTCGTCTTTATAAGTAAATGATACTACATTCTACTTCATTTAGATTTTTTTCAATATATGAAAAGAATCCTTCAGAACTACAAATGTTAGGATTTTGACGTATGGTATCAGACTCTGAAACTTTAAGATAGATAATCAAATTATTAGATATTGAAATATAGCCACTTCTGGTTTTCTTAAATTCAGTTCCCAATTTAAAGGATGAATGATCTCTCTCCATTTCAGCTGTGCTTTGTAGAGAAAACAATAAATATTTGTGATCTTCTAATCATTAGCCTTTATACTATAAAAGAAGAAATGGACTCATTGAGAGTTTAAATGAGTTAAGCTAAAAGAGACAGTAACAGTAAATCCTATAATAGCGCTCAACCCTGTTACTATATTCACCATACAGTTTCCCAAAATCTCACCATCTCTTATTTTTAAACCTATTATGCAAATAAATACATAATGTTTTCTTCTTTCTCTTAAGTATAAAGCTTATTCTGCTTGTAATACAGGATGATGTTAAAATATCTCTTAGTCAGGTACTTGCTATTTAGTGTGAAATTAAATTAAAAGTCTACGATTCAACTACTCTTTCAGAACTTTTGAGCATACATTATTTAATGAATAACATTTAGCAAAAAGCGTGGATCGAACTTGAAATACTGAATATCACACACAACACCATTTCAGCTTGCTAATTTCAGTGTCTCAATCCATTGATACTCCCTAAAAGTCCAGTACTCTGGTCTGTGTACCAAGAGCAGAAGACAAGCACTGAAGGTGTCCAGGCTGTACGTTGTTGTGGATCCTCAGAAACACACTTATAAGTAAAGGAAAATTATTTTACAAGGTCTATCAAAGCCCACCAAAAAACAAATACCCTACATACCCTGACCTTTCAAAGGTTATGAAATCAATTAAATGGCTTCCATCTTGTCCCTTGTTTTCCATAAAATAGAGAAGTGCAAAGATATAGTGCCTCCAAACCCTGGCATGACTCTTCTCCCTGCAACTGTTTTTCTATAGCTTCCTGCTGAAAGCAATAAGCTTTATCTGCCAGTATACTTAAGTCCGTAACCAGATGATAACACAGACATAGGGTGAATGGGACAAACAGTTGCAACTTCACTTACAACATAAATTAATACAAATATAAATATTTAGACATAGTACCTGGCACTACATATGATCAGTTTATTCTTTCTTTTGGAAAATAACCAGGAGGCTCAAGTCTGACAAGACCTTCACTCCACTCCCACTTCACAACCACAATATCTGCAAGTCTGAGGCATAGCTCCTAGTAACACCAGCTCAATTAGAGCTCACCATTTCATCAAATGTGTTACCAAAAAAATCAAAACAAAGCCATAAACACAACCAAAAAAAAGATGCTATACAGAGGTACATAGAGAATGGAAAAAGAGATCATCATGGTCCAACTAACTGATTTGGCCTTTCAAGAGCATATCTCCATAAACCCTCAAAAGGAAGTGATCAATAATCGCTGAATGGCAAAAATGTTGTTTGAAAACTCAACAAATGATGGGATGCTAACATAACTCCAAAGCTTGCTCTAACCAATTATAGCAAAGTAAGGCTGTCCACAAACTTATGGAGGGCCTGGTAAGATGCAGTCAGTCAGATGACATATGATCTGAAGCTCTACAAGAAATAGCAGCTGTACAGCCATTCTGTCATGTGTATTTTTTTCAATTATGCCAATCTACACACCTGGATTAAAAAAAAAAATCAGCTGACTTACATCTACTGTTCTTCTGAGCCCAGATATAAGTAGCTGTCTATGTCTCTGCCTCTTCTTACTGTTCTATATCCTCTTTCTAAATATCATGCCTTGGTATTTGCTGTTTTGCCTTACAGGTATTTTGGATACCTCCAGTCCTATGGATACTTCCGCAAACATCTCCATCACATTGCCAGAGAGAACGTATGCCAAAAGCCATCTACCTTTCAAATGCATATTTCCTATGTTCCTATCATATCTTAACAAAACAACTCTTTGAAGGCCTAATTGAGAGATTAAGTCAATTTCTAGATTGCTTTTTTATTAACTTTGATTCAATGTTCCAATTTGACATATACAGCTCTGTTAGGTGTTGACAACTTAGCAAAACAACCTGTAGCCTGACACAGTGAGAATCCTTCTGAGGTATGACGAAAGAATCAGCTTTTCTCTTAGTGTATTTCCAGGCATGTGGATTAACAATTGGCTTCTCTGGAGAAAAACTATTTCATCATTATGTTCCAACAATGCAGAAATTTGTTTTTCATATTTTTATATCTTGAGTAATCAATTTTGAAGACAAGAAATTAGGACTTCAAATGTACAAATATTTAATCATAGATTGCTATATCATTTTGTGTTCCTCTACTGAACTCTTCACAAACAAAACCAATAACAACTTCAGTACCAACCTTAACCTTGATTATAACAGTCAGACTTTAAAAGACATTTTTTCTGTTTCCACTGAACTTGTTCTCATTTCTGTATTCTTGCCACTCAACAACCTATCCACTTTGGTGCAACTACTTTTAAATTATTTGTAATATTATGAAACTTTTAGTGTTCTTCCCTTTCTGAACATTTTCTTAAAATTAATTTATTCCATGCTGATTATTTGAATAAGAACAGAATTTGCATATAAGTTATTACCACAAACTGACAATTTTTGAACCTTTTTTGAATAAAATGGCCTCAACAATATCATAGTGCAAAAAACATTTACAAGACAACCTACAGAAACATAAACTCGCTTCATGTAACTGTTGGGAGTGTACTCACACTGAACTATGCGGGTAACTGATCTGTTTCGTGTGTGTATCCTGGAGGGGATCAAGGGTGAAAGAAACAGAGTAGGGAAAGGAAAGAAAGAAGCAGTGTCACGGTTACGATAATGCTGTCTTTTTTGATATATACTACATAAAATTAAGTATTTCAACATTTGACAGTACCATTCATTATAAACACTTTTGTCTAGCCATATTACCAAGGTTTGAGATTTCGAGTATATGATAATCTAGATACTTGTTGTAACTCTGTAGCCATTTCAGATTATGCAAGTTCAATACAAAAGTTAGAGAGGTCTTAAAGTCTTCATAAGTATGAAAGAAACGGTCCTTCTAACAATGCAACATAAGCTTATATTTGCATTATATGAGTCTCCATATCAATGTCACCTTGCTGTGTAAAGTAGGAATCTGAATTAGAATTTGCACTGCATTACTAAATGCTGTTCTTTCATTCAGATGGATTTAATGAAACATTCAGTAACCTTTACTGTTTAATTTAGAATTAAATTTACTACTCACATATTTAGCATTTTATTATTAATCAAGAGCTGCTTGGTTGTTTTCATCCCATATACTCTCATTTAGGGAGTAGTGCATTACTGGACGTTCATGTTCCTAACATCACCTGCATAATATTGCCTTAATGGTGTGTAAAAGATTGCATTAACACCAAAACACACACACACACACAAATAACAGCAAATATCACAGAGGGGAGAAAAAATAGACTAGCTAATTTATTATATATTTCTTTACATTTCAAAATATTGCATACATCTAATACCCTTGTGTAATAACATAGTAAGTCTTTGCGAGGTTTATTATTTATCATTTTTATGTACTAAATCTGACAGCAGGTGAAGACGACTGTGTCTTCAGTTATACGAAGCTAAAATAATGACTTAAAGACAATAAGAGTGGCTCTATTAAACCATTCATCCCCTTTACCAAGGAAAAAACAACTTTATCAAATCATATTGCATATTTTAATGTGTAAGTAAATTGTTTTTCCTAGTCTTTATTGCTCCTACTCCCTACTGCATCCTCTGTGCAACTGTGGAATAGACAAACAAAAGGTTTATTATGCACCTACTAACAAGAAACCATGTTCTTCATTTTTACTGCCTTCACCTGAAAAAGTCTTCCTAAAAGCTGCATAAGAGACAGACAACACTGGTAAACACTGTACTGCTGGAAAACATTCAACTTTTTATTCTCAAGCTCCCGTTTATTGATGACAAATTTTGCACTAACAGAACTTGAACCCACAAGACCACTTCCCATTATTCCTATGTTTGTACCAAGTTCTTCCACATCAAAAAATGTCAGTCTGCATTACTATGATCAGAAGACTGACTGCAAGAGGTGATCTAAGCTTAATCTGGCAGAGCAACAAGAGATTAAAAAAACCCCATAAAGCTGCAGAGAACAGCAAATTCATTTTATATTGCCCACCCACATGCAGCTAAACTTGACCAAGTTAGAGGTGGCTGCAGTAGACAGTCACACCAATATGGAGACAGTATTGCCACTGCAGATAACAGCCCAAAATGCAGAAACAGGATTTGTAAAAGTGTCAGAATAGCAGACTACAACAAAGGCATTTGTTCATTATGTCCGAATGTGCTCCTGGGCAATAACTCTTTCCATGAACAAACTAGTGAAGTGAAAACGAGAAAGAACACATCAAAAGCAGGCCACTTTGTTAATCGTACTAGAAGACAGGACAGAAAGACAGCATACTGGCCAGTCACAAGGGCTGCAGTTTCATTTAATATTTGTATCCACATGGTTAATTTATTTTGCCATGCTTGCTTATCACCTTGCTTCTTATCACTTAAGAGTAAATATAGTATGCCGATTCCTTATAAAAGTTGTAAGTATTCCCTATAACAGTATCCACACTAGATAATAATCTTAGGGAGAGTACCTAAAAAAGAGCATTTGCAATTTTAACAAGTATCTCCTAATCACTTGTTGAAGTTGATGCCAACAAAACTATAGCAGCTACAAGCTACAGATTTTGTCCTGTCACCCATTGTGTGTTAACTATGTGAAAATAGAAGGGTCAAATCGTAATCTAGCACATCCATTTCTATTAATTAAAGTAGCAATGTTTTACTGTACACAAATCTTGAGAAACAGGCAACAATGAAAGAATATGCAATTAACAGACAATATTGAAGGTTATCTCTACTCAGCAGCAACAGCAAGTGCCTGTAATAGAGCAAGTCTGCTGTAATTCCAAGAAAGATAAAATTTATATACCCTAGCAAACATGTTATACACTGATGAACAGCATAAAATTGACATAATGGTTCTTTAGGGCTGTAAGTGTGTTTTCTTTCATAGTTCAATTGACAATGACTAGACTGACCTTTTCTTTATAATTGCAACTACAGTCAAGCAATTAGACAAATGATCACCTCTATCATTTCCCACATGTATTAAATAAAAAGCAAAAGTATGGGATTCTCAATCATCTCTTCATGCTGATGTTAAGCAGAACAGCATTTCACAGTTGCACTCCTGAGTGAAAGCTGGAATGAAAAAAAGTCTTAAATCATACACTACAATGAAAAGTTACAAATATGTTAGAAATACTCTACATAATCCAATGTCCTAAAAACTCTGCTCTAAATGAATATTTGTGTCCTCCACTATTACCATAATAAACCCTTTTTTTCCTGGCAATTCATACTTCCACTTATCCTTTGGCTCACTTAAAGCCCACTTCGTAAGTAGTAAAATGAGTATCTAGTTTTATATGGATACAGTCTAAACCACCTGTGCATGTCAAGAAGACTTAGCAATTCCTAACAGTTGGATTTTACATCAGCTAATTCAGTATCAGAACTGCTTCCAGATTTTTCATTATCCATTCCTCTTCTTTGTACTTACTTTGTGATGCCAAAGGTAAGATGAGACAAAAATAATATATTCTGATCTTTCTGCTATGCCATTAATCAAAATACCCATGATTGTTAACAGGAAATTATAGAGTATCCTGTTTTAGGAAGGGATGACTTAATGAGATAGCCATGGACAGCTACTAGCAATGTATATGTGGAAAAACAGTGAAATTAATTTCTTGTCGAATGTGTAAGTATAATTAGGATTTTAATCCTGTTTTTTAAAAGTGATAGTATGATGAGATTGGGGAAATCACATCAATTTTCTAAGACTAAGTTCATAAAACAGATTTAATTATAATATTATTAGCTTTAATGTAGTATTTCTAGAATGCTATTTGATCTTGATGTTACAATTTAAGTCTTCACACTGTACATTTACCAGTAAAACCTCTCCTCCTATGTTCAGATATACAGTGTTTGTGGAAAATTCTGTACAAAAATTCACTTCAAAAGTCCTAAACAAATTCTGCATGACATGCATGCATGTGTACATACATACATACGTATTTCACATTTTAGTACAAAAAAGTATATTCAAATTTCGGGAAACATCAAAATATTACATTAGATGATAAAATTTTAATGGTAAAAAATTGTATAACATCAACTGTACTTACACAGTGTGAGTAAAAATAATGGTTTAAATCGCATGGAAGTTTCACATTCTGAAAGTCTTTTCTTAGAATGATTAACCTTCTGTGTATTTGTTGAAAGAACTTCTGTTTCCAAAAGTGGAGGGATTTTTGTACAACTCTTGTCTCTAGACATCTACAAGCACATTCGTGTTTTTTTTAACACAGCTGGATTACTTATTTAAAATATACCACCAGTGGATTTTAAGATACTGAGAGCTGATGCCCATCCAAAGCACCTAAAAAATTAACTATTTGTTTTTCCTGTAGCCCTTTTAAGATGCAATTGAACAATATATATGAATCTTTTAATGACCATATGACTTACTATAACAAAAGTTACTTTGATGCAATTGTCTATTTAATACTGCCATTTTTAAGGCTATTGCTGAAAAAGACTAATTGTGACAGGCAATAGGCAGTATACAAACAAACGTGTGTGATTATAAGGCCTTTTCTCCTGATACAATGATTAGCATACTCTGCAGTCTCAGAAGATTTACTTTGCTCTATACTACTTCATATTACCCTTTTGAGTATTCAAAGTATCTATGTAAAGTGAAGCTTCAAAGAGAAGTGTGAGAAAATAATTTCCCAAAATTAAACTGAAGATCCAGTCACATATTTTAGCTGAAAGCTCATTTTTTGAGCCCTTGTCTTAGGACCTGCTGACTGTAAAAAATATGCTGTGGGAACATCTAGGGAAATGGTTAATTGAAAATCATCACCTAAATCACCAGTGAACTATAGCACACCACCAGTTTTGTTCATTCACTGTCCAATGGTAGCACCCAAGGTCTGGAATCACAGCTTCTGACTGCAAGGACAAATTTATTAAATCACAGAGGTGCAGCAGCCTGCCTTCTTATCACTCACAAGCTGGGGTGTATGGCCGCAGCGTTGTCTTGCCAACATGAAGGCTGGACTGAAGACTGTGTTAAATGCTGTACAAACAGGAGATAAAGGCTTGACTCAAAATACTAACAATAAAGAAAATTAAAAAGACAAATAAAAGGTAATGTCCAAATAAATTGGAAAAGATGATCGCTGCTAAGTGAACATTTTTTCAAGAATAATTAAGTGAAGCCGCTGGGAGCACCTGGACAGTGCATGAAGACAGCTTGAAATAGCCAAGTACCAGAGCGCAAAAATTGCCCTGCAACAAAATTAACAGAATAGCATCAGATAATGTAACTGTAATATAAAATATTCAGAGTTGCTAGAGTTAGCCAAATACCCATAAGTCCATCCCAATTCTTTCCAACAGATCATAGCTCCTGCCAAGGTGCAAATCTAGCCCACAAGCTGTTCCCAGCTGTGGGAGCACTGTCACAGTATTCTGGTCCAGGCAAGTAGTCACAGTTGCTTAAGATCGCAAGATCACAGAGTGCAATTTCATTTTTAATAACATGAAACTATCTCCAACACAACATGGCTTAATTCCTGATATAACTCTTGTTTCAAGCATGATTACTTGTTTGAAAAGTCCTAATGTACCAGGAGAAAGTCAATTGTTCAGCTACATTTTGAATAATGCTTTATAATCTTACTAATCATCTCTGTTCCAAAAGACATCTATACACTAAAAATCAAACAAACAAACAAAAATGAAAATCCTATACAGTATGTTATTTATACAAATGGAAAAATTTCACAGAAACTCAGGACAAACTCTGAGAACTTAAAGGCTAAATTCCATGGTTGTTGGAAGTGTGAACAATCAAATCTGAAGCCAGTAAAACAGAATAAACAACAACTAATGTTTTAATAAGCCTGTAAATGCGAGGATCAGAGTATACGAAAAGATCTGGAGAAGAAAAAAAAAATTGGCACCTGATACTATTTCTACCCTGGCAGTTTCCAATTTGGCAACTAATAAAAAAAAAATACTTCAGGGAGTTTTTTTACAAAGTCTACCCTCTGCTTATTTTTGAAAACTATTTTACAAATAAAGGAAAAAGAAAAAACAAAATCAAATCAAGGTGAAAAAGCATATTCCTTTGATTTCAAAAAGGTACACATTTTATACTACTGTATGTTACAGTACAGTTTTGTACATTCATTTGGAACAATCATTGGAGAATTCAACCTGTCCATAATTAAAAAAACAAACAAACAAACAAACCCCAATTCCTATGTTTTATGATTGATATGTTAGAAAAAAAGTGGATATGACAGTGTAACTAACTTGGGTACTGCTTTTTGAAAATAATCATAGCTGCACACTACTTCACCTTATTTATTTCATAAAACTCATAGGTATTCAGATCCACAGATATATTAATATAACACCATTTAGATCAGGGCTAATCAAGACACATTTTTACAAACTTTATTCAGCAAATACTCAACAGTATTGACTACTGAGCTACAAATACTGTATAGGAAATCAATGAATCAAAACTATGTTACAGGCAAAAATAAAGGAGTGTGAGCCATGGAAAATTCTTCTGAAATGCTTATTTTAAAATTTGACCCCAAGATTTTAAATATTTAAGCAAATTCTTAATAGTTTTCACTACTGTGATAAGATTTCTTTTTTCAAAACGAGACAATGTTTTACTTTGAAAAAGAAATCTGACAAGCACAGCAACAAATTACATTTTATTATAGCAATTATGTAGTAACCAGAATAACCTTTTTTTTTTCTTTTTAAAGAATGACACAAGAATCTAGTAATTGTAATAACTTTTAGATTTTTGCTTAGAGCACATGTAAGATAATTGTTTAGCTATACAGATAAGTAGAAGAGGGAGTACAGAACAGGTTATTATGATGAGTTGTCTAAAAAATTTCTATATTATACTCACTCTTTGAAATGTCATTCATACAGACTGCAATTCACTGAGCTACAGAAAATATCTTAAAATACAATTTGTAAAAATTATTAATTGAAACTGCATATGGGATGACTTGAAGAAGTGCATTTATCTGAAGGCAAGAGCCTTAGTTTTAAAGTAATATTTGGAGAAGCAAGATATAAGTAAGAAATCTAGTTTTCAGTTTTATTGCAATTATCTTCCTTTGATTTCTGAATGCTAAATTTTTAAAAAACATTATTTTGCCCTGAAGTTTATAGAGTATTAAAATAAAACAGATTTTTGTGGTTCAGCGATGAATTGAGAGCTGAAGGTAACCTGAAATTTCTGAGCTACTATTGCTATTATGTAAAATCAGGAATGTTCGGCTCCAAGCTACAACAAATATTATCAATTCTGCTGCTACAAAGAGATCAGAAACAGGCAGGAAAACACTGCAAATGGAGACCACTGAGCACAACTATTTCACACAGAATGTATTTTCCTTCTTGTTTGGTTGCCCCAGGGGTGTTTAATATAATTTTAAATTCCTGCCACAGTCTCCCATGTCAGAAGATAACTAATGGATGAAAGCTTGTGCACACACTTTTTATTTTTCCCCTGCTGAAATGCTAAAGGATGGCACAGACTTCCTAAGCCAAATTCAGCTGGCCCATATTTAATTGCTATGTCTGAAAGTAGAAATGACACTAGTTTGCAATACAGATTAGAGAAACACTTGTTTTAAAGTCTCAATGATCAGTTATATTTCTGTTCATTTAGTTAAAAGTTTCAAACATTGTTAGACCCCAGAAATCGTATTTATATGAGAAGAGTCCAAATGACTACACATTCAAACAATCTATATAAACTATTTTTAGTGAAGTGGGTCATATACAACAGATAATAGTCATACCACATTATTAATCCAAATTTTGAACCAAACTATTTAACGTTCTTAGCTTTTCTCCAACAAAACGTCTAGCCCTTATCAAATGCCTGAGGAAAAGCACTCTCTCAATATAGCCTACATATGTCAAAATGTAAAGGGTCACTTAAAAAAAAATAATCAGAGCCACTGCATACAGATTTGTAGAAAAAGAATCCACTCTAAACTATCAGCCAAAAGAAATTCATAGATTGCAAACAACAGAGCTACTAAATTGTGAAGGTAAGACCTTCTGCTATAAGTACTTTACTCACAGAAGGAAAGTAGTTTCAATATCTGAAAAGACTGCATGAATATTTGAATGCCATCTGACAGGCCTTGCTTAGTAATATTTTATTCACTGTTCAGTATAACAAGCATATTGTTATGCCTTGTTGATAGACAGCTGTGAAGATCAGCCTGGAAAAGTAACTTCTACAATAAAATTATTTCTAGCCTCCGTGTTTAAAATTTACCTGAAGAGATTCTAGTAAGGAAATCAATACTTTAAGGCTGCTTTTTCCTCTGAATTACATAAACAGGTATCGTCTCAGTCACAATAATCAAAAATATATAAAACTGAGTTTGTTAGATCCTAGGTCAACTGATGTATGATTTACAAACATGTTGAAAATATGTCTGAATGCATGTGTTTTATATTATATACCAAGTGTACAATTAATTGAGAACTATAAAAGACTTTTTGTCTCCTGGTAGCATTGTGAAAGTGGAATTTGTCTCAGAATTCTTCCAATCTAGTATGGTGGGGCAGCAGGAGGTGTATGTGCTTGGTTTTGTTTTGGTTTTGGTTTTTTTGTGTATGTGTTTGTTTTATTGTGGTTGTTGGTGGTGGTTGATTGGGTTTTATGTGTGTGTGTTGTTTGTTGTTTTGTTGTGAGTTTTCATTGTTTGTTTGTTTGTTTTGATTTTTGTTGTTTTGTTTTTTTCTTTTTCAAATCAACTTATGCTTGATTTTCTAGATTTAAGTAAGCTGTGCAATTTCTGTAACACTGAAGAAGACTTCCAAGGGGCTTAGCATCATGCATTGGCAGTGCTGCATAACTCTTAATATTAGCTAACAGGAGTTTGTAGCAAGAAAGAATCAGAGAGAAACACAACAATTAACAGATAATCTGTATACGTCCATGAGTTTGAAATTCAATTTAGTAAACAAATTCCTATTTGTTTAATAATATGTGGATGACCAAAATGAGGCTTTGGGTTCTGTTCTGCTCTGCAGTGGGCAATGCTCACAAGCAGGAAATGATGCACCTTTCTTGCAACCAGGCTTTTTAGATCCTGTATCTAGCCTAGGGATTTGGCACAAAGGGTTTAGCATGCCTAAATCTTGGTAGAGGCTGAAACTGGAACACAGTGTCACTTCAACTAAAGAAATACTACTGTTTGATATGTTACTTCTGAAGCAAACAAATTATAGTAGCTTCATTTAGGAGTTTACGTAGATGTAACTCTTATCTAGGCTTAGGGAACATTTATTCATTCAACAAATATAGCATGGCTATGCAACTGTAACGACCTGTTATGACTCACCCAGATAACATTGCATACTGTGTTCAAAGTTCTCTTTGTTACATACACACCATACTACAGATGTATGTGTACATTTGCATACGATAAAAATATTAAATAGAACAATGAAAAAAAAAAAGCATAAACTTTAAAATATATACATTTTGAAGGAAAAATTACCAAAGACAAATGAAATTGAAAAAATATCAAGTTATATCAGAAACTGTTCCAAGACTTTAATTTCACTAATCGCAGACAACAAGTGCAAAGTCTATATTAATACACAACTTTCTGTACATGATGCCAGACTATTGTATATGGCTTGTTGTTTTGATGACTTCTATAGAACATTAATTTTAAAGTATATTAGTTCATTTTGTAGGAATGGACTTAAAATATTAAACATTAATGACCTGTCACATCTATCTGTGAAGACTCTTGTCCTAAAGGTGAAGAAAAGAGAAATCTATTTATTTTACTAGCCACACAATTTAAAGTTTTCCAAATAGGCTAATATTTCATTATAGCTTGTTTTCCCTCTAACTGCACTGCAGGAAACTTAAAAAAGATGCTAGGAAAACACTACTGGCAGTGCTGTTCCTCTCTATTAGGGGAAATTTTCCTTTATTAGAGATCCATATGCTTCAAAGAGCTAGAAAAAGCCTCTACAAGCTGGCAGGTCTTGGGAAATCCAGATTGTTGCAGCATCTCAAGAGGTAACATGATCTCATTTCACGATGAAAATGGAAGTATTATTGTAAAGAATTATATAGACCCAGAAAAGCAAAGATGGCTCTTTCCCTGTGTAAAAGTGAAAAGTTTATGTAAATATAGATGGGATATTCATCAGAAATATTGAGTGATCATGTGAATGGCAGTAACAACCTCTAAAAACGTTTTAAACTCATCAATAAAAAATGAAAATCTGAAATATAAAGTACCAAGTACTTGTAAACTAATTTTATTTTACCTCTACCCCTTTAGAAACAGAATTTATAAACAAACTGCTTTTCCTGCAATCTTTTAGGTCATATAAAGATATTATTAGCTGTCCGCTTTTGTTAAAAACAACAGCTACTTAAGATTAGACACTAATGATAGTACCAAGATCCTAGTCCTGCTTTGTTTTTTGAGGAGGTGTTTGTATTTTTGTTTGAAAGCAAGAAAAAGTAGGGAAGTTTTGCTGTGGGTTGGGGAGGGGAAAGGAGGGATGACACCATGTACAGAAAACAGTCTCTGCCTTTGGAAATAATGCTTTCAATTGTGCTGCAACAGTAGCAGACTACTTAACAGTCTGTATTGACTACAACCTGCAAACCTGTTCCATTACACAATTTTGGGCATTGTTCTTAACCCTCAAACTACCACAGATTCACAATCACCTGCTAAATGCCATTGGCTAGATAAATTCGACTCTTCTAGACAAAATCAGAAGGGGAATAATAGGAAAAATAAGAAATAAGAAAGAGTAGGAGGAGGTAATTGGTACTGGGGGAGACTGAAATGATAAGAGCAGAAAACAAATTTTTCTCACTCTTCACTGGAAGTAATAACATCAATTATGATAATGTCACCATGTCTCACATTCCTTGGGGACCTTCTTTAGGTTCTGCTTGGCCAATGCATTTTCCAGAATCAGGAGATAATGGTCTGTCCAAACACATGCTGACAAACTGAAAAATCAGGAGTCAGCAAGGAAGATGGCTGCTGTGGTGAACCTCACTTATTTTACCTCCAGTTTTCTTAACTGAATAATCAAAATGCAAACTCTCTCTAACAGCAAGTGTTAGTATGAGAATCACAGAAAGGATAAGGTCTGCAGAGACCTCTGGAGGTCATTTGGTCCAACTCCCCTGCTCAAGTAAAGCCACCTGTAGCCTTTGTCTCCGAGGATGAAGACTTCACAGCCTCTCTGGACATCCTGTGCCAGTGCTTGGTCACCCTTACAGGGCAAAAGTTCTTTCTTGATGTTCAGGAGGGAGCTCCTGTGTTCCAGTTCATGCCCATTGCCTCTAGTTCTGTCACTAGGCAACACTGAAAAGAACCTGGCTCTGTCTTTGCACCCTCACTTCAAGTATTGATATATTAATAAATTGATGAGATTCCCCTAAGCCTTCTCTTCACCAGGATGAACAGTCCCAGCTCTCTTAGCTTTTCCTCACAGGAGAGATGCTCCAGACCCTTCTTCACATTTGTGGCCCTCTGCAGGACTCTTTGCAGTATGTCCATGTCTGTCTTGTACTGAGAAGCCCAGAAATGGACACAATACTACAGATTGCTTACAATGCTAGAGAATGTTACACAGATTTTCAACATGGCTACCAGTGAAAGATTCAGGCTACATATAATGAACAGGTAGGGTGTTTCCTGTTTTCTCTGTGTCTATCAGAATTGCAAGGCATGGAAACATTCTGTCCCTCAAAGGTAAGGTGTACAAGCTGGCTACATCCGAGTTCCCTTCTGGCACACAGAAGTGGGTATGTCCCAGTTTCCTCCTCACTCCATGGGTCTGAAAAGTAGACGTATGAACTGAGGGAAGTCTCAGACCACTTCACCACAGTAAATCATGATCACAGGGTTTGCAGAGGAGTCAGTGAGACTCCAAGCCAAAGTCACTCGTTGTTCACGGCATATGCCATGCAGACATCACCAAGATCATCACTTTCCATTTAAGTTACTGCTTATTTTCCTCACTGCATTATTACTGCCAATTCCAGAACTACCTACTCATTCATTCTGTCATCTCAACTTCAATTTCATCACCATCTTCCTCTTCAAGCTTACTAAAACTTCTCAAAGGTACATTAATTTTTCATCTCCTTTATAAGTCAGTACTTACTGGTCAATCTAGAATTCTAAGCACACAAAAATAACTACATTTAACATCACAGAAAATTCAACACATACTAGCTGCCTTTGATTTTAACAAGAGAAAAAAGGGAGATCATTGATTTAACCTAACTAGGATTTAAGACAATTAGCATATAGCATTTGATACATTTCCTGTTCTATGATGGCATGGTCCCACCAATAACATGGGACTTATGCCCACCTACATACAAAAAACCCACCCAAAAGTTTCAAAAGTGTTTTAATTTTGAGTTTATAACCCATGCAGCAAGGAGCAACCTAATGCATATTTAAAACATGGTTATGCTCCTTTGAAACGGTATTTATAATGGATATACTGACAGACTCTAAACAATATAGTAGTGCAGTAAATCACTGAGACAGCCATCCCTTTTTCTCTTTTTTTTTTTTTCTTCCCAGGTACCATGTCTATTCTGACTACATGGTAAATTATAAGTTGTAACCTTAGAATGCAAAGGTAATCACAATGAGGACTACATCTTCTTTCCTGAGCATTAGTAGGTTGGATTTTTTTATTTCTCTGTACTACTTCAAATTATAACACTGCTAATATTTTATCTGTACAGAAATGACATATATACAAAAACTTTCAGTTTTCATGATGCACTAAGGACTCAGATTTATAGCACACTGTCATTTCTCTGCCTTCAGGGAGCATCACACCATCTCAATTTCTGTAAGGGATGTCATACAGAAAATAGTCAAGCCACATTTGTGTCAAGTCTGCCATTTTTAATTATTACCAATCAAGTCTAAGCAATTTCTCCTTCGGTTTAACAAGTGCATACCTATCTCACAATTTTTTTTTATGCCACAATTCATAAAATTGTTTAGGCTGATACTAGTCCCTTGCACTAAATTAATAACTGATCACAGGAGATATTTATCATCTCAAGTTTTTTACATGAGAATTGTCAGACTTAATCACCCTCCTCATATTTTCACTATTTACAGAGCTTCATTTATCATTTACTATGATAACAGTGGACTATTTTTCCCACTTTTCAAGCATGTAAAGAAATACAAGAGGTTGGTAAATCATGACAATAGCTTGAAAGTTTTACTCTTTCTGATAACATCCATTTCCATCAGAAAAGGATTCTTAAAAAAAACTATTTTAATAACAATCATAGAGGGAAGTAGAATTAGCAGGCTAAAACCTCAATGAATGGACAGTTGTGCTTAATTATAGAAAATGCATTCTGATTTTTATCATTAGTTAAACTTTGCAGGCAGTATGAAAGTGACCTATTCCAATCAAATATAAAAAATAATTTACTCGATAGCAATGCCAAAGAAATTCTTCTCAGAAGCCTTTATAAAGTGAGCTCAGGGCTTACAACTAGAACCTGAAAGGACTACTAACTCTGATAAGGACAGAGATTTGGTGCATTACTGCTGTGAGATGTGTTGAATCATACCCCAATTTTTTTTTTCAAACAACTTGCAGACTGGACTGAAAAGTAACACCAAAGTTATTCAGAATAGCACAAATATGTGGCTACTGCTAGATTCCACAGAAAGTTCGTTTTGCATTCCTGGGCATCTAAGATGTCATTCTTACACAATGGGAAGCAAAAAGTAAATTATGTAAGATATCACTTGACTGAAATAAGATATGTGTGGCAACTCCCAAGTCTACCGGTTGAAACTTTGCAGCATTGATGCTACCTGTGTTCTGGCGAAATATCACAGAATACCTGTTTTGATCACCATTGTAAGAAGGATCATACAACTTCAGATTTTAATTGGTTAGGGAAAAAACTTGACCCCCAGTAACTTTTCCTTGTTGGAAAATGAAAACCACTGTAGTGGGTGCAGATGCCCAGGTGCTGACACTGAGGGCTGCACAATGCTCTCGGTGAGGAGAGGTCAGGGCTGCCCTAGGTAGCCGGCTCCAGCACACCCAGGCACAGCTGAGCCCCTCAGCCACAACGGTGGCACCTCTGGGAAAATATATTTTTAAAAGGGCAAAAACAAGCCAAAAACCCACCATACACAGAGAGGAGGAAAGAAAAGAAAGAGCACAAGAAAAAGCAGTATGAACACCAAGGTCAGGGAAGAAGGAAGTAGAGGTGCATTGCACTGGAGTAGATAATTAAACTACAGCCTGTGAAGGAGCCCAGACCAGAGCAGAGGAAACGTGTGAGAGGAAGGTACAGCATTGAGAAATCACTATGTACTGATTGTAACACCTCTTTCTCCATACCCCTGCACTGCTTAGGGCAGTAGAGGACTCTGGAGTGATGATATGAAGGGAAAGAGGTAGGAATAGTGGTGGTTAAATATTTTCCTTTTTTTGTTTCTTACTACATGGATCTATTTTAAATAGAAATAAATTAGAATTAATTTTCTCAAAGTCAAATCTGTTTTACCCTTGGTATTAACTGGTAAGTGGTCTCCCTGTCTTTATCTCAACCCATGAGCTTTTTATTTTCATTTTTTCCTCCCCCATTCTAGTCCTGCTAAGAAGCAAATGAGTGGCTAGGTGCATGTTTGACTGTTAGAGAAGACTAACCTAGGACACGAATTAAACTAGAGTTATTTATGGCAAAATATAAATACTAGAGATAGCTAACAGACACAATAGTATTTTTGTTAGTTTGTTTGTATGTTTAGGGTCAAAGAAATTACATAAAATATTTTAGTAGAGCTATGTCAGGCCAAGTTATGGTATCTCTGGGAAAGTATATTTAAGAAAAAAGAAAAAATGCTGCACAGCTGAGTGTGAGAGACAGGACTCAGGACAATGTGAGAGACACAGCCCTGCAGATGCCCAGGCCAGTGAAGATGGAGGAGGAGAAGCTGTTCTGGGTACCAGAGCAGATTCCCATGCAGCCCATGGAGGAGACTGTTGTGAAGCAGGTTGTCCCCCTGCAGCCCATGGAGGACCACACTGGAGCAGATACCCACCTGCAGCCCATGGAGGGCCTCAGGCTGCAGCAGATGGAGATGCCCTGAGGGAAGCTGCAGTTCATGGAGAGAAGCCCATGGAGGAAAACGTGGTCGGTGGGGGACCCATGCTAGAAGCAGTCTATTCCTTACGGACTGTACCTCATGGAAGAGACTCACATTAAAGCAGTTCTTGAACTGCAGACCATGGGCAAGACTCACCAAGGAGCAGTTTGTGAAGGACAGTAGCTATGGAGAGCTGTGGTGCGTCAACCTTGGCTGGACACCAGGTGCACACCCAGCCGCTCTCTCACTCCCCCTCCTCAGGACAAGGGGAGAAAATAAAATGAAATAAGCTCATAGGTTGAGATAAGGACAGGGAGATGGCTCATCAATTACAATCAGGAGCAAAAGAGACTTGACTTGGAGAAACCAACTTAATTTATTGCCAATTAAGCAGAGCAGTATAATGAGAAACAAGAACAAATTTAAAAACACCTCATCCCCCCTTTTCACTGGGCTCATCTTCACTCCCATGTCTTTTATCCTCTTAAATGGCACAGTGCAATGGGGAGTGGGGGTTGCAATCAGTTCATAATGCTTTGTCTCTGTTGTTCCTTCTGCCTATCGCTCTTCCCCTGCTTCAGTGTGGGCTGCCTCCCACAGGAGACAGTTACCATGACCTTCCCTAATGTGGGTCCTTCCCACAGGCTGCAGTTCTTCAAGAACTAATCTAGCATAGGACCTTTCCACTGGATGCAATCCTTTAGGAATGGACTGCTCCAGCCTGGGTCCCCTCTATAGTCCTGTCAGAAAACGCGCTTCAGTGTCCACACTCCTCACCACTGGCCACAGTTCCTGCCACGAGCCTGCTCCAGCATGGTCCCTCTGTGGGGTCACAGTTCCATCAGAGCACATCCATCTGCTCTTTCATGGGGCCCTCCACGGGCTGCAGGTGGATACCTGCTCCACCATGGACCTCCACGGGCTGCAGGTGGATACCTGCTCCACCATGGACCTCCACGGGCTGCAGGTGGATACCTGCTCCACCATGGACCTCCACAGGCTGCAGGTGGATATCTGCTCCACCACAGACCTCCACAGGCTGCAGGCGGACAGCCTATGTAACTACAGGCTGTAGAGGAATCTCTGATCCAATGTCTGGAGCACCTCTTCCTCTTTCACTGACCTTGCTGTCTGTTTCTCACACATTCTCATTCCTCATCTCCTCTTCATTTTCGAGCTGGCTGGCACTGGCTTTGTCCAACATAGGAGTCACTTCTGGTATTTTCTCACAAAAGCCACCCCTGGAGCCCCATTCCAAAACCTTGCAACATAAATCCTGTACAAGAGCCTATGCTGGAGCAGAAGTGTGAGGATGGAGAGGCAGAGATGAACTGAGTGCAATTCCTGCTTCCCACCATCCGGCACTGCTTCAGGAGGAGGAGGTAGATGAGCTGGTAATGAAAGGACTGAAGTTAAGACTGGGAAGAATGGGAGGGTGAGGGAAGGTGGTTTATTTTTGCCCTTTTTTTCCTCACTTCCCTGATATGTTTTTAATTGGCAATAAATTAATCTGCCCCTACCCAAGTCTGTTTTGCCTGTGACAGAAACTAGTGAGTGATCTCCCTTCATCTTGACACTGAGCTTTTCCATCTTATTTTCTCCTGTGCTGTTAGTGGTGAGGAGCAATGACAGAGCACATGGCTAACCATCTGGCAGCTAGCCAACATTAACCCACCACTATGGACTAACCACAAAGGATTATTTTTTCATACATTTTCTCATAATCACTTCAACAAAAAAAAAAAAAAAAAAAAAAAGAAGAGACAACCCAGACTTTAAGTAGATAATTCACCAAAGGATGGCAATTATCTTTCTTTGTCCAACATCTATGCTTTCTTTTGAAATTTAAAAAAATCTGACAGCCTCAAATCAGCTTAAAAAATGCATCTGCAGGGTGAAGCAAATTTTCTTACAAATTTCATTAAAAAGTATCACATTCAAAAGAATAAGTAATTTTAATAGTAAAATTATTTTGTGTTACGTTATATAACTTTTTATGGAGTTCAGGTTTTTAATGCAGCTGACTAAACATCTGATAAATATGCAGAGAACTCAAAGGAGATAATCTTTCAGATATCATTGAAAACATGAAATAAAATTAGAATTAAGAAATGCTAGTATTCACCCAGAATGATTCACGACAAATATCATATGAATGTACAGTTACTTTTCTGGAAGACTCTGCTATATCCCCAAGTCCAGATTATACAAAATGACAGGAGTAAGTATCAGTGCTCCTGAGCCACATTTCCACTTCAGTCAGATCAAAGGTGATGAATACTAAAATACTATATTAGCATTTGTAGTCGCTACAGATAAAATGAACACTTTTGCCTGTGCAAAAACATAGGCAAGGTGAAAGCTTTATAGATTTTATTTTAGAAATAACTTTATTAAAATAATTTCCACATCAAATATGCAGAGACCTATACTTTCAGAAAGACAAGATTAATTTTATTATTTTTCTTGAAAACAATCCTAGCATTCATTAATCCTGCATTTTATTAAAAATATACTGTGAGAACTGAGATATTATCTTGATGATCGCGTCTGCTAATAAAATGCTGAGGCATTCACATACACCAGCAGATCTGGGACTAAACATAGTTAGCTAATAACCTGCTGAAACAATCTTCAGCACCCCAGCTGAAACTGTTCAATCCTCTACCCACAACACACCTAGAGCACAGCAGATGCTCCCAAGGTTGATTACATGCGTTCACATTAGCTCATGGTAGGCAGTCAACACAATTTTTTTTTATACACTTTTAGCATATGGAAGACCCCATTAAACAATTTATTCTGCTAAATAACAATGTAGAAACCCCATATGTTGTATGTCAAGAGGTAAGATACACAAATTCTGAGAAAATGATGCTGTATTAGTGACCCAGCAGAATCAAGCTGACTGAGCCTCTTCAGAAGAGAAATTTTCATTTCTCTTAACTATTCTGCTACACAAACATTTTTGTTTGCAGGCTTATGGTTTCCAACCATTCACCATGTTTGCTCTAAATTTTTTCTGTATCTTGACTCCCTGAATACTATCTCCTGTCAAAGAACTGTATTTCCAATTTCCTCCATCTTGGACTCCAAACAGAAGTCTCAACAAGTCTTAATCATTACAGTACAGGAGGCATTTACTCTGTTTTATTCACAGTGATATTTCATGAAAGCACTACAGAAGGACAGCAGCTTTCTCAGAACTGGTACAATTAGACCCAAGCCAGGCTTCCAATCTGTGCTGGAAGCTCAGGTAGGTACACATAATGCTCATCTTCCCTCACATCACTAATCAGAAGTCTGATAGCAGTAAGCAATACCACTACAAGGTCATCAACTAACATTATTCACTGTTTTACTGTACCATGAAGACGCTGCCTATCTGCCTCCAAGTCACAACCATAGCTTACTCCCAGCAACCTCCAGATGCTCTGCAAATCTCAGCACCCGCTAGCAAAGTCACCTATAATCAGTGTGTGATAAATTATGTGAAAAGATACAGCTTTCTTGAGGCATTGTTACAAGAACACTTTGCACTACTTACAGAGGCAAGACCAAAGTTCTTGAATAGTTGGGAAATTATTGTCTTGTGACTGCACAACCAATCATTAATTTTGTTATGCAGGTAGAACCTTAACCCAGATGACTGGCAGTGCTATGGCACCAAAAAATCTCACTGTAGCTCTAGATCAAGTTCCTTATCTTATCTGCACTATTCCCTGCACAATGATGTGGATTAGAAGAACCTCAGATACAACAGGGGCTGGGAAATACCTTCTCCACAAATATTACTAAGGGAGTATTTCAATAAGAGGGATGACTTAAGCAAGCAGAAATACTCTGAAGACTTCAGTCAATGCACAGCTTTTAAATGTCTATCTCCAGGAGAATTATGTAATACAGAACATGAAGTGAATTGCAACTTAAGGTACATAGTGATAAGGTTTACCAAAAAATGTTAGATTAACTGCTGCTTGATCCTTGATCATTTACTGATATAATACATGGCAGATGTTCCTCAAACTATTAGAAAAAATCACACACCTCTGAAAAGTTTGCCAGAATGCCATACTACATTTTCCTGAATCCTTCATTAGATTTATTTCTAGATATCTCTACTTTTATTGCATCAATTGAAATTCAAAAGAAAACATATAGTGATCATTAAGACAACTTCAACGTGATAAGATTACTTAAAACAAGTCTCGGAGTATATTATTCACCTCATCGTGTATGGAGAACTCATATTTACTCCTTTACAATTGCAAAAACTTGAGATTATCTGCTCATGACGCATACAAAAAGCATTTGCTGTTTTATTTTGTTCATATTTGAAAGAAGTAGTAGGACTGTTAGTATAACACGTTTAACCAACTTGATACATAGTATATGAAGCTTTTTAGAGAGCTGTAATAATTACAGAATAAATCATTATGCTAAATATCTTAAATAGGTCTTTTTAAATCTTGCTTAATTCTCAAGTTTCAGACTTTTTTACAAGTCACTAAGAGATCCATTTTCCTTTCAATTTAAAACTTACATTAAGAGTACCTCAGCTGAACATACTGAACATATTTTTGCCTTAGGTAAAAATAAATTATTTTTTACTGCCTTACACAACCCTCTTAGATGCATACTTTCAAAACTAACAAAAATGGCTTTAATCAAATCAGAGAAATAATAACTCTTGTTTGCATGTGCAAAAGAATCACAGTACCCAAAATCTTAGCAAGTGCCTGCCATACAGAGATCTTGCACTCTGTTTCAGTTCCTTCCAGTTATTTAGCAAGAAATGCAATGGTCACAGACCATGACAAGCAAGAGAGAGTTACAAATGTTCTGATGCCACAGCTTTGCTTAAGGAAAGATTTTTTTTCTGCATTTCTGGAAATAAAGAAATCTAAAATAGTTTTAAAACCAGTAATTTACTTTTGCTGTAAAACCTACCAGTAATCAACTACCTTTAGAAGATAATTCATAGGATACATCTTTAGGCTATACTAAACATTCTTGTTTCCTTTTACCCTCAATTCTGCACGATGAATGGAGGAAAACAGCTGTCCAAGAAAAAAAAATCCCAC
The DNA here is from genome assembly GCF_963082525.1 of Nesoenas mayeri. Lineage (NCBI taxonomy): Eukaryota > Metazoa > Chordata > Aves > Columbiformes > Columbidae > Nesoenas > Nesoenas mayeri. The sequence continues at coordinate 41,177,932 of NC_137542.1, forward strand.
CCAATTTTCATCATTCTAGGAGGACAAAAAAGTATCTTGTTAAGTCTGAAAAAAACCTAGAATACAAGCCCTGTGTATCTGGATCTCACAAGCAAGCAGGCTTGACAACAGGAGGTGGGGGGGCTTAGAGGGTCTTAGGGTTAGGTGGTGAAACTGATCTCTCTATCTTAAAAACAGGAGTCAGGTGAAACATTAGACTGTTACTATCTGATATGTGTTGGAAACAATGATAAACAAAAGAGTTACTCAAAGGCATCAAAATGCAGAATCTCTTCCAACATCCCCTCTGACTAGGAGCCATCAAATAGCATAAAATAAAAAGCATTAAAAAAAAAAAAAAAAAAAAAGAGCTCATCTTGCTTTAAATCATTCATACACTGATTTATTTAGTTTAAGTTAACTGGGGTTTTTATCCAAGGCAAGCACCTGAACAGCCCTGAAGGATCACTCATAACCTCAAAGTGAATATCCTCAAAGTGAATACTCGGCTGAACTGGTGCCTGCATTGATTAAAGCTCACTGGTTGTATCACATTCCTTTTACATGAGTTTCAGAAATTCTTAATTCAGCATTTAGGAGGAGTAGGGGAAATTACGTTATTCAGTTAAGACTAATATTGGGAGCTTCATCTTGCTTGTAAAATATGATAAATACTTGAATTGCCAAGTGACTACCCATGAATAAGATTTTTAAAAGGCAGTAACCCTTTTCTAAATTTTTCTTTCTTTGCTTTTAGCTAGAAGCTAATTTAAATAGTTAAATTTGTGGTCAAGTTTCAGTTATCAGTCACAGGTTGAAAAAGTACTGAAAGGTATGATCAGACACAAACACAAAATGGGAAGAACTACAGAGACAAAAGTCAATGACCTAAAAGTTTACATATAACAGCAGGCTGTCATTGCTGGAAAAGGCTTCCTTTTCCTGTTAAGCCCCATAATTCTAACTATATTCAATATTAAGTTTTAGAGTCATATGCATATAATTAAAATATATATTTCTTATTCTCATAATTCTAGTAAAAGTAATTTGACGAACAGTTTGACATAAGTTTGGATGATACTTAGCTGATTGTCCTACTCAAACCATTCATGCAGAAAGTTGTACCATTTCTAAGTGCTTTAATTAAAACGTGAAAAGTGCCTGTCCTAAATTTATATTTTTCTTCTTAGTATTTTTTCTTGACTTATTCTAAAATTTTCTGTTACAGTAGCCTTATTCTGCATAACCAAATAAGGTCCTACAGACAGCAAGATCTGGAGCAACTCTATGCTTTCAAAACCAAGGACGTTATACTAAGGGTCTGACCTAAACCTACATAACCAAAAAACAGTCTTAAAGGTTAAAAGGAGTTCTAGTAAAACTTCAGTGGTACTTATGGTACTTCCTATTCAACACATTTAAATTTTCATATTTTTAGAACATTACACATTCACCGAAGTATAAACTCATTTACACTTTAGTACATTCTTAGACTTCAGAAAACCTTGAAAAAAAGTATGTTGGAAAAATAATCTGTAATCATGAGGAAGAAATATAATATGTTAAAAGTAATTCAAAATGTTCTTTCCTATGCACCTTGAGGTTGTGGCTGTGCTCAATTTTCTCATTTAAGAGGAAACTTCCACTTTAAAAATTATCAATATTTTAATTTTTCACCTGATCCGTAATATAACTATATATCATTTGTGTGCACTTAATGTTTAAATAAATTACTTGATCAAAAGGACAGAATACAGCAAGATAGGAGTTATTCTGGTCATAAAGAAAAGCCTAAGTTAATACCCCAGTTATTCTTTCTGTCTCATTCTGGCGAGTCTATTTGCCAAAAAATGATGGATTTGTTGCTTTCTAGAAAAAACATTAATTCCACTACTTAACCCACAAGCAGTTAATATTTCCTTATGCAGTCAAAAATATGCTTAACTGTTTTTATGCATATAAATCCTAGCTACTTACTGGAGTCATAATTGCAATTGTACATTTCAATTACATATGGTAAACAGCATACTCTCATGAAATCTACATGAAATAGATCGGTGCCGCCATCCAGTTATAACTAAACTCTCCACCACAGAAGTATAAAAACACTCTGCAAAATATGCATCTAGATGATTTACCCAAAGCAAGGAAAAAACAAACACTCAGAAAACACTGTTTGCTTTTATTGACTTCCTCCAACCCCCAAGCCATAAGGATTTATCCTCAACTATATAACTAGTTAAATTGCTTTATACTGGTTTTAGATGCCATATCATACCTGTCATTAATGATCCAGTTCAGACACAGATTGAGGGAATTAAGGTTTTTGCATCTCTTTACTATTTCCATCACCGTTTCATTGTCCAGTTCTGTGATATGACGGAGATCCAAGTTGGAAAGATTTCTTAGCTATTGAGACAAATATGATAGAAAGAAATAATCTGAAATTTCTTCACATGCATAACTGTTATAAAAACTGTTAAACTTTTTGGAATCATGCATAGTATGTCTGAGCTAGTCAAGAAAATTGAGATTACTCTATTTTTCACAAAAAGGAAACAGATATTCACTGGAATTCAGCCACTCAGTTACTCCATGAAATCAAGAAACTTTCACTCATGGTCCGATACATCTACAATTGGGGCCTACGCCTTCCTCATTTTAAATGTAAGGAGTGTAAGACACCAAGGTATCATAGCAACTCACTCAATTATAAGAAAACAAGGCATGGAAGGAAGAGGAGATAGCACATTTGTGCTTAGATTCAAATGCATGTTATTAGAGACTCCACAGTCTAAGGCTTTCAGACTAGGTAAATATTACAAACTCTCTGGAAAATACAGTATTTATACTGTAGGGTCACCTGCACAGTCATCAGTAATAACCTGGATATTCTAAACAACAGAAGCTGGAGACACAGAACTACATGATTAAGATTTATGCACTGATTAATCTGACTTATTACTGTTGTTAATCATTATAATGTCCTTCAAAAGCAAAAAAATCCTTTTTACTTTTATGAGCTATGGTTTCAAAGAAGAAAAATTTTACAGGTTTCTGCAGTGTCCTTAAATAACAGATCATTTAGTCAACAATAACCTCCAAGTGCTGTTTGCTTTTTAAGCTGTCTGAAATAATCTCTGTTATACTCTGGAAAAATAATCGCATTAAGTATTACTGACACTTTAATTAAATTTACCTTCCCTGTAAGAGAGGAAAAAATAATCCTATTCAGTGATTTAAGTCACTAAGGATTTGATTAAGCAAAGGCATACAACTGAGATCATATAACCGGTCCACCTCAGTAGTTAATTATTAAGTGAATGTATTTAAGAAAAAAAAAAGAAAAAAAGAAAAAAATGTATGTATGTAGGTTTCTACAGAAACTAATATTCTGCTGTTTTGTTCCAGAAGTTTTTAACATTCTTCTAACTAAAGCTGAAGATAAACCACATATGCTTCCATAAATTCTGCAGAACAAGTATAAAATTATGGGACCTGACCTGAGAGAAACAACTGCCGGGTATGAGTCCTGGTTTCAGCTGGGTCAGAGTTAATTTTCTTTGTAGTAGCTGGTATAGTGCCATGTCTTGGTTGTTGTCAGGTAGTCAAAGACCTTTCAGCTTCCCATGATGTGATAGTTGCACAAGAAGCTGAGAGGGAGCAAAGCCAGGAGAGCTGACCCAAGCTGGCCAAAGGGATGTTCTTTACCATATATCATGCTCACGACATAAACTGGAGCTGGCCAGGGGGCAAATACTGGCTGCTCGGGAATGGACAAGCTATTGGTGTCACAGGCAGTGAACAATTGCATTGCGCATCACTTGGTTTGTATATTCTATTATTACAGCTGTTATTATTATTATTTTCTCTTCCTTTGCTGCCCTATTAAATTGTTCTTATCCCAACCCATGAGCTTTGCTGCATTTTGGGGTTTCTTTCCCTTTTCAATCTCTCCTCCATTCCTCTCAAAGGGGGGTTGCAGTGGCCATGTGGCTGCATGGTCCTATTTGCTGGCTGGAGTTAAACTCCAATAGTATGTCTACATGAAGCAGGACAATAACATTCCTATTATCAGGATACTACCACAGGTGTACTGTGGAGGTGCTTGTTGTAATCCCATTGTACTTCAGATAATCTTACTTGCCTACTATGGAGAAAAGTACATAATGACTCATATTGTGTTGGTAAAACGGACAGATTTTACAAGCTCTGTCTCGGTGCATTTTACACATACTGCTCCAGCAGGAAGTTTAAAAGACCTACTACAATGCATCAAAAAAAGCTCACAGTCAATCCTTTATTTTTTTCTGCATTTCTTCTGTCAAGAAAGGGAAGCACAGAGCAACTTGAGTTTTCCTTACCTTTGTACACCTATTCATATTAGATACTTCAGCCTATATACTATGTTGGCAACAGCATGGCCAATTACTATGACACAGGAAATAAACTTACTGGACAATTCAACAACGCATATGCTCTATGACAGTAAACAAATATTCACCAGAAGACCTCAAAGACAAGCAGAATATCTTCCCATTATAAAAACCAGAATTATTAACTAAAACATGCCTTCCTTCATGACAACACTCTTCTTATGAGCAGGTGACAATACTGGTGACTTTTTGGTCATGATTATTACTTACAGAGTAAAAACTTACATCAAAGATAAAACAGTGTATGGAGGCAGGTGTTTCTTGAAAAGTGTCTAACTAATGCAGCTCCAAATTAGGTAAGAGGTAACAGTATCTACTTGTCATGGTTTAACCCCAGCCATAAACTAAGCATCATGCACCCACTGATTTATGCTCTCCAGCAGGAGAACAGGAAGAGAATTGGAAGAGTAAAAGTGAGAAAACTCGTTGGTTAAGAATAGCTTAATAATTAAAATGTACTAATAACAATCATGAAAAGGAAAACAATGAAAAGTGAGGAAAATACGGACCCAAGAAAGACAAGTGATACAAATGAAAACAATTGCTCACCACCAACCAACTGACGATGAGTCAGTGCCCAAGCAGTGGCCACCCCACCAACCTTCCCCCTAATTTTATTGCTGAGCATTACATCATATGGTACGGAATATCCCTTTGGTCAGTTGGGGTCAGCTGTCCCAGCTGTATCTCCTCACAACTTTTTGTGCACCCCCAGCTTCCTCGCTGGAGGAGCTGTGGGAGGCACAGAAAAGGCCTTGTCTCTGTGCAAGCCCTGCTCAGCAAGAACTAAAACATCCCTGTGCTATCAACACTGTGTTCAGCACAAATCCAAAACAGCCTCATGCAAGCTACTGTGAAGAAAACTAACTCTAGTCCAGTCAAAACCAGCACACTGCCCCTCTGAGGCAAAGATGAATGCAGCAGAAAGAATTTGTGGCTTCCCCGGAAAAAAAGACTTTTACATTGCATGGGTAGACTCAAAATCTAAACTTAATTCCTAGTATTCCTACTGACCAAATTAATAGGGGTTCCAAGGTAGAATTTATCCTCTACTACCACAGGAGAACATGAACCATCACTTGCCCCTTTTACTGTCACATTCATTAATTTTAAACAACAGAACTGGCACCTGACATACTTGGCAGGTTAATTCTTCTTTTTATCAGGGACTATGTACTCAATCCAGAAAACCTCACTTAGAAAAGTTTGAAGAGACTGCTTCAGATTGATACAAACTCCTCAAGTATAATGTGATCTATACAACCCCATTATTGCCATTTCAGATGAGCTTTCAAGAGTTGCAGTACTCTTGAGTACTGGACCTTCTGACAAGATTTTGCATCGACCTGAACATGACAGATGAAATGAATATCCCTTTTTGCCTGTTTAAATCAGAGGTATGAACATCTTATTACCTGTCAGAGAATTGTTGTAAATGTATATGTAACAATTTTTCATTAAAAAAATGGGATGGATACTTTACTGAAAGATGTCCTATTTTATATTTTACCTCCAAAAGTAATTGTAAAGGGTTAATGCTACAATGCTGAATTCTTTCTTAATCACTTGTATTAGTAAAAAAAAGACAAGACAAAATACATAGGTTTTATATTCTACCTCTAATCCTCCCTCACATCTAAAAGTAGTATGATATAAAAACAAAAATTAAACTTCTTTGAAGCAGACAGTTGGAGAGTTGGGTCGCTTGAATCTTCAGTGCATGCATAAAACTTCAGATTAAAATAGCATACCTTTAATTAGCATTTTTCCACAGGAAAAGGGTATTCTGTGACTTAGATACTCAGTCTCAGGGTACCAGGAAAAAAAATGTTTTTCTCTTTGTTTTTGCTTTTGTTTTTGGTTTTTTCTTTTTCTTTCAGTCGAAACCAATTTTCTTCATGCAACAATAATGTTTTATTGATCAATTTCAGGGCCATTCTCGTACATATATTCACACTTCTATTCAACTCTTAATTTTACAGCTCTACAAAGAATGCTAAACATGCACAGAATCTAAACTTTGAACTGAAAAATGAACATTTAATTAGACAATAAAATAGACAATGCAAAGAGTAGAGAGCTTAAAAATCTGAAGTAGAAAATAAAATAGAATAATTAAGAGAAAGCAAGAACAGTCAAATCAATTTTGTGTGCTACGTATATACACAAGCTTGCTGAAATTACTCAATGTTGACTCAGTGTTAAAATTGTACACGAAAATATAATAATAGTTTTCAAATTTCAGGGGGTGTCTAGTAAGATGAATGAGATGAGCAGGGAAAAGAATGTTGGTCCCTTCCTCTCAGTCCCACTAGCAGAGAGTTGATAAACCAATATGTAAGGTTTTGTGAAGAGACTGCCTCTTAAAATGTACTGACAAGGAATTATTCCTCTGTTAATGTCAGATGCAAAAGAACCACTTAGATGACAAAATGTTTTTTTAAAAAAAGGAAGTCTGAAACACAGAGCTTCCATTCTTTGAAAAAGATATTAAAATAAAAAATTTTAATCCTAACATTTTTAAGAAAGTACCCACTCTTTTGGATCTCAAATATTTTAAATTATGATAAAATCATTTTCATTTGATACTTCTGTTGGTTGGTTTAAATGAAATTTTGTGGAGGCTGATATACTTAAAGATTCAGAAATTATCATAGTATTTGTGTGCCTGAGTATTACAGAGTTCATAAGAATTATATCTTGATTACTAGAGCTTGTAATATTAAAATACATGCAATGCTAATCAAGAAGCTAGTGTACTTGAAAAAAAATTTAACAAAACGAAAAAAGAGAGAGAAAAAAAGTCTGATTTGAGACTGTTCAAGTTTAGGATAAATTTCATATGCTTTAGATTATTAAAAAATAACTATTACCATTGGGATCACAAGAAATTTTTCAGTTTGGGTGTATCAACTCCTGTGAATAATTAGGTGTTATTATAGGGGACTACAAATATACTGAGTATGCAGTTATTCCTTCCCCACCCCCTTTTTTTTGTTCCCTGCACACTTCCACAATTTCTGTAAAGATGCTTCCTTAAAAATCGTAGAACTACAGAATCATTTAGATTGGAAAACACCTGTAAGATTATTGAGTCCAAACATAAAACCAAGTCCACCACTAAGCAATTCACGTAAGATCAAACCTCTCCAGAATAAAAGTCAAATTATTTCTGAAGGAAAGTACTTATATGGACTTAATGAGTTTTAAATTCACATATTTTGCTAATCAAGCTGAATTTTCTTGACGCTCTCTGTGTATATGTACCGTCAGAGAGTAAACTGCTTTCTGATTTAAGGCCCTCAAAGCAAATCTATGATTAAAAATAGCAACCTGGAAAAACTGAAAATCACATTATTTTTATTATTATGTCAATAGAATCTATAAACTATTTTTGTTAAGTTACAGACATTAACTTTTACTTAAGACCTGAAGTAACTGAACTATGAGATATACTGTGTTCCTGAAACACTAATCATACATGGTCTAAGGACTTGGAAAATGATTGAATAGTTACAGTAGAGACTATTTTCCCATAGACTGATTTAATGTTCTGCACATTCACAACCTTACTTCAATTTCTTAAAGTTAGATATTTCAGAACATTAAGCTCCCATTGCTTAAATACAAAATACTCATTCAAAGCCAGTGTTATAAGCACAGAGATTTAATTTGCACTGCTCATTTAAAAAACAAAAACAAAAACCAAAACAAACCCAAACAAACAAAAAAACCAACCAATCAACCAACCAAAAACCACCAAGACAGAGAAAGTTTGTTTTGGAGAGTGTAAATATTTGTAAAAAAAACAACCAACCAACCACACACACACAAAAAACAACAATACCACCTCACCACAAAACATGCCTCAGAAAAAATAGAAGAAAGAAGGAGGAGAAGACATTTATGTTCATTAAGGAAACAAATTTATACAATAGATTCCTTTGTTTCGTAATGTACCACAGCAAGACACAATAGGAAAGTGAATGACATTTGTATTCAAACTTCTACTCCTTTCAAGATGACTGATAATAATAATTTGTATTTTGATTTACTGCATGCATGCTTTTACAAGCTATGCTACAAAAATAAATACATTGCCTTCCTTTCTAACATTAAGACCTACTGCAGAGGAGCTACTTGCATACACACATAAACTGCACGTATAGTACCCACATTACAGGACTTATTTCCAGTTTATAAACTCTAAAAGTAACTGCTGAATTACATTATCACTGAGTTATAGTTTACTCTGTGTTAGTTACTCTTAAGTAGCTTTAAGATTAGATGGTATGCTAAAATATTACCATAACAAGAACATAAAGCAGAGCACTTCATGTCAAAACAAATCAGTTACTAAAAAAAAGGGACCATACAGTACCTTAGTTTAGAAAAGGATCCTGCAAAATCAATCTTGTAATGTGTGGATTATCATTCTATATCTGTCAAGCTGATAATGTCTGCAGTGAATGATTCCCAAAAATACTGGCTCTAAAAATCTGAATTTTGATTTACTTCATATTGGACACCAACTCAGACACAGGTATGACTCAATTAGATTGGACATGACTCTTGACTAAAAAATATAAGACAAAGAAAGATCACATTATTCCAGAAGTTTTTGGATATAAGCTGACGTCATGTATTTGTGATTAGAAGAATAAGTTAGAACTTTTTCCTATTAAGACGTCCTAGGATTCACAAGTTTAGACAAAAATACCTGTAATGAACTTTACCAAACATAGTCTGTCAGAAGTATGTGCTGTAGAAGCACAGAGTTATATGAAGAATAATTGCTTTGTAGCAGTATAAGTCAGAACTCTGAGAAAGAAGCCAAAGAAGTGGCTTGCAAATAAAGCTCTGACTAAATGTCAAGATTTGCTGATGCCAGCTGTTAAAATTCTATTAGAAGTGAAACAATTAGAGAAGCAATTACCATAAGAGGAGAAGAAAATACCACCACTTTTGGGGCAAAAGATATAAAATTTAAAAAAAAAATCTCCACTAGTTAGCATATAGAGTTTCTTACTCACACTTAATGAATAAAAAATATCCACTTAGTTGTTTAGTCTTTAATGCAATTACCTAACATACACAGATACCTTGCACCTTTGTATGGATTTTTGTGCTTACAGGAAAAGAAGAAAGTGAAAAGTAAAAAAATAACCTACAATAAACTTTTGAGAGAGGATGGGAAAAAGAGAGAAAACAAGAAAAACAAATCATGCAGGGAAAGATAATAACAAGTGAGAAAAAAAGATCATCATTCAGATGTTTTGTGACAATGTTTCACACACTAGAGCTACAAAGCAAAATGAAATATTTTAGGTCATCAGAACAAACCACTGGTTCCAACTGGAAGTCTGTGAATTGTATATACACACTCTCCCTCTTCCCCTTTCTCTTTCGACGTGTGTTAACACGCAGTGACTTAATCTTGTCCAATAACAATTATTTACCTTAGGAGCATTTTTTCTAATTTATAATAACTCAGGGAAAAAAGACACTTGTGTGATATCATTTTGCTCAAGAAGCCATCTTATAAATGTAACTATGTTCAATAGAAAAATATTGAAAATAAATCCTGAATGTTTCTTATTTTACTATAATACAAAACATTTTAACTGCCATACCTCAGGATTAGCTATTAAAACAGCTCTGCAGTTCAGCAGCACTGTAATTCGGAATTCTGCACAGCCTTGCAGGACACGCTCACGAGCCATGTACTGCACGGAACAGATTCCACATTCTCTAAGCACATGGGACTGGAATTATTAGCAAGCACGTACGAAGTACTACTGACAATAAGAAATACATGATGGATAAACCAAAAAGAGATGTCATCAACTGATGAACTGTGGAAAAGACAGATGCACCAGTTAACGTTACTATTCCCTAGAGAGTTGTTTTAACTCCCATTGGGAACTTATTTCCTCAAAAAAATCTGTAGAAATGGAACATCTACCTATGCTGGATGCTTCAGTGCAATTCAAGAGTTTTAGTTAAAATTGCCTGCTGTACTACAAATCAGTAACCCCTGCCAGAGGAGGCAGGTGGAAACACTACTAAAGTCACTGCAGCAAGATTAACCGGATTTCACTTCTCAATAGCTTCACGGTAAAGAAGCCTTAATTCCAATACAATATCCCAGTCTCTGCATTACTGGGAAAATCTCTTACATGCTCTCTTCTCGTTCAATATATGGCATCATCCCACTTGCCTATAATACATGCATATATACTTCAATCTAAAGTAGTAATAAATCTAAAAAGTACCTTGCTATTGTGCACAGATAGTCACTCACGTGAAAGAATACTTAGCAAATCTTACAGAACTCATACTATAGAATACGCTTGGTGGGAAGGGACCTTTAAAGGTCACCTAGTCCAACAACCCTGCCATTAGCCGGGACATCTTCAACTAGATCAGGTTGCTCAGAGCCTCGTCCAGCGTGGCCTTGAATGTCTCCAGGGATGGGGCATCCACCACCTCTCTGGGCAACCTGGGCCAGTGTTTCACCACCCTCATCGTAGGAAAATTCTTCCTTGTATCTAGGCTGAATCACTTCACTTTCAGCTTAAAAGTATTTCTCCTCCTCCTATCATATCAGGCCCTGTGAAGAAGCCTGTTCTCATCTTTCTTAAAGGCCCCTTTGAAGTACTGAAAGGCTGCAATAAGGTCTCTCTGGAGCCTTCTCTTCTCCCAGCTGAACAAACCCAACTCTTTCAGCCTGTCCTCAGACGAGAGGTGTTCCAGCCTACTGATCATCTTTCTGTCCCACTTCTGGACCTGGTCAATACAGGTTTATGTCTTTCCTGTACTGAGGGCTCCAGACCTGGACAGGTGAGGTCTCACCAGTGGGGAAGAGGCAAAATAATCTCCATAATCTCCAAAATAATTGCAGCACTCAGTTTGGTGTCACCTGCAAACCTACTGAGAGTATACTCGATTCCACTGTCCTAATACGGACCCCTGAACCACGCCACTTGTCTCACCTGGACACTGAGGTGTTGACCACTACTCTCTGGATGCAAACATCTAACCAATTCCTCATCCACCAAACAGTCCACCCATCAAATCCGTATCTCTCCAATGTAGAGAGAAGGATGTTGTGGGGACCATGTCAAAGGCTTTATAGAAGTCCAGACAGCTGACATCCATAGTTCTTCCCTTGTCTGCTGATGTAGTCACTCCATTCTTGAAAGCCACTATGTTGTTCAGGTGGGACTTCCCTTGGTGAAGCTGTGCTGCCTGTTTCAAATCACCTCCTTGTCCTCCATGTGTCTTAGCATTAGCTTCTAGAGGGCTCTGTTCCATAATCTTCCCAGGCACAGAGGCGACGCTGACAGGCCAATAGTTCCCAGGGTCCTCCTTCCTACCTTTTTTGAGAATGCGTGCAGAGTTTGTTTTTCTATTCATGAGGTACTTGACCTGACTGCCATGACTTCTCAAATCTCATGGAGAGTGGCTTGGCAACCACCTCGGCCAATTTCCTCAGGACTCCGTGATGCATCTCATCAAGTCCCATTGACTAATATATGTTCAGGTTCCTCAGGTGGTCTTGAACCTGATATTCTCTTACAGTAGGGGGGAATTTGCTCCCTTAGTCCCCATCTTGTAGTTCATTCACTTGAGAGGTGTGGGAAGAGAAATTGCAGTGAAGACTGAGGCAAAAATTTGTTAAGTACCTCACTCACTGTTTGCCAGTCGTGTCCATCAGTGGGAGTACGCTTTCTTTGACCTCACTTTTCTGGTTGACATACCTGTAGAAGCCCTTTTTGTTATTCTTTGTGTCCCTTGCAAGTTCAGTTCCAGCTGAGCCTTGGCCTTCCTGACCCCATCCCTACACAACTGGGCAGCATCCTTATACTCTTCCCAGGATACCTGTCCCTAAAAATTTTCAATATACTTCAAAAAAGAAAACTTTGAGAAGGCACAAGACAGAATCATGAAAAGTGGGATAAATAAAGTAAAAAGTAGTCAATACTACATATATGGTAAATAATCAGCACCTTCACAGGAATGTTTTAAGTAATGAATTCCTTTCTCAAGGACAAAAACACAAGTTCCTCAATTATTTCTGAGAATTTAAAAAAAATGTAATTTTCAGTATTGTCACATCACTGTGTTTGCAATGGTGCAAAGCTTACAGAAGGTTTCTATAGATACAGCCTGAGGGAAGGAAAGTGGACTAAGTAAGTCTTCAAGTCCCCACAAAAAGCATATGCACCAATTACTTATACCAGATGAAGTTTTCAAAGTTTTCAAAGATATTTTCAAAGGACTATGTAAAACAGTGTCACTCCTATTTAAGTCGGGTTTTCTAATCATTATCATTAAACTACATGAAAATCAGAACTAAATATTATAAGAAAAATCAAGATCTTGACTATTATCAAATACATGGGATTATAAAATCACTTCGTTGAAGGATAAGTCATCCATTACTAATAAATCTAGGCCAGAATAATGAAAAGTGATCTGTGTGGGAACTTCCCACAAAGCCTTGGGCTACATAACTTGCCTATCTCAGATTTCTAAATTATGTACCTCCTATATTTATGTTGCATATCTAAATCTAACCTATAGTTATACATATATAGTTTTCACAGGACATGAAAGTTATTGTATTAGTTCTCTCATCCACAGATATATGCTCCTTTTACATGATTTCAATATACATAGACAGTCCTTTCCAAATTACATCCTTTGAGGTGTTGTATCTTCACCATGCAAATTAATTTCTCTGTGTTATTTCTTTTTGAATATGTTCCAAAATGTTTTCAATTCTTCTGTATCTTCAGCTACTCAGTTGACCTAAACTGATGAAAATGTTTTACAGATATGCTGAATGGTTTTGCATGACAATAAGAGGGCTGCACAGCTGCAGAAAAAACCCTGTATTTTCTTCCAGCACACTCTATTTTCATTAAATATGCTTTCCACTTGCTACTTCAAAATCCCTTTAACCACTTTTATGTTTACCAGAACTTACCATATTCAATACACATTTCTACAGTCATCTTTACCAGCTATAATAAGTTCAATTTTCCCATTTCAAATTTTTCAAGAATTCTCAGCTATAAATACTATTTTATTATTTATGAGGGATGTGGACAGGCTAGATCATTGTGCAGAGGCCAATTCTATGAGGTTGAACAAGGCCAAGTGCTGGGTCCTGCACTTGGGTCACAACAACCCCAGGCAGCGCTACAGGCTCAGGGAAGAGTGGCTGGAAAGCAGCCTGGCAGAGAGGGAGTTGGGGGTGTTGATTGACAGCCAGCTGAACATGAGCCAGCAGTGTGCCCAAGTGGCCAAAAAGGCCAACAGTATCCTGGCTTGTATCAGGAATAGTGCGGCCAGCAGGACTACAGAAGTGATCGTCCCCTGGTACTCGGCACTGGTGAGGCCGCACCTTGAATACTGTGTTCAGTTTTGGGCCCCTCACTGCAAGAAAGACATTGAGGTGCTCCAGAGAGTGCAAAGGAGGATGAAGAAGTGCTGAGGGGTCTGGAGCACAAGTCTGATGAGGAGCAGTTGACGGAGCTGAGGCTGTTTAGCCTGGAGAAAAGGAGGCCAAGAGGAGACCTTATCGCTGTCTACAACTATCTGGAAGCAGGTTGTAGCATGGAGGGTGTTGGTTTTTTCTCTCAGTAGGAAATGGCCTCAAGTCACACCAGGGGAGGTTTAGATTGGACATTAGAAACAATTTATTGATGGAAGAAGGCGCCAGGCATTGGAACAGGCTGCCCAGGGAAGTGGCTGAGTCACCATCCCTGGAAGTGTTTAAAAGGCATACAGACGAGGTTCTTAGGTACATGGTTAGAGGTGGACTTGGCAGTGTCAGGTTACTGGTTGGACTCCATGTTCTTAAAGGTCTTTTCCAAGTAAAATGACAATAGTCTGTCTATTCCAGATGCATATTTCCTCTGTTCTCATTGATGTTATATGACCTCTGAATTTACTTTCACCTATGAATTTTAATTAACATGCTGTTCATCCTCGTCATCTAAGTCATTCAGTTTATTGAAAGCTTCCGTTATTTTCTGCAGGATCATTCAAGTTAGTTCTTCCACACATCACTCATCTTACGTAAAAGAAAAAGGAAAGGAAATAAAATGTATTTGTCACACTATCTGTATTAAAATATAAAGATGGACAGGTGGAAAATGTCTGTGCAAAGGAGACATACAGTTGCAGTAAGGGGTCTGTCTCAATCTCCTGCATTAAGAATTTTGTACTTTCACTTACAGAATTCTGGTTTGTTTGCAAGGGAATCTGATGCAACTAGGCATTTTAAAGACTTCTGAGCTGAGCAGCGTTGTTATTTCTGAGAAAAAGTATCATACCTTGAATACATTTTTGCTGCAGTGTTTTTACACAGTGAAACCCGAATGTGTCTATTCAAGTAATGCAAAGTTCATTCATCTTGTCACATTTCTATCCATGACAGTGTTACTCATCATATGTATAAACTTATCCTGGCTGGTATCTGTGGTGTGGTAATAGTCAAACATAGTAATGATGAGATAAAAGTAGTTACAACACTTACATTGGTGAGGTGAATGACTCCTTTCGATGTAACAGAGCAGCCCATAAAACCAACATACTGCAGCTCAGGACAATGTTCAGCAAAAGCTTTCACTGACTGATCTGTCACCTATAGAAAAGATATACAGGAAATAATTGAATAGGTGATATGAGCAAATACTTAATACAGTCTAACCAGTTTCTGTGTAACATTGGCAAGCTGCTCATTAATACTTTTATAATTATTATCACTACTATAATTTATTTCAAGAGTTTGAGAGGAAACATTGCGTATGTACGCACATCTATGTACGTGCATGAAAAGGAAGAAAAAAAAGATAATCTTTGGCAGAGGGGGATCATCTTCTTGGGGGAAGAGAGGAAATGGAAGAGAGAATGATGGTTACAAATACAATTATCATTGTCCTGTTCATCTGCAAATAACTCAATAGACCACTCTATCCGCTGTTTTCAGAAACTATACACAAACATGAAAATACTAACGAATTTATGCTATTGCCATCCTGCAGACTCAAGATACACCCATAATTGACCCTGCAGAGAATTTGAATTGTGCAGTATCTTAAGTTTAAATTCCTTTTTTAAGCATTTTTCCTAAAATAATGCAATTTATGATTTTATTACATTTGTTTCCCACATCAGACTTGTATCTCATGATAATATACCATTGTGTCAGTCATCAATTGAACGGAGATGTTACCTAGCTTATTATTCTGATTTATTTCCACAACTATGATTTTTCTTTATTATTAAGTTTGTCTAATTAAATGTAATAACTATGAAAAATAATCCATCACATAAATGTAATGATTTGTAAGTAGACTAAATATTCAAAAGGACAACGTTTTGTAGACTTTGTGAAGAATATTGACATGGGCACATATAAGACATTTACATATCTTCCTTTAGACAAGTTTGGTTTGTTATTTTTCTGGAGAAGTATATATTCCCAGTGCAAATGACAGTAAGGCAAAACTCTATATTGATTCTGGGACAAAACCTGCACTTTTCAGCCAAACAGCTCAGGAATGTCTCACTGTGTCTGAAATCGTAAATCCTGAATCCCAAGGACATTGTGTGATTGTAAGGATGTCTTCTTGTTATCACAGAATTCAGAAGCAAAACAAATTTTGAAGGCTCTAGTTCACAACTGAGCCTCAGGTGAATACATACACAGGAACATTATTCCTGCTGTGGAATCACCTTTATCCACAGCTTCAACTTACCTGACTTAACATGTCTCTTAACTGCACACTGGCAGCATATGACAACCTTGATGAAGACTCTGGCAAAATAATTTCTTAAAACATAAACCACAGATAAGAGAGGTAAGATTATAGGTACAGTGACACAGAAAAGCTGTATTGGTTTGAGTTTATGGAATATGGTTCTATTTTCAAAGCAACAGTTTCTCAGTGAGCAAAGACTTCTAATGTTGCACATCTGCCAAAGAAAAGTCAAGCCTTCTGGGATTATGGATTTAGAAGCCAATAAATCTGAAAACAGGACAAAAGGAAGGGGAAAAGGGCCAACTAAACAGATTCAATCACAAATTGAGTAGTGATCATGTTGTATCTGCATGGACCCATGTCTCAGGTCTGCCTACTCAAACAAAAAACAAAACAAAACAGCGTAGTAAGAAATTTCTTCTTTGATTTTTATCTGACACAGTCTTACATTTTTATTTTTGCACACTCCTCTCAGCTGAGGACAGCCACACCAACTTTTTGGGAACTTTATGATATGGACTACTAAAAATGTTTGATAAGTACCATCAGAAGTAAAACACTTAGAAATTTTCACTATTTAGCCTTCTACCAGCACCACAGAAGGGGGACAAAAAAAAAAAATTATCTCCTCTGGAGAAGCTAAACTAAACCCTCTGTTGCAGCTAATGTAATGATCTAAGAGAAGGACTCTCTTACAATCTTGCCTTCCTTTCTCTCTCTACAGAGGAGCAGAGTATGATCCTCTATTGCAAACAGGTTTGCTCTAACTAGAAAAAAATGCAGTAATAAAAAAATCAGTAATAAAAATGCTGAACATCACAAATGCATTATAGAGCTTAAAAATTTAAAATAAAATAATTTCTTATGCAGAGCTGACATTTAGGTGCATGAAGACTTCAAAAAAAATGAAGTTTTGAATGCAAATATTAAAATTACTATGTCTTAAAATATCTTCTGTTCATATTATGACATTTTCTGCGTTCTAAACTAAATTTGTGAAAAAATTGTTTTGGTAAAATTTAGTAACTGTAGATTATGATTATATATACTAAATAGTTTAGGGATCAGCATTGAACCTTTTCAGTGTTTGCTAGATGTGCAGCATCTGTCTAGTCAGAAAAAGATCCTTCATTACCTCTGTATGCCATGTAAGTCTCATGATTTTCCAGGTCTAGAAAAATTATTTACAATCTGTCAAAAGTTGCATGACATTCCCTGAATATGCTTTATAACTACTGTGGTGGAAACCACCACTTTAGATAGGCATTTTGCTACTGCAAACAGCAATTTCTGTTCTTAAATCCTGACCTAAACACAAAATAGTAATGCATTGAACCTGCTGCTGTCTTTAATCTCAGTCCAATAACAGATCCCGTCCTTTGCTGTCAGCCAACAAAACTCCAGCACCTGCAGAAGCTGACTTCAAGTTTTACTGGGAAACATTGTAAAAATATTCTCCATCAACACTGTAATTTCAGAGACAGTGTTCTTTATTAAACCAGTGTCTAAGAATATATAATTTATTTCTCAGACCCCATGTCATTTATAGGAATAGATATTTAAATAACATGATTCCCATGCAGACAGTCTGTAATGAAAGCCAATCTATATTCTGTTTGCTTAGCTACTCTAAACACATGATCACATTCCTGTGACTGTACTAGTTGTGAAGGAAAATATACATATACATTTCTACACATACACACACACACACAGATGGCATCTCATAAAATGAATATTGGACACCATGTATAGAAATATCAGATCAAACCACCTGTAAACAACATATCTACCAACATTTGTATTAGGTCTTGTTCTCCTTTTTACAGGGCTGGGGGATAGTAAGAACATGTAGTAGTTTGGAATTTATTTATAAACATATGTGTAGCATTACAGGCAAGTACAACTACCTAATCTTCAGTTAGAATAACTGGGTAACTGAATTCTATCTGTACTTATTCATATGTAGCTCAAAAACATAATTTAAAAAAAAGTTTGTATGAAGAAGTATTATACTTATTTCTATGTGGGAAGAAAAAGAACGTAAGCTTCAGAGAGATCTCAAACAGAAGCAACAAAGTTAAATTAAAGCCCAAGTAAGCTTCTAAGACTGAAAACAACTATTCTGCTTAATTAGGCTTCCTTTTATATTATCATCTGCAGTGCCTGGCACAGACGGTGTATATACATACCTGAGCTCTTATATTTAAACTCAAAACATGCAAGCCAGCTCACTATTTCTACTACAAGTAGGTGCCAGAAGCAGTAATCTATTTTACTGTATGGATGTGTTTTATGCTCCCAAGAGATGGCCTGTTTTGCAGAATGAATGAAAGACAAGTGACAGATTAAAAAATGCATGGAAAATTAGCAATGGCACATACGCAATGATTATGAAATCTTAACACTGTTCTCTTCATAATGCTATACCTAACTGTGTGTTACATTTTCATCAAAGGCCTTCACCACTCAGGAGATGGAACAGGTACCTGAAGTGTGTGTTATAAATGCGGCTTTGAAAACTAACTGACATTCAGACACACTGCACAAACAGATTAGATGAGCATAATTTAAAAACAGATTACCACACAAAATATACCACATCTCTACAGAAATGACCCTTGTCAAAGATAGAGAAATTCACACCCAATTCCTTTATAGATCACAATACCGTTCTTCCAAGAATCTATAATAATTGGATTGTCTAGTCGACCTTCATTGACTTTCATTCATCCTGTCTTACTTGATGTTACTCTTGCTTTGAAAAAGTAATATAGGATGATGAGGACAGATTTATAAGTCATGCACTAAAGCATAGTGAATGGGAAAGACGCCGGTCTGGAACTAATGGCATGGATTTCGCTCCTATTAAGAAGATCTATGATAAGTGAAATACGGTTTAATAATTTTCTTTTTATGTATTGCAGACTATAATATATGAATTCCAGTTCTGCATTCTTTTACAGAAATTCAATATTTTCACTACTCTGAATTAGATTCTAAAAGTATTAGTTTATTTTACATTCTATTCAATAACAGAAGGACCAAAGAGGAAGAGTTCTGAAGCAACGACAGTAGCTCAAAAGGAAAGTTTGAGGTACAACAATGCAAGCCAGTTAAATTCCAATTAAAAAGCCTTGCAATTAGTAAAGACTTACAGAAACTACAACAGAAATGACTAAAAAAGTCATAGGAATATAAATAGTAAGTGACATAGCATGAACACCATGTTCTCTTATTTAAACAGGTGCACTGCAATGTCAGTATATATTAATGCACAATTTTTTCCACATATGATACATAAGTTTGAAAAATATGTAAAATATTCCTCAGGAGAAAGACACATAGAAGGATCATAGAATAATAGGATAATTTGGGTTGGAAGGGACCTTCACAGATTATCCAGTCCAACTCCCCTGCAGTGAGCAGGGACATCTTCAACAGATCAGGTTGCTCAGCCTGCCCTGGAATGTCACCAGGGATGGGGCATCCACCGCCTCTCTGGGAAACCTGGGCCAGTGTTTCACCACCCTCATTGTAGAAAATGTACCAAGAATCTCTCCTCTTTTAGTTTAAAACCATCACTCCTTGTCCTATCATATCAGGCCCTGCAAAAAGTCTGTCCTCATCTTTCTTTTACGCCCCTCTGAAGTACTGAAAGGCCAAAATAAGGTCTCCCTGGAGCCTTCTCTTCTCCAGGCTGAACAACCCCAACTCCCTCAGCCCGTCCTCACAGCAGAGCTGTTCAGTCCTCTGATTATTTTTGTGGCCCCCTCTGGCCCCTCTCCAACAGGCCCATGTCTTTCCTGTGCTGAGGGTTCCAGAGCTCCAGGTGGGGTCTCACCAGAGTGGAGCAGAGGGGCAGAATCCCCTCCCTCGACCTGCTGGCCACACTCCTTCTGATGCAGCTCAAGATATAACTGGCCTTCTTGGCTGCAAGCGCACATTGCCGCCTCACGTCCAATTTTATTCTGTCAAAGAAAAAATATGCTCTCATGTAAGCAGCGAGTCAGTCTGCCATAAATGTAACATGTAAGTATCCCCTGCAGGAGTCAGCACTAATGGTAGAAAATCCCCTTTTCTCCCACACTTCCTTACTCCACAAATCTTAATCATACTTATTTTTGGGCAGCATAGGAAGAAGTGAAGGGTCAGGGAGGACTTACTAAATTTCAGGTTTATGTCTGAAAAGAGATCAGTTTACAAAAAGGCCAATCTGCTAATTCAGTCCTAAAACTTTCTTGCCTTACCTGTGCATTGTTCTATACTACAGACTAAGGCACACATACAACCTACTCAGAGATCTGTGCTGCATGAAGTACTCCAGTACTGTGTTTTATATCAGACACTCAAACAATGTGCATTTTCCCTTCTCTATTTTCCCCCAAATCCCTGCATGCCATAAACGACCATTATGTGCATTTGGGTTAAATTCAGACATAGCTTCGTTTTTCTTCCATTTACCAAAACTCCTAAAATGTATCCATTTCAGAAGATACAGGCACATGACACAGATCAAAGGTATATATCCTGATATATTAAAAAAAAAAACCAAAAAGAAATTGCTTGTCTACAGAAATATCTCTATCTAGTGTAAACAAAGGCAGCCAGGCTACCACTGTTCTATCAGCAGAAAAGACACTAAATATTACTAAATAAAAAAAAAAAACAAATGTAAAAAAAAAATAAAAAAAAAAATCCCAGGAATTAAATACTTTTGAGAGAAACTGACTGACGACAGGTGTGTGTTTTCACATAGATTCTTCCTGCTTAGCTTAAAATTTGCATTGCTACCCCTTCCACCAACAGCTTGCCAAGACGCAAGGTAAAAGTTGTTGAATGTATTGCACTTTGTCAAAGGGTGAAGATGGAAATAAAGGCTAGTCATTGCAAAGAATTATGGTCAGATGATCCGTATTTGCCACACAGGGAAAGATGACATTGTCTCTCTTTAGACTAACACTTTCAAAATTACTTTTTAACACAGGGTCAAACGGGGATCACCATATTACACTAGAAGTTAAATACTAGTAAATTTCACAGTACTAAACTAAAAAACTTACAAGTATTTAAGATTACATATACCTTCCTAGTCCAATGCACAAGAAATAACAAGTAAATTTTTTCAATTTAACCATCTCTGAATTAAAATATAAATTCAATTTATTTTTAAAACTTCTACATGAGGCTGCAATACTCAAGGTATTTACTTACAGATTTAACGCTAAGGTTTCATCAAATAGGCCCAGGCATTCACCAGCATCAGTCCCTAACCTTATTTTAATAACAATTTATTAGAAATAGATCACACTATGTTACTGACCATGAATATGCAACCAAATTATTTTAAACTGAATGAGAATACAGCACAAACATATATTGTAAACACACACAAATCCTAATAAAGGGCTGCTTTTGCTTTTCCTCTCTTAGAAAACAAAATGCATAAAAGGTTAAAAATGAAGTTTGTTTAGAAGATTTATTTCCAACTTAAACTGGAAAAGACTTTCCTTGTTCAATAGTAGTGATACATTGCCTACTTTCCACAAGCATCAATGTAAATGATATTTTTCATAACAGCCAAGACAAAGTAATTATTATTGGCAGAGATGCATCTAATTCATGACTCCTTATTGCAATTACAGAACATTGCCAAAAATAAGGCACAGATAATCTGTCATCGTGCTCAAGTTTTCAGGACACCCAAATTTCATTAGTGAACAGCAGCAAGGCAAGGCTCATTTTAACTAACTACCACTGGACAAGCTATACATTTCTTGACATTTAGTAACACATATGGATAAATGTAACCATTTGCTTAATCACAAAAGAAATTCAACAACTGTCAGCTTTAACTTGTAGCAGTATGGGAAGATTTAAGAAGTGCTGTCAATTTCTATGAGCACCCAAAATACAGAAATACAAATATTTCTATCCCTTCATCTTTGAAGGAAACAATCTAACTGAAAAGGAAGTGATGCCCCTTTCTTAACATATATTAGTAAAGTTTAGGGTAGATCTTCAGTCTTTTCACAATCTGGGTTTATAAGATTTGACTGGTTTCTTTTCATTATAAAAAGATATTTACATGAAACAAATGTGCAGTCTTTCAGAAAATAGAACACTGCTTATTACTAATGGCAGTAAAACTTGTTTCATTATTAACTGAGATGACTGTTAATCCATAGATCTAAGTGACTTTTTACAAACCAGGAAAACAAAACAAAAACTCTCCTACATTCTTTTAACATCGACTTCCAAATGTTAATTTATTTCAGAAACCTGTTTCTTGTAATGGGTCTCACCATTTAAACTGAGATACAAACACGAAATATACTAATAGAAACCAAGACTGTATTTTTAGGTGAACTTATGACACGAACTATGCCATCAGAATCAACGACTCACAGCATACAAGTCATAGAACAATTAAAGCATGTACTCAGAGGAGGCCTTACCTGCCTGAAGCAGCATCTCAAAGTACAGAACTGGGTCTGGCAGTAGTCTTTATGCACTTGGCTGCCTCCTGTCTGTGAAGCACTGACTCTGTATCTGTCTCACTTCGAGATGAGAATGTGACATCTGCCTGGAGTTTCTACCCTGTGCACCCCTGGCTACCTCAGACCTCATCAAAATGCACTCTGTGCAACAGTTTGCTACCCCATCCTCACACATAAGAGTCAAGAGGATGGCACCGCTCTCTTTCATCCTTACACATTAGCTCAGGACTTACTGTCTGCCCACAACAGAATTGTAGAAGACAGACAAGAGTGTAAGGACTAATATAAAGAGTTGAAAGTATTTTATTTTACGTTGGATTTACCAGCTGGCCTCATCAACTACATTATAGTAACATTAACTACTTTAAAATACCATAAATATTAAAAAAAAAAAAAAAAATCCGAACGGTTTTGCAGCATACTCACTTGAATACCTAAGGGAATCATAATTTTATCAGGTATTCTTTTAGAATGTATTTGGATTTAAACTTTCTTCCTCATTTTTAAGAAGACTGGACAACCGACTATAAAGAACAGTGTTCCTCCTTTAGCTTGATAACAGTGCAAGCCTATACAAATTCTTCCTACTTCATCTAACATAGTTTTTACACAGAACTCTTAAGTAGCTCAGCTAAGGACAGTACAAAGCAAGTACAAAGCACTTTCATTTCTGTGGCACAGAGTATATCTTATTCTCTTTACACAGCCATCAAAACAGATGAGTTCCTCTTTCTATTTTGACCTATTTTATCCTTTGAATTAATTAATAATAAACAAAGCAACACACTTGGAACATATTAAGTTTGAAATAATAAATAACTATAGACAATTGCTAGCTTCAAACTACTTTAAATGTCTGGGTTAGGAAGCAAATATAAATTATCTCAATATAAATTACCTCTTGATTCCCATTAACTCACAATTTAATGAAGTACAGTCTGAATGTACTTATATTGATCAAGGCTATCAACACATGCTAATTTATTTGTTGTAAAATGCAAAAACCAATTCTTCAGCTTATACAATATTGTCTTCCTACCAAAAGACAAAGTTTATTATCAAAATGTGTTTACTCTGGAATGAGAAAATGCACCCAAAACAAAACTCAGTACCTTTCATCAAAGAGCATATATACATAACACGATAAACATTAAAATTTCAGAACACAAAAATATACTTATTTGCAGACAGAGAGTGCCACTTTATTAGAAATCATGTAATGAGAACCACACATTAGGAATACCGTATATTCACAAAAGGTTATGGGAAAACTAAGTGCTGTTCAGCACATTTTTAAACCAGAATAATGCATCATAATTTATAAAAAAATATTCTGACCCTCTTTTTTTATTCATAATACGAATCAAAAAGACTGACGTGTCCATGTGCTAAGAAACACATAGCAAGGATTTTCATTTAGTATCATTCTGAATGTAAAAGAAGAAAAATATTTCCATATAACTGCAAAATAGGTCCATGGTTTACTGATCTAGCCACTTAATCTGTCCTCCTTGTGTAAGGAGTGTATGAATCAAATACTCATATTTTCTGTAACAGAAGATGACTTTGCATTATCTCCCTTTTTAATGCCCCATAGCTATACAAGCATATTTCCTATTCTGTATCATGAGTAGAAAAACAACTCAAAAACCCCGTTTACTCAACAGTTTTATTGTTCACCATCACAGAACTGATCTAACTCCCATTCAAAATCGTTTTGTAAAGAAATTAACTTTCATTTCACTTCACCTATGCAACACATTCCCATTAACATTATGTATTCTGGCACATCTATCTGTTTTCCACAACTTCAAGGCTGGAGGTGCTGGAAGATTAGTTTACATGCAACTAATCTTTGCGTTTTTAAGTTAAACCTACTCATACTTGCCATACTCAAATCTACACAATGGAAATACAGTATGCCACCACAAAGCTGATATCATCAGCTGTAATACAGAGTCAAGGCTGCCACTGGCAAGTATCTAAAGATTGTTACTGCAGAAACTGAAAATGGGCACAAATATCAAAACCTTTCTTGTAACCCACTTTCAAGAATTTCTGCCCTATGGCATTTCATATACACTGTTTATAGATTCATGACCTTCTCCTCTTTTTCAAGCACAGAAAGACAAGATTTCCCAAAATTTTCCAGTATAGGTCATGGGTATGAAAGTTTTGCCTGCCCAATCCACCAAAATAAGTTTCACCCAGGGAACTGTTCAATTCTGATTATGTGGATTCTATTTGAATAGTATGGTCACCATATGTTAGAAAGCGTTATGTGGCAAATTATGCTCTTCAACATGAAGCACAGGCTACTTAACTGGCGAAAGACCACCCATGTCACACAGGAGACAGAAGAAGAAGTAAAAAGAGAGGATTTTCTATATGTTGTATAAATAAAAGTTAACATGAAGACAGTAGAATAACTATGGTTATAACTTCATAGGTCAAAGAAAGTAATTTCACTATTGTTTTTACTCTTCTAGACTTTAATATCTTTATTCCACAAGCAGAAAAGGGAGAAGATATTTTATTGAAAAATATTGAAGGACTCTGTATGTAATATCTAAAAACATTCTACAGCAAAGGTCACAAAACAATAAAAATCTTTTAATAGACAAGACCATTCACTGAGATACCACAAGAGCTTCTTGAAATAGTTACACCTTGTTCAACCAATCTGACTTATTGTCAAGCTTCCTTTGGTAACACACTTATTATACAATATATGTCAATATGCTTAAAACAAACAATAAAACAACACACACCGTACCACTTAAATTTCAGATACAAACAAGGTTACTAGCTGTATTTATTTTAATGTGTCTCTTAGGGAGGACAGAGAATTGAAAAAATGCAACCAGCCTTGCAGATTTTCTTCTGTTTTTTTAAAGTGTTAAAATGAAATTACATTCTCACTACAAGAAGTCCTCTAGAAAGAAGAAAAGATTAATTGTATGTGTAGGGGAAAAAAGTTTATTCTAATACAGGTTAATGGACATGGTATTATGTCTTTATTACTAGCTAACAGACAGGGTATTAGGCATTCAGTAGTAATGTTTATTGATCCTGCTCAATCTGAGTACTACAAGACTTCAAGGTTCATTAATAAAAAAAATCTACAATATTGCATACCATTCTAAGCCTATTAAAAAACAAAACAAAACAAAACACATAAGGGCAGAATCCCAGTCCTAACTGAAGTAGACATTTTTTTCAAAACATCTGTACTCAGAACAGACAGCAATCACAAGTTCAGATGAAATCAGGAAATGTAGCATGAGCTTACTGTCCGTTATAGTGAGACACTACACAGAAACTAAAATGGTTTTGGTTTGATTTCTAAGTGATCTTCACACAACAGAACCACACTTCATAATTATAAGCAATACAAAGAGATTATTCCTTTGTAATTTCTTTCTCAGTGAACTGCACAAGTAATTTAATTTGCATGGAAAGACTAACAGAAAGAAGATGTGATTTAACAGCTTGAAGTTTTCCACTTGTATGAAATATGTCTGTTTTCATGCTTGGTGATCTACTTAGCACCACAGCCAGCAGACATATGGTCTGCTCAGCAAAGATGCTAGCATAACATGCTGGACATCATGATTCCCTTAACAGGAGCTTTAGAGTCTTATCCCTACATTTACAAATTGGTACAGAGTTCCTTCAGGAAATTTTATGGTAAGTAGTAAACATGCTACACCCTGTGAGAGTTATTACATGAATGGTACTGGCCTACAATGAAAAGCTGCAGGAAAATTATTCATTAAAATGGTAATCTTCAGCATTCACTACTGTGATTGACTACTTCATTACAATCACAGTTTGATATCAGCAGCAACTGTTAGGAGCGACCTCCAAACACAGCAACAATAAAAAAAATTAACATAGCAGAAACAGAGCTTTAATATGCACATACACAAGGATTTAGACCCAAGCAACACAGTTTGCTTCAAAAGAGTTAAAATTAAAATTACTGTCACATAGAATACATACATACACTCTAGAATATACTTCAGTAGAAATCTAATTTATAGATTTTCAGCTAACAATCACCTCTAGCCCAGAAAAGAAAACTCTTAAGTGGAAGTTCTGCACATTACATGCTTTATTCCTTATAAATCTTTATTTCTTCAGCCACAAATATACACTATTATAACTTGTGAGAAAAAATTGAAAATATTAAAATAGAAAATGAGCTGTATTTTTTTAATATTTGCAGTAAAAACTTCCAAAAAATCCCCAAACAAAAAAAAAAAAACCAACCCTTTTCTTCGTCATAATCACAATAGCAAGGAAAATTAATAACATCCAAAAAGTACTAAAGGAAAGGTGCCTATAGCTGGTTACAGATAATCTACCCACTCTTCACAATAGACTTCTTTCTTTGAGGTTGGGCTTTTTTTGTTTTGCTTTTTCGTGGTGTTTTTGTTTGTTTGTGGTTTTGTTTGTTTGGGTTGGTTTGGGATTTGTTTTTTGTTTTAAACAGACCTTTGCACCAAGTAGTTTGTCAAAACACAAAAATAGGTGGATTTTTTTGTTTTGCTTTATTTGTTCTCATGATAGAGCAGTCTTGATTTTTTCCTTTCTGAAAAATGGGCAAAAAAGTGTTATTTGGTAAGAAAATCATATGTACAGTAGTCTACCAGTTTCATGTAATTTACATCACTAATGTTCATCTATCAGAGTTAAGTCTGAAGAGGCTGTCTGCATGCAGACAGAGTAAGCACAAATAAAATACAGTCAGGGAGGCACTTCAACATATTAATGATAGTCATTTGCCTTTTTGTCTTCTGGATGAAACAATTTTACATTTCCAAGGCCAAAAGCTAAAATAGGAAGATGAATCATCCCATAAGGGCCCTTCCTGGCACAGCAGAAAGTGGAAGAGTAGGAATCTACAGCCTCAAGAGAAGCACACAGGTACAGAAACTAAAAATTAGGGATGTTTCTCTCTGTCACTATGTCAAGGCAGAACATGAAACAGGCCCAGAAAATTATGGTGCAGACATTACAAAAGGTATTAGAAGCAAGCAGGTGATAAGATGTGAACGTGAACATGAGTTAGATTCGATTTTTTAACTTTACATGTTGTCTAAAGCCATCCAAAAGACATGTCCACATTACTTCAATCACTGCACACATGCATTCAAGAACAGCATGTTGCTGATGAGAAATGCAAGTGGGACTGCTCTATTAGTTATGATTGGAAGCAGGCTACAATCCTGAATAAGCAGACCTCCACGTAGAGGCTGAAACGGGAGAACCTGTCATCACATGGATTCACAAGCTGACAGGCTTGTGTGAAGCCCCCTGTGTGCTGTGTGATAATGGCAGGTCCAGCACAAGGGGGTGCTGAAGTTCAGCAATTCAGTTTTAAAAAGACAAGAAAAAAAAAAAAAATCAAGCAAGCAGAAAAAAATTAAAATACCCCAAAACTGAAGGCCATTCAACTTTACTTAAATTACTAATTCAGTATGTCTTGTTTTAACCCTGGTACACAGCTAAGGACAGCCACTCACTCAATCCAGTGCGATGGGGGATGCAATCTGAATGGGAGAAGTGAGAAAATTTGTGGGTTGATTAAAGACAGTTTAAGACAGTTTAATATTTAAAAAAGAAAAGGAAGAAGCAAACAAAAACCAATAAATACAGAAACAAACCCAAACCAATAAAACAAATTATGAAAAAAAACCCAAAACAATTGCTTGTGACCGACTGACCGACATGCCCACGCAATGGCAACCTGGCCAACTTCCTTTCCCCCCAATGTTATTGCCAAGCATGATACCATATGGAATGGAATATCCTTTTGGTCAGCTGGGGTCACCTGTCCCACCTGTGTCCTCTCCCAATTTCTTGTGCATGCCCAGTCTCCTTGCTGGTGGGGTCATGTGAGAAGTAGAAAAGGCCTTGGCTCCATTCAAGCCCTGCTCAGCAAGAACTAAAACATCTCTGTGCTATGAACACTGTGTTCAGCAGAAAAATCCAAAACATAGCTCCATACAAGCTACTATGAAGAAATTTAACTCTATCCCAGCCAAAACAAGCACACAGTATTATCAGAAATTCTGACTTTGGTTCAAGAAAGTTAAAGGTTAAAAAAAAAAAAAGAACAAAATGCAAAACCACCACAAAACTGACACACCTTCAAACAAATAAACCCCATTCTCAACAGACACATACAGTAACAGATATATCAAGTATTTTTTTCTAGTCAAGCTAGTCAACAAGACTTTTTGAAAGAAATAATGCTTTTTTTCATTTTTTTTCCCCAATCTTTGACAATATAACACCCTACACCTTAGCCCCACCCTTCCCTACTGGTAAATATGACAATTACAAGCAGAAAAGTAATTTTTTATGCTAGAGCTATAAAACAAGCTATAAAAAATGATAAGGGAAGATGAGATGTTATGTTACTGAAAAACAGAAAAACTATTGCCACCCTTCTACATTTTTTCCTTCACAAACCAGCTGCAATTCTGTGAAAACAGCAAACAGTACAATATCAAATGCTTTGCATAATCAATGCATCTTCAACATCTCCAAATTCAAGAAAGGCAATCAATTAGGTAATCTCTCAAATAATCATCAGTAGTGCCCAAGCACACTGTTTAATGACTTCCAGTTGTACTGCATCAGCAATTTTTTGGGCAGAGTAGGATGAAGGGGTGAAGCAAGAGATACAGACAGCAAGAAGGAAGTTCTCTCCACCCTTAAGTATAAACGATGTTAGGGAATAGACTGCCTTAGTTTATTGAATTATTGGGTATACCTCTTCTTGTAGAACTTGTTTAAAAATTGCTTATACAGAATGCACTCAGTGTAAGTAAGCGTTCCTTAGCATAACTTCAACAAGCTGTGAACCTTTGAACTTTCTGCTTCATTAAGTAAAAAAAGTCAAAGAATCTTCAATCTACAAGATAAGGGGAGCTGCATCCTTGGAGATAAGTAAAGAAACAGAATGGCATCTGACAGAATAATGTTTTGGCTATTATAAAGAACTTATTTTCTCCAGCTGTGGTAGCAAAACAGTGACTGAAGATCAGAACTTGAATTGACAGCCTGCCTGACAAAAACGAAAAGATCAAATAAATAACAGGGAGATCCCAGAATCTAATTTTGCAGTTGGCCCAGAGAACACATGAGGGTTGGGGGCTTGGATTGTGGGGGTATAATTGGCCAAGCTTATTTCTGCTGGTGGCCTCTCTTCAAGGAGGCATCCAGTGCAAGCTGCTTGACACTGTACTTGCTAATAATTTCTTTATTTTAGAGGTATTTCTGGAAACCATGCCTGAAGTGTGTGCTGCAGGAAACTTAGGGAAGTAAAATTCCTTTACACAGAAGAATTATCTTCTTTCAATTCTCAAATGCAATATCTGGAAAGGTGTTCAAAATTTATTTTTGTTTCTTGTCTTTCTCCATCCCCAACTTCACTCTCCAATCCTCATACATCTACAGAACCAGCAGAATACAAATGAGGGCTCAGGCTTCTTAAGGTTGTCCTTGGCAAGCTCATTCTTCAGAAAAAAAGGAATGGCCAGCTGGACAACCATAAAAATAATTACCTACATTGTTCCTTTATCCTTAGATGGTTTGACCATAAGCTTTGTCTCATCACCTTGAGATGAGACTTGAAGAGACTTGCAGACACCGTGTCTGGCTTGGCAAACTCATTAACTCAATTCCTCTTCCTTCTGACCTCCTTAGGATAAATTATTCAAGCAATTACCAGAATAAATATTAAGGAAAGAAAACGGATGCAGAGGTAAATGAAAAATCTAAACCACACAATTACCTAAAGAAGGCTACTGACAACTTAGCATCTATGTTTTTTACAACTCTTTGGGGGAGTTTTCTTGGATGAAAATGCAGCAACAACAATTTATGTTGGCCTTTGTGATATTATGTTGGCCCTTCACATAATATCACAAAATAAGTTATTAAACAAAGGAAGGTGGAAATCAATATAAGAATTGTAAGACATGAAATGAAGTGGCTAAAATAGAGATAGCAATGAACTGGATTTAAAGGAGAAAAATTGATGTGGGTGGGTTGAACAGCTATAAGCAGAGCTTGTAAAATAACAGGTATTAAATAGTGTTACTAAGAATAATATGCAATCCCCAAAAAACATAATGCAATGAACTTTACTTGTGAAGTTGGACATACAATCAACACAGATGAGATGAGCCTGTTCATGAAGGACTGGATGAGTTTGAAGACTGGAGTAAAGCAAACAGGCTGAAACTGAAGAGGTTTTATGTAATAAAGAAATAAAAATCACTAGAACTTGTGTTACAGAGTCAGATCTTATCAGCTAGAAACATACCAGAGGAGAAAACACTTCCTATTCTGCCTGGTTACAGATTAGTACAAGCGCCAATTAGATTCAGCCATGAAAAAGACAAACTGCCCTAAAATGCATCAGGGAAGGTTTTCCTAGAAGAGAGAAGGAACAGAATTCTGCCATTTATTCAGTAAAAGTATGTAGAAGTTCTTTACAGCTCTGTTCACTCATATTCAGACCAGACAAACATAGAAAAGAGGTACCAAAATCATGGAATGGCATGAGACACTTCAAAAGAGCACAGTTTATCAAAGATAAAGCTGGGATGT
Organism: Nesoenas mayeri; assembly: GCF_963082525.1. Lineage (NCBI taxonomy): Eukaryota > Metazoa > Chordata > Aves > Columbiformes > Columbidae > Nesoenas > Nesoenas mayeri. Next base: position 41,209,258 of record NC_137542.1, read on the forward strand.
GACTTCTCAACTGAGATACACACCAGGAGGAGAGAACATAGGAAAAAATATCTTAGCTAAGAACAACAACAAATCTTTTGTGGAAAGACTGATAACAAAGACTAGTAATTCAAATAAAGTTACAAATTTCACAGCATTTCAACTTTCCAGTATTAATAGTGTACGCAATATAACTATGTTTTGCATTGAAACATTTACTTCCAAACAGCCCTAAATCATATCATTAGCTATGGTAGCAAGTAATGAGACCCTGGGATGCAACAGGTCTCTTGCATATGTTTCCTTATGCTCCTTCACTAGCTAAAATAATCAGCCAAGTCTCACAGACTTTTGGAACCTCGAAATTTAATGAGAAATTCCCCCCAAAAAACCCCAACCCAAAACAAAATAAAACCAACCAAACAACCCCCATCACAAAACAAAAAACACCAAACACAAACACAAGCCACACGTACCAGGTTAGGAGTCTTTTCCAGCAGAGTGACTATAGACATTACAAATTAGTAACTAACCAGTGGAAAATAGTTGTTTCAAAAATAAAAGTGTATAGTTGGTTGAGTACTAAGTTTGGTATCTCCCCAGAATGCATATGTTACAACATCAAAATCTTATTTGGTAAATGCTTTTAAGGGAGTGAAGTAAGAACAGACTTTGCTTTTTGAATGAAAAGGACAATATCCTTGCTATACATTGCAAAATATTACCAAAATGAGAATTGCATCTATACTAAGGAACCTTTTGTGTTTTCAGCTGGGTGTTTTATTTTTATGAGATCTTATCTCAGGGATGCACATTTTTTTTCCACATGCTACAAAGTCTGGGGGTCATCTTCTCATAAGGCATAGATCCAGTAAGTGTCCTGTGCAAATATATTTAACCCAAGGGCCAAGGAATGTGCTTTACTGGGAGAATGTCATTTAACAGGGACAGGAAAGACAGGAAGATTTAACAGTGGCAGTCACTGTTACTAAAACAGCTCTTTTCCCTCCAAGTTAGCCTGTTAGCCTGAAAATGTGCCATACACAAACAGGAAAAAGTGACTGCTGTTTTTATTTCCTGTCTCATTGCTTCACTGCACTGCAGGAACACTGGGGAACTGGACATGCAGTTTATTGAAAGCACTCTTGTTGCTGTAAGAATACAAAAACAATATCTCAGCTTCACAATGAAATGACCTTGATGATCTGTATAACATGTCAGACACTAATAAAATTTGTAAAGATACTTGCTAATATGATTGATTGTATTCTTCACTGCTCCAGTTACCTCAAACTAAATTGCCTGTCATTATAAAGACGACTTTTGCAAATGCAGTTTCTTAATTTTTTCCTCACTCTGCCAACAGCGATCTTACAATAGATTGAAAGTGTTTACAGATCAATAACTTACAAGACTAAAATACTGCATTCTAACAACAAGTATTTTTAATCTTTCTGCTTATGAGGTGCTGTGACAGCTTTAGCAAAAAACATGATTTCTAAGTTACTGGAAAATAATATCCAAACCTAGTTTAAACATATCCAGCATCATGAACAGCCAGAGAATACCACAGATTCTGAATAGTACCATGTGCTGGTGATCCTTGGTTGTCCCAACAGACAAAATTAAAACGAAAAAAATTAAGAAAGAAATTGTAATCAATACATATATTCTAGACACACCTGATCACAGTCTGTCCTGCTGAGCTACTGAAGTATGCCTGACCTGTTTTTCGCTAACATTGGGTTCAGGTGCATCACATGATGCAATGATAACCAGGTCTTTGAAAGGAGCCAGAAAAGAGCATTTGGGTTTTAGGCATGACAGAAATGCTTGTGTTACTTTCAGTCTCTGAAACCAGCATGTCTCAATTCATATGGGAACCCAGTTAATCAGGTCATGCTGACAGTACACTTCAGGACAGGGTACTCTGGAAGCAAATCAGTATAAGATCAGAAAGCTTTCTCATTGCCAGGTTCACTAATGTCACAGGTCCAAATACTCTAAAAGGAGCTCTCATTGATAATTCACAAAGTTGAGAGAATTGCCAGAAAAAGGGAATTCCTCCGCAGACCAACTTCATTCACTAAAAGTTGAGCCAAAAGGAGGGCAGCCTCCAACTTAGGTTCGACAGGTTCAGGCACCAAATGCAAACTACTGATTTGTACCGGCTACAGACAATGCAAAGGATAGCACACTGAATTGTTAAAAGCAAAACAGACTGCGGACACTGACCCTGGCTGGCTGCCAAATACAGCTAGGTAGAAGCGAAATAACGATATTATATGATGTATCTGAAGGTGGCAAGTAGATATAGACTTCTTAATAGTGACTACTTCTAAATTACTGCTTCTCAGATTCCAGGAAGTCAAGGTTCAAACTCATGCCTTGAGACATACTTCTGGATTCTACTACACAAATAGCGAAGTTATATTTATAGGTTTATAATGCTAAAATCATACAACCTAGGTCTGATTTTCATTAGCTAATCTCCAGTTTTTACTGTAAGTGCAGTATTATTCCATTACACAGATTCAAACGCTTCATGTGACAGACCTGATCTGAATAAATGTCACGAAAGACTGCAAATCTCTTTAATACCTCTCTTTTGCTTTTACCACTGAAGTATTGCTTTGCTTTAACACTTCTTAGTTCAAATCACAGCATCCTATTGATAACAATTTTCAGTTACAAACTACAATTTCACATGCATCTATTAGGCTATTCTAATGGCTGAAGCCATATCTTCAGAAGCTAAAGTACAGAAGAAGAAAGTGGAGTTACATGCAAAACTATGAAAACTCCTAATATTAAAAAAACCTGGTCTTTCAAGGTAGTAATAATTCTTCACATTTCAGTAAAGCTTACCTGTGCCCCTTTAGCACTTCTGAATACCTGAGTATATGAAGTTATACAAAGCATTGCAAAGCTATATATAAAACTATACACGAAACCTCAGCCTAAGAAAATCTGTTGTCCTACTACATAACATCTTGAACTATAAAAATATAATAAATACACTACATTATAAAATACATCATACATATGCATTAGCCAAGGAAGACACACATTTTCACACAGGCCAGCATACCCTATGACTATGTTTTGCTTTGTATTAATTTTCCAAATCCAAGTTCCTCAAAGGATCTCACTCTTTCTAATGGGATTACAATTTCAAGGAACCTGTTGTCTCTGTGCATGCTATGTAAAACAGTGCTAAAAAGAAACTCCAGCAGGCACACAGACTTTAAAGCACAGGCTAGAACAAACCAAACAGTTCATCTAAAATCTCTATCTAAGTTATGCAAAAATAAGGGAGTATCATAGTTTAACCTGAGCTAGCAATACAACCACGATAGCCGCTTGCTCACCACCGTCTCCTGTTCCTAACATCTCCACATATCCCCCAATAAGGGAGCAAATTGAAAGGGGATAAACTTGGATTGAAATAAGCAGTTTAATTAAATAACAAAATACTAATACACCAATAGTAAATATATTTATAAAATAGAAATAGAATATAAAATATAAGATACTCAAGGTAACTGCTCACAAACTCCATTCACAGTGAGCAGCCAGTCTCAGGAAACTGTAACTGCCCCCAAACAGCTGATCCTGGAGAAAGAAAAAAGAAAAAAAAAAAAAGGCAGAAAGGCCCAGAGGCCTCTGCAAAACAGCAAAAGGCCAAACTAAATGTCCCAAACAGAACTCCCCCCGCTCCAACAAAAAGAGCAAAGAAGAACATGAGAGAGACTCTGTCCGGTGTGTTACCTTCTTGTTTTCAAACTAAGTCCTAATAATGGCCATGCTAGCTATGAAAAAGAAACGTTTCTAACTGCATGAAGAAAATTAACTCATTTTCAGTCAAACCAGCACACAGAGTAAAAACACATTTACTATCAATACAACATTGCTTGTTTGCTCTATGGCTTTGAAGATCAAGTCACTTACCTTTTGTGCATCTTGTCCTAGTTGTCCTTCTTTGTAGCAACTGAAACCATTCTTTCCCTCTACATTTACATCTCTCAAGTGCTGGTAGGTAACTAGTATGGCTAAAAATATGAAACTCAAAGGCACAAATAGTTACAGAACTAGTACTGCACTGACAATATCTACATAGGACCACATTGTACTGTGCCTGCTAGAACCGCAACCAGATCTCTCAGAAACCTGACACTAATTTTCTGTTTACTGGGACTGATCAACATCAGTGCCAATTTTGAAGTGACACTATTCCCCCCCTGTAATTAGATTTGAATGGATACTGAAATAGATGCCTTTGACAAAAATATGAGAAACCTTCCACTTCAGAAAGACATACTGTTGCAAACAAATCAATCATATTGCCTTTCACTGCTGCAGATACAAGGCAGAAGGACACAAACCTCTCTTCTTACTTGCAAAAGACAGCATAAAGCCCCAGGGAAGGACTGAACTACCTTCCCCCATCATTAACCAACAGCAAAGAACTAGAAATACCATCCAAGCCTTTCTTTCGAAAAAAGCACAATTTCTTTCCCCTGTTCTTGAAATCACTGGAAGAGTTTATGTGACAAGCCTACAGTGATTTTCTTCCAAAATGTCCACTGCTAGGTAATTTTCTTAGGCAACAGAAGAGTGCATCACAGTCTTCTGCAGAGCTTCTGAATGCAGAAAACTTGATTTAGAGCCTCTTCTCAAGAGCTAGATTGTTTCTGAGAAACAAAATGTTTTTCACCCAAAATATGCAATTGTATTTTGTACTAAATTCTGTACATATTCATATTTTGAACACAAACTTCTCGTATGTGAAAAATACAAGAATCACTAAGAATTTTTTTTTTTTTGGTGCATTGCTTCCTGCTTACCCAACTGTAGCCTTTTAATACTTAAATAGGACAAGAAATTTCAGAACAGACCTTTTCCTTTTTCACAGGGCCTGTTACGATAGGATACGGGGTAATAAGGGGCAGTGGTTTTAAACTAAAGGACAAGAGATTCAGGCCAGATATGAGGAAGAAATTTTTTACAATGAGGGTGGTGAAACACTGGCACAGGTTTTCCAGAGAGGTGGTAGATACACCATCCCTGGAAACATTCCAGGCCAGGCTGGATGGGGCTCTGAGCAACCTGATCTAGTTGAAGATGTCCCTGCTCATTGTTACAGGGGTTTGGACTAGACAACCTTTGAATGATCCTTCCAACCCAAACCATTCTATGATCTTCCAATAACAAAGTGTCTGAGTAGCTGATGCTACAGTGTTGTTGCATATTACCCTAAACTGAAAAAGTATTAAAGTTATTAGTAAAGATCCTAATACTGTGAGAAGCTTACTAACTAATGAGGAAAACACACAACTCTCAAATGTCCTTAATAATTTCAGTGCATTTTTGAAGTCAGCATATATTTGGGCAAATAGAACACCTGTCTTTTTAATTATTTCATAATAAATAATGTATTATTCAACACCTTGCTATAATGTAAATAAAATCTCTTCATGTGTATTACCATATGTTCACTTATCTTTTTATTTTAGAGAAAATGCAGCAAAAATGGAAGAGAGACATCAGAAAAATTCAAGCAAAAAATCTGACATGCATAAGTTGAAGTTATTAAAGACTTAAAGAAACATTTTTTATTCACAACTTCTAAGTAATTGCCCCCATTAAACTTTCTTCATTAGGTAACATCTATTCTCTATAAATATATGCTAAGTTATTTTATTGAATAAAATAAAATTGACTAAATTATTTGCCAGTATGCCTTAACATGATATCTTCACACAAAAGGAAATAAACTTAAAAAAGCATTTAATGAAACTAACATTAAATATACAACAGCATACTAAAGAGCAATATCACCAATAAACAACTTATTCTTCCACACATAATTAGCCTTGTAAAACAAAGGCATAAAAATTACTTCCTTGTTTACATAATAGTAGTGTAATGCTATTCCTCTTTAGATAAATATGACAATAAATCAACATATTTAATTTCATACAAAACAGACAGATGATTTTCTGGTCTCTTTAATAAGATAAATTCCAGCTCTTAGGGCCTCTACATTCTACTTAACGAGGATGACAGCAAAATGTTAAATAATTATTGCTTAAAAATCAACATTTTAAAAGTTATACAAAGCTCAATAATTTGTGTAACTTCAGTTTTTAAACTTCACTGACAATTCATTACCCCTACCTTTCTATTTCCTATGTTTTAAAGTGTTATTTAGTCAGTCAACAACATTTCTTCTTATTCTACTAACGCTTAGTCTCTTGAATAGCTTCTAATGGGAGGCTATAAAAAAATCTTCTGGAAATTCAAAAGGGCTACATCAACCAAAACATTTTTTTCTCTGATTTTTAATCCTTTCAAAATTATTCTCCTTTTTAAACACTCTTCCCAAATGGATCTTACTCAAGTATCCACAAATTCCACTTTCTACTACCATTTCAGCTACTTTGTCCAATACACTTGCACGGCTTATTGTCATGTATAATTCCCTAGGTCATGAACAGAAATGTTAAAATAATAATAACAAACAAGCAAAACACCTAATGTTGCATTTGTCACCCTGTAGTCCTCAGGTGATCAGGCAGCCCCTAAGCAAGAAGTTATACATGTCCAATAGTAATTCAGATATTTCGTGCTTGAGTTTCTTAAGAACTCTGCAGTGAATGTCAGCTAGTCCAGCAAGTTGTTCATTTCACTACAAATGTCAACATATGTGCACATGCTCCACACTTCTGTAGGCATTTCAATTTCAAACACAATCTCTGATAAGCTCTCTATGAAGGGAGGCATTGGCCTCGAGAGTCATTCACAGTGAACGGCATTGTAAGAAATTCATTCACCATCTGTACAAGCTGGCCCTACAACCTCTCCAACGATGTTCCCACATCCCAGTCAACTGCCAAAAGGTTCCTTAACAGTATCCTCCTTCTGCTAGTTGTTCTTCACATTGCTTTTTATAGCTTAACCACGTATTTAAATTTTATCTGCCAAATCTTATGATGCTGTTTCCTTCCTCTGTTACTGCAACTTTTAACGCATGCATTCTTGCCACAAATGATTTCTCTCACCAATATTTGAACATGCTATTTAACTTTTTGCCATTTTTGAAGTCTTTCTTATTGTATGCTTCCTCTTCTTCCTTAAATATGTTCCACTGACTACATGGATTTAGTTTTCTTTATTGCACATTTTATCTTACTTTCAATGCGATGTTTCGTTTCACTTATTTCCTTGAAGTTGTGCACACTAAGAGGTGTGTATCAGGAGGGTGGTTCTGCTGTTGGTTTGGGGTTATTTTTGCCCTACATTTTTATAGTGATTAACAGTATGTAATGGCCACTTTTACTGACAGGTGTTCATATTGCGAGATTTTGTACCAGTTCCTGTGGACTACTCAGCACTATGGCATTGGTTATATCTCCTCTTACACACTCCATAAACAATTTTCACATATCACTGAGAGCCTATAAATCTCACTTCAGTTGCACCTCAGTGTGAAATACTCCCATAAATGTTGTATTCCATGACTACCATACTTCAAGATCATTATATAATACTTATTCTTATTATCTCTTTCAGTATATTACAGCAGTGCCACCATCCTGGTCAAGTTGTCAGAAACCAGAAACTATACTCTATTATTCCTGCCTAGGCCTAGCACTTCTACATATAAAAATTGTGCATGCTGAGTTGATCACTTTGTTAAACTGATCCAACCTGAAACCCTCTTAGCAAGTACCACTACCTTCATGACCTGATTGCCCTCCTTCCCACTGAAGTTACAAGATGTCCATTATGACTATGTCTTCATTTACGGAACTTTATTAAAAGCAAAAAATACACTGAATTATTTTTTCCTTGTGCATTCTCTCATGGCTGTATAGTACCAAATGAAGAGAGAGCATTTTTAAAAGAAAGCTGGAGTTCAAAGAAAGCATCAAGAAGTTCAATGTACTACACCTCAGTCTTTCTGAAAAAAAAAATCCTAGCCAGGTTCTAACATACTGGAAAACTCACAGAATTTTTCTGTCAGTCCTTCAGAGTGAAAATTTTAAAAACTTGCATGCAGGTTACACATTCTTTGCAGTAGGAAAAAAAAAAAAAAAATCAACCGAACAATTTTTCTATAATGTGAAAACTACTTTTCATCTGGTTCCCATTTTTTAATATGCTTCCCTAAGTGAAAAGAATCAAATTAATCTTTATGTTAAAATCATTTAAAAACTTAGCACCAGATACCACCTATTCAGAATTTAAAATAAAATTAAAAAAAAATAAAGACAATAAGGGATGCTGGAATTTTGGTTAGAAATTGTCCAAAATAAATCAAAGCCCCAGCTTACTGACTTTTGGAAGGGACATGGTTGGACATTAAACCCTTGATGCTGTGCAAGCACTTGTTCAGTCACAGCCACACACTTCCGTGTTATGCATACTGTTCATCCACAAATGCAAAGCTCAGCACCATATGGGATCCAAGGAAGAAACTTAACTCCATCCCAGCTAAACCCCAAGAGCAGAGTGCAGCAGCAATGCACTGGCAGTCAGTCAAACTCACCCTTTCCATTAAGTGTATTCAAACATTAGACCTGGTTACTGCACACAATATTTGTAAGACTGAGAGATGAAAATGGCCTACTAATCTTTTAGTTTCCATGCTTTCCTCTGGGCCCTAAAATTGAACTAATGTTTCTATTACAATCTTTGAAAATATTCAAATTAACATTCCTAAAATATGAATTATTTAGCATTCATGGTTTCCATAAAAGTATTACTACAACATCCTTTCTAGTTCTGAAATACCTTAAGATCCTCAATATCTACTATTCTTAAATCACCTACATTTCTGCAGTATTCATAATGATTAATTTCAGGGATTTTTCTGATATTTATCTGTTTAGAAGAGTTTAAGGCAATAAACTATACAATTGATCTGGAACCTTTAACAGCTTGTAACTCAACTGTCATGGTTTTCTGATTTGTGTCAAAATTTGTTTGCTCAAACCCTAGCAGATAACACGAGGGTTTGAAGAGTTATGTCTATGCCAAAATAAAGCTCTAATAGAGGAAATACATAGTTTTGAATAATTACAGTAAAGATTTGTGGGCATGCTAATATTGAACATTATACCTCTTGTCATAGGTAATTCTAAGCATGTAGTTCAGTAACACCTGTCACGCACTTTTACTATATTATCAAACATTATCATCAGCTTATCATCACCATATCTTCAACTATACCTTTTGTCAAGTATCTTGTATTTCTGGAAGCTCCTATTAACATTTGAGTGTTTGTTCTGAACCATGTCATCCTGTCTTATGCATATGAAGTTAAGAGCCATTTTCTATCTCATGCATTGTTTTGGAACCATAAACCTAAAATCCATTTAGGCTGATGTGGAACCTCGCTGCCAAAAACAGTTGGGGGGAAGAACTAAAGAACTGTAATACACGCTCTCTGAAGTGCACTCAACTCTGCAATGCTTCTAAAGAGAAAACAGCTCTTTCCTATCACAGCTGTGCTTATAAAACTGAATGTTTAAAGCTATTTTAAGCTATCCAAAATGGTGGCAACCCATTTTTGGGACATACTTCTCTCTCCCTATAAAACTACAGGGGTTTTTGTCAAGAATGAAAACAGGAAGAGAAGAGAAGAGAAATCATTTGGTTCTTAGGATTGTGAGAAAAACAAGTATTTAGAATCTTTTGAGTTATGTATCAAATACAATTTACCTGAATTACCGATACTCTGTTGTTTGTTTGCAAAACCCCAAACAAACAAAACAAAAAACCAAAACAAAAAACCAAAACAAAAAACCAAAACAAAAAACCAAAACAAAAAACCAAAACAAAAAACCAAAACAAAAAACCAAAACAAAAAACCAAAACAAAAAACCAAAACAAAAACCAAAACAAAAACCAAAACAACAACAACAACACAACTTAGGTGAACACAATAAGGCAAGGACAATCAATCCATTGTCCTAGACTACCTATTATTTCCCTAAAAAAAAATAGTTTTCTTATAGGAAAACATAATTTGTCATTCTGGAAATAAGTTAGATTATAGTTAGATTTTTGTAACTATTTTAAAACACCTTGTAATATTCAGCCAAAACACTCTACAACAATAAATCAACATTTAAACTATTTCCCCTAAACTGACACAGTAGTAAAACAGTTCTTCTCTCTTATAACAGCAACTGCCTCCTCTTCATGAAGCATTCAATCTCACAAAATGCTCTTGGCATGAACATGAAGAAAAAAAAAAAAATAATTTAAGTCTTGGTCCCATCCTGGACCTATTTATGAACCCCAGAATCCCAGCCTACAGCATATTAACAATATGCAACTGTTGGTTCTTGAAGCATTTACAATGATAGTTTCCTAATTCTGTTGAAGATCATCTGAAAGTTAGACTACCCTGAAATAATCATAAATTGGAACACATCTAGCTTTTGTTTGTTTTACACTGTCCTCCCCCTTTAAAATATTAAATCATTAATATCACAAAAAACCCAATTCTCTGCTTAAAAAACTTCATCCTCATCCTTCAGCAGCAGATTTTTCACACTCTCTTCTCCCAACTGCTACAGAATCTGAAACTTCATTGTCATGGTTGTTACCAACCTGGTTACCCAAACTGCTGGATCCTTTACACTTAACCCTCTCCCCACTTACTCCTAAACTCAACAGCATTTTTTTTTTAATTAGTTGGTTAATATTTGTGAGGCACTGACATCTGTGAGTGAACAGAAGAAGAAGTTCTGTCTTCAGAACAGCGTAGGAACTGGGGAGCAAACACTAAAATATGACCAGTGGTCACAATTCAAAAAATAATTGAAAAGAAAATATTATCTAAATTCCCACTAATATAAGCAACATCCATTTTGTGTTTAAATAAAATTAAGTTCTGCAGTAAGAAATGGAAAATATGACTGATTAAATTAACCAATGTGTCATAGCAGACATGTCAAGAAGGCTAAGATTACACAAACAACCTTAAACCACATTTTCCTAATTTTTGACCTGGCAACTTTGCCACTAATGATAGGACCAAATTACAAACACATCACACATCCTAAGTGTACAGTCGTTTTAAGCATTGCTGTAAGACTGTAAAGAATATTACATTGTTATTTCTCAACTTTACATGAAGTATGTTGCAGAACATTAATATAAGTAGTATCACTCTTCATACAAATAAAACAGCTTGGCTTAACAGCTGCATAATTTTTCCCAACATTATTTTAAATGTTTTCCCGGCTATGCCTGTCTGGTCTTCCTGAGAATACTGTAAAGTGAAATGTAAAAGAATTCTTCAGAGATGCTCATTGTGTTTCATTGTGTTGCCAAATAATCGCTGACAGTTGAAGTGTTCACCTTCAATGTTAGAAATTAATAAGTGTCATTTTTGAAGAACTGATTAAAAAGCTAAATGATACTTTGAAAAACACAGTTTGTTGAAGAAATTGTCTTCTACGAGTTTATACTAGTAATTTTTCCACTTCTAGTACTTTCCATATCTTTCTCATGTTTATACCGTGGTAGCCTGGCAAGTTATTTTACTTTCTTTAATCTCTGCTTTACATAGTGCCTTATTATATGTGATATGTTTAATTAAAGACATGTGCAGAGCTTAATGCAAACTTTACCATAACAACTTCTGCTGCAGAGCAGAGGCAAAACATAAGACAGTCAGTTATTCTCAATATAGAAAGAACTGATGTAAGTTTTATTTTAAGCAAAACAACAAAAAAGATATATTCAGAAAATGTTTAGAAACCTCAGTAACAATGCTTTTTGAAACATACCTTTGTTCTAAGATCTTCCACTGTGAATATTTTATTTAATAGAGTACTTTCATCTCTCCTTCACCCTTTAAATCTTCCTGAGCATAACAATACAATTAGTATTAAAGACACATATGTTGATAGAACACTGTTGAAAGCTTTGGACTAAGAAAGCTGCTTTCAAGGAGAGAAGAAACCCTAAGTTACAGTTTTCTGAAACTAAAATGATTAGTTTTAGCTTCACAAAATCAATTCTAAGCAGATAAAACTTTGAATTAATCGAAGTTGTACTATTTATTCATTACATCACACTTCATCTTGTTTATTTTCTGTTGCTTCTGTCCTTTAAATGTGTTTCCTAATTCTGGAGTTCTTTAATATGTTTTTAAAGGCCTTGGGAAAGTTGGGAGCAGTACATCTACACTTCTTCACTCCTGTGACAGAATATTTTTCTCCCTGGTTTGTTCACCACACTGCACTCGAGGTTGAGAAGGTGGTAGAAGTAGGGGAGAAAGGGTAGCAGCAAGCACCCAGACAGAGTAACACTTTAGAACTAAAAAAAGGAATTCAATGTGGACACAATGTGGACAAAGAAACTTGTGGCGCAGATATGTCGAATTTTCAGATGAGCTAAGGTAATTTGGAAACAAAGTTATACAATGGCAGAATGATTCAGATGTGACATGATCAAAATAAACAACTGCATCTTTTATTGACAGGAAAAAGCCTTTTGAATGATATTTCTAGTCCAATATTCCTAACGAGGCAGAAGATACACTGACTGCACATTGCTTTTTTTAAGCAGTTAATACCAATATTATTGACAGTGGTTCTTCAGCTCTGAATGTCCATCTGAAACCCCAGGGTTAGCTCCTGAAGTGTACTGCAGACTACAAAGACAGTCTCCAGACAGGACCAAGAGGTAATCACTGTGTTCGACCCCCTGATCCTGAATCACCATTATATCATGCTACACCATCTCTCCAAAGTTACAGGGAACACACTTGCATTCAATTCTAGCTACACTATTTGGTAGTTTCCATAAAAAACACAGAGCATTCAGTGACGACCACATTAACCATAAATAGGCACATTTCACTCTTGCTTAGTAAACACGACTTTTAAGCCACCACAATTTCAGCACCAGAGCACAAACAGATCTCCATGTATTAGTGGTCTTCTCATACAGGACTTAAAAGGACAAAATCTGTTACATTATTTTAATTTGAACCAATGTTCTAGTAGGTACTATTCAAGTCCCTGCCATTATTCTGTTACAGTTAGTTCTATAGTTACAAGTATATATGCAATCCCCTCGTTGTAAAAGAAGTGGAAGTAAATGAATTCTTAGAATATAAATGTGTTTATGATATTCTGAAAGAGATCACATTACAGACATTTGCCATCAAAATACAATTAGAAAAACATCCTGTGAAAAGGCAAAAGAAGCTTTCATTCTTGTGGGCCTGAGAATCTGAGGTATCTCAAAAAAATGGCTGAGTTTCATGACGCTTTCCATTGTTCAATATTGATACAGTTCAAGGGGATTAACTACTCCATATTTATAGAGTACTTTAAAAATGCAGAGAGTTATGTAAGAGCTAGGTATTATAATTCAAAGCATTCTGGCCAATAAGCTAGAGACAAGATACTGTCCTTTTCCAACAACTCAAATGCATTAAAAAGAGGATTTTCAAAATTACTGGACTGCAGTTCCTGGAAGGAAGACCTTAAATTCTTTTAATTCGTTGAGACTTTTTTTTTAATTACGTTTTTATTACATAAAACACTTCTACAGAATGGCAGTATATCTAAAGAGACACACTTTATACACTGCGGCCTAACTGGAATAAGCTAAAAGTTATAAAAAAAATAAATTTAGAACCACCAGCTAAAGTGGTATGAATGAACAACGTTAAATAAATCTCACTTAACCAAAACTACTGAGGGTTACTCACAAAATGACAGTTTTATCTATACAGAAAATAAAAGAGTAATGACCAGTGTAACAGTTTTCCTTTAAAATCAGAATATCAGTTGTTAGAGAAGAAGAGATTAAAAATTCCTATATCTATTCCAACAGCATAAAAAAAATTGTCTACCATTGCAATTTTATAATTACAAACATGCTCCATCCAGAGAACTGAGCTTAACAGCTTACTCTAACCATAGCAGAAGCACCTACTCACATAATTTTCCCTTCATTTTTCCTTTGTCAGATACATAGAAATACAATAAAATAATTAAACACATTCTAATTCTAAATTCCAGCAAGCTGTAACTGAGTGTCTTATTTTACATTAAAAATTGTTATATATTTAAGAGCATCTGAGTTCCCTACCATTTCTTTTCAGGTCAATGTCCTTACAAAGCTGCTTGTCAACTGCAAATAGAATGACATATTCTCCAGTACACATCCTTTCTAATGTTCAGCTGGTTTAAGTTCACTCTTTCCTGTATTTCATATTAAAACTGTCAAAAAACAGAACAGTTCATTCAGTGAAAAAAAATAATGGCGAGCGGAAGAAAATTTGTGCAATAATATCATTAAATTCATTAAAAGTATAATCTGCACGTAGATTAACTCCCACTGCCAAAAGGCTATACTTTCCTTTCTGGCACCTACACATATATAGAGACACAAAGATAGCATCAACCTTCTTCAGAAATGCCATTCCTCTCACTGTAAATTCATACAGCAAAATAGCAATATTATCCAATAAATTTATGGACAGAAAACAAGCTACTGCCTATGCAAAAAGCTTCATTTACTAAAAAGACCTATAATCAATACCGGACCTAAATGGAGAACTTTCAGAGTTTCTTACCTTCTTAGTTGTTTCCTGCTCTTTACAACACTATTTCTCCAGCAAACAAGGTCGTCCAAACAGGGCAGTATCACTGAACTTTCTCTAAATTGTTGACATTACTGTATCATAGTGATCCATTGAAAAAGGCCAGTATCTTTTGCTTACTAGCCTTAAAAAAGCACAAGAAATTTCTCACCCACTTGCCTTTATTGTAACCAACATTCCCAAAAACGCCAGATGAACTATTCAGACATGATTCCATGACTATAACACGCCATAGTACGTGAACGGGCAATCACATTCTTACAAGTTCCAACTACTTTTTTCCATTCCATTTATCACTACATCATCTTTCATGCTACTTTCCTAAAATATTTCTCAATATACTGATTATATACATAAATACAGGTTAATATTTTAAAATATATAAAAAACTCAGTCCAGTTTATCATTCTTGTTAATAATTATTTAATCACTGATATGCAGAGCTCTTGCCCACTTACATGCAAAGTCTGGAAGAAATAAAACCCATGCTTTTGATTTCAAAATCATTTCCTGTTTTTCGGGAAAATTATTCAGTTTATCAAGTACTACAGTCTGACTGTAATTTCTCCAACAAAATATCACTACTGACCAGATGAACGGATATTCCAAGTATTTGCCTCACTGGAATGAGCAGCAGCCTATGCCAGCAGGACTAAAATGTCAGGAGGGTAGTCAGACACTGGAACAGGTTGCCTGGAGGGCCTGTGAAATCTCTATCCTTGCAGATGTTCAAAACTCACCTGGACAAGACCTGAGCAACCTGCTCTAGCTTTGACCAGGAGGCTGGACTAGATAACTTCTAGAAGTCCACTCCAACCTACGTGACTTTGTCAGACAACGCTAGGACTTGTATGAGTAGGTTCTTTATCCTTAGTGTAAATTATTGCCACACATTTTTTAGCATATAGTTTAACAGCTAATCTGACTCCCAGCAAAATGAATATATTTTCAAGAGTCAAACCTGAACCATTCGCATAATACATTCCCTGAAGTTTAAGTCTCAATCTTAAAGCAGATTGAAAATACTAACAGTTCTTCAAACAATTAATGAGGTAGCTGTTATTAGCAATGTTGTGTCAATGAGGAAATCTATGCACATAGGAGTTAGGTGACTTACCCAAGACAACAAGGAAAGCTCATCCTACTTGGAAAACTCTACTGTTACAGTACCTAGAAAAGCTTTTCAGAGAAAAAGAACAAACATTTCCTCTGCCTCAACATTCTGCAGGATTTTAGCCAGCTCCTGCCGGCAGTGAAAAAAATCACTTTGACTTCCAAGTCAAATAAATATGTTGTCTATATATTGCCTATGTCCCTTCAGTCCTAAGCTTGTCTTCAGAACAAGACTGACCAATACAATTGTAAAATAGTATTTTGATATGTTAGGTAATATCTGAAAGTATGAATGTTACTTTAAAATATTTTTTCTTTCAAGCGATACATACAGAAAAAAATAATTTTAAGGAAATTTCAAAAAACTGTTAACACATGAGTTGGTGTGCAACAACATGCACTCTTAATGAGTGCCAAATGCTAAAATGAGCTACATTTTTCCAGCAAAGTGCTGTTTTTATCAAGAGCCACATTTTCACAAATCAAGGGAACAGAATAAGCTCAAGGACAAAATGATGCATGTTTAAATTCTGTTGTTGTAAATATAACATTACTATCAAAAGACTAGAAAGTCATACATCATTATATACATTCTGACAAGGTTTCCCGATATCAATTCAGAATGCCAGATAGATTAATCACACTCTAGTTTGACAAACTGCATTGAAAAATGTGGCTCGTAAGTACAAAATTTGGGAGCTCAGCCATCTACATCAGATAATAAAGATTCAAAGACCTCTTTTTATCAGTGTCATTTGATTAGTCCCTCTGCAAAAAGAAGCCCTTTTCTTGTGATGAGGTGCTTTCTTTTATGTGCCTTTTTTCTTTTTCTCTAATTTATTATTATGCATATATTGAGATAAAATGGTGGACAGTAAGGTGGCAATCTGTTTTGCTTTATTTGAGCTACAAGTAGAGCAAATGGAAGTCCTTTCAGTACTACATCCATCATAAAGTGTAACACTAACCAAGAATAGGGAAAAAAAGGGACTTGTACAATCAAAACACTTACCTACTGCGAAAAAAACGTACTATGTGATAATCATGTAAAGATATATTTTATCTTGTACAGCTTGACCTTTAGTATTAATTAGTTCTTTTCAGCTAGATTGAGTCACTTTTACCTTAAACAAAAGTAAACATATATTGTAAATAACCTTCACAGAAGTGTGAACGTAAAGTGAGATGCTACACTAGAGCACAAATAAAAAGGAATACCTAAAACCAGCTACACAAAATAACACTGCTTTAATATTCACAGCAGCAAGAATCTAATCTATCTTATCACAGGAACAAAACAATTTTCTATTACACTTACAGGAAAAAGAAATGGTCTTTCTTTGCTAATGTTCTCAAGATTCAGGAAACCACTAAAGGTATCATGCTATTGTTTCTCTCATTAAAACACCTTAACTGTTCTTCACAACAATTACATTACTAACTAATGACCACACAAAATGTTTTACAGCTATAACAATTTTACATTAGACACTTTAGCACAAACAGCTAACATTTAATACAAAGCAATAGAGCATTAGACCTAAAATTGTTTGCATACTGTCCTTCAAGATTATTTATGCAACTTAGGAGATAGAAAATATTCTGATATTCTTTCTATTGGTACCTGCCATAGCATATACCAATTTCTAATAATTCATAAACACTACAATTTAAATTAACATCACAGAATATGCACTATTAAGAAGCAAACTGTGTGACAACAGTGTATACAAATGGTCAGTATGAAAGTACTTCTGCAATTTCAAAGTAGAGCAATGACTCTATTCTACAAAGCAACCGTATTGTTGATAATAATTAAAATTATTACTATTTTTAATAGATTGCATTTATTATATATTAAATTATCATTCTGAAGAAAAACCACATAATGGTTAGTCACAGTCAAATGTCAGGGACGAAATCAAATATACTAAGCTTATATTATTACGTTTTTATTCTATTACTGTTCAAAATAGTTGGAGAAATTTTGAAAGAAAAATAATGTTTAATATTAACTGAATAGTACTACATACTGACTAATTAGCTGCTTTTTTATTCATTTTTTTATTATTTAGAATGTACTACTTCCATTAATTTAAAAATATTTTGTTACACAGGGAATCTACAGTGATTAAAAGATATCTCACTGAGAAAGGGTATACCATGCCTACAACTTGTTTTCATTTATTAAATTGCATGCACATATGGACACATGACTTGTACTTATCCGAAAACAATTTCTTTATAATAATTCATCAGAAACTAATTGTCAACTCCTTGCATTCATTTACAAGTACTTTTTCTCAGAATTTGCCAAATGCACAAAGCTTAAAATTAAAGTATATACACATCCCTCTGCCCCATTTCATGTACATGCCTAGATATTGAACTTAGAGTTGTCAGGGATTCAATAATGCATTCACAATACTACATAGAGTTTTTTTTCCTGTCTTTAATAAAACCTGCATAACACTTAGAAATAACCTTAACTGTGTCTGCAAATGCTAAATAGCTTCTGTATAAACAAATTTACATTAATTTATGCATTTAATACTATAAACTGTATATCTTCTGTTATGCAAAATCACTGGCACATGCATATCACCTTTTATAAATGAGAAGATTCTTAAATTAAGTACTTAAATGCAAACATATATAAAATATTTTGAAATAAGAGAGTTTTGTTTTTTTTTTTTTTTTTTAGATTTTACTGCAAATATTATACACAGATTGTAAACCGCAGTGTTTCTTGTCAAATATTTAATTTGTTTTAAGACAGTTATTCTAATAGCATATAGCTATAATTTTGGTCATTTTTCATACGAGCCAAAAAGCAGAACACTTTACTGAACAGATGCTGTTACATATACCAATATTTAAAATACCAGTCAATAATCACCGGTATTAGAAGTTCATAGATTATGACATCATAATTTTCATCACTTCACAAAACGTATGAATAAGCATACTGAGCAAAATGTAGCCTTTCAATTACTTTGACCTCCAATATTCCAATTAAAAACAAAAAGAAAACCCAAAGTTGTTGCCACATAACCATATTGTCATATAAGATTGTATTAACCCACACATTTTTTTTTCTCATGGGCAAAGTCAGTGAACACAATAGCATTAATGTATGCATTAAGATAATTTTTAAAAAAAAATTAAAATGAAAAACTGAACACTAACTAGAACCTTTTTTATTGGTATGTAGAAATACACTCAAATAAAAATATTAAATGAAAAACAACATTTAAATTTTAAAAACAAGCATCTCCGTAAACTTAGCACAGCCTTTAGAGTCTCTGGAAAAAAAAAAGCAATCAAACTGTTTAGAATAGTAATTTCTTGAATGATAAATAAAAAGAATTTTCTAGTTAAAACTGACCACTATTTCCTTAATAAAAGCTTGGACCCAAAAGGCTACACTTAAAGAGGTTTAAAGAATATTTTAATTTTTCAAATAGTTAAACACCTTCTCAAGAAGAAGTAAAAAATACAGAAAGTGCGCTGAAAAGTGAGCACAGGACATTTCTATCCATTATTGCTTTGCTACGCAGTTAATGTACTTTTGCATTCAGCTTCAAATTAATGTTCCTGAACTGGCAATTATAATAAAGAGAGTAACATACATCCACTTTGAAGGATTTAATGTACTTGTTTTTTCCTTTGTAGATATTTGTGATGTGATTAAAGAAGTGAAATATTTATTCCTTCAAGTTAGTTATTTACGTTCATTAGGCTTATCAGAATTAAAAAAACTGTGTCTTTGTTATATACAGCCACAATTGTTTAAGTGTAGAATACAGTTACAGGAGAAAACAAAAGGTATGAAATGCATACACACTGTGAGTTCCAGGGAAACAGACAAGAAAAAATCCTAATAAGTAACGTAGGTGATTATATATTGCTATCAAATTCAAACTTAATATCAAAACTATAGAACAATAATGAAAGTAAAAGTCTGGGGATAAAGATCAAATCATTACGAATGAACAACATGCCAAGTGTGACCTTACTAACATGTTCAAGAAAAAGCTTTGTTTGTCACAAAAAATGATAGCAGGAGAGGAGGCATGACTACTACATCAAATATTTTCTTAAACGTTCTCCATTTCGCATAAACAATTCATTCATATGTCCTGAAAATAAGAAATATAATGATAATCCAGGAATATGAAAGTGAATGTACAGTAAATGAAATGAAATTGTAATGGAAGACCTTGTTCCAATCCTCTCCTGCTAAATCATAGATGAGAAACAAACATGCTTTGGTAATACTTTTAACTTCTATAAAAGCTTTTCTGACAGTATGAAAATGACTTGTACTAATTTGTAATAGTAATTAGACATATTAATGAGATGACAAGCTAGTGTTACACAAGGCAGCAGAAATCAGCACCCCAGAAATAACTTGAGTGCTATATGACCAATGTTCTATCATAATACTTTGCTATAAGGTTTATTACATTTTTTTCAAGAGTAAAAATAGAAAAATGGACGAAGAAAAAGTAGTATTAGAATTGACAGAATCTGAAGAGCAAGTCAACTTTTAAATTCATCTGCCAGATCACACACACCTCCCACACACAACTACCTTTTTTTTTTAACTTTTTTTTTTTTTTGAGTGCTACTAGTTGCAACACGATTGTTCCATCCTTCATGTTACTTAACTCATGCTCAAAGTAAATTTAAAATTATTAATTTGCATATTCCCAACTGTCTTCACATTTCAGCTTCCTGGTTTGCCGTTTTCAATCAATCCTTAAAAATGTCTTTATTTGTGTTTCAGCAGTGCTAGACTAACCAGTATAAGATTGGTCATCAAGCCTGATGTAGAAAAAAGGACAGTGGATGAGAATAATATACATTAGTTATCTTCTGAGTTTTTTAAACCATCGAAGATTTGTATATGGGCTTACAAATTGAGACGCTAATGGAGGGTCACATCACTGTCAAAGCACGTGCAGATTGTATTCATCAGGCATTAAAGAAAAAAACATAACTAAGTCAAGTTATGCATTACATTTTTGTTTATTTAATACCTACTGACTTTTACATTTTAGAAGTTTATGTAACTACTTCTACATTATTTTAAACTCTTCCACATTTATCAGTTTCGTGTAATAAACCCAGTTCATGTTGAAATCAATATTACAAGATACTCTTAAATATAAGGGACAAAAATTACCAGGTTCAAATTAGCCACCGCAGACTGTACCCACACCACTTTGTATACCCCATGCTCAGATGCCATCTGAGACTCAAAATACCTTTGCCTCATAAAAAAAAAAAAATCCTATGAGATATTTATGATATTGAATATTTAAGCTATATCAAAGCAGGTTATTCATCTTAAGAATCAAATTCAATTAGATGAGATCAGTTGTCAAACTTGAAATATGTGGCAACTTTCTGATTTGATTTATTACTAATAGAACATTATATATTATACAGTTTACGCACACGAGAAGAATTAGCAGCATCTTTAACCACAATGAAGTTTTGCTATGTGAAAAATTATTTAATCTAAAAAACAGAGGAATCCTTTCCATTCAGAACAGTAGACAGAGACTTACACGTAATGTAAAACCAAGTAATTTAAAATTTGTGCTAAATGCTGAATTTCTTTCAGTTCATTTTCGGATTTATTGCTCTCTTTTTTAATTTCAATTGAATTCCTCTTTTTCATAAATTATTTTTCATGATGCTCACTAATATCTGTTTTGCAAATCAAGGGGATGTCTACAGAGAATTTTGCCACCTCATAGTGTACAGAAGCAAGAAAGAAGGCTAAAACAATATTTGAAGAAACTTATTTCAAAAACGAACATAACAAGGCTATCCTGCAAAATTATTACAAGAGGGTCAAGAACCACATGGCCTTGAGAAGAAATACCATTAAATACCCCTCAAATTTCACCATCTAGATAACTTTGATCATCACAAAGCACACTAGCACTGTACAAAGACCATCAAAATATTAAATGCAAACTCTAAGACGTTCCTTGTTGGGGAAAAAAAAAAAAAAAAAAAAAGAGTGTCTAGCATACAGATACAATGTCCCAGAGCTCATTATTTACCACCATTTCATTTCCTCGCCATCCCTTCATCTGCTATGATTTCCCTTTTCTTTCTTATTCCTACCTTTTGTTTTTGCTTTTCTTCTTTCTCTCTCTTACTATGCACTTCTGTTTTGTCATCTGTTCTCATTTGTTACTTTCAGCTGGCAGCATGTGAACCCCGGGGCGGAGGTCCCATTTAGCCATGTCTGAGAATGTCAAGCAGTTCTGGCTATGAAAGCCAGCTACCACCTGGGAAAGGGTGGAGGGGGGCTCTGAGCCCACCAGAAAAGCCTGCCCAATAAAAGTCAGCCTCGCAGCCTGTAATTGTAGCTTCTCATGCCACATACACTAGGGCCTTGGAAACTGTCCAAGCTTTCCTTTTCCCACCCCTCCCCTCCTGTTCATTCTCTGCATGCTAGCAAACAGATAAGAAACTGAAGTGGTAGTCAATACTTTGGTGCACCTCAAGGGTCTTATCTTACTGCCTAAGTGACATCTTCTTGCAAACCGATACAGCACCATCTGTGAAAGAGTATTCAAAAATGTGCAAAACATGCTAATAATCTTTTTCAGGATTTCAAAGTTGTTTTATGCACAGAACTACAGAAGGCTCAAGAGGGATTTTTAAGATATACTGCAGTTGCAGTGGAGTTCATAAGGGCAGTTTGCAGCCTTTTTTTCTAACTGCAAATACATTCCTTATGCTGGAAGTACTACCACTGTTGTACCCACTGTTCATAAAACAGTTAGTCTAGCAGCCTTTCCTAACCTGCTGAAATTATGTTAGAATAATCATTTTAACTGAATCCTCAAAAATGTGTACAGGCTACATACATTACTAATGCAATCATCAACAGAAATTTACTGATAGGTTCATTTCACTGTAACACACACTAT
Organism: Nesoenas mayeri; assembly: GCF_963082525.1. Taxonomy (NCBI): domain Eukaryota; kingdom Metazoa; phylum Chordata; class Aves; order Columbiformes; family Columbidae; genus Nesoenas; species Nesoenas mayeri. Next base: position 41,231,956 of record NC_137542.1, read on the forward strand.
TTCATCCACTACAATACATCGGTACACCCTGCACAATGTATGTGAAACAGAAGTATCCTTAACGTTAGTCAGCACATAAAGCACCAACACATTGAAAACATGTTTGTAGATTGAAGATGTTCATTTGAATATCTGCAGTATTTCTCATATGCCAAATGCCCATGTTATTTTTGTCACACTTGAAATTTCATGGATGTTTTTTAATAGGTTAGAACACTTAGCATCAAGCTCTGTCCTACTTTACAAGACCATACCTTGTGTAAATGCCTTACAGCAACAATGAATAAAGCACTCTGACCCAGTATAGTAGCTTTAAGGAAAAAAATAAAACAAAAAAACACACACCAAGTAAAAAAAAAAAAAACAACAAAACACCTCCAACCCACAAAACACTGAAATCAGTAGAATATGACACTGGTTTTCAGTTGAAGCCTTTGTTGAATATCTTCCTCAAATACTTCAAAACCTAAGATGAGCCATTACCATTAATTCTGGACTTGAGCTTTAACAGAGTGTCACAGTGTCCTGTGACATAAATGTACCTTGTTTCATGAAATGAATTGTAGCACTAACATAGAATGCTTATTGAAGTAAGTACCTAAAGTATCCAACACACATACACAGAGTTATACTTTCAGCATTAACTCAGCAATGCTTGGCACAAGATATGCTCTAGTTCTTGCTAAAAGGAAAAAACAAACTGGAAGTATGATTATGATCTTACACATACTGAGAAGCCTTATGAAAAACAATTCTTAAAGGCAAATCCAATGGGCACAGCAAAATATTTCTCAGGACATCTAAAGTAATCAATCAGACCAAATTAATAACTTAATTTATGTTCTTAAACTCTGATACATTTATCAGATAGCTCCAAAGGGTTAAACACAATATGCACCATGAACTTACTAGGAAATCACTTCATACCAGCTTCAAAAGAATGCAAAACTAAACATACACCAGTATGCACAGCCTCTGAATTCATTTACTAAGTAAAACAATTTATGCTCATATTACTGATGAATGATTCCATACATACCAACGTCAGATTAAGATCACACATAACATTCCAATGCCATTATGACAAGTTTTGTGCTACATAGCCAGCTGGTGTAGAACAGAATTACTATTTTGACTACTATTGCTGTTGTTCCTGTACCACAGCAACACTCTTCAACAGTAAGCGGTATAAACAAGATTTATACCAGATTAAAAGCCAACTAATGCCTTCAAAAAATATGGAATGTATAGGTGAGATATTACTACTAGATGACTCTTCAGGATTCAGACCTGCAAACTTAAGAATACAGTTGATTTCTACCTTTTAGTACATAATTCAATAGTTATTGTCTTTTAAGTGACTTCTCTCATACAGTGGTATCTAGAAGTATTTTTATTCAGTGTTCTAAACCTATCTTCCCCTTCATTTCCTCTCCTCTAAGCTTCAAAGACCTCTACCTCTATTAGCTGAAACACTGTGATGTGGTATTCTCTCTACTTAAAGCACACTAAAACAAGAAACCACTGTTTCGGGACTTGGACAGTCATGGAGGGCTCTTTATTCATTTGATCATTTGGCTAATTGACTTACTTATTCTTTCTGAGGTCTAATGTTCTGATTAGCTTGCATTTATATAACAAAAGTATCCATCTACCCTTTAGTCATATTTTGCTGAGCTTTACATCTACACAAATTTCTCTTACAGTAACTTCCCACAGAAGCTCAGATGATTTCAGTATTCCTTCTAAGATTCAGAAAGATTTATTTAGCTATGTAGGGGGAAAAATGTGATCCAACAGTAAAGTAAATCTATATAAAGCAAATTCTTTACACATTAGAGAAAAGAGGTTTCAAAAGCAAACATGGAAAGAAGCTTCAATTCTACCTTCCTAAACAAGGTAGAAATGTTACCAAAAAATCAGGGCATCCAAATTTGAAACAAATGAAGAGGGAGTCACTACACAAAAGAAGAACGTAAAGCTGGGAGAGCTCCATATTCCCTGCAACTAATCATGCATTTATTGTCACAAGTCATTATGCTTTTAGACGTAAGCTGGATGAGCATGTGAAACAAAATGTATATTACTGTGGATTAAAAAGTAGATGCACAGGCTCACATTACTTTTCAAAAGAAGACTTTTCATATGGAAAAAATTTTTAAAAAAAGAAAACCAAACCCCACCAGTGGAGAGAAGTGGAACAACAATTCAGAATAAATACTCAATGTGAAAAAGACCTGAACTCCTAGATGCATGAAAAATATCTCTACAATTCTAAAGTGCATTATGAGATGTAACTTACATATAGACAAAGCCTAAAACATGAGGCTCCATTACCTATAAAATTTGGGCAATTTATGGTGTCTGCATTTTTGGCCATGGGGGGCGGGGGGAGGAGGTGCAGGGGGTTTTGGTTGTAGCTTTTTTGTTGTTTGTTTTGGGTATTTGTTTGGTGGGGGGGGGAAGTGTTTTTTTGGTTTGTTTTGGATTCTGGTTTGATGTTGTTTTTCCTTTGTGATTTTTGTTTTAGTTTGTTTGTTTTGGTTTTTAATTAGAGTCTAAAGCTAGAGCTACAAAACTTAAAAATGGGTATATCATTTAGTAACTCTAGTAGAGTCTTCAGAGATGCAAAGGAACAAATAAAAATAAAAGACAAGCAGCCCATTTCCTTCAGAAGGGTATCAAGGTTTGTTTTGTTTTGTTTTTTTTCCTCCATTGCTTGCAAATCCAGACAGAAAGCTAGATGTTGAATGATAAATCTGTTAAAGGAACAAAATTTATAGGCAAAATGTAAGAGAGGTTTTGTAAATTTTTAAGCCAAAATGATTACTATGAAGACTCAGCACCACAGCTGAAGTTGTATTGTACTTTACTGCTCACAGGAACTTTAAGATTATGAATGCCACTATTTAATAATAACAATGGCATAAAGTCACCCATGCATAGCAAATTCATTCCTATTTACCTAGATTACAACAGGATGAAAACCATACGCAACTTCCACTTTGAATACAAAAATGCATTTTGAATTTTATTTTTTGTTGGATTTGCAGTTATTTCTCTGTAGCTCGGAGATGAAAATAAAAAACCAACCTAATATGCTCTGCTCTTCTCCCAAAGGGATTTGAATACTAGTCACTGATTGCAATTATTTTATCTGCCAAAATTATTTTGATTTTAAACCACACAGTAACTTGAAATGGAAGATTCAATTTATATAAAACGTGAGAAATTGCATGAAACCTGAAGTATTATGCAATCTAAAGGCCCATCACAAATGTAGAGAACTATCTCAGAACACCAGTATTTTTTAATGCATTGCAACAGTGCAAATATTACTGTTTAATTCTGCACTATCTTTCCAATGTTTACAGACTTGCACAGACATTTCAATTTTGCTTATTCAATACTGAACTACGTGAAGCTTTTCCAGCTGATAAAACTTCTAGAGTCTTTTAAGCAGTTTCATTTTGGTTTTATACTACGTTATCAAGGGAGATAATAATGGACCAGTTTATCCTCTGAAATACCTGACAACATATAAATAGTCATACTTCCAAATTTAACAAGGAACACCACAACACAAACTCATTAGGAAAAGAGGGGAAAATAAAAAAGTTGGGAATCTCTTGGGAATGTCTTTTAGAAAACACTGGAAATTTATAGTTAGCAGCAAAAAGGATTACATAATTGTTAAATAAACTAGAGAATAATTTTGAATAGTTGATTTGATTAAAATTTATTGTCAATAATACACACTCTACAAGTTGTATATGGATACTTCTTTAGAGTTGAAAAACAAATTTATAATTGAAATGTGACAATTATGCCCCCTAATAAAGTAAACGTTTTTTGTTATTACTTTTGCTGTGTAAAGATACCCCACAATAGCAAAAGGTATTGTCAAGTAAATTTAATAGAATAAAAAGGATGCAGACACGAGTAAGTTAGGTTAAGCTCCAGTACATTTTTGCTTAAAAAACCACAGTCATTTACAAAATTATGTCATGAAACACCATGAAAAAACATTAAAGCTATAAAATCACTTACGTTTTGCAGGTGTGTATATATATAAATATTTCACAAATGGAACATTATTTGTGGAACACCAAGTATGGCAGATTATCATCACATTTGAAATATTAATAGGTAACCACTTATAGTTATTTTATAGCTAGCTAGACCTTATATTCTGAATGGCAGTAAAAGTCTCCATACATAAAAATAATGATGTGTATACTTGCAGCACATGCTTCTACATTTCCATTCCTGTTTAAAGGAATTTTGATAGATTTCTGAAATTCTGAACAGAATGCAAAAACTGAGCCGTAGACATGCCTTAATACGCATACTAACAAAGAAAAAAAAAATCTAAATCCTGCAGTTCTGCACAAATCCACAAGGTATTAATCTCTTGTATGCAGTAATTCATTAAACAGCTTAGAAAAAGTAATAGCATTATAACAATTTATCATTTTCTTCAAGAAACTAAAATAAAATATTAATGTCAGTTTTCTCCTCAGTCATCGAAATGCAACATCATTGAAAAATTCATCAGTAAGACACAGAGCTGGAAACAGAATACCCAAGTCCTGAACATTTAGCTTCAAACAGGGGTCTTTCAGAGCTTTTCTTGGCTGTAAAGTCTGTGTCAGCATTACATAGCAAAGCACCTTTAATTGTCCCGAGGAAACGGGAAATAAAACTCTTCCCTCTCCACTTCAGTTTCCATCTTCGCTCATTCACTGTACATCAAAGGGCATCAATGCGCCTTGACACACAAGAACTATTCCCTCAGCGGTCGGGCAGGTGCTCGGGCCAGACAGAAAGCCTCTTCCGCAGGCCTCCACCTTGTTTGATCGCTGCTTACTTTTGATCTGACACTGCCCTCACGCTAGTAATGACTTCCCCCTCGCGGAACCCACCTCGCATCTGTCACCCAGAATAAAGGGTATCACACTGCGCCCTGACAAGGCCTATGGCCATGAGAAGTGCTGCCAGCGAAAGGCTCCCCAGCTCCCACCATTTACAATTCAGCTGCCTTTGTTCTGCTGGGTACCGGGGCCAGGGCACCAGTAACAACAGAAAGGATTATACACCAGCTGTGAAGCTGAGCCTTCATGAATGTATATCTTTTCATCTCAGTTTCATCGTCTCCTTAAATGCACTGAACTTCACGGTGGTTACTATAAAATACACGTCCAACAAATGTTATGGAAAGTTTGTTTAAATCCTCTTTCCCTGGAACAGAAAAGCCAGTCCTCTAGTTTAACGCAGAAGCACTTTTTTTTTTTCCAACTATTATTAGTAAAGTTTTCTGAGTGATGTTGTAGGAGGTCACTAAAGGCCAGCTTGCTGGTAGCACTGAAACAGCAGAGAAAGTGAGAGGGGAAGGATATGATATTTGTTATATCAACAGAAAGTGTTTGACGGTTCATTGTGCACTATTGTGCACTATTGTGCACTTTAACAGCAGATAAAGAGAAGTAGAGGAGGATTTAAAATCAGGTCTTGTTGGAGAATATGTTAAAAAAAGGATGAAAAATACACAGGTAGTACTACACAAAATAAGATAAAATTTATTTTGTTTTAGCTTTTAATTACAAGAATTTTGATGGTATTGTTTGAATTTCAGTGTGGTAACGTATGTTTTAAAGATATAAAAACTTATTTCAGTCTAGAAGGCCAGCTGAAGGACTAAAACACACATCACAAATGATATGTTATTTTTCGACTACTATGTAAATACAGATTTGTATGACACAGATCAGAATCTGTTCTTAAAGATTATATAATTTGACACTCTAAATAAAAGAGTATTGATTTCCACATAGTGTTTCAAACTCGTATTTTAAAATGAACACAAACTGAGCCTACTGAAAGTCTTTGGAAATAGCTTTTTGAGGACCTAAGCATAAGTTTGTGAACCCAATAGTGTAAACTGCTCAATTTCCAAAACCGAAATCAGATATTCTGAAGAGCTGTAGGTCTAATTAACACTTACATGATCCAGAAGCAGTACCTCCAGTCACTTCTTAAATTTTAACTAAGTTCTGTTAAAAAAACCCTTCATTTTTCCAATTATTTCCTCTTAAAAATAATAATCAAACTCTAAAATTTAACTTGTTGTTTGAGAAGGTGAAACAGTGTATCTGTCAATGCCTGCTGAACGTTATGTAGCAAGATAATCATGCACAGCAATAGTGTGTCATAACCTGCTGGCATCCCAACATGCATCCTAGAATAATCCTGAAATTAAGTGAAAGACTGCCTAGAAAATGAGGTGCCTGCTCAGCCCTTTTCCATCCAAAAGCTCTCAGTGACTGTATTAACATAATCATGATTTACTGAAGTCTGTCCTTGAAAGATCAGACAGAACACATAACAGGTAAAGCAAGACACAGGAGCAGACGGATTTGTCAGACTTAGTGCAAGTTACTAATTGGGAATGCTAAAGCACTGCAATCATGTGACAGTATTTAAGGAAGGTGGTTACTTTAAGAGGAAGACAGACAATGATTCTCAGTGGGTTTCATATAACCATGGTTTTTGACAAAATTCAGCATTTTCAAATAAATAATCACATTTTGCCTGACAATTTAAGCCTATATGTCATGGTCTATCCCTACAACATCTTTGTTGCAAATGTTTTTTTTTAACCAAAAACGTGGGTTACTGGATGAATATAATGGATCCAAGGTAGATATTCATAACAAAATAAAAGAGGGAGGGCAACTATATAATTTACGAGAATTAAAGTGGAACTGATCTCTGATTTGAATTAATATGCAAAGCCACAGCCTTTAAAGGAAAATCATGAGGCAGAAAAAAAGATTTTAAAGACCCAAGGGGGAAAAAAAAAAAAAAAAAGTATCTGCAATACTTTGTGGCTTATCTGAAAGGAACATAACCAAATGTACATGAAGCAAGCTGAAGTGACATCTTTGCTTATGGCAACCTATGTAAACCTTTAAACATAGCCTAGAAGGCAAATACTTCAACTATTCTGGAATTAAAGAAAAAAAAAAAAACAACAAAAACAAAACAAAACAAAAAAACAAAAAAAAAACCCACAACACACAAAACCTCAGACAATGGGAAAAGGAAAAAAAACCCTAAGTTTAGCAATCTTTAAAGATAATCAAATAATCAAAGCAATAATTAGAAAGATAGCAGGCATTTAGAGAGTGCTAGATACTTTTCCACAAACAGTTGAGAAGTTCACTAAAATTATAACTTGCACAGGAACAGATGACTAACTGCAATGTGAGACATGTTTTCCCTGTCAAGGTAACGAACAGTGTACAGATTCTGTAGCCTAGACATCAAAGTACATTTACAGTGACTGAACATAAAGATGTATCAATATGCAATTTATTTCAGGCTAATCTTTACTTTAGATTAAATGGAGGGCATCTGAACAAGGTCAGCATAATGCCAAGTCTAAGCCTGTCTGACACGTAAGCTAGGCCTACATGCACAGTGCTGTACTAACAGCATGCACTCAATAACAGTAGTGCAGACGATGTGTTTGCACCTGCTTTATTTATGTTCTGCTTTTTACCAGGAGCAAGGGCAGGAAGCGGGGGAAGGAAGAAAACACCCAACGCAGAACCCCCCCCCCACACACACACACCAGCTTGTCCTCTACAGATCAAATCCTAGTGAACAACTGCTTTCTGCAAAGCTGGACAGATCCTGCTGTCAGCTGGGTGCCCTTAACTCAGGGACCCTTGCTGGTAACTTCTTCTCCCTCTTCATATTAGTCTTAAGACTCTTGTTCTGATGAGAAACAGTGATCTTTTTGAATTTTTGGTTCTGTTTTTTTTTTGTTTGTTTTGTCCTGGGTGGAGGGGGTGTACCATTCTTAATGGCATCAGACAGGATTAAAGCAAGCCAAACTGACCTTGAGCAAACTTAGTGCCAGTAAGTGAAAACTGAAAATAAACTGTGAAAGCGTACCAGGCAAAGAGAAAAGAGCTCAACAGAAGGAATGCTTGAGGGAAAAAAAATACCACATCTGTCAACTTAAAAGGATCTCAATAACACTGAATAATAACAAGGTGAAAATTATGGGCGCTGTTCTCTTTGGTGACCAATGACAGAACTAGAGCGAAGATGTGCCAGGAGAGGTTTAGGTTGGACATTAGGAAAAGGTTCTTCCCCCGGAGGGTGGTGGAGCACTGGAACAGGCTCCCCAGGGAGGTGTCACGGCCACAAGCCTGACAATGTTCAAGAAGAGACTGGACACGCCCTCAGACACATAGTGTGAACTGTGGGGTTGTCATATGCAGGAACAGGAGGTGGACTCAATGATCCTTGTGGGACCCTTCCAACTCAGGACATTCTATGGTTTTATGATTCTAAGGGAGCAGCCTCCAACCAGCCAGCCTGCCCAGACTCTGCCTGCACACAGCTGCACATCCTGCTGCCTGACACTTGCTTACTGTCTCCCTCCCTGATATCAGACCCCCTCAGGTGGAGCAAGCCAGCCCTCTGTTTCTTCATTTTTCCAGAACATGCAAACCAAGCATTTGTTGGGTATAAAAAGTCTCTTTTCTATGCATAAGCAAAAAATAAATTAAAAAAAGCACCTGTGTAATTTCACTCCAGATCAGTTTCTAACTCCACCAGTTTCTTTACTCCATCACCAGCCACTTTTAAACTATCATTAGCTAATTAGTACTTCTGACATTTGCAAATGTTACTTTTCTTATGCAATGAACTTTCTCCCAAAGCAAAACATACTGAAATTTTTAGCTGCACTGGAGCATATCTATATATTATGTGCCAGAAGAAAAAAGAACATTCAGACATGTATAATTTAAAGGGACCTGGAGCTAACTGTGTAACACAGCTGTTGATGTTGGTTGAAAGCAATAAATCAACAATTTGAGGAAGAAAAGAGCACAACAAGCCTGAGATACAAATCAGTATTGTCAAATATCCCCCTGCTCATTTCTGGATTGTCAGCTACTTCTGCACTCGGTTTTAAAATGAGTAAAATGTATCAACCCAAACTTTTCTACTTCCCAAAAAAGCCAAGATGATAATATAAAATAAATAAAATAACTAAACTACCAAAAAATTACTTGATTACCAAAATCCTTCCTTTTAAACTAGGCAATTTTGTGTTTCTGGAATAGATCACATTCTCATTCCACAACCAACAAACATGAAGCTGCTGCTTCTATTTATACGCAGGCCCACAGGATTTGCCTTGAGCGTACCTGAGGTATAACGGATGGCAGGAGCAAGGTTTGTGTGCGAGGCAGACTCTGCTGCTTCCCTGTCCCCCACACTGTATTTATCTATTACTTAAATTTGAAGAGGAATTAAGGCTGCAGGCAGAAGCCCTCTATCTTCTTCAAAGTTTGCAAGACAAAACAATAATTAAAAACAAATGAAACTTTCAATAAACATTTTTGATACAGACCACTTGCACTATACAGTAAAAAGTTAGTTACTAAAAAATAGGCATGCTGGTTTTTTAACAATTAGATTAGATTCAATAACAAAGAGAACAGCTCTGCAAAAATCATTTAGCTTTCAGAGGAGAAATGGTAAAAAAAAATGTGGCCATACAAAAATATATAAATAATTTTTTTAAAATACCACACTTCATAGAAGAGTTTACTTTTTTTTTTTTTTTTTATTAAGGTCAGTATTTAATGCTGCTACTGTCAAAACAAAATTATCAACAAGAGTCCAATTTTTCCCTTCATCAGAAGCCTGGGAATTCTGTTTGTTTGCTTGGATAGGGAGCAAAGACAGTTCTGAAAAAGATAAGACACTCTAAAGCCACTCCACAGTCCAATTTTGACTACAATAGTAAACAGTCCCCCTGAAATATACAATAATTAGGTAAATTCCTTGTTTTCACCCTCATCTTGAGCAATCCATAGTGGCCAGAAAAAACCTCATTTGTAAAAATAGGAACAGAATATTGAGGCTAAATTGTCAGCCTCAATTCATCATAAGAATTCACACATTATCAATGACTATTGAGATTCATCAAATAATGTTGTGTGTTGGGCCTTTTAAAAATACAAAAACAAATGCAACAAAAAAACCCAACAACAACAACACAGAATTGTGACAATTTTGACATAGGAGAGTTCTTCAACCTAAGCAGATGCAAACAATTTACTTCAACTAAGTAAATTTTGAAATAGCAAATCTAAGCACTTTGTAAGTCTACACTGAACTTATTTACATAATATTAAGTTTGTATTTAGAAGCAGGAAAACAAGCAACAATACAAATACTGCATGACAAAATGCCTTCAATTCCAAGAGTAATTCAAGGACTGTAAAAATAGAAGTTACCGGGTAGTGAGCAATTTAAAGCTTCGCTATCTCTGTAATTCACATACGAAAAGTCTAAGAACTGATTCTGGCACTTGCTTGCTCACAGATTCATACAGAAATAGTTTTAAAACTGACTGATAAAAAGTTTTGGTTTAGTTGATTAAAATCACAGTATTGATATAATAGAGTGGACTTCATAAAGACATCAGAGCACATGTAAATTAACTTAAAAGTTCCAAAAGTTATAAATGAGGCACCATCACTAAGCAGGTACCTCTCTACTACCCATTTCTTGGCCTTTACTCTACTTAACACATTTGTCTTTTTTAAAGACAGTTTTGAATAATTGAAATTGGAAATTTCTCATAAAAGAGACATGCTAGTATAGGATAAAACAGGAAAATATCTTTGTCAATTTAAACCTGCAACCTATCTGGTAGAAGTCTACCTATGGCAAAACACTCCAGCTCAGCAGTGATTTTTCACATTGTACTCCATAGCTGTCTGAGACTTCACTTATCAAGATGAATCCAAAACCATTTTTCATAATTCCTATCAGCAGACTCAGTGTTTTCAGATGTGATTCACCCCTACGTATTCATTTGGAGGAAACTATACACCATGTAACATACTCAGAATTTTCCCAAGGTAGTCTGATGCTCATAATCTACACCTCTTATTCCACAATCATGTATTACTTCAGTAATACATTTATTAAGACAACATCATGAGCAGTAGGAATTAGTAATTCCCTGTGATAAAAGTAGCTTACATGTACTATCAGAAATAATACTAATTACAGTATGACTTAAACATGTCTCCCCTCCCCGCCACTTGCTTTTGGAGCAGTTCAACCATCACTTCCCATTCTTTTCTGGCAGAGAAAAGCTGTAAGAGTGGACAGATTTGGAGAGCAGTGGCACTAATGACTGACCTCTCCTCTGATTAGGTCTAGCCTCAAGTTTAGGAGGATTCATTGGAAACAAACAAACAAGAAACCTATTAAGAAGTTTAGAGAACCCCTTATAAAGTCTCTTCTTAATGTCACAGAACATATGACCTCTGGGAAAGTAAGTCTAGTTTATTCATCTCAAGGACTTGACCAGCAAGGCTTTTCCAAACCTTTTCTCATTCTTTTTAAAGCCTTAGCTATATTCTGCAACTTATCATTAATTAAAAAAACAAAACAAACAAAAAGAACCCAAACACAAAAAAACAACAAAAACAAAAAAAACCCACCACAAAAAACCCCACACAACCACAAAACAAACACACAACCTAAACCCCCGAAACAAACAAACAGACCCCACCACCAAGCAACTTTATTCTTAATGTTTACCAACACAAAAGCTAGTCATCTTAGTTAAAGCTGCCAAAAAAAAAAAAAAAAAAAAGAATTTGTGACTTGTTCAGCATATTCTCTCCACTACTTTTTGCTACATGGATGGAAAGCGTCTCAGAGAAGTGTGAGACCTCTTTTTAAACTGTTACATCCATTTTCTACATGAGAGCACAAACAGTCTCCCCGTTTCCTTATTTTTCCATGTTCCTCACATAAAACCACCAAGGAACAAAAAGAGGATGAGCAAAAGCAAACAAACAAAAAAGCCAACACAAAACCACAACTGCCTGCTTGATCCTACACTTGTAGCAGACCCTAACATCTAGGGAAAGAAATTTCAGGTAGCCTTACCATATCTTTTCAGACCCCAAACAAAATGTTCATCGTATGCCATGTCATGCCACAATTCTCTATATCCATTTAGCTAAGTAATCTATCTCAAAATGGACTATCTTTAACATAGACACTATGTTTAAGCAGAAAATAATAATGTTAGTTTATTTTTGATCCTTGGCTTGAACACAGACAAGTTCTATTTTTCAGAGGACAATAAAAGAACAAAAACACATCCCTCATTATTGTGGTGTTTTCCACTCCTAATCAGTACATAAAAACTGAATTTTGAGAATTCATGAACAGACATTTATACAGATTTCTTACTTTTTTGTGAAATATTTGAACTTTTTAAGCAAAATATTTGCTCGCATTCATAGTCTCTAGCTAGAAGGGAAACTTCTGTCTGAAGTAATCAAGGAGGGAATGTTATATACAACTGAAAACATAAAGCTATAAAACAGAAATTATTGTGCTATATTTATGTAGGTAATACAAACTGTACAGACAGCTATATTAAATTAATTGGTAGCTTTTCAATAACGTTTGTGTTCCAAATCAACAGCTGCTTTTACAAAAATCCTGATTTTGTGGTGTATAAGAGACTAGCAGTTACTCCTTACACTTGTGAGCCCAACTTTTCTGCATGACAAGCTTAAATTAAGAAAACCACAGTCATATGCCTTCTGAATACAACTACAAACAGGTTAACCAGTAATAAAAGTAATCATTATGTCCCCTTTCCATGCAGTTCAGCAAAGAATTTGCAGTGCTCACTTAAAAAAAAAAAAAAAAAAAAAAAAAAAAAAAAAAAAAAAAAAGTAAAATCTAATTTCAACTTCCAGAAATCAGAGAAATTGAATGTTACTTTAAGATAGTCAAATTTGTCATAAAGAAATATTCCTGGAGAATTAGACAGATGGAAGAGGATTACACCCTACTATGATGAACACTAACTATTGCAGAAGTCAGTTGTCCTAGTAAACACAGACATAGCATACCAATGATTCCAGGACGGCAGATTCGATACATAAAGAATGACATCATTAACAGAGTTACCAGATAAAAGGAACAATTTATTTCAGGCACAAAGTCTTAAGCCAAGATATCTAAATCTTCGATCTGCCTGTTGCCTTTTATTATGCATTGAAATTTATCTTCTTTCATAGCAGCATTTCCCACAAATACCAGCTACAGAAAGATATACAGCATGTTTAATTCAAGAAGAATCTATTAAAATTTCTTTTCAACTACTGGACAAAACAATTACATTTTTGTTTGCAAATTTGCTTTAAAAATATACAACTAATAATATTATAGAATGAAATGTTTGAATACTTGTTCTTCAAATAACATGCTGAAAAGGCGGAGTATTTATGTATATACACTGTACTACAAAAATTTCTGCGCAGCTAGTAAAATCTGAATGTAAACTGACTGAAATACACTCTTCGGATCAAAAATACTTATACTATAATAAACACCAATTTTCCAGTTGTTTTAGTGTACCTTTAATACGCTTAATATGCTTTAGTACTTCTATAACCTTGTTCATCTTCGAACTGAAAAGCCAGTACTAAATGACAAGTAGAAACTGTTGTGCACACGTAAAAATATCTACATCTTACAAATAATGAAACTAGTATCACAACATACCTCTTCTTTATGCATTACTAAGTAAATACCTTAAAATTGATCAAAGTAATCTAAATACGTATCCAGATTTAGTTATTTCTTGTCATAAGACTTATATAAAATATACTTGGAATTTTCCTTAAAAATAGTTTGAGAATAGAAGGTGGAAGTATTTGTTTCTATCTTCTACTTGTGTCTAGTTTGATGTACAAACTATACTATCATCATCTTCATAGAATCAGAGCAAATTACTAGCAAATTTCAAGTAACTGGGGGGGGCGGGGGGGGGGGGGGGGGGCGGGAAGAGGAAAAAACCAACACAGCAACTTTTTTTGTATCACCTTACCCAGGTTTTATTTTAGGGAAGGTGTAGATTCACAGATCTATTAGACTTGTTCCTACAGTCCAAGAACCCATTGACGCCCATGTAAAAGCAGAAACAAATGAAAATAAAACCCAGCAGTATCTCACCATGTCAATATAGGATATCCCTTGTTTATATATTCTTTTCAGTCCAAGGAGAGAGTGCTTTATGGGAAAGGAAAACAATTACCTACATGAGTATATGTTACCCACAGTCCTTTACAGTAATGCAGCTTAATTGTCATCTGCCTGAAACCAACAAGTAAGCTACTGCCATGTTATCTGAAATGTCATTCCTGCAATGAAAACACTGGAATTACCCTCATTTTGGATTTCCAGGTAACTCTATCCACAACAGAAATGAGGAATGTGGAGGACAGCGGTAGAGACATCACAGCCCTACCAGATACAATCACAAGAACGTTGCTACCTTGTCCCAAAAAAAAAAACAAAACTTCCTCCAAAGTATGGTTATGTTCTTTGTTTTCAGTTTGTATAATGGCACAAGTATCAAAGTAGCCTCTTTCACTGTCCAAATTTCTTTTATTCCCAACAAGGTAAAAAACAACCACAATCTCTACAACTACCAGAGTTCCATCCATTTCACGTTATTTCACTGAGGACTAGTGTCACAAATGAAAAAAACAAAATCAGCTGTAGCAAGCCTTCCAGAAGTTTATTTGAAACACTTTTCCCAAGTGAGACGAAAGGAAAAAGAAATTTTCTAAGATATTCTGAGGGCAATACTATAAATGGAAGGAAATGCTACTACATACAGCTGTTCTGATGTCTCTAAAATACAAATATCTAAAGCATCCACCATTAAGGTATTTTCAGAAATGCCTAAAACCACAGAAATTCACACTATTTGAATCTAGAAATTCACATTTTCATGAAACAAATGTATTTAAGTAGACTTATGTAGTATGTGTTGAAATAATCCAATTTCAAGAATACCATCACAAACTTTATTCATGTTATACAGTGCAGGTATTCTCTATATACTTACAGTCCTTAGTATTTTCAAGAGGGTGCACAAGATTAAGAGCTATCACTAGCCTCCAAGAAAAAAAAAAGAGAACTGCAATGCAACCCAGAACTTTAATTTTCACATATTTTAAATAGCAAACCCAAGTATTAAAAAGTATTACAATTATTTTAAAGACAACTATAAAATTGCTTTTCTAATAGTCTCTTTCCAAAACTATAAAATGTCTCCAAAGAAGAATAGATTTAGAAACACAATTAAAGAGCACTGCACAAATTCAAAGAGTTGCGAGAAAAGCTGACACTCTGTACAAAGTAAATACCTCCTTTGTAACAAATACATTCTTTGTTGCAAAACCTGACTGCAGTAAACTGGCCAACCCTACTTCTACTGTAAAATGACAATACATCAGAAGCATAACACCTCTAAACACACAAGGCCTAGAAACAAATCCTTTGGGCATGTGACATTTGTGCTAATAAGGGAGGCAACAGTGGAAGCATAGCTATGCCTTTAACAGCAGCACTGTTTGAACATACGTTCATTGCTGTAAAAAATGTAAAAAAATCCTTGGAAGCATTCAGAGGGAAGTCTTCTGGAAAACTGCAGCTGCAATTGCACATTGACTCACATAAAAGCAGGTCCATTGCCTTACATTTAACAACAACACTTTTTTTCTTTCGGGAGGAAAGATGAGGAAGTTTCCAGAATTCATGCTATTGGTTGGTGAAGCAGTAAAGATATCTCAACAGTTCACTGCTGCCCACTCCTGCTCACCCTCAAGCAGCTCCTGCCCTTACATCAGCCATGCTGCTTGACAGACCTATTACCTTCTCAAGCTCATTGCACAGCAAGCTCAGCTTACCAACCCAGCAGAAAAATACTCATTTTTAACACTCTGCAGGCTGAGATCACCCAGGTCAGAACAGTGGAGACAGCACATGGAAAGAAAGTGGCAGCACACAGTGGAACTGATTCCTTGCAACAAATCCCATTTTGCAGAACTTAGCTATAGCTTGCTATTGCTTTTCACAAATGGCACAGAAGAAGCTAATGAGCTAAGAGTTACTCTTCTACCCAATACAGCATTCACCTCCTAAGAGCTGGAATATAAAGTTATACAAGCTCGCTAGCCTTTTTTTTTTTAGCCCTTATCAGTAAGGCAAGTTCATTTCAGAGCATTTATTTGCAAGTGTTTGTTTCATTCTCAATTAACCACTCTGAAGCCTAAAAGAAACAAACATTCTTATTTCTTGATTAGCCTACCAAATACCGAGCTGTCCTATAACATTTAAGTACTAGTTGAATAACAGTAGCAACCATTTTTTGCTCACCTTTCAAAATGATACTACTGTTTTCCATTTCAGCTTACACAGAGCTCAGATGTTTTCTCTGTATTTAAGAAGGAAAAAAAATTATTTCCCATTCATATTTGATCTTTTTCACCATCATTTTGTAACCTAGATTTTTTTCTAATTTACATTTTCATAATTTAGACATGAAACATTCTTAAAGCATTCTTATAATTTTACCAAACTGGTAGGAGACAGCACACCAAACCAGTGTTTTCCACTGCTGTCGTTTAGCTGTAGCAAGCAGCTCAGCCTCATCCCGCCACTTGTGCACTTCCCACAGGGGGATGAGGAAGACTATCATAAGGGTAACACTTAAGAACCCTCACGGGCCACAATAAATACAGTTTAACAGGTAAAGCTAAAGCTGCATATACAAGTGAAGCAAAACAAGGAATTCATTCACTCCTTCCCATCAGCACACAGGTGTTCAGCTATCTCAAGGACAGCCAGGCTCCATCACACCTAACAGTTACTTAGGAAGACAAGCACCGTCACTCCAAACCCCTTTCTTCTTATTCCCTCAGCTTCATATACTGAGCATAACATCACATGAAATGGAATATCCCCTTGGCCAGCTGGGCTCAGATGTCCCGCCTGTGCCCCCTCCCAAATTCTTGTGCACCCCCAGCCTCCTCACAGGTGAGGTGGTGTGAGGAGCAGAAAAGGCCTTGATACTGCTCAGTTCTCAACACCATTTTCAGCACAAAACCAAAACCTAGCACCATATGCACTGCTACAAAGAAATTTAACTCTAACCCAGCCAAAACCAGTACACTCAAAAAATCATTCTGACGGTCAGTCTAGTTACACTCATGCATTCAAGTCCCAGACAAACATGAATATATAACCCTCAACCCTTGAAAAACTTAAAAGGTTTAAAAATAATTTTGTATTTTTTAAAAAACAACTTCTGCATAGTGTCAGAGGAAGGTACAAACTCCACACAGATAAAAAAACATTAGGATGCCATGCAGCAAGAAGATGGTCACAAGTTGGTGTTAGAAGACCACACCAGCAAGACAAGCTTTAGGAAAGCCTCAGACAGCAGAACTTTCAAGTGGTTAATATGGGGAAAATAAATAAATAAATATGCAAAACAGAAGGAAAAAAGAACACCAAGCTAGCACCTATGTCCAAAACGCAGACAAACACAGTTTCTTAAGCACTAGCATTCTAGATAAAAAGAACAATGACAGCAGAAAGACCATAGCAAATTCTATGTAAATAAGGCTGGAGTTTCTAGGATGATGAAAGAGTACAAAATCAGGTTTAGATATGGATAATAAAATTACAATTAAAGACCTTCAGCTAAGTGTAAATCCAAAAATTTATGCAATCTAGTGCACTGATGTTGCAGTTCAGAAGCTACAACAATTCAACCTTGACTCAAGAAAGACACTAGTTAGGATAGTTAAAGCAGTTCATTTTCCATGCTCAGTCAGTTCACTCTGTGACATGTGCCAACAATGTAATATTTTGCTGAACACTGGAAAAGCACCTCACAATATCCGTGACAGAACACAAATACGTTTGGTTCTCAGATACTGGTCACTATACCAGCATGACGAGAGGGAACACAGACATTTCTAGAACTTAATTGCATTACACCTAACAGCATACAAGGTTTGATCTCTCACGCTTAAAAGTATAAGCTATGTAAAGTTACAGTCATGTTCTTTAAGAAACAAAGTGCTTTCATCCAGCTTCAGAAATTTGACAAGTTCATTTTTCTAGCTTCATAAAAAGTTCTACTGCAATTTGCTGGAACAGATGATATAAACAAAGATGCATGACTGTCATTCATTATTTTTACATAATCTTGTCTTTGTCCTATACAAATAAAAAAGTATTTGTATTATCTTTGATGGATGCACATACCCACCATTTTAAAATAATGATACTGACAGTTTTAAGGATTTGCTTCACAGCATCACGTTTGTGATCTCTTTCAGTAAGAAGTATCACAGCTCACTAGGTGCAATAATATCAGTCGTGATTTATTGCTATTCCTAAGTGAAGGGCTGAAGATTTTTAGAAAGTACAACATGGGTCAAGATACCAGCCTAACAAATGAAGGACTACAATTGATTCATCTAGAGTTTATCACTGGTCTCATTGCCACAAGATATCACTAGATTAAAAAGAAAAAAATAAAGCCCCTCCCCAGCTCCCTCTAAACCCTACAGAGATTGAAGATTTTTGTTACAACTCAGTTTAGGTGACTTTAATATCTAGCAGCACACATTCTGTTAAAACATATATTTTAGTTGAAAGTTTTTTCATTTTTGTTTGTGACTAAGGTAGTGCAATAATACTTGGACCATTGACCCAAATGGCAATTAAAGATGGATGTTTCAAACAATCAAAAAGACTCCATATCCAGCTACCACTCCCTGGTCACCAAGCTTTTAAATTAGATTAGAAGTTCAAATAACATGTTCAACAACAACAGTGCAAAAAAACCCTACCACAATACACACACAAAAGTGCCTGCACTGGTTTAATCCAGATTATTATGTCCATTGAAATTTATATAAATCTACCCTACACAATCAAACTAACATTTTGCTTAGTTCAATAACAACTAAATATTTCAGCAAGCAGATTCAAGTATAGTGTTTCTTGTAAAGTTTATTAATTACGCGAATTCCGAGGAAAAAAATAATTTCACTGCATACAGCTTTTTTAGTATAGCAGTTACATATTATTACAGAGGTTTTATAGCTTCAGTAAAAGCCTCTTTTGAAGATAATGTGCTATTGCAACTTTCTATTAGTTTGCTTTTACTTATATTTGTTCTTTTTACATAAAATGCTAACAGGTCAAATTAGACAAAATACCACAAACAGTAAAGAAATTGCACAGGCATCTTCTGAGCTGACTACTAATTACATTTTAACTTTCTATTTGCAGTTTAACAGAGCGCTTAATAAAAACAAAACATTGCATGCTATAGAAATACAGAAATACCCTATGCATGCTATTAATTTCTGTACTGCCATTGCCTTTGTTATCTATTTCAATTACAATATACAATGGCTCTTTCAATAAGGAGACAGAAAGCATAAAAATTGACTTATAGTTAAAGCGCCCATCTTGCTGCACTTTGTTCGTAGGTTTTTCAAATTACCGCCATCCATTTAAATTTTTAGTAACCAAATCTTCAATATCAAGAATATTATTTGATTTTAGTACTTTGTAAATTTGATGTACAAGTTCACGAACATGCCAGTTGTTAATGTGCAGGCATTAGCAGACATGAATTGAATGTACACATAAACGTATTTAACCTTTTATAAAATAGTATGCAAAACATAACATCTGCAAGTATCAAATGAATTATCATGTTGTAATGTTGACCAAAAAGTAGAAAAAAGTTCTGTATCAGCAACTTTTCCACTCCTATTTTATTCCATTTCTCAGTTCTTCGTCATTATGCTAATTTACAGTGCATATACTACAAATTTTTATACACAAAATATTCGTAAAAAGAGGTAACAAATTACTGCCTAAAGAATTATTGTATGTGGTATAATACCTAATTTTATATCAATACAGCAACTGAAAGTTTTCTAAACTGTAGAGTAGGTAGAGCCATTAATCTAACACATGTAACCTAACAAGAGACCAAAAACATAACTAATGCAAAAATACACATTACAACTCCAGTTCTTAGTTGCTTTTAAAACATATATATACACACATACACTCACACTATACATGACAAGTCAACCCACAAAATTAAATAGTTCGTTAAAAAGCTCAATAAATGTAGTACTTGATAAAAAGAAAAAAAGCACAGACTAGTGAAACCACATAGCTGAACTTAGTAAGTATTTACATGCACAGCCAAGCATTTGAAAGGGGTATACCACACTAATTTTACAAGAACATTACAGTCCATACACACATTTTGTTTCTGCACAGTATATAGTATAAAGAAGCTACCCTAGTATTTATAAAGAGACTGAACTAGGGGAATTGGCAATGGGACATGGAGCCATTCAATCCTACCAGTGGCCCAGGTCTGTGGTAACTGAAGTTAAATCATTTGAGAGATGGTCAGTAGTTTTTACAAAACAGGCTGGTGCTTTCAGTCCAGTTCTTGGTGCTTTTGTGATGTGGATATCTATCCACTATCACAAATGGGTACTCCAGTTGGCAGCCACAGTAACGACTGAGTGAGCATGGAGACTGAACAAGCCTCTTAACCCTTGCTAGAGGTGTCTCTCTAGGTCAGGGTTTGCAGCACTTTGGTGGGGCAGTAGGGTGAAGCTTGCACTGCTGCTGCTGCTCACGCTGTACCTGTTTAGTGGACAAAAAGAGGACTTCAGTTTCCAATGCTGTCAGTCTAAAGAGTTTCACAAACACTGAATGGATGTAAAAATGAAATGTTCTTTCACCTCTTTAAATACACGAAGTTTCCCCACTGAAGACAAGTATTTGGAGAGAGGAGGATGTGGAACAGAAAAACTACAAAAAGACAAAAGCATTACTGAAGATTTAAAAAAAAAAAACAAAAACAAAAACAACCAACCAACCAAAACAAAACAAACCACAAAAACCAAAACACAGCATACCACCATAACTTTTAACTCTCGAGTAAAATCTCCTCCTGCAGAGATGCCTTTGAACAATATAAAATCCAAAAATACTTTTAGTATAACTTAAGAAACTGCACTTAAAGCTCGAAATATGGTGTTAAGCATTAAGCTGAAAATTATTACTTTAAATGGCTCCTACTTCATCTGACACCAGTGGCTTAACAGAAATTAGTTTGCTTCTGATGCATAGCCTTGAAATATAACTGAAGAGAAACGTAAAGTACTTTTGTTTTACAGAATTAAAAATGAAATTAACATCACAAATAAGAAAATCCACACTATTACAGAAGCATGCACATAAAATAATTTGCTTCAAAAAGCAAAGTTTGCCAGGGTGTACACTTAAAAACACATCCCCAGAAGACATATTCTAGTACCACAGGATATTTCAGGTTGTTAGAAGCCAGAAGTCCAAAACTGAATTATCATTGCAGAAGGTGGTCTTATCTATGAACGAGTGAAAAGCAAATCAAGGGACAATAGCTGGTTTTCTGCAGTGTTTCACTCAGGGCCTCCAGTAGCAGTTAATTTCAACTCATTTTATACTCAGTATACCTAGTAGAGATCACAGAATCAGAGAACGGTTTGCCTTGGAAGGGACCATCAAAGGTCATCTAGCCCAACCTCCCTGCAGTGAGCTGGGATATCTTCAACCAGCTCAGGTTGCTCAGAGCCCTGTCCAGCCTGGCCTGGAATGTCTCCAGGGATGGGGCATCCACCATCTCTCTGGGAAACCCATTCCAAGATACACATATTTCCATTGTATGTTCTTTGAAATCATTCTATTTTAAAAGAACATGAAATATCCCACGATGTCCCAAAATTCTAACAGTTTTCTCCTTCCTTTTTCTTAATATGTAATGAACTACACAAAGCAAACCTCTTCAAATGCTTCATTAAGAATGCACATAAAACGCAGTTTAATCGGATGGGCTTTGTTATACTAACAGTCTGAAGACATTCAAGAACTACTCAGACAGCGACCGTGGCAGGTGAGTCGAAGAGAGAGCACGATGCGTGTGACCGGCACCAGTGCGGGTGTCACCTGCTGCGCGCTGGGGACTCCCCAGCCAGGACGTGGAGGTGCTGCCGCCACTGCACGGTCAATAGCGCCACCTGCTGGTAACGGCGGAGCACTGTGCTTAGTGACACATCATTTACATAAACACTGACATGGAAAAGCCTGACACCTGCATAGTGGTCCAAATGCGTCCACAGCAAACATACATTTATGCACAAGAATGCAACCTCAATTTTTTTTCCTCCTATTAACATTAAACTCAGCTTGAATGTTTTACCTTAAGTACTGCATGACAGAAAATGACAAGTCAAAAATGCAAAAGTTCTAAACGAACTAAAAAAATTCAAACTGAAAAATAAGGCTGTATCAGTTAGACTTCTGAACAAATTATTCAACTGTTTTATTTTGTTATGAAAATGAAAAAAAGTGAACATTTCAGGAAGGAAGCTTATTGAAAGGCTAATTTTCCGACGCAGCTTCTAATACTGAACAGATGTCTCAAACAGTTCTTACAAAAGCATGTTTTCCCATATCTCAGTTTAGTTTCAGTACAGGTACTCAATGCATTTTTAAAGCACTGAACCTTATTTTTATTGTACATTAGAAGTTTTTGATCCCACAAAATTTGTTTCATACAATAAAATACAAGAAGGACCTTATCATTCCTAGTGAACACTACCAACAACCTCACCTGTAATTCTTGTCTTAAAAAGCTCTAATTTAATACTTGACAGAAGATGAACTGTCATTGTCTAAATCTACGATATACAGTAGAGATATCAATCTCAGCATCGGCATCATCCTAATATGTATACATACATTTAGCAAGTAAATAGTCCTATATCTGCACGCTGTGTCTACTTACAAAACCAGCACCAGTCTCCTGGAGAACATGAGATTTCAATTTAAAAAAAAAAGGGGGGGGGGGGGGGAAAGTCTTATTAAATAAGCTAGTTAGAAGTATTTGGGGGAAGTATTCACAAAGAAGTGTGGGAAAACGATCCTTTTCTTTTGTCTTCAAGCCATCTACTTCACAAGATCATTTTACTGCAACAGGAAAAATCCTATCAGTGTTCCAACTCTAATAGTTTAGTTGCAGTGTTACTTCCCATCCACCACTCTACAACCTTGAAAAGGAGAAAAGAGAGGAAGGGAAGAAAGCATAGAGGTAGGAATGCTGTCATCCTGTTATAGGACCTAAAACTCCATCTACCTTCACCTTTAAAAGCTACTTTTCATCCATATCTAATTGACCATGAAAAAACATTTACACTCTCAGTAGAACAGGGAGGTACAAATCTGTAACTCCCTAATGCTAAGTTTCAGCAACCTTTATAATATAATTTTAGCCACTAAGTCACTAACTTAAGGAAAGACAATTAAAAAAAATAGTGTGTAAAATCAACATGGTTAAGTGAAGGTGTTTCCCAGTTCTAAAATGGAGCTCCCATATCTAGATCTATTCACAATGACAAAACCGAGACTTTACACACTGCTTGCAGAAAGTTGCTCCTGGGGGCAATCCTTCTCTTTGGGTGCACTGTAGTCACAAACTTACTCTGTAACTCTCTGCAAAGACATCACAATACCTTTAAAACCTTTTAGGGCTCAATTCTTCTAGGAAAGGCTCCAATGAAGAGGGTTAATTTTCCTTGACAATTCAGGTTAAGTACAGCCCTGCCCCATTGCTCACTTAGAATACTGCATGTTAGTGTGGAGTTCTCCCATTTTTCAGCTGAAACTATGTAACTGACTGTCTGGGGTGGAAGGACAAAAAAGGGGTTAGCAAGAAGTTAAACAGTTCATCTCCTGCCAGCTTCATTCACATTAATCAATCATATGATGCAAAAATGAGAGTTATATAGCATCCAATTCCAGCCATGACCATAAAAAAAAAAAAAAAAAAAAAAGAAAAAGTCCAATAAAATTCAACCAAGAAGCTAGGAAATTTCCTAATTTTGTCTGGACAGAGCTATGATCTGCCTTTCCATTTACACTGAATTTCTGCGAGATTATTTGAATGTGTCAGACTGCCTGAGGACAGATAAGGAAACACAACTCAACACACTTGCACTGTTCCTAAATCCTGAAATTCTATAATTTTTTTTCCTCTACGTTTCCAATGCTTCAAAAAAGAGGCTTTGTACATAATTACTATTCCATTCAAATGCCAGAGGAAAAATAAACATATTTTGAAGAGATACAGATCATAAACAGTCACACAAACAACCACCTTGTGTTGTGAAGCTAGCATTGTGATGTTAACTTTTTCCTCACACATCCTTCGCGCCCGTTTATTACTTCCAGCTTTCACTTATTAATATAACATAATCAGCATTTCAAAGAAAGGAAAAGGTCTGTTTTTCTGTGCAATGCCAAATGTATTAAACAATCAGAACATAAATTCTTCTTTCTCTATTTCTGCTCAGCAGTCTGACAATGGCGTTACTTAGCAACAGATGAAGCAACAGAACTGCATGGCCTGATACACATTTCACTGTAAAGTAATACTCACAAAGGCATTATTTAGCTGCTGGTTGCCTCTGTAGAGATATATTTTTGAAGTATGAAATCCATTAGTCTGAGACAAGCCTACATGAAAACCCAAGCCATTACACACCATCTATAATGGACTACACATTGTGAAACTAATAGAAATCCCTGTAAGAGTCACGTGATTTTGAACACCCCTGAAAAAGAAAGAAACCAGAAAACAAACACAACACACAAATTCAATTTACAGTATTTAAACAGAACTTACAGAAGCTTTTTAAAAAGGGGGGAAAGCCAGAAGAAGTCTTGTTCCTATAGCAAATTGACAATCTATGAAGTTCAAAGACACAAACTAAGCCCTCATATGTCAAGTACAGTTTTCTTGCCACAGAGTATTTTCATTTCAGAGAATGAATACTTACTTATTTTGAAAACGAACACACACACCTTTCCTCAAAACACGTTTTTCACCAAAACAGCAGTAACTTAAGATGTGTCACAATAACTATTAAAAGTGGTTTCATTTTAGAGGCAGTCTTAAAAAGAAAAGTAACCCACAAAATATGACAAATCAAACAATGCATTATCATTTGCCACGAAGCATTAAACCACTACTCTCTTTTAAGTTAACTCTACAGCATTAAACATTTCCTGTGTTTCGTTTGGGGAGAGGGGGGGGGGAAGTGGGGGAGTGGGTAGTGGTTGAATTTTTGGGTTGGTTGGGTTTTCATGGTTTTGGGGGGTTTAAGGTAAAATTTTTTATTTTACAGCTGCATGAGACTTGCATGACTCAAGTTGCCTTGACTCATCACAAAAAAATTACACTTCCAGTAGGATTTGAAAGTCTATTGCCTGTAGCAAGGGGAAAAGAACGTCAATTTCTGTAGCATTGTCATCTAGTGGAATAATTCAAGTCTTACTTTATTCTAAAGGTGGAACACCCTGGAGTTCATAACAGCTTTACAATTCATTCATGTTTGCAATTCTAGACCCAGATTTAAGGAGCTGAATGTGGACTTCAGCAAGCTAAATTAACTTTGCCACAAGTTTATTTTTTCCTGAAAAAATAAGGTTGGGGAGCAGCTCTAAATAAAATTAAGACATTGAAAAAAATATAGGCATGAAGAACTGGGCAAAGCATTAGTTTTGATAAGCCACTTGACAATTTTTAAGTGACAAAAGAATTAAAAGAAGTTTCCTATTTGAGAGTACATATTTTTGTCTTATTTCAAATGACAAATTAATGTTACATTTCCAATAATGAAGGTAACGAAACAAAATAAAAGTGAAATCTGTCCTGATTGTCTTAAAAACAATAAGATACTTCCCATGCCCAATTTCAACTAAGAACTTAGATGACATTTCAGATAATAAAAACAGAGAACTTTCAAGAGCTAACAATTGGAATGTCAACCTCTTAGGAAGCATTTCAGACTATAATGAGAATAAAAACTTTAATGGCAAGAAGATGTAACTAAAAGGCCAAATTAACACCTTGCCTGCATATTTTCCAATTATCATACACTTACGCAGGTATTTATACACACAATAATCTTCATGTACAATTAAGTAATCATTTATGTATAATTATGCAAGCCTTGAATATGTATAATGAGTTTTTATTCCTTCATTCAAGGGTAAGTAATAGTTTGAATTTCCTTGCCTTTCTCCAGTTAATTTTTGCAGGAGTCTGCTTTCCTTTCAGGCCTCTCAGAACTTACTTTTTTTTTTTTTAATTAAATATTTTTTCATGTGTTAAGGTAAGTATCACAAGGACTAATTTTCACAGTACTAAAGATTTTGTTTTGATACAAGAGGAGGGGACACACCCTTTTTTCTGCATTTAAACTATTCTGTGGTGTCAGTTTTGGCCATTATCTCCTATTTCTCAACTTCCTACAATTGTGATCAAAGCAAATAATTGGTGCCTTTTTTTTTTTTTTTCAATAGAAACCATTCTCAAATGAACCATCTTAGGCATTAGTATTCATATGTCTATTTTAAGCCAAACGTCAAATGACTCTGAATACAAGGTATGCTGTTTTCTTACAAACACCATTTATTTGTTCCAGTTCAGCAATTTTCAAACTAAAGGTTATAACCCTGATATTAGCTGACAGTTAAGAACTCAGCTGCAAGCAAATTTTTCTACTTACTTGCAAGAAAAAATACATTAAAAAAGCCAGTGCTCTACTATACCATTTAGTAGACACTAGCTTTCGATATTAGAAACCATCATTTCATAGAGTGCTTATAATGAGGACATAAGATAGTTTTATTACTCCTCAACAACTTCCACAGGCAAACTACTGCATCCTGATGAGAAAGTGACAGATTTCAATAAAAGATTATGTGAGTGTATTATTTGTAGTCAAGAACCCAACCTCCATACAGCTTTTAGTTCAGGTAAGTTTGCATGTTTTACTGTAGAAAAACATACTGGCATAAACGCAAGATACATTCTGTATAGACTAAGTATTTTTGTACACAAATCAGGCCTCTCCCGAACAATTAATCCTGGCATGTCATGTTAAAATCAAAAGTTAATGTATACGTGTAATAGCCTTAGCTTAACTTGTACTTTGACTCATGTTCTGAACTATCTCTGTAGAATCTAAGTTTTCACAGCTAGAGAACATTTTTAAGCAATTCACTGCCAAAAAGCAGCTATTCAGAAGAAAGTTTTAAGCAGATACAAAGCAAGGGAAAACTCTGACAATGGAAACACTGTGGAGAAATAAAAAATCGTGACAGGTACTTACTAATTTGTTTTCTTGCATATAAATTCTTTGCAACTTCAGACAGCCTTTAGCTATAATCATCATTCCTTCATCTGAGATCTTGTAACATTGCCCAAAATGAATGTCTTTCAATTCTCTGCATTTTGAGCCCAGCTGCAATTAATTAAAGTATTTAAGAATAAAGGGAAAACAACAACAACAACACACCACACACAGGGTTTGACTGAACTGGAGAGTTGGGAATTTTCTTTCTGCTTCTCTGCTCCCCCTTAAAAATCATCTTTCTTTACAGGTTTTATAAGTACTATATACAGAAAAGATAGATTATAACTATATACATGACAAAATGAATTTGCTAAGTACAGTCAACAAAATAGAGCTAAGAGCAGCACATAAGAACTAAATTATTTTATGGGCATATATGTAAGTAGCTAACAATGCCTGTATGATAGACCACTGAGAGCATATTTGATTTAACCTAAATACTGCACAGCTTACCCTAAATGCTCATTTAACAGAAGAAAGAGAGTTGATAAAACCTTCCTGCATGCCAAACAAATTAAGATGTTGGTCACCTTCAGCTTTCATGACGCAAAAAAGAGTTACTTAAACACTGGTTCCAAATAGCAACTATGTTTAGGAAAACTCAGTCAGCAGAGGTGAAGGATATCAAATCAGAGATTTCATCATAAAAGGGATAATTTAATCCCTGGATATTTTTAAAAAATATAAAAAATAAGATTTATGTCTAGTCATTAGAGACTAGAATTTACTGCACTAAGAAAATACCTCCATAAAACAGCTTTTAAAGTAGAAGAAGCCATCTGATTTTAATTAAATCCAATAAGAGGTTAACTTCTTCCATGTCCCTTTTAGTACTTGCTAAGAAGTTGAAAGATACATTTCCAAAAGAAATTTGTGGAATGGATTGTTACCTGCTTTAGGCCTTCATCAGTGAGTCTGTCTTGATTGCCTACATGCACTTTCTGAAGAAGAGGACACTGAGAGGCAACTGCAATAATAGAGGTGTCAGAAAGCTGTTTACATCTGTAGGCAGTATACCTTAGGAGTCCAGGACATTTAATTGCTAATATGCGTACTCCTTTATCAGACACATTGCGACAATCAGAAATATTGATTTCAGTAATATTCTGGCTTCTTGATGCTATCTTTTCCAACAGCTCATCAGTGACCTGTAAAAGAAAAAAAATCCAAATATTCAAATTGAATTATTTTCATAAATATCTTTAATTTAGCACAAAAACTACTATTTGTAAGATGCATTTCTATATGCTATTGGGAGAATGAAAATACTTGTTTTCCAAGATAAGAACATACTGGTATAATCAGTTTTAAAGTTATCTTTGAAGAATTCTTCTCCAACACTTAATAATAGTTAGTGGTCCTCTTCATATTTTAGACAAAGAATTTGCCATCCTTTAGAAGAAAAGGATTTGCTTGCCCTTCTATAGCAGCAAAAACCTTCTATAGAAGGTTTTTAAGTCTTTGAAATGCAACAGGTTTCTACTAAGGCTTTGGAAATCATCCAAAAAGATGTGCCAGCAAAGAAACACCAAAGTGATGCAGGTAACAATGGGCTTCTTAATAATGGAAAACAGTAACCTAAGGTGAATGAAACGGATGAGAAGGAAAGAATACTGTAACAGAAAAAAAAAGCTAATTAAACCCCAGAAGTTTCCTCCTGTTATTTGCTCAGTTTTAGAACAGAATACTTGCATATTTTAAGTGTTAGTTTATGAGAGACCACGGAATAAGGTACACATACTATTTTTGCAGAGCTTCTTTGAATTGAAAAAGGTCCTATTTACTTTGTACCTGTACACACTGCAGTTACCCCATTCCCTGAAAATAAGACCTACCCCAAAAATAAGCCCTAGCATGATTTTTGAAGATGCTGAAAATGTAAGTCTAGCTTCAAAAATAAGCCCTAGTTACAGTTCACTAAAAAGTCAATTTAAATAGTGTGCAGGCAGCTACACATGTAAAAAAGTAAAAAAGTTTTGGAGCAAAAATTAATATACGACGCTGTCTTATTTTCAGGTAAACAGAGTAGCTAACATGCCAATAATTTAAAGAGAAGCCAGTCCTACAAAGAGCATAAGAAATGTAAGATATTCTTCATGCTCAACCTTTTAAGTTAAAACAAACAAAGCCAAAGCAGGTAAGAAAACACAATGCACAGAACTCCCTCACTTTAAAAGCTCAGTTTCAAGAAACCTGAAGTGACATATGATGAAAGCCTTTCTAACAAGAGCATTCAGAAATACTTATGCACCACTTAGCATAGATGAGATTTAGCTTTAAGCCTGGAGAGGGCAAGAGAGCAACACGAATCTCTTGCTTCTCTCTTTCACAGTTGTGAAACAAACACTTTCTTTGCTGCATTCAATCTGTTTTCCATTAGTAGCAAGTCTTTTTTCTTGCTATTTCATCAGGCAGCTGCTAGCTAGAAAACATGACAAAATAAAAAAAACAAAATGCAAAAAAAGACCCACAAACAATGCCTAAACAAACAACACCTCTCAAAACACAAACAACACAAAAACCCCATACCTCAACAATAACCACATATATCAAAACCATCAAACTCTCCCTACAAACAGAGAAGGATAACATGTGTGCTTAATACCAGCTTAGGAACTTAACAAAAAATTGGCAAGATAGGTTGAGGTCTCACTAAAGTTTATCAGTTGTGGCACTGCCTTAAGAAACCTATCTCATAGGTAACACCACTAAAAAAACTTTGTACTAGAAATAAGCCTACACCTCAAGACAAAGAAGGCTGATTTGACACCTCGTACCTACAGAGCAAAAAGATGGACCTTTGGTCTGAGCACGCTTTGGTGCCACTTGAGAAAAATTAGACAATCTGTTACATAATTTTTCCATAATGTTTCAGAAATACCTTAAACTAGTAACTCTAGAAGGAAGAGAACTTGAATGCTTTCTTATGAATTGGTGATCTGAATATAACATCCCATGTACATATTTTATATCCAATGTAGATAAGTTCATGTTGCTGCTGCTTCAAATGGGACCCTCCAATGGTTATTCTCCTTCACCCTATACATTCACGAAACTCCCAAGAAATTGTTTTATAAACCTCCACAAGTAACTAAGTAATAAGAAACCTAAAGAGGGTGCCAAACAACATGGACATCCTCAAAAAAGTTTTCCAAGGAGTAAAGTTACCCTGAATAATCTACAGCTGAGCTCTGTAAGGATCTCACTAAATGAAGTCCATGAATCTCATGCATATGTAATTCTAGGATCAGCCAAAGGCCTAAAAAATACAAGGAGTAAGAGGCACATCAGTTAAAAAAAATTAAAGACAATTTGTTACCAGTTAGGTGACCATTCTTCAAACTACAGCATTCTCAGAAAAGCTCATGTACATCTTTCAATTAATGAGATCTGATAGTTCTTATGAATGGAACTACCACTACCTGATGCAGACCTGAGGCAGCTAACCCACAATCCATTTCAAACAGCACTTGTCCTCATACTGTTTAACAAATGACCTCAGTCACAAGAAGCTACATTCAAAGGAGTCAATCTAAGGGTCCAGCCTCTAGTAGAAAAATCCTTGAAAGCACAGGTATCACCATTTTATGGGTTTCCTTTGTTTACCTTTGTCAAGAGTATAACTTCTGAGAACAAATTCTGAGTCATCAAAACACAATTTCTCCACAATGACACCTTCATACCTGTTGACGACTACTGAGATCCAGTTGCTTCCAAAACTGAAAATCTAAACAGAGGTCACGCCAGTATTTACAGACTAATGACGCTGAAAGGCAACGTTCATTCAGAGATAAACTGGAAAATATCTGTAAAGAAGAAAAAAAATATTATTTGTCAGAAGCAATCCTGTTCTACAGACAGAAATATTTTATTATTAACTCATCTTGTAAAAGACAAAAAAGTATTAGCATGCATTGCAACACACACTTGTAGAACTTGTCCCCAACTTTATTAGTCAAGGACAATACCAAAAATCCTGCACCCCACAACATCTGACAATATTAGTAAGACACATCAGCACAACCAAAACTAGAATGCATCCTACTTAAGCACTCATTTCTCAGACCAGATTTCAAATGTGCTTCTGAGATGGCATACGTAAGAATTTCTAATACAAATATTAGCTCAATGTTATTTGCAAGCCATTTAAAAGGTGTTTTCATTCCCATTCTGATTCAGATAGAAAACCTTTCCTCTTATTTCTTAACTGAATTAAAAATAAGAGTCATAAAGGTACTAGAACACCAGTCTTGTGGGAAGAGGGCATGAGATGGTAGACCAGATCAGCAGAGTGGATCAGTGTCATACAAAGAAACTAAGCAGAGAATTAGCTTTTTATACCCCAAGGTTTTGAGCACAATAGCGGCCTGCAAAAAAAAAAGAAAAAAAGAAGAATAAACTGTAACTTTATGGCAGGCCCTTAAATTGCTGTTATATTTGTTATATTTAGCACTTCCTCAGAAGCACTGTTGTTAAGAAATATAAATATGTGGTCTGTCAAGAGTTACATATGAAGGTACTCTGTAACCACAAGTAAACTTTAATCTACACGTCATCCTATAATGAAAAAAGGCAATTGTGGCATTAGGCTATCTACACAAGAATAAACTGCAAAAGGTGGAACAGTTCTCCCACTCAACTGATGAGGACATAAAGTACTAAGTAGAAGCACTACAGCCAATGTGCTCAAGAAAATCTGAAAATACTGGGAGAGTGTCCACATGAAAGCACTGAGGTCTAGAACATATGAAACATTCAAAGAAAGTACCAGCGCTGTTTAATCATGGAAAAGGGAGGGAAAAGAGGTAAACAAACTAGAGAGAACACCACTTTCGTCTTCTTCCTAATGGGTAGGACAGTTAGTCTCAAACTAAGGATAATGTAATGTAATGTAATACCTGTTAACTTACAGAATTTCCACCACTGGTAGCCTTTAGAACGCACTAGACAATCAACTGTCAACAATAACAAACATTACTGCCCTCTTGTCTAGGAGATTGCTTAGCTTTTAAGTATGTATATGCCTATAATGCCCACCAGCAAAAGAGAGTTGGCTGACTCTTCTAAAATAAATATATAATAAGCAAAATATAATAACGGAAGGAAAAAAAAAAACCTAATAATCAAATTCACCACCTTCTGTAAATGCTTGCAAGACTTATCACTCTCCTTCTTCTAGCCATGAAAAACTCGCAATATCTTATGTAAGACTCACAGGGGCGGAAGGATTCTGCTTGCACCCTGTTTACTCAACCAATAGCAGAGTCAGTGGATGTTTTTTAGGGAATCAGTTGAACATAGGCAGGTAAGTGTGTAGGAAGCAATCAATGCCTGCTTCCTCCCTGCAGTTCTTTGTCTGTACTAGTGAATCCATGCACGGATGTGGCTGTGATCAGCACCCAAAAAAAATAATATCACCCCAAGTCAAGCAGGGGAAAAGCACTAAATAGTAAGAGGTAATTTGGCCTTTGATGGTCCTACTGCAAAATTGTAATTCTAGGCATTAGAAAAATATGGCAGTGTGATGATTCTCAGCACTTCTAAGTTACTAAAAGTAGTAGGAAACTTGAGATCCTACTACCAGCATGAACAGACAACCTAATCTTTAACAGTTACAAAAACCTCAGAAGGTAACAAAGCAATATGATCCACGTTGTGTTTAGATGGACACCAGACTGACTCCAGTTAATATTAAGAAGGGATGCCAAGGTCAGCATCATAAAATATTTTAACTAATCTTTTGGTGCAGTGGGAAATATACATGCGTATTTGTGGAAATACCACCTTCACTTCAAGAAACAAGAGTGTGCAGTTCTTAAAACAAGAACATAGCAAACGCAGAATAACAAAGACTGTTGCTAATCCAGCTGCCACTAGGAATATGAAAGCCCTTAAATAGTTTCTGTTCCAACTACCATCCTAGCAAAAGCTGAAAGTCCTCACAAATCACAGAAAACCTACTACTACTGGTTTGCTACTGCATGAGACACAAAACAAGAAGCAAGTTTGATTCAGTTGTTGACACAAACAGTATTTCTGCACAGACATATTACTCTGGAAGAATGTCTGAAAGCATTTGTGGTTATGTTTTAGTCCATGCTGTAATTGCAGAGACAAGTAAGGAGCGTACAGGTGTTGCAAATCAGCTTCTTGAGAAATAGAGCGAAGCTACTGAGGGAAAAGCAGCTGCTGAGAAAGTCATTGCAGTTTCAGCATAGACAGGCATAGCCACAGAAGTTACACAAGTGGTACATGTTCAAAGACAAGGCCTCACTGTTTTTGTTGTCTCCAGTGACTATAAAATTCCAAATATAAACGGAGTCTGAAGAATGTGATGTAAAACATCAGTTTCTCTTCAGAGCTTGCAGTTGTTAAAAGAAGATGTATTGAAGTACACTAAACAGAATTTAGTAGCAAAGCCTATACATTTTCAGTTTTGGTGGCACATCACCCTTACATTAACGGATTATCTCAACTGCATTAATGCATAAAATGCTACAACTTTTATGACCTTCACCACCCTTTAATTCAGTTCCATTCTCTAGATATATACTGATACTATGGTAAGTTACTTGTCCTGAATTTTTTTTTTTTTTTCTAATTCCCAAGGTTGTATAAATACAGCTGAGAGCTAAAACCACTCCTACCCTAAGTCTGTCCATTTAACTCCTGCTTATGACAGATTACTTTCTCCAGGTGTTGGGTCCACTAGTTAGCACATTTAATTCTTGAAAATTGTAGTCAAGCATGTACACCTCCATGTCCAATACTCACTTTTTCCTCCTCAAATCCCTGTCTAATCCTCCTTCCAGGCACCAGAGACACAGAAATATGCTTCTGCACTCTCAACAGAAAAAAGAACACAAGTTTAATAGTATTTTCTAGATGCATTTCACACTTTGCCTCTGTTGGCAAGAGGCAGGGGTAGAGGAAGCGGAGTTCTACAAAACAAGGAAACAAAACCCCCTACTTGTGCTCCTTGCTCTCTCATCTCACTCTCTTTCAGCTCCATTTCCTAAAACAGAAGTCAGTGCCTCCTGCTTCAACCTTTCAAGTGATAGTTAAGATTAGTGGGTTTTTCTTCGCCTTCAATGAATGCAAAAGACCTTCTGGGCCTTCAGGCTACATCCTGTTTAAGGACCAACACTCATAATGTTCAATACTGATGGCCTTATCATGCCTGCCAGACACAGTCAGCTCTTCAATGTCAAGCTTTTGCTTCAGAGTAAGGGCTCACAAACCCATTAAAGTCTATAGTGAAAAGAAAAACTAAAAATGCAATGCCCAGGACAGCAAAAGTCAACTAACAGATATAGCTAGCTTTCAGTCAGACCACATTCAATCTGCTGAACTCAATTCAAACAGTCCAATTTTATGTCCTTGATAGATACAACCACACAAATCCCTTACAGGAGACTGTCCATGCAAACATGTTGTTTTACCTTTAAGCAACAAAACACAACTAATTCCACAGTACTACCTTCAGTGTATTTGTACACACTTTTGGCAATCCACAATTCTGGATCAGGTGATGGTCTGATTGATTTTAATACAGCCAAATTAAGTCCTCGCACAGCACAATTCAGCCTGTCAAAAAACAGTGCCTGACCAAGTTTGGGGGTTTTCTTCAACCTCCTGGAACAAGGATTTTGTAAGACAATTGATGCGAAAGGGAAGAAGCAGCTGCTGGTTAATATTATTCAAGGGTCCAATGAGAGAAGCTAGAAATAAAAGGGTTTTTTCTGTGTAATTGACTCCTTTACCATCAAGTCCCATGCAATGGGCTTCAGACATCGCGCCCTTAAAACCACCCCACTGTTTCCCCTCCCCACGAACAACCATACACAGACCCCTATAAGTATCTTTTCTTATAAGATTAAACATAAGATTTAAATATCGTAAATCCATGTCGTAAACTTAATTTATCTGTAAACACTTGATAACTTTTGTCTTAAGCCAAGCTCCTCAAAGTTCAGTCAAGAAAAGCAGATACCTAACTGTTCTTCTAATCAAACAAAATCATGAAAAGTCAGTCACACCCATGAATGTTACTACAAAAACACGTACAACACTAGAAAACTGTGCATGTATGTGCTGACACAACATCCTCAGCACCAAGTTTTCCAAAATCAAAAACTCACATCACACAAATCAAATATGAAGCAAACATAAGCATAATACAAGAAATATTTTAACTTATGAGAACTCTCCTAAATAAATAATAAAAGGATTTTAAAAACCACAATCAAGAAGTCAGAATTATTGATTGCACAGACTTAAGAAACATTTGCCTGAGGAACAGAGGAAAGAAAATTCAGTTGATTGGTGATACCATTCTTTAAAGATACTAACTTTAAGAAAAAGAGCCTTATGAACATGAAGTCTATATAAGCAGCTTCTAAGCAAGTTCTTTAAGAAGCAGGATACCAAATAACTCAGTAAGCTGAGGCAGTCTGTTCCCTAACAATAGACCATAGGCCCCAGGGCAGATGATAAAAGGTGAACCATGTATCCCTTATTTATGTCTATTGTTTGCGTTTGAAAGATCTTTCAGTCTAACTAGAAGAGTAAAGATTTCTGTGAATGAAGTCTTTTCTTCTCTTTACAGAGCTTATTTTGTATCCAAGAAGAACAGATATTTATGAAATCGTTTTCATTACATCACCTAGATTTGTTTTCACACCAAAGCACTAACGACAGTACATATAAAGAACATTTTAATGTTCCTTACATGTAATGTAAACTTACACATCTCCTGGTGTCTAATGAACTTGACACATTCACTCTTGGAAAACTGCTAATTTGTTTCATCAACTGGGTGCACATTTTTTCAGCAACTAATTGAAGTTTCAGTATCAAAAACAATTCTAAAGTACCATCCAATAAAAGAAATATGCTTAGTAAATGCACTTTGCTCTGAACTGTAAAACACAGTAATTGTTAATTTCAAACATACAGAAGCTAAGCCTCAAGTGATTTTATGTTTATGAAAGGATGTTTTGTTTTATTTCAGAAAATTAAAGAATTAGCTATCAACAGAAGAAAGGAAGACAGAAGGACAAAGAAATATTTGCTTAGTTTTTAAGAGGTTTCATCACTTCATCAACACATAACCTCAACTGAATAAGGGAAACATGAATGATTAATGAGCACCTGAGTACAGGAAAAAGATGGAAGCACTCAAGGCACATATCTCTGAAAGGAGCCTCAGTACACCCACAAAGGGAATCAAGTTAAAAAAGCTCTTGTGATTAACAAAAATGTGTCAGCCATGAAAAGTGATGGTGTGATTTCATATCACAGCCAGGATTCTTATGGCAAGCTGCCATTCATAGGAATATTTTACTCATCCCCATTCCTGGTTACCTTAATTATTGCACTGGATATAGTGACTGTACCCGAGAAGGTCTCTTCAGGCAGCAGATCCTGAGGAGAAGTTTTGCAAGTCAGAGTGGTGTCAGATTAGCCATCCGAATCAACTCACTCTGTTATCACATGATCACTCCGCAGAGCTCAAAATCAGCTGCAGGAATATACAGCCAGAGCTTACAAAAGGGAGACAGACAGTGCCCTAAGTAGCCACTTGCTAACAGATTGCCTTAGCTGTAATGCAAAACACAACTTTAGTTTCTGTCTATAAGAAGTGACAGGAGACTCTGATACCATACCTTTCCTACTAATGGAAAGAAAGGGTTCTGATGAATAAGCAGACTATCTTTACTGGAAGAGGCTGATAAAGTTTTACTCCCAGATATCCAACTGTCCTCACTGCAAGACACCTGTGTTGCTTCTGAATCACCACAATAGTTTAAAAACAGAAACACTAAAACATACCAAATTTGTGAAGTATCAAACACAGGTCAGGTAGCCTGAACAAAAGAAACAAATGAAAGAAATGAAAGGAAATGAAAGAGTTACATTTAATTTACTTCTCATTCAAACACTGCACAACTTGTAATCTGTTTTCTCCAAGCAATAATACATTGTTTCAGGGATACAGACCAAGCCAAGCAACATCTAAACAACATCACCAGAAATCAGCCATGGGTGAAGGGAGTGTCAAGGCATCCATCTGCCTTCAGGAAAAGCAGAAATTTCATTCCAAGACATTTGTCCCCTCCATCACTCAACTCATTCTGTAATGTGAAAATCTACATGCTTACACGAAAGCCACCATCTCACACACACCTGTGGAAAGTAAAATGCCTATTTATTTTTATAATTCTGTAACAAATCACAAGAAGTAACAGGACATCTTCTAGAACTGTACCACTGGAATAACGTCCATATACTATCTTTGCTTTTGTTACTAGTCTGCTAGCACACCTTTTCTTCACAACTGGGGCTCTCAGCTGCACTTCCAGAAGCTCATCAACAGCACAGTGAAATTAAAACTAGTTCATTTCCCTACTGCAATCACAGGGTGACAGCAAGCTTCATATAAACAAGGAAAAAAAGCGTGTATATATATATATATACACATTAGTTATGTTATCCATTGCTAAAGAAAAAGGAGTTGAGCAGAATAATAAAGATTGCAAGAGTAGAACGTTCACTTCCCTGCATCAACCACAAAGTTTCAAAACCCTTTCTATTTTTCTCAGTGTTTTAGCTAAAAGTAAGGCTCAACAAAAACTCTAGACAGGATAAATGGATGGGAACAGCGGCATAAGAAGGAAAGAAATATAGTATTACAGCAATGATTCCATGAACTTGTGGATGAAGTCTCATCCAAATGATGCATTTTGATTGCCCCTGTCCCCTGGCTAGAATAGAAAAAAAAAAAAAAGTGCAATTATAACACACGTATTTCAGTTATAAGTTTATTTAAAATGAATGCTAGCATTCAAAAGTCAGAAAGCAAAACTAAAGGTCTAAATCTGGCCTATCAAACCCACTTCAGATCACTCTGATAATCTTTAATGCAGTGCTAATAGCACACTGCTAGCAGCACTGCATTTAGGATCAACATTATCACATGCAAACATGGAATTTATTACAGCAAAGAAAGAATGAGAAAAATATGAGTAAAGATGCAAGAAAAGGAACCAGTAAAGCCTCAAATAATACATTTATGAAAAATTAAGTTAAATAAAATATATACACACATTATATCCACACACAAAACCACTTCCCTTCATACGGCACTAAGCTAAAACTGGCAGTCTCTGCCGCAGACAGAGCAGCATATGTTCATGCTTTATAAAGTCATCTATTCTAGACCCTTCTCTGTTTTAAAGCAAGTTCAAGCATAGCTAAAACATCCCTGATAAGCACATCCCCATTACTGTCTAAAAAAGAATAAATAAAACTCCCAGCTACTCACACAACCTCAGAGACAGGAAATAACCTTTGCCAAATCTTAATGTTCACACACTGTATCATTTTCCAAGTATCTCACCTAACTTTCCCTCAAAAAAATAATAAGCTTAATTTGATGTAACTTTTTATTTGACAAAGGTCAGAATACAGACAAACTTTATCTCAATTTTCTCATAACAAAAGACTGCATCTCAGTCTTCTTTCTGAATAGAAGTGTCATTCAATTTGAAGAGAATCTTGCAACTACCAACATAGGCCATGTTTCCCCAACCTCTAGGCTCTCCTGTGACACCTATCCAATCTGTCTGTGGGTTTTTTAAGGACACCAGTGCCCACAACCTAATTTGGAACTCTAACAGAGACTTTAAAAGCACCAAGCGCAGCAGAGAGCTTCTTTTCCATGTTGTACATGCACAGTTTCTGTTAACACAACTCAAAAGAAGATGTGTAGTGTTTGAATCAGCATTACTAAGTTCACTCAGTCTGCAGACTATTTCATATCAGTTAACTTTTTTTAAACAGCAGCACTGCTAAGACGTAACAGGTACAACAGGAAGATTTGTGCTTTCTATAACAAATAGCAGTGAAATGGCAATAGGCACACATTTGTGATTTATGGTACAAAGTTTTGAAAACTTAGTGATACATAGCACAAGATTTTGTAATCTTCTGCATCACATGCTTACAAACAGCTCCCTTATTTTATTCCATTCACACATCTGTCTAGGTTACAGTCGAGCTGACTGAACTATAATTCCTTAGTTCCCTCCAATTTTACATAGAACGGATTTAAACTACCCTTTAATAAAAGCTAATCGACCTCATCTACGAAGCTTTAAGATGAAATTTTGGGCACTGTATAAAACCTTTTTCTGATACATGTTTCAGTGACCAAATGAAAAGCGAAACAACCTGTAAGCTTGTTTGATCTGTGGAATCACAGGTCTTGCCAAGGGAACAGGATCGACTGGCAACTAATTGCACTGTGAACTTCCTGATTCAGTAGGACCGAAGCCCTGATCTGCGGGTCAAGTTCAGTCTGAAAAGCCCTCCCATCCAGCCTGGTATTCTTCACTTAAGGGACACCTATCAACAGAACAGCACCTGAGCAGCCCATGGCAGCCACCTCTAGCTGAGTAGCTATTACTCACGAGTTCCTAAAATACTTCTTTGGGTTTGTCTCCAGCCCAGGTATAGACAGGATGAGAGCCACTTGTGCGCTAACAAAACAAAAAAGAAAAACAAATACCAAACAAACAAAAAACCCACACGGGATCTGACTTCTGAGACTTCTGAGGATGGAATCTCTTGTCATTGTATTAAGGTTTGTGTCGCCACTACTTACTGTGAAAAGTTTTGTAAAGACCTCAGGTATATTTGTCTCTCACTCTCTCATAATAAATTGGCTCCTTCGGAGAAAAGATTATATTTGGGATGTTCTACCTGTATCAAAACCCAGCATACGAAGGCCTTTGAAGACCTGTATAATCCAATTAGCAAGAAGCCTGGTCAGAGACCTTAAGTTAAAAATCCCGTAACAGAAAAGGAAGCCATGCAAGCAGCCAAAGAAAACCAAACAAAAAAACCCCACAAACAAACCCACCTAACCCATAAGCCTAGCTAAGGACTGAAGGGCAATTTTAGCATGGTGAGAGCTGGGGAACACCACATAATAAAAAAAAAAACACCACAGAAAAAACAACACAACAACCCCACACCAAACAGGTGAGTGCACTGGTTCCAGTTGCTGGAATTAAGGGCAGGCTTTTTCAAAAACATTGCAGAAGGAGCTGGACTATAGTGAGACCAAAGAGATAAAATAATTGGGGGAATCGAGGAACACAACAAAAAGCCCTTTAAAATACAGATAAGCTACTGTGTCAAGGTAAAATAGAAAACCATATAAAAAAAAAACATTTAAACTAGTCCAGAGGTGAGATGGGCATAACTAATAAAAGAACCAGTTTATAGCAGGGTTACAGACTGGTATTTTCAGAAAAGTGAAACTGAGGGAGTACTGAAGTAACCACAGAAGAGTGCTCATACCACTGCTCAGAAAAAGCACTGAAGTCATACTAATCAACTCAGTCTGATTCCATATCCGAAGACAACAGAATATTAAAAATAAAAAAAATGCCATCCAATAATAGCAGTAAATGGATTATTTTTAGAAGAAATTAAAAAACAAAGCTTCAATTCTGCAATCACAGAAGAGATTAATTCAGATATGATAGTTCATGAGTTTTAAATATTTGTCAAAAAAGAATTTGAATAGTGCATCTATGGAATATGAGGTACCCTTACTAACATATTCATGTGTACCCCCCCCAAAAAACCCCCCCCACAACAACAAAGAAACCAACAGAATTAATCTTATGTGCAAGACACAGGTTAGTAGATTGTTATTGTTTAATAACAAAAGAGTAACAGAAGTACTTTCTACATTGGCGTGTACAACTAGCACCGCATGAAGAACAGGAAGAGTCATCTGTCTCAAGCTCCTTCATTACCATGCCTTGCTTTAAGTTTAGCCATCTGTGCCCAGAGTAAACTGCTGTAATACTAAAACCCTATTCCCCAGAATTTAAAGACACACTTGCATCAGACTATGGAAAACATCACATGCTTCAGTTCAAGCCAGACTCATCTTCTTAGCTACGGTTTAGCTAAAGAAATTCAGAGCTAGATGAACAGAGTAGCTTAAAAATGGAAAGTCATTCTCAAAGAGAACATTACTAAAGGAACCAAAAGACAATCAAGGGAACAAAAAAAAGAGAAAAGGACTGTTCTTTGAAGATACAGAGTAAGAGCTTATGAAAGCATGTAATTCAAGAAGGCTACAGATATTCAGGCTGGCTGTGGAACCGGTAAAGCTGAAATTGACTCAAAATACACAGTAATACAATTTTTCCCCAATCAATACTGAAAACTTGTCTATGTTGTTCTGACCTACACAGAAGCACTAAATATAGTGATTGTCCTCCTTGCTGAATATTCCATCAGCGATGGAAGAAGCTACCTGTGAAGGATACATTAGGAAGTTTACCGGTACTAATCAAAATTACAGGCAGCTTCTGGAGCTTGTCTTCAGTTAATGACTCACAATGCCGTTCACAACGACAAACCAAAACGAAGAGGAAAGACAATACTCAAACTAAAAGAAAAAACACACACACGACCCTATGTATTTTCCCGGTGTGCTCACACACCCGCGGTGGCCGGGGCATCGCGCTCCTCGGCGGCCACCCCGCGGCCCCGCAGGCGGCGGTGCGCGAGGAGATGCGGCCACCTGCCGGGCTGGAGGTGGCCAGACCTCCCCGGGGCGGGGCGGGGCAGGGCGGAGCGGCGCAGAACTGGCCGCCGCGGCCGAGGCCGCAGCGCCCCCGCGCCCTCCCCAGCGGCAGGCCCAGCCCCAGCCCCGGGCCACCGCGCCCCGCCTCCCCGCGGGGAGGGAGTACGCCCGCCCGCCTTGACCCACCTTGAGCAGGATGGAGGGCGGCAACTGGTTAATGTCCGGGGCCGGCGGCGGCAGCGGCTCTCGGCAGCAGTCTCCAGGGTGCTCCAGCGGCTCCTCGCAGCCCCTCTCCTCCTTCTCCCCCTCCTCCTCCGGCGCGGGGGGCGGCGGCTGCGAGACGGGCTGCCCCCCGCCGCCGCTGTCTCCGTCTGCACCCCGGGCCGGCGCGCCCCCCCCGCCCGCTGCGCAGCCGTCGGCGGCGGGCAGAGAGCAGGGCTGCGCATCCCCCGGACACTGGCAAGCGGCGGCCTCGGGCTCCGCCGCGGCGGCGGCGGCCGCGCAGCGGGGCTGCTTGCAGGGCGGGCTGGCAGGCAGGCCGGCCCCCTTGCGCTTGCACACCATCTCGGAGGCGACCTCGCCGGGCGGCCTGGCCGGCCCCAGGAGGCCCCGCACGGGCGAGGGCAGCAGGCCCGAGAGGAGGAAGCGCTGGCAGCGGCCCCGCGGCTCCCAGGCGGCGGGTGGCAGGCGGAGGAGGCGGCGGGCGGCGCGCTGCTCCGCTGTGGCGAGAGCCGCGTAAGGCGACGGTGGCAGCAGGGGGTCCCTGGCGGGTAGGGGCTGCTCTGGGACGGGAGGGCTGGCGCTGTGCACGATGAAGCAGAGCATGCAGGGCCCGCGCAGGAAGCAGCTCCGGCTGCGCGGCGGCACCGTCCTCCCCCGGCGGCAGCGGCGGTCCTGGCTCAGGCTGCTCGACTCCTTCGAGAGCAGGTGGCCCATATAGGAGACGGCGAGGCGGAAGGGCCCGCGGGGTGTCACCTGCGGGAGGCGGCGGCGCGCGCTGTCATGCTGCCGGCGCGGGCGGCAGGTGGCGGGGCCGAGCCAGGACGGGACGCGGCGGCGGGGCTGGTTCCGGGACGCGGAGCCGGGAGGGAGAAGCTTCCGCTACCGCCGGCCTGACCTCCCCCGGGGGAGGTGCGGGGGCGGTGCTCCGCCGCCAGGCCGCCGCCGGGCCGGATTGCTGCTGGCGGCCGCGCTGGGAGCCGGCGGCGCCAGGAGCGGCCTTGCGGGACGTTGCGGCGGCCGAGGCAACGGCCGCGGCCTCCCCGGCAACGGCCGAGCGGGCAGTTGCGGGGCGCCGGTAACAGCTCCCCGGCAGGCGCAGCCCCCGTGCGCACACACACTGCGCGTGTGGGCGTACGTGTG
This sequence comes from Nesoenas mayeri, assembly GCF_963082525.1. Classification (NCBI taxonomy): domain Eukaryota; kingdom Metazoa; phylum Chordata; class Aves; order Columbiformes; family Columbidae; genus Nesoenas; species Nesoenas mayeri. Next base: position 41,275,162 of record NC_137542.1, read on the forward strand.
TGCCTCTGTATGTCCAGATGTCAGTGTACGTGCTTTATTTACATACACTGCGCGTAAAAATCCAGGTGTATAAAGTGGAGCCAGTATATGTGTGTACACTTTATGTATAGTATATATACAATGTATCTTTTAATACATGAAATAAACTTTTTTTGATCACAATTTATAGGGAAAGGTGGGAGGGCTCCTGTCCACTGATTTGTGTCTGTACCCAGCTGTGCAGGGCTGTGGCTGGGTTTTTGCAGTGGCAGAGTAACACAAACTTTGAGACCACTGAAAGAATTCCCACAAGTATTCACCACAAACACCTCCTTCCCACCAATGCGCTCCTGAAAATAGCTGCTTTCTGCTGTTTTTAAATAATTGTCTGGCCAGAAACAGGGCCCATATGGGTTCATGTCCCCGTATGCCCTGTTCATGAAGAGGCTCACTTCTAACTGCAGTGTGTTGTACCTTGCTGCAGATGCCTGATGTGTATAAATCTTTGCAAATATTGGCTGTAATACTTTGATTAACACTCTCCTCAATGCCTAGCAAAACCCATTTCAATGTTTCAGCATTCAATTTGAAATTATTAAGGAAAAATGACATATAGGTTTAAATACATGTGGAATTTTGTCTCCAGCAAAAGGTGTTTGTGGTGGGAAAGGCAAGTTAAAGCTAGAGTGTATGTGGTGCAGTACTACAACAATTAGCAAAGGGCAACAGAGGAAATGCACAGTATTATATGCATTGAACCAGATCTTTTGGCCTTTTGCCCAGGAATAAGTTACGTTAGAATTAAAATACCCATTATGCTATTTTGTTTGTTTGTTTGTTACCTGTAATATTAGTATTCAATAGCTCAGTAAAAACATGTTTGCTGTGAGAAAAATGCTAAATATACCAATCAACAAAAGTAGAGTAATACAATATTTTATCTGAATTTATTACTCACTGAGATCCATCAGTACAAACTACAGCAAATTTTTGCAAAATTTTGGCAAGGCCTTTTTCTCACTCAGATTTCATAAATATATTTCAATAATAAGGAACAAAGACAACTTGAAAAGAAGATGAAAGTCGAAGTCAAACCTTCAAACCAAACTATATTCAGAATAAATGGTTGCAATGTCAAAAGTTAGAAATAAATCTCCTCTTTAAACCTGGCTGTGCAGCTTCCAAATAGTCATTGTGACATCTGACTTCTTTACATCAGGTTTGTGTCCGATAGTCTGATGTACATTGCCCTGTTATTTTGAGATATAAATACACCATGGACACACATACATCTCATACAAGGAATTCTTCCCATTACTCTAATATATACCTTTAGATGATCCATCTCTGCTACCTTCCTTTGAAATAAGCTGACTTGTATGGAACGTAGACAAGGACACATCTTTCCTAATTTGGTCTTTGGGCCTCCGTTCCTGAGGGGTTTTTTGTTGCTATAAAGATTGCAGAATGAAAGAAGGAAAACTAAGACCATAAATGGTCAGTTTTCATACGCCACTCATTCCTGTAGTGCTCTGTCACTTCGCTGGTACCAAGATTTTGGCATTAAAGATGACAGCAGAGCTGTTCCACTGGCAGTTTTATTTGCAGATGTTAGAACCATAAATATCTGCAGAACAGCTTCTGCTGATTCAGTGTACCACATGTGATTTGTTTGCTCTATACAATAAATGAGTTTTAACTGTCCATTGAGCAAGCATGAGAAACAGATACAATAATGTTTAGAGAAAAATAATCTTAGGTCAGGCTTTATATCTTTGCAAATAGAGAAGGACTTGGCCCTGATGTGGTGGTTGGAAGCTGTCTTGGGCATAGCAATCTTGAAATGATAGCATTTTCAATTATCAGAGATGTAAGGGAGGGATCAGCAGAACTGCTGCCTTGGACTTCCAGAGGGCAGACTTTGGCCTGTTTAGGAGGCTGTTTGGCAGAGTCCCTTGGGAGGCAGTCCTGAGGGGCGAAGGAGTCCAGAAAGGCTGGTCACTCTTCAAGAAATAAATCTTAAAAGCACAGGAGCACGCTGTCCCCATGTGTCAAAAGTTGAGCTAGCTTGGAAGAAGACCTGCCTGGCTGAACAGAAAGCTGTGGCTGGAACTCAAGAACAAAAGGAGAGTTTGTGGCCTTTGGAAGAAGGGGCATGCAACTCAGAAGGTTATGTCATGAGGTTATACAGAGAGAAAATTAGAGCAGCCAAATCCCAACTAGAATTTAATCTGGCTACTGCTGTAGAAGACAATAAAAGATGTTTCTATTAATACATGAGCAACAGAAGGAGCACTAAGGAGAATCTTCATCCTTTAATGCATGTGGGAGGAACACATAGTGACAAAGGATGAGGAAAAGCATGAGGTACTAAATGTCTCTTTTGCCTCAGTCTTTAGTGTTAAGATCAATAATTATTAGAGTACCCAGACCCCTGAACAGGGGTGGGGAGCAGTGAAGACTCCATAATCCAAGGGAAAATGGTTAGCAATCTGCTACACCACTTAGACACACACAAGTCTATGGGGCCAGGTGGGATCCACCCAAGGGTTCTGAGGGCAGAGTTGCTCCCCAAACCACTTTACATCATTTATCAGCAGTCCTGGCTAACTGAGGAGGTCCTAGCTGACTGAAGGTTAGCAAATGTGATCCTCATCTACAAGACCTGGAAGGAGGATCCAGGGAACTACAGGCCTGTGAGTCTGACCTCAGTGCTAAGGAAGATTGTGGAGGAGATCATCTTGTGTGCCATTCTGCAGCATGTACAGGGCAAACAAGCGATCAGGCCCTGTTAGCATGGGTTTATGAAAGGCAGGTCCTGCTTGACTAACCTGATCTCCTTCTGTCCTTCTGTGACAAGGTGGATGAAGGAAAAGCTGTGGATGTTGTACATTAGCAAAGCCTTTGACACCGTTTTCCAAAGCATTCTCCTAGAGAAACTGGCAGCTCATGGCATGGATGGGTGTACTCTTCACTGGGTAAGGAACTGGCTGGATGGCCAGGCCCAAAGAGTTGTGGTGAATGGAGCCAAATCCAGTTGGCAGCCAGTCACAAGCAGTGTTCCCCAGGACTCAGTATTGGGACCAGTTCTGTTTATTATCTTTATCAATTATCTCAATGAGTGAATTGAGTGCACCCTTAGTAAGTTAGCAGATGACATCAAATTGGGTGGGAGTGTTAATCTGCAGGAGGGTAGGAAGGCTTTACAGAGGGATCTGGACTGGCTGGATCAATGCGCTGAGGCCAATTGTATGAGGATCAACAAGGCTGGATCCCGCACTTGGGTCACGACAACCCCGTGCAACACTGCTGGCTTGGAGAAGAGTAACTAGAAAGCTGCCTGGTGGAAAAGAACGTAGGAGTGCTGATTATGAGCCAGCAGTGTGCCCAGGTGGCCAAAAAGGCCAACAACATCCTGGCTTGTATCACAAATGGTGTGGCCAGCAGGACTAGGGCAGTGATAGTACCCCTGTACTTGGCACTGGTGAGGCTGCACCTCAAATACTGTGTTCAGTTCAGAGAAGAGCAACAAAGCTGGTGAAGGATCTGAAGTTGGGTCTTATGAGTGGGTGAGGAAACTGGGGTTGTTTATACTGGAGAAAAGAAGGCTGAAGGGAGACCTTATCACTCTCTACAACTACCTGAAAGGAGGTTGTAGTGGTGCGCGTGTTGATCTCTTCTCCTAAGTAAGAAACAATAGGATGAAACAACCTCAAGATGCACCAGGGAAGGTTTAGAAAAATTAGAAAAAATGTCTTTATGGAAGGGGTTTTCAGGGCTTGGAACAGGCTGCCCAGGGAAGTGGTTGAGTCACCATCACTGGAGTTATTTAAAAGATATGGATATATGGCACTTAGGTTCGTGGTTTAGCAGTGGACTTCATAGTATTAGGTTTACCATTAGACTTGCTGTTCTTAAGGATCTTTTCCAAACAAAATGATTCTATGATTTTGTGTTATCTCAATTTTGAATGAAGTTTAGGAAACTGAGGCAGTGTTCATAGCTTGTTCTTAGATGTTGCAAATTTGAACTTATCTGTAAAAGCTGTTGAATGCTTATACTCAATTTTACTAGAGCTATGCCAGAACATCATTTCTGCTGTCCTAGTTAAATATTTTCTTGTTATAAGTAAGGAAAGAGTATTCCTCACCTTCTGACCTCACCTCCTTTCTTGCAGTTGATGTGGCTGTGGTGCCAAGTTTAAGTGTAGATCCACCTTACAAAATACAAAATTTCATTATGGGTGCATAAAAGAAAGCGTGCATGATGATTTGTTTGCATTCTCTTAAAAATGCTGAACAGTATAAATATGTCAGGTAAAATGCATGAAAAGTACATGATTAACTAGACACTGTATTTGAATAGGCAATGTAAGAATTCCCAGGTGCATGCTTGAATATGTGTGCTAGTTACCCAGTGTATGGATAATATATGTGAAAATTTAAATAAAATACAGTATGTTCATCTCAGCTGCACAGGATGAACTATTTCTGAGCCTATTAATCACCAAGGATGACTTTCTTACTCAGCAGCCTTCTCAGGACTTTGAATAGGAGTAGTTGGGAGAGGGACATTTTCTGGTTTTCCTAGAAGCTTTTCCACCTATGAAGCCCTTTGCCTAAAATCAGACAGAGCAAGTGTAACTTGTAGAAGATTGAAAGAACATGGAGGTTATGGCAATGTTCAAAAAAGGGACAGGTTATCCCATCAGAGTTTATGGTTGTTCAATTAATGTGATATAAATTCTGCCAATAGTAGATGCATTGGACTTGAACTTTTTGAAGTTACTTCAGCTAGTAAAAGAAACTCTGGTTTTAAAATTACTGCCCAACATTTTTATTACAGTAGTTAAGAATGATTGCTGGCTGCGATCAATCCACAATGGGAGTAAAATGTAAATTCACTGACAGTAAAATTACAGATAGGACAACTATTTCTGATGTGATGACAAATGATGGCAGAATAGTCACAAAAAATCATAAGAAATATCAATTGCTTCTGTTCCCCAGTAGAAAATTAAATACAGTTTTGTAGTTAGTATTTCTTTTCTATAGACAAATTTATTCTCTTCATCTGTGAAAAGGCCGATTCTTGGTTTTAATGTCCTTCAATTTTCTGGCTCCCTCAGATTCTTCTTGAGAGAAATCTCTTTGGAAATTAACTCCTATAAATTGTATATGCTAATAATTTTTTGCTCTTGAAGATGTCAGATTGAAAACCACCAGCTATTCAATTGGTTGAGTGGCTTTTGATTATGATAGTAGCACATTATCATAATCTTCTTTTTGTAAGTCTTAAAAGCAAGGATCTCCTAAAGATTTTGACCTTCCTTACCAAATTTTTAAAGTAATAAGTAGATTCTAATTTCTACTTGCTGCTGCTCATTGTTCTGCCTTCTCTGCAGATTATACTGATATTTTAATATAGAGTGATACCACTCTATTGATACCACTCTATCAGGATCAGGATTTAGCCAATTCTATTGTTAATATGTAGAACCGTGGTTTTGGTCATCTGATAAATGCTTTGAAAAGGTCTCCTGGATGCAACATCAGAGGGCGGGATTCAACTGCCCAGAAATAGCTGTAGCACTTTCTTAGGTGTACCCAGTGGCTGAGCTGTCCTCAGATGGCTGGGGAATGCGATGGAGGGCATAGCTTCAGCCTGCAGGAGCACTAGCTGCTCCACAGCATCCTGTGTTTACACAGCTGAATGACCCTCTGTAATGTATGGAGTGTCAGCAATTGGTTTTTTTTACCTATCAATATGTAGCCATGTGTAAAATCCTATTTATTTCACTATCATGTTGGTTTTGGCTGGGATAGAGTCACATTTCTTTATAGTAGCTTGTATGAGGCTTGGTGTTGGGGTTTTTTGCTGGAAACAGCCAAGGCCTTTTCTGCTTCTCGTACCACAAGCAGGCTGGGGGTCCCCAAGAAGTTGGGAGGGGACACAGCCAGGACAACTGACCCCAACTGACCGAAGGGGTATTCCATACCACATGGCACCATGCTCAGTAATAAAACCAAGGAAGACTTTGGTGAGTGGCTGCTCCTAAAGCATGGGCTGTGCATCAGTTGGTGCTGAGCAGAGAAATGACTGAGTGGCTGTGTGGTGATTATTTGCTGGCCAGGATTAAAACACAACAACTATGTTTGCCATAAATATGTTCAGTATGTTATTTCACCTCCCAGTTTTTCTTAGTGGATTTATGCCACTGTTATCTCAGAATGAAACATTTTGTACAGCTGGGCCACTGTCACACAAGAGTTAGCAGACATAATCCATCCAAGAAATAATAATAGTTCTGAAGTTGCCTTATGTAATAACATTTTCGAACACTGTAAGTGGGCAAGTTACAAGACAATGATGCTATCAGAGTGCCATGGAGGCCAAAAGGGTTCCCAATGAGGGTGGCAGGGGAGGACAGGGACTCACCTGCTGTGGCCAGATGTCACCTTTATCCACACCCTTTATCGTCGTTATTTTCAATTATCTTTGTTACTTAAACTCACGTATTTGTGTCTAGTCATCCACCTCTCTATCAAGTAGGTCTTCAGGGTTCCCCAAGGATTTGGAATATTCATAGGCAGCTGGAGAATGCCAAATTGCTTTCACTCTTCCATCTGAACTTGAAATACATTTCTCTCAAAATACTATTTGCGACAATTTCTGAACTGTGAAAGAAATTCAATCTAACCAACATGTAATTTCAAAAGGCAAATGGTCCTAAGTACCAAACATAAGCTTTAGCTTGTTTTTAGTAATCTAGGCAAGACTTTTTAAATACAAATATACAGATATCCAGGGAGGCATTAGGCTATTTTCGAGGTGGTATACTTTTTTCTGATAGCCTGCAAGAGCTGAACAAATTTTAAACAGCAACGTTGAATGGTAAGTGAGAAATGTAGGAAATACAGGGCGCTTCTTGACAGTGCAAGAAAGGTTTTAACACTGGATGTCACTATTGCTCCATGCAAGGGAAGCACGGTACCGACTTGCCATAGAGGCAGGATGAACGACTACATGACCAAATATCTTGATGAGCTGTGAAATCTTCACTGCATTAGCATCAGAAGGAATATATTACTAACAGTTCATTTCTTCATTATCACTGCTTATATTTCATGAAATTAGGAGTCATAAAACCAGTAATGTTGGAAGCCTTGAAACTACTACGTCTAATGCAATCTGGGACAGTGGCAACCGCCAGGCTGATGTGGCCCCTGGTGAGAATGAGTTTGACACACCTGAAGGAATTAAGCAGTAAAATACTCTCAATTGATGATATTAAAAGTTTATTATGCCTATATAGCAATAGACTGTGAACATTTTTCAATGTTATCTCTGTGCATATTTAAATAGGCCACATAGACTGATGACCCAAGAGTAGGATGATGTTTAATCTTTTAGCCACAAAAGAACACTAGAAATAATAATTTAGAGAACAGCTATGGTATTGTATCTCACCCTGATACCTACAAGTACATGTTCATCTGGATTTCAGGACTGGCCTTCAGGAAGCTGGATCTATAAGAAATTTTTGGCCATATTGTCATAGCTTGTTGCTGGTTGATCCCACCAACAGTTTGTACAATTACCAGTTCATGAGAACAGGCTTTTAAAGAACAGATTAGCTGTTAAATGATGCATTAGGAATGCCATTAAGAAATAAATGGAAGGAAGTAGCAGAATTCCCACCTTGGGCTTAGAAACAGCATAAAAGTAAATACAAAACAGAGACCTGAGCTTTATTGGTATATTCTCTTTTCATTCATATTTTTACAATAATATGTTTTAACTTTTTCATCCAAATAAGTATGTATATATAATAATTACAATATGGATAACTTACAACATTTTTATCACGACAGTAAGTTATGTGTCTGCTTAGAATTGTGCTCATAGAAAACTGAAGAGAAATATAAGCCTCATTTTCCCAGGCACTTTTTGTGTACCTCAAGCTCTGAAGAACTTGAAATCTGTGGTGTGATACAGTGGAATGTTTGTAATTGAAAGTAGTAACTCATCCTACAAATGAACATTTGTACATCTGAAAACAGCAAGACATAATGCCTGATGAACCAGTGATCTCTGTGTGAAAGGCATAATGACGATATCTATGTTCTAAGATGTCTAGTGTTAACATGAGAGACTGAAGACTATATCCTGTTTTCTGATTATATACATATATTTAAACAAGTTTCATCTTTTCAGAATGTATATAAAAATATAAGGCTGAGACATACATCCAGAATCAATTCATATTCTGCCATCATGAGCAGCTACATTGCACAATCCTATTAATGTCATTTAGCAAACCCTATTTTAAAGATAATTATCTTTCTTGGTCTGACTACACCCATGGAAAAGCTATGCTACAGTCTCACAACTTTCATGATTTGATATCATGTACTTGTTTTCAGATTAAATTTATGCATGATTAATTAAGCTCCCAGTTTCCTCCTTTTATGGTTAGTTCATACCAGACCTGCAACTTAGTTTGCAAAGTTCTGGGAGCCTTATTCGCTTCCTTTTAGCATGTCAAATGCTTTGCAATTTCTTTTTGCTCAGTGCAAGCCAAAAAAACACTGAAAAAACCTGAAAACCAAGAAATCTAATTATCATTGCTGTGCAAGTAATGTGTTTGCGTGTGGGAACGGCAGGGCGTACAGCTCCAGCCACCTGTATGGTAAAGGAAGATCAATACTAACATGACCATCTGGACAAAAGATACTAACTTGATTAAATTACAGCAATTAGTCAAAACATAAAGATCCTTGAACAGGTTATACAGAAGTATGTTTTTTATGAGTGTAAGGATTGATAGCCCAGGCCAGTGAGAATGATATCTTGGGTCAGAAAACCACCCCTGTATGTATGATGTGTGAATGCTGGGCCTGGGCCTGTGTGTTTGGAATAACATTTTTTGAAAAAAGCATCCTGTTTAACCTCTTGGTCCAGGCCCAAATCTGTAAAGCTATAAACTGAGAAAGGCTAATCAAAGAAGGCTGAATTCCGCTGGGCTTAGCTCTGCCTGGCTCTGCTCTGGTTGCTAACAAGAACTCTGTGTCTGTGCATCTCTGTCTGCATCTCCATATGAGTCGCTCTCAATTGCCACATTTGGGTGCTTGCACATACGACTGATAAGCAGTTGGGAACAGACTAAATAAGCAAGATGTGCAATTTTAAAGCATTAATGACGTGTACACACTACATATATGATGTTGATACAACAAGGATATGCAGACCAGCTCTGAAAATGAAGAATATACAGCACGAGTTGTTCATGTGGGACAGTAAAGGCCTGAAGCCTGAGTGCCTGCTTCGCATATAAAGACCATAATATTCAGGTAAACAGATGATAGAAAACTGTCTTCGGAGAGATACAAAAGTACAGACAAATTTTATATAAATGGAAGCTGCAGATTTGTGTTGGACTGCTAGATGCCTTTGGGTGTTATTTGGTCACCAACACTCAGTCCTGTTATTACTTGTCATACTATCAGAAAAAAAAAAAAAAAACCACCACCAACAACAAAAAACAAATAAAAACCCAAACCAAAAACCAAACAAAAACAAACAAAAACTCAAAACCAAACAAAACCAAAAACAAACAAACAAACCTGTGTTTTGGACAGATTCTTTGCTTGAATGTGTCATAAAATCTCTCTTGGATGAGAAGAAGATACTCTGGAGCAGCAAATAACTCCCTGGACTGCAGCCACACCAAGAGACAGAGGTAAAGGATGTGGGGGGACAAGGAAAGTCTTCTTTTAAAAGTCCTGCCTATGTTGTGCCTTTTAAAGATTCCTGTGTAGCTCCTCCAGCCAACTTGCACCCCATGTAAATCCCATCCTGTGGTGGGTTGACCCTGGCTGGATGCCAGGCGCCCACCAAATCTGCTTTATCACTTCCTTCCTCAGCTGGATGGGGAGACAAAATACAACAAAAGGCCCATGGGTTGAGATCAGGACAGGGAAAGATTACTCACCAGTTACTGTCATGGGCCAAACAGACTCAATTCAGGGAAATTAATTTAATTTATTGCCAATCAAATCAGAGTCAGGTAGTGAGAAAGCAACCCAAATCTTAAAACACCTTTCCCCCACCCCTCCCTTCTTCTGGGCTCAGCTTTACTCACAAATTCTCTACCTCCTCCCCCAGTATGGCACAGGGGGATGGGGAATGGGGGTTGTGGTTAGTTCACGTTTTTTTCTGCTGCTCTTTCCTCCTGAGGGGGAGGACTCCTCACACTCTTTTCCTGCTCCACTGTGGGGTTCCTCCTATGGCAGACAGTTTTCCATTAACTTCTCCAACATGAGTCCTTCCCATAGGCTGTAGTTCTTCATTAACTGCTTCAGCATGGGTCCCTTCCATGGGGTGCAGTCCTTCAGGAACTGACTGTTCCAGAGTGAGTCCCTCACAGGTTCATGAGTCCTGCCAGCAAATCTGCTCCTGCATGGAGTTCTCTCCACGGGGCCACAGGTCTTGCCAGAAGCCCACTCCAGCATGAGCTTTCCACCGGGTCACAACCTCCTTTGGGCATTCACCTGCTCTGGGGTGGGGTCCTCCAGGGGCTGCAGGTGGGTATCTGCTCCACCATGGACCTCCATGGGCTGCAGGGAACAGCCAGCCTCATCATGGTCTGCACCACAGGCTGCAGGAGAATCTCTGCTCTGGCACCTGGAGCACCTCCTGCCCTTCTTCATTGACCTGGGTGTCTGCATCTCATATCTCACATCTCACTCCTCTTTCCACTCCTGTTTCCAGGTTTTTCCCTTTCTTAACTACATTATCCAAGAGATGCTACCACCATCACTGATGGGCTCAGACTTGGCCAGCGGTGGGTCCATCTCAGAACTGTGTGGCCTTGGCTCTGCCAGACATGGGAGAAACTTATAGCAGCAGTAGGTCATCTCAATTTCAGGGTACTATAAGAGCAAAAGAAAAGTTAATGTTGCGGCTCTGCTGAATACTTGGGTAGTCTATACTGTACAATTCATTTGTTTGCTGGGGTAAATACTACACATAAGTTCAACCCACTTACTTATACTAGTTTACATTCTGCTTCTACAATGACCTGTGTGTTTGACAATATGCAATATGTATGCTCAGAACTGTTTATCAGTTAAGAATTCTCAAATATGGCTATAATCTTAACTGCTTATCTCTCATTAAAACAAGGGGAATAGCTTGATATTTTCATTAATGTTTAGCCCAACAGAACAGCTAGGTGTGTTTACGTAGGAGTAACCATATACCTCAGGGTAGAAGGCAACCTCTCAAGATCTCATTGCATCTTATGCAAGGTATCAATCCTTTATCTGGCAGAGCATAAAAGTAACAAGTTTTATGTTTGTTTGAGGTGATGATCTACTCAATAATCAAACAACTCTCGAACTGGTAAACAGGAAACATGGTCTGTCTGAAGATGGCGGTGTTTGATTTGGAAGAATAAATCCTAGTGAGACCTGCAGCTTGGATCTTGTTTTATTATTCATTGTACCATGGCACCTAAGTGACAGGTTGTCAATAATTAAAGGGAGGGTCGGAAAAGAGAGGGCACATGTTTCACAGTCTTCTGACCTGCTACAATTTTTTCTTCTCTCTCAGCATGAAGATTCTCTAGTGAATGTGTAGTAATAACCTAGTCACAGGCATTACAGCACCTGCATTCCAGTCTCCAGCAACACTTTACTAAGAAATTCTTCATTTCAGGGTGTTTTGTTTTTTCAATCATTTGACAACTAAGATTTATCCTATAATGAAGTGGTGATGCTAAAAATGTCAGTGCTGTATTGCTTACATTTAATATCTTTTTTCCAGTTTTTGAGAAGACGTTGAAGTGACAGTACTAAAAATAATTTTGTATCCAGGTATTTAAAGACTAGCTATGAGGTACCATGTTTAAGTCAAAATTACATGCAACTTTGAAGAGGCTACCACCTTAGGAGAAAATAAAATTGTTAACTTACTAAGTACTCCCTCTGGATTTCTTTCAGTAGTTCACAGAACCATTACAGTTGCCTCATAGCAAATCTCTTCTTTACAAGAGTATAATATGAAAACCTTATGTAAATAACCAAACAAACCAAGTCAAATCAAAATAAAAGCTATCTTAAATTGAATACTTGGGCTATTCTTATTTTCATGGAAATCCTGTCTGTATTATGTGTAGATGCTTTTTTCACCATCCCAGTTCATCTGTTTTACTGAGTTATATGGGTGTATGAAGATCTGTTTATTTCTTTGATTAAAGACTCCACAATGCTCCTGAGGTTCAGTGAAAGTCATAAGTGGACATCACAACTACAATACTCCTGGCTTGTTACCAACTTGAGAAGTTAGTTTCTGATAAAATGGTCACTTTTTATTATTTATGATAGCTCTCCAAAGCAGAGTTGTGATTCTGAAATTGGGTTATGAGGTATGCAAGTTCAGAAGAAAGGTGAAATTGGGGAATCCAGTCACTACTGGATTCATAAATGGTCTCCTCATCATAACCAGAGATAAACCCTTGTGCTCATGAATGCAGTTCTATAGTTGTATATCTTTTATGGCAGAATTTGGTAACCTGACAGAGGTACTTTAATCCCTTAAAGGGGGAAAGGCTAAGCATGTGACCTTTTACTTCCTCTAAAAGATGCGGCATCTTCTGTTCCTCCCTTATTATCTATGTCAGAAGTTTACTTTCTGTCCTGTGTCTGGTTATGCTACTTTTAAGATAACTGACTGTTTGCATGCATTTGATGTAGTAGCATGTGCTGAACATGTCCCTGTTGTCACATTCCAATACTGCATGTCAGGAAAGGGGCAATAGAATAGCTTTTTAGGACTCTGGCAGCTGAAAAAGAATATGAAGTGTGATCAAATCTGTATCAGTCAAGTTTATGTCACATCAGCAGAGTTCACCTTCAGACAGGCTTTGTAGCTTTTGCAGGCAGCAGCTGACTACCCCTCGGCCGTGGCAGGGAGCAGCAGAGAGTTGCATGTCTGCCCCGCCTGTCACCAAGGGGCTGCTTGCTGCAGGACTGGAGCTGTGCCTCCTCCCTTTCCCCAGCACACGCCAGGGTGGGCAGAGTGATATTCTGCACTAAGCCATGCAGACATACCATTTATCAGTAGCTGTTTTCCAGACTTAGAGGCTTACTTACTTTATCTGAGTATATATAGTCCCTAAACCTAATAGTTGAAGCTAGGAGTTCCTGTAAGCAGTGCTGTGCAAAGGAGTGATGCGATAGCATCATATCTGCAACTTTTGATGTTCCAGTCCAAGTGACTGGTAGGACTGAGCAGTGGAAGCCTTTGGCAAGTGTGGAGCAATGCTCCAATTTTTCACCTGAATATGTGGCAAGACACCAGAACTGTTACAGAAACTGGTTACAGAAACTGAGCAATTTTTTTTTTTTGCAGGATTTTTAATCTGTGTTTTTTGGCCAAATGGGTCGCAGTAATTTCAAGGACACAAATTAAAAGAAAGTAGAAGCTGTATGTGAAATTCCTTAATGCACATAAACAAGACATTTTAAGCAGTTCCTGATTTTAACTGGGATCATTATTTCTAATCAAGGCTTGTCAGCAGATTTTACTTCATTTAGTCTGTGTTGGGAGAGTGATGTTGGAAGGGATTTATAATAAAATGAATCACAGTAATTTTAAAGTGTTAAAAGAGAGAAATTAAAAAACAAAACAGCAAAAAAAACCAACCAACAAATGAACCCAAGACAAACAAACAAACAAACAAAATATACACATTTGTTTTGAGAGATGGTTCCCAAACAGGAATCATACATGTACCTCCAAGTAAAAACAAACAACATCCCACCCACGCCACTCCCCATTCTCCCACATACCTGTAAGGAAGAGGAGCAGGAAAATTAAACTCTAGGAAAATTAGATTGCAGGCACACACAGAGAGAGAATACAATCTGTCTAGGTATAGAATATCTAGGTATACGAGTAAGTGCTAAAGCCTTCTGAGAACAACCTCTCCTAAAATAAGATTCTCTGTTGTTTTTTTTTTTTATAGAAATGTGGGACAAGTGAAAGAGGATTTTGTCTTGCCAGCCCCCAAGATAACAAGTAAGAAAGCCCTTGAGATGTTTGAAGAATCACCTTCAACCAAAATTTGTAAGAAATCTTTATGATAAATTTATAAATTAGTAATGTCATTCATGTCAAATTCTCTTCCTTCCCTGTCTGGACACTTCTTCATCCTTCTGTACTGCCCATAAATGTTTCTATTTCAAGCAGCTAAACAGCAGAATGGCTGAAAATAGATGACTCCCACTGCCGTATTGTTCTGTTCTGCCTAGTTAGTGCCTATATATTAGACTGATGGTATAGACTTATAACCTTGGCAGATGTATACATATAAAAAAAAAATACAGTCAAGCATGGCTAAAAGGTTTTTTGAAAAGGTAGTATTTGGTTTTGTAGTAACATTTTTAGGCAGTGCCAACTCCCCGCAGTCTCTGTCTTTGAAAAGAAATTGAGGCCTTTGCCAAAATTTATATTAACTACTGAGAGCAAAAACCTACAGGCAAACTGGTCCTTTATCTGGGAACAGCAGCTGCAGCACCACATTTCAGAGAAACTGCATCTCTTAGTAACCTCTCAAAATTTCATCATCTTGCTCCCATAAGAGCAGCTGTGTTAAACATTTGTAGTCTTCCAAAATGCGTATCCCTAAAATTAAATAAATATCTGACAGGCAAATATAAAATGCCTAGGAAGAAGAGGGACCCCTTGACAGGTTATATGAATGCTGCTGTTAGGATAATTTACATTTCTACATTTTTCACATTTTAGTAAGATAGGGCATATTCCTAAAGAGTTAACCCATATTGAATGAAATACACGTCTTCCATCTGTCACCACAGCAGGGAAATACATATGATATGTATTATGGGATCAGCTAGCCTAGCTAGAAAAAGAAACACATTTCTGGGTGCAAAAGCCTGTTCAGGCTCCGTGCCGTCCCATGGCTGAGGTATGGGAGGGAACAAAATTGATTGAATTAAAACATGCATAAAATAAGCTTTGCACATTTTATGTGGATATTTTAACTTTTCCTATGGATGTGTTTCCAAAGAGAGAGAGAGAATGTTTCAAACCATGAGTGTTCTCCCTTAGCATGAAACTGTTCTTTCATTGTATGAATGTATCCAATATTTTCACCCATATAAAGGAACCTGAACCCTGATGGGTGGTGTTTACTTTTTCTTTAGTGAAGTCTACATCTCCTAATACTATTGTTGCAATCCATAAAGTACAGTATATTCCTCTTCTACCTGTGTGTGCAGTGCATGACACTGTCTAGCCTGCAGGCTAGTACATTGAGAGGATTCAGAGACAGGTGGTTGCGTTTTGCACTACAAACAAAGGACAGTGTGGCATGGTCACAGTAATTGCAGTAAGCATCACACCACTATAGGAAATCAGTAGTACAACAACTGCATGTCAGTGGCTGCAAGAACTAGGGCATATGCTACATAACTTTGCACAATGACATAGCTACACTTCTGAAATTTAATATTTACTCAGCTTTTCTTAAAAAACCTGCAAACTGTCTTGCTACAAAGTGGTATCACTTAGAAGTAGTTGCAGAAATTGCTTGTCACATACAATACTCCTTTACGGATTGAGAAATACTCAGCAGCAGTTCATTTGGGCAGTGGTGCCTAATATTCATCAATTAAAGATCTCAGTTCTCTGTGGATTATTCTGTGCCTTATTTTTCACTTTGTACACTGAAGTAAACCTGAATTGGTTATGATTATGTTTGCTGTTAAATATTCAGAATGAAGTTCTTTACTCAAATAAATGCTTTGGTCATAATTTGGCTGTTTAAAATAAGCTAGTCACTTTTCAATAATATTAACTGTCCCGTTCCAACAGATGGGATGAAGGATGAGTTAACTCTGAACACGATACGTGCCCTGACTCAACAGATGAGATCAGGTGTGAGTTAACTCTGGGTAATTTTGTGCAACAATGCGAAGTGAATGACAGACAATCAGTCTGAATTTACTAAAAGCACATCGTGGAATACAAATTACAGCGATTAGTGACTTGGCAAAAGTATATTATAATAACACAAAACTTATCAATACATTGACAGCAAAAGCCCTTCTAAAATAGTGGATTGGCAACAATTAGTAACTATAATGCAAAACTTAACAAGACTTCAGCAGCAGAACTTACAATTATTTTACTTTTATATGTTCAAGAAAAAGGAAGAGAGAGAGAAGGAAAACTAAGATATCAGAAAGAGAGAAAGAGAGAGAGAGAGAGAGTAAGATATCACCACTCCACAGGTACATCAGTCCCGTGACAACTTCTGAAGCGGGGGGACATGTTGAAGATTCACACGCCACCAACTCATATAATGCATGAGGTTGCTTTATAACCCAGTTCATTTACATGTGCGATAGGAGGGGGTGGTTCATCTCCTCCCTCTGTTCGCTCTTCATGCTAATTAGGAAGACTCTTCTGGAAATGAGACTGGGGTCTTCAAACTAGGGGAAAGTCCACAGTACTGACCAGAAGTGAGTTGTTTTGCCCATCAGGGGTAGTTGTTGGTTCGTGGTTTCTTCTGGTAGTTGGTTGTCCAAGAGATGGTTCATCTTTATCATCCCAATTAGGCCATGAGGCCTTTCACAGCAACACTGTTAATTGCCTTTATCTTAGAAGGTGTCTGCTCCATGGCCATAAAGCCTTGGGAAAGATGAGGTGTCATCTATCTTTTCTTCCCAAAGTAACAAAAACCAGACTTTTAAGGCATAACATAGCCCTTTGTTCTGCTAAGGATGGGGGGAGCACTTCAAGGTTGTCACATTAACGTAGAGTTAAAGTTGCCCTGTGGTGCCTTACACTCTCCCAGAATGTTTTGTGCAGTGACAGGTCTTTGAAAAGCAAAAAATTTTAACAGGTGTCACAGGAGTATCATGACACTTTCTGTGCTGGGGCTTGAAGTAGGTGCTAGCAGTTATCTGTGTAAAATTAAGATCTATTAATTGCATGAAGCGTAGTTACGTTGAAGGACATAGGAATCATGGATGGACTAGTAGGAACAGATTGGTGAAGCTATGGTTTTGATAGGAAGAAAAATGGATCATAGACTTAAGATCAAAGGAAAGATGCACTTGGTCTACCTAATTTTATTGTTTTCTGCGTTGTTTTAAAAGTGTCTATATACTTGTTCATACAGGATTGTCAGTACTATGGTGGGATACATAGTACAGTACAAGTTGGGCGGTGTTTGCTAGGTAAGCCCTTCCCTTTGGGAATCGGTGCTGGTGAAAAGTCAATTACTCCTACCTACAATTATTTAAGTCTTCAGATGCAGTAGTAGGTCATGCACAAAGTAATCTCAGCTTTCCTCTGTAATTCACATTCAAAGCATTTTTTTTCTAAGAGGAATAGTATTTCAAGATTAAAAAAAAATATAAAATTCTCTAGTTATTTTAATATAATTAAAATCAGAGGCTGCAGATGAAGGCTTTGACCTGAATGTGAGAGAACAGTGAAATACAACTATTTGAGTTTGCTCATGCTCATTTCAGCTGGCACACCACTTACAGGCGCACCACTCCAGGAAGCCATCAAGCATTAAAACCTGGATCTCTTGCCAGCCAAGGCATTTAAATGTTTCTACCTGAATCAGCTGTTGCAATCAGTTGTTTGATGATCATTTGTTATGCTTGTTCCTAATATAACACACTTTCCATATTTATTTGTTAAGAATTTTCATACACATCAATGGGGCACATTTAGAAACAGCATAGGTGAACTGGAAAATGAGTTCCTCAGTACCGCAGTAACCAGCAGTTACCTAATACTTATCTTTTTGGAAGTTAATGAAAAAGATAAGTCTCCCCTTCCCTTTCTTGCAGTTCACAGTTCTCAAATGCTATTCTTAAGGAACAGCCTTGATGTTGACACTGACGGTCACAGCTACAGGTGAGAGCAGGACAGGGGCTTTGCTACTGTCTTGGAAAGGAAGTCTTAGCCAACATTGAAATAGCATTGGCTTAAAAACTGCAGCAAAGAAGGAAATATAGCAATGTAAGTCTTTTCCCTGTTTACTGAGGGAGCTGTACACAGCAAAAGTGTCTTCTAGGAGAAAGCAACTTCTAAAGACCAATGAATTCAGATTCACGTTACCATGAAGAGTAAAAAAAAGCTGTTATCTATATGCACAGAAGGGGAATATGAGGCCCAGGCAGGATAAGACAGTCTATTGTCACATAGGAAAGCTGTTGCAGAAAAATAAATAGGATATAAAACTTACCAGTCATTTCCTATAATCTCCTTACTTACCTCATTTCCCCCATAATGGGGGCTGCGAATGAATTAAGTTCCATGCCTTAATACTAGAACCTCACGTAGGGGAAGCGGGGAAGAAGTGCTTGGAACCATTGTGCTTCCCTGAGTAACACTGTCTCTGAGACAAATCCTAAAATGCTGGAGTGTCTTAAAATGTCTGAAATTATTCAACTTCAATAGGATTAAATGTTCTGAAGGCTTCATGATGCAAAATGTGTGAAATAATTTGGAGATGAAAAGGAAACAGCTTCCAGTTTGAAGAGATTTATTTTGGTTCTTCAGACAATTATATATTATTTCTTGACATACAGCTTGTGATCTATCACCACGCAAGGCTCCAGAATATAAAAGATCAAGTCTTAATTAGTATGCAGATCGAAAATTATAAACCCATCCTCTTTCCTCATCTGCACTGCATTCAATGTGACAGTGTTTTAAAGTCATTACTATAATTTGCCATCTCCCTCGCCTTTTTTTTTTTTACTTCTACAGTGTTGTATAAGTATTTCCCAGCTTTTGTTTCACAAGTATTATATTGCTCACAAGATCTGAAAATAGTACTTGTGGCCACACAAATCATCTGTCCTTGCAGCCCACATCAACAGGAAGTGCAAATAGGATGTTGCCTTTATCATGTTACTTGCTCCTCAGCTCTCCAAGGGTCAAGTAAAAAGCAAAGGCAACTTATTCATAGGAGTAAATATCTGGAAAAAAAGGTTCTAGTCTGGACTTGTGGAGAGTAATTGTGGTGGTTTGACCTTAGCTGACTGCCTGATGCCCATGTGGCTGCTCTCTCACTCCCTCTTCTCAGTTCGATGGGGGAGAAAATTAGATGGCAAAGCTTGTGGGTTAAGATTAAAGACAGGGAAATCACTTAACAGTCACCATCATGGGCAAAACTGACTGGACTTGGGAAAATTAGTTTATTGCTGATTTAACAAATAGAATAAGATGGTGAGAAACAAAGAGAAAACTAAAACCACCTCCCTCCAACCCTTCTTCCCAGGCTCAGCTTCACTCTTTCATTCCCAACTCTTCCGCCTCCTCCGCACCAAGCAGAACAGTGGTACACGGAATAGGGCCTGTGGTCAGTCCATAACTGTTCCTCTCTGCCACTCCTTCCTCCTCAAACTCCAGGATGGAGTTCCTCCCACAGGATACAATCCTTCAGGAACTTCTTCAAAGTGGGTTCTTGCCATGGATTGCAGTTCTTCAAGAACTTCTCCACAGGGTGCAGTCCTTCAGCAATGGGCTACTCCAGGATGGGTCCCTCACAAACAACAGACCCTGCCAGGAGTGTGGGCTGCAGCTTCCTTCAGGGCATCTCCATCTGCTGCAGTGTGGATATGTGTTCCACTGTGGACCTCTATGGGCTGTAGGTGGACAACCTGCATTAGCATGGTTTTCTACAAAGACTGCAGGGGAACCTCTGGTGTCTGTGGGCTTTTTCTCCCACATTTTTCTCACTCCTCTCTCTCACAGCTGCTGTGCAGTGTTTTTTCCCCTTTTTAAGTATGTTATCACAGAGCCACCACCACCTTGGCTAAGGGGCTCAACTGAGCCCTACAATGGGTACACTGGAGCTGGATGGAATCTGCTGTGTCAGGCACAGGGTAGCACCGTCTTCTTCTCAAAGAGGCCACACCTGCAGCCCCCTCCACCAGTACTTGAGCATCACCCAGTCCAATACTTGATGGAGAACCTTTTGCTTTCTCTGTTAGAAATTAGAGGCTGCTTTATATATTTTGTGGAAATAATGTGTGAAACTAGCATAAATACCCATATAGGATAGAATGGGATAGGATAGAATGGCATAGGATAGGATAGGATAGGATAGGATAGGATAGGATAGGATAGGATAGGAATAGCCTAGAACAGAAAGAACAGAACAGAATAGAATAGAATACTTCAGTTGCAAGGGACATACAGCAATAATCTAGCCCAAGTTCCTTACCACTTCAGGGCTGACCAAAAGCCACAGCATGTAATTTAGGGCTTTGTCCAAATGCCTCTTAAATACTGTCAGGCCTGGGGCCTCGACCACCTTTCTAGGAAGCCAGGTCCAGTATTTGACTAACCTCTCAGTAACTAAATGCTTCTTAATGTCTAGTCTAAACCTCCCTGGGCATAGCTTACAACCATTCCCAGGTGTTCTGTCACTGGATTTCAGGGAGAAGAGACCAGCATCTCCTTGCAGCCCAAAAGGTATCATCTTACAATATATACTCTTTCATGAATATTTCTTCAGTGGCTTTAGTACTCATACCCTTTAGTCTCTCATACCCAGAGAAGACAATCTGCAAATCAAGCAAGTTGTAGTTAAGTACATTACTGTTTCTGTTTTGCAGTCCTCACAACTATAATATTTGCTCTGGTGGCAGGCAAGCTTTTTTTTTTTTTTTTTTTTTTTTTTTTTTTTTTTTAAGGCTTTGCATAGCTGTAGAGCTGCTTTTTCACACAGAGTCTGCTATATAAATTCTTGACAGCTGGGTGTGTTCAACGAGGTGGCTGGGCAGCAAAGAAGAAGGTAATCTCTTTGCTCTGCCCAAGGCTGCTCTGTGCCTGGAGGGAGAAGATTATACTCTCCCTCAGGGTCTCTGCAGCATGGGCTGGGACAGGAGAAGACGATGATAGCCTACAGGGCAAGGCCAGGCAGAGAGCGGTGACAAAGGACAGACAGAAACACCAACTTTCCACAGAGTTCTGAAAGTCTATGCCAACTCAGGAGGACAGTAAGAGTTTTTCACCTCAAGATGAGCCTGAATGAGAGGACTGCCTTGCCACGACAGTGAAAAAGGCAAGGAAGGATTTGTGTATAAATCCTTTAGTTTCAGTCTGTCTCCATTTTCTCCGGGTTTTCCAAAAACTTTGCTCTATCCTAGTTTGTGTTTAAATGAAAGACAACCTTAGACATTCAAAGCCACTTTGTTTTACACATGGAACCACTCCAAAATTCTCATTAAACCAGGATCCCATTATAATTTGCATTATTCTTTGGTAGGTTATATACTTGCTGCTTCTGTCATCTTGCTGAGTCACAGTGCTTTCAAAAAAATCAATAAGGTTATTTGCTTAACATGCATTTATTATTTGTAGTCCATCTCCTGATTATTCTATATGGCATTTTGAAGGGACTAATTACCAGGGATAGGAGAGTCGTTAGTGAACATAGCAGCTGAAAATAACTGAATAGGATGATCTCATTTCATTTATAGCTTCAGAAATTATAGGAGTTAACACCATAGGCCAGGGCCTGCTATCATATTTTCTGCTAAACTCAGTAACTTACAGTGAATTACAGTAGGGACCTACACACAAGAAAAGCAAGCAACCCCCTTTCCAACTACTGAATTGTCTGCTCCTCTATTACAGCTTTTTAAAAAAGCTTAGTCTCCCCCTAGATAACAAGAGAAAGGTGGATGAAGGCTGAGAACCCAAAACTTGAGTCTCACTCTAAATCCAGACCCCATTGACCATAGATGCTTGTTAACTCGGTTGCAGACCTGTGCATACAGCATTTTATTTTTTTTTTTCCTGAGATGTCATTACAGTTAGCTGTATAGTTTGAAGTACTTTCTTCTTTGCAATGTGAACCAGCTTTGATGGTTGGTTCAGTTGCACTCTTTTCCTCCTGCAGTGCAAACTATTTTTTGATGGCAGGCCACAGAGGCTTCAGGAGTATATCACACATGCGAAAAGCTGAATGGTCAAAAAGCAATGCTAAGTGTGCCCCAAACTTTGCAATTGCAGAGTGTTCCTAGCAAGATGTCATTGCATGGGCCTTTCCAGCAAGGTTTGCCTCTGGCTGTGAAAGGAAGGTGCAAAACATTGTTTTTTCTTAAACTGCAGATCTGTGAATTGGTTTCTGCTCAGTATGTGAGCTTGACGCACCAACCAGAAATCTAAGTACTTCACATTGAATGCAAACATTTGGCCAGGAAAGTGATTTCAACTCAAGTTTAGCATCTCCTGCTGTGTTATCATCAAAGATTGTCAGCAGAGATTTGACTTCCACTGAGTTACTGAGAAAAATTTTAAAATCCTCGGCCAATGGTAAGCTTAGAAGATTGAAACCTGTTTTTTGTATGCTGGCACTGCATTCTGTGCATATGAGACACGTAAAATTCAACAAGGGTCATTAGCACTATAGGCAACTACTTATTTTTAGCTTTATCTCTGCATTTTTGCATACATCTAATAGGGTGTTATTGCATGCAAGAAAAGAGACTTTTGGTGTTTAAAAGGAAAAAGCCTTTATATTTAGAAACTCTCAAACAGCTTTGTTACTGGCTACATAAGAATATGTAGGGAGAAACCTCAAAGTTGAAAAGGTTGGCTTTGAACTATATGAAAGATCATATACATGCATCTGGGACTGAATTTTGATCTCACCGAAATGGATCAGAGATTTGTGAGTAATTAACTTAAAATGTATTTTTCTGTGAGTTTGTTGCATAAAAGCTGTCAGGTTCATCTTGAAAAAATGCTGCTTAGCATTTTAGAGAGATGACAATTTGCACCATAAGCTTATCCATAAACACGAATTCTGTGTTTACTTAAAATTCAATGACAGCAACTGCTTCAGATACAGTCAGCTCAAGGTTAAAGCCATATTCTGTGTATGAGACATTTAGATGAGGCATTGGCAATTTAAAAACTGTAAGAGAACATAAAATATATAGGTACCAGCTTATAATAACATTGAGCCTTATTCCCAGGCGGTAACCATACTGAAGGTTATAATACCCTACAAATTTGAGGGGGTTTGCACATTGAGTAGCAACATCTTTAATTGATGACGGATTAAAAAAAAGTATCAGTAGAAAAGTTTAGGCAATTTGAATTATTTTAAATTAAAATAAAATGCTTTGGGGTGACTCCAGGAAACCCTGGATTGGTTATCTACCTGTGTTTTCTTAAAATACTCAAATCAGCACCAATTTTTTTCAGAAGTTTGCAGAGTAACTTATTACAACAGCATCTGTGCTAAATTCCTGAAAAATAATTAACCAGAAATTTGAAAATTAAAAATATAACACAAAAAAACCAAAAAACCCAAACAAGAAAACAACAATTTCTTCTCTCTCCCTGCTGCCTCCTCTTGCCCCCCCGCCCCAACCTCCATGTTGCAGGACTGAGATACATTCCTTATCTGAGATGATTCCTTGTATGGTAATTTTTTGTAATGACCTTTTCCTTAGAAGATGTTAGAGAACAGAAAACTTTATCAGAAGAGTACTACCCATAGCAATCTGTAACCCACCAACAGCAAGTTTTCAAAAACCAAGCTGCAGAAGTATTGATCTACCGAGGCAAGGAATTTCCTCCTTTTTCCTCCTTCCAGAAAGAGAAGGATAGCATTTCAGAGGCATGCAAAAGCGACCTCTTCTGTTCATGCAGTTGTTATTCTTCTGAAAGAACCCAAGCCCAATACCTGTATCCAAGCAATTGTAATATTATTTTCCACTTCATTTAATATGGGAAATTTTAATAGGAAAATGTGCAGTAATACTGCTGTCATAACCGGCATTGCACAGTTGCAAAATAGCTGTTCTCAAAGAGTGGAGAACTTACTGGTATCAAACGGCTGAACCTACGCGACAGTGACCTACTAAGATTAAACATGAAAGGTATAACATAAATGTTGTGCCTTTGCAGTTCTCTCAGATATCACCTGCATACTGGTGAAAGTGCAGGTACACAACAGCAGAAGGTGGAGGAGCTCAGTAAGAGGTGCCAGCAGCAACAGGTGCTGCTGCTACACCAGCAGTGAAACTCTCTCACAAAATACATAACAGCCAAGGAATCATAACACCCCCCACGTGTGCTGTGTATGTAGGTGGTATGTACATTTTACTACAATTGCAAAATGTTTATTACAAATTCATCATTAATGGCTATCGTACAATACAGTTAATATAACAGATACACTCCAGCTAACATTACTAACTTGAGCAAAGCAATTCACATAGTCACTGTGCTTGACTCAGTGTAACAGCTATGAATAATTTCCTCCGTTCTAACTAGTTAGTACCCTAAGAAATATTTTTTAAAACATCCATGTTATGCTACAATTAAAAAAAAATAAAAATACACAGTCCTTCCCACTTTGATAAGCATTCCGTCTCTCTGTCAGTCATTTGGCAGTAGATACTGCTCACTTGTCCTTTAGATCTCAGGTCTTTGGTTTCAGGAAGAGATTGAGCCTAAATAGTAACCTAAGAATTAACCGTTCTCGTATGAGGAATTACACTCTTGAAGAACAAACACATCATCATGTGGAAGGACACAAGATAGTACATGATAGTGTGGGAAGACATGAAAAGGGCATGAAAAGGTTAAAGAGGAGTATTAAGTTTGAAAGTTGTGATGGTTTTACAGAGATGAAGAGAAGAATCAGTGGGCAGGACTGGCCAGCCACTGCATTCATCTGCCTTTAGCATTGTGTAAAGCAAGTAAAGTCACAGCAAAATGTGAAGAAGATAGGATACTTTTGATGAAAGATGACAAACTGATTCTGTGGGTCACAAAATTAGCAATGTGGTTTGCTTGCTATATGGAGTTGCCCAGGACAGTGGACTTACATGCTGGATGAGAGCTGGTAAGTTATGGACCATCTGTAACATATATTAGTATAATGAATTATTACCTTTTCTGTGGGGTCCCTTTAAGAAACAAGAGATGTTAAAAACAGAGATAAAAATGGAAGTATTCCTAATTCCAAGATTAGTACCTGAAAAAACAAAACTTAGCAGAAGATAAGTATTCAAAAGTTACAGCTAGTTTGAAGTTATGATACAGGAAATTAGTATAAACCTTTTGATATATCACATTTCCAAAGAATATTAAAATGTTGTTTGCACGAATGTCAAAAGCTATTTCTTGAACTAATAGCCTGAAAGTGCTAAAGCAAAATTTATGAAATTATCTAAAGACTCTAGCATTTTTTCCAATGGAATTGATAATTAGAATTAAGTGCCTTAGTTATCCTGTTCATTGCATGTAGAGGATTAGGAACCTGTAGAATGGAATTTACAGAAATCAGCATGCTGTGAGTAGTACACTTATGTCATTGGGCCTCAAATGAGAGAAAGCAGAGGAGCATCCGGTATTTAAATCCTACTAGTATATGTGTGATGCAGTACAAAGAAGCTTAGCATTGTTAATATTTAGATTCCACTCATGACCAAAAGTCAGAAGTTATGCTTTGAGGGACTGAAAACTCAATATGATGGGATTAGGTGCCAACTGAGTATCTGTCTGCCAAACACTGGGTTGGAGTCTAGCTCTAGAAGCACCAGTGCGTTTTAGCTCAGGGTAGAAATGACAGTTGATACAAAGGAGGAAAGATTCTAAGTAAATAATTTTGAAGTGAAGAGGAAAGAGAATGTAAACGTACCAATCTAAATATTGAGGCTTTT
Organism: Nesoenas mayeri; assembly: GCF_963082525.1. NCBI lineage: Eukaryota > Metazoa > Chordata > Aves > Columbiformes > Columbidae > Nesoenas > Nesoenas mayeri. The sequence continues at coordinate 41,300,895 of NC_137542.1, forward strand.
ACTTAAATTTCCAACTTAAAAACATTCCAAAATTTCCATTTTTTTTTCATTTATTGAAAATTCAGTAATTAATGCTGGTTTGTTTCTTTTCCAGAAATGAAAAATCCTGAAGACAGTATCTTGTCCTATTCAGTCTACCCTGCATTTTGCAAACCGCAGATTATATACTGACCTCTGTTTCTCTTCATCAGTATTTCTAAAGGTTAATGTCTCCAAATGGAGAAACTGATTGGCCTACAGTAAACTATTTGGCACTGTTGGCTGACTGCTGACTCATGAGCATCAGTGCTCTTTTGCATCACACAGCAGCATCAAGTAATAAACTATTTACAGTATGCTCTTTTCTATCTCCTTGTGCTGTTTTAGCTGGGATAGAGTTAATTTTTTTTCATGGTAGCTACTATGGGGCTATGTTTTGGATTTGTGCTAAAAACAGTGTTGATAGCACAGAGATGTTTTAGTTGTTGCTGAGCAGGGCTTACACAGAGTCAAGGCCTTTTCTGCTCCTCACACCACCCCACCAGTGAGCAGGCTGGGGATGCACAAGAATTTGAGAGAGGGTACAGGTGGGACATCTGAGCCCAACTGACCAAAGGAATATTCCACACCATATGACATCATGCTCAGCATATGAAGCTGAGGGAAGAAGAAGGAAGGGGTGGATGTTTGGAGCAATGGTGTTTGTCTTCCCAAGTAACCGCTATGTGTGATGGAACCTGGCTTTCTGGGAGACAGCTGATGGGAAGTGGTGAACGAATCCCTTGTTTTGCTTTGATTGTGTGGGTGGCTTTTGCTTTATTTATTAAACTGTCTTTATCTTGACCCATGAGTTATCTCACTTTCACCTTTCTTATTCTCTCCCCGGTTCCATGACGGGGAAACAAGTGAGTGGCTCCATGGTGCTTAGTTACAGGCTGGAATTAAGTCATGACACCCCTAAAGACTGTTTCCTTGAAAAGGTGAAAAAAGTTATCTTTCTCTTTCCAGCATTTTTCATCTTATACGTGTGTTGTTGCTTAAGTACTGTTCTGTACCTAAGTTGCCACTTCAACAAGAATCATTAGTAATGGATGAGCTTTTTTAACTTTTTCTGATAATGTTCAGACTTCAAGCTTGTTCTGTTTTCACAACATACTCCAGCAACAGGTCTTATAAGCAAGACAGTATCAAAGTCAATTAAAGAACAATTTGAGAAACTTCTTTGAGTTCAGCTAGATGAAGGTGGCCCAGAATTTGTCATTAATGTATGATGTCCTATAGAAAATATTACTTTGGATACACTACATGTTTATTATATGAATGACTTTTCAAAGTTGATTTGAGTTAGGCTAGGCATGTAGGTAGAGCTATATGGAGAAGAAAAGCTGATTAACTGCTACATTCATTATCTAGCAGGGACTATTTTCTGCTTATGGACATGACAAGATAGTTGTAAGTATCTTCACCAAATAAGGAGGTTCTAGCCTACGTTTCTGTAGAATGAAATCATTTCAGGGGATTTAGTTTTCAGTCAGAACTGACTCAGTTCTTTCACAGAATTTATTTTCATTCTTGTTGGTCCAAACACAACGTCACATGAAGATTGTCCATGTAGATTTCAGAAACACTCTTCAAATATATTTATTGGTTCAGTTTTCCCTTCTAAAGATAAAACAGCAGGCAGCAAAAGCTATCAAATGTATATATATACACATATATTTATATAGCTAAACCAGAAAATTTTCTCTCTCAGTGCTTTGCTTTGATTTTTAATTAATTCTCGATTCTAAGCTTTGTTCTGAAGCTATTCCTGCATAGAACTATCTCAAGCAGAAACATGGAAACTCCATCTAGCTTTTCTTCCTCATTTTTTTAAAACTGAAAATATGAAAAACTGTTCAGCAAAAAGAGCTAAGGAAAAACTAGTTGCCCTTTCTTACTAGTAGGAGTCTTTGTTTAGCACAGCTTTGATAAGTACTCATACTTTTTATAAATCTAACTTTACAAAGAAAAATAATAATTATAGCAAGATGGTTTATATTTAACCTTTGCCTAGTGCATAGAACAGAACCAGATGAGAAAAATAAAACTATGTGTATATTAAACATGTTGTATTTGCTGTACTGTTGTCTTTTTCTCATTACCAAAGTTAAATATTGTTCAATTTACATAATCTTGTAGGTCATTACTAAATACATGAATTACACTTGTTTTCATATTGAGTCCTTGTATCAACACAATCATTGCTGTGAGTTTGTCTGATACAAAAAAAATGTACTCTTTTATTCTATACTGCTAGCAAGACGGTATTTTCTTGCTGTTTGCATGAATTGTCTGTGCTATATAGTTACATAAGTTTTGTTCAAATATGCTAAATATGCTGCATTGCCTTTACCCACTGAGACTGTGTGTCAGTAGAGACGTATCAACTTAGTTTGGTCTTCTCTGCTTGACAAACCTCTGCTAGGTTTTCTTCCTCACATACTTGCTTCCTGCCAGTAGGAAATAAAATTGTTTTAAAATACCAGCAACAGACAAGTTTTTCAGTGTTCTCCTTACTCTGTTAGCAGTTCTGACAGATTTGAACTTAAGATACGCGTTTAAATAATTTCATCATATGCAGTCCTCATCTATTTCAGACAAGCATGCTATACCAACACTTTCATACAGAAGCCCAAACGCTTGCTATTCCTTCCAAAAAGCTCTTGCAAAATGCTTTTAATAGGCAGAAACAGTCCTTTAGTTGACAGTCTAAATGTACTTATGAGCATTTTGTAACTATTTGGTCTTCTGTCTGCAAAAATTATGCTCTTCCGGAAACCTCTTGTAATAGGGATCCTTCATTTCCTTGATCATTTTAGTAGGCCTCTCCTGCACCTTTTCCAGTTTCTGTCTTAAAGCTACTGTCTAGACTGTTACGAATATATTAAGTTAATCTTAATTCTATGCATTTCAGGCTTGATGCTAACATTGATGTAAGTGTACTATTTTGAAAATAAAAGATGCATAATATATTAGCATCTAAGTGCAACTAAGAAGGAAATGTCAGAATCAAATATGAAAAGAAAATTCAATGAGAGTTTATTAGAGACAATTGTTATTTTATCGTGAGTCTGGGATTCTTACAGGAAGAACTGTGTTAAGCAAGAGTTCCCTGCAGGGAACTCCTGCACTCACCCATAAAAACAGAATTCGGTAGGAAGTGAACTGGACAAAAAGAAGGGATAAAGGGTGTATTAAAAGGAGTTGCTTCCAATCTTAGTCACTCTCTTTCAATTTTCACATCAATAATTTTTTCCACTTTTCAACTATCTCCTTATTTTCATGCAAACATTTGTTACCCTTACCTTCCTGGAAAGCTGTAACAGGGAATGTATGACTATACAAACAAACAAAAAGCTTTCAAATTGTGCCTCAGAGCCAGTCAGAGTCGTGAGATCATAGTGATCAGTTTAGAGATGCATGTTTTCCTTCTAGCTAGGGAAATAATAACATCTCCATTATGCAAATCAATGACCTAGAATCACTCAGAACACACAACAATGGATGGCTGAGAGGAATCCCACCATTATGGATCAGCAACTGCACAGGCTACCTGAAGTGTGATTGGGTGAGCTAATTCTAAGTTAATTCCTAAAAAACTCCATTAATATTCAATATAAACATGAAATTTAATATTATTGAATCCACTCTTTACAATGAATCTGTCTTGGATTTTCAGCCTTCTATGTAAAGTTTGAAAAGAATAATTCCCTTGTAAGAGAGCTCTTTCCAACTTAATATGAATACTAGTATCTGTTTTGAGTTTTCAGAGAGTGCATGAATGGTCTATCAACTTGAACAGCAAAATGAAGACCTGGAGTAAAATTTTACCTATTTCATCATGTGCAGAAGTAGAAGATCAACACACTATCACCTCAGCACTGTTTGGCTGTGACTGCAAATATGTATTTAAACTTGGCTGTAATTTGTTTGGCATTCCCAACAGTGGCCAGCAACACCACTTCTAAACTGATTTGGGCACTGGGCTGTTTAAAAAATATATGTGAGCCTTACTGCTCAAGTACTTGTTAAGTTATCAAAAATAAGCACTTGTACTGATACTGAGAAGGAATCAAATAATTCACCATTTTAAAGTAAAGACAAGTGATGGTGGAATGATTTTCAGAAACTTTGAACTGTGAATGTCACTTCAGAAGAAAATATGGTGGACTAGTATTCCAAAAATGAATATGCCATACAGTATTTAAAATGCAGGTGTGTTCCAAGAAGGTCATATAAGCAGAAATCACAAGCGAAAAAGAAAACCCATACAAACCCCAACCCAGCCAAACAAACAAGCACATCCAACAAAAACCCAACTCAAACGATAAACCTCACAAAGTGGAGACCAAACCAAACAAAAAACAACCAACAAAACAAACAAACCAACCAACACCAAACTAACCACCAAACTAAACACAGAAAACCAAGACCCCCCCCACTCCAAACCAATCGAAAATTAATGTGTTAGGGCCTTTACGTGAAACTCAGGGGATACTCTGGTCCACACAAGAAATCATGCAACGTGACTCCACTCACAGCTGTGTTAGTTTTCCTTCATTATATTACAAACAAAATATAAAACCTGTATTGAATAAAATTATGGCTATTTTGGTGGGGGTATTTGGGTTTTGTTTGTTTGGTTGGTTGGGTTTTGTTGTTTTTTAAGTCAGCCAGATCCACTGTTTTTTGACTTGACTTTCTTTAAGTTGAAAAGAGAAAATTAAACACAAAAAATGTTAAAAGTCTGGCAGACCCTGTGCTTCGCAGACTGGCTCACATAACTGTTATAGAATAAGTTGGCTGGGTTCCCTTGTCTGATGAAGCACTCTCTAGTACAGAGACAATAAAAAATGAAATTAGCCTACATTGTGATTTCAAAAGGAGGACTTTCATCATGTAAGGAGAATGTATGTTTTCACTGTCTATCTCAGGGACGTCAAACTCATTTTCACTGGGGGCCATCAGCCTGGCAGTTGCCTTCAAAGGCCCGAGGGTAAACTTAGGACTGTATAAATGTAACTACTGTATAAATGTAATTACCTCTTCATTTATCTCCTCTCTATAGCGAAGTAAGAGGAAAAGTAGATGTATGCGGGAAGGCTGCAGGTGCAGGGCAGGGGATCCTGTGCACACACAAGCTCCACCACAACCATGAAGCAGATCTGTTTGCACTCTTATTTCACCAGAAGCCTAAGTGTCAGTGTTCTGCGCTTCCTCAGTGAGTTCCTATCTTTCCAAGCATACCTTCATCGTACTGGAGAACATCTTACTTACTCAGACTTTCTGGTTTATGTGCTTAATAAAAGTTCCCAGAATTTAAAGCAGATGTTCTAGTTTTGTTTGCTTGGTTTTTACTTTTTCTTCCTGTTTTTCAAAACCTCTTTAGCCAGACTGCTCTTCAGAGAAATTTTTTCTTTCTACACAAGTTATTTCTGAATACATTCTCAATGGGAAGGAGTGAAAGGTAGCAAGGCAGTGTAACTGCACACTGTTTATCCTTTGCCTCTACAATGGAAGGAAGGTCATTTCCTTGCTCTTAGGTCAGACTTAACCACTAGTTCACTCTCATTCTTCTAGTTATGACCCAGGGGGAGTTGTTTCAAGTTTTATTTTAATGTGAAACAGGATAGAGTCAAATGCCTCTGTAAATGTAAGACTGGAGTTAAAACTTCAAAGACAGAATATAAACACCTGGCAAAATGAAAGTAAGCCCCACAAATCTGCCAAATTTAAGAAATATATTGTCAAGCAGTTGGTAATTAAGACATTTAAATACAGGACCCATTTACCTCACTAGGAACTGTAATTCTACCTCAGTCAGCCAGGGCAATGTGTCCCACAAGATTTGTTTGGAATCTCTTTTTCCCTACTCTTTTGCATGGTCTTCAGGGAGGCAGAACAGATACCCACCTATCAGTAAAATGTAAAACATAGAGCTGCGTTCTTAAAATCTCACTCTTACCATATAAATGTTCCTGCAATGGAACTCAATGTCTCAGGAAGTAATTGTCTCTGAGACTGGGAAAATAAAAAAAAAAAAAAAAAAAGTCAAGTGTCTGTAATTATTGAGGTTTTGAAAAAAAAGTCACAAAAGAGCTAGTATTAGTATTCTCAAAACATCATGTTGCTATGTCTCTATGAAATTTGATAGTCTACACAGAGTGAGAAGAAATACTTAAAATAAAAATTAAAAGCAAAATGCAGTTCAACTCTATGTAATCAACAAGATAATTTTGACCCGAGCAATCACCAGACTTTTTATGGCATACTTCAACTTACAAAGGTCAAGGGCTCATTCCACTTATAACATCCATGAAGTGAAGGTAGTGTTTTAGGTGTGTCATGGTTTAACCTGAGCTAGCAATGTAACCATGATAGCTGCTCACTCACCTCCCTCCTCATCCCCCAAATAGGGCAGAGAAACAAAAGGGAAGGGAGAAACTTGCACTGAGATAAACACAGTCTAATAAAATAAAAACTACTAATACACTACTAGTAAATATATATATAAAATAGAAATTGAATATAAAATAAAAGATATTCAAGGTAATTGCTCACAAACTCCATCCACAGCAGTCAGTCCCAGGAAGCAGCACGTAGTCCCAAACAGCTGATCCCAAAGAGAGGAAAAAGGGGAAAAGGCAGAAAGGCTCAGAGACTTCTGCAAAACAGCAAAAGATCAAACCAAATGTCCTGAACAGAACTTCTCCAGCTCCAACAAAAAGAGCAAAGAAGGCCAAGAAGCAAGAGAGTGACCAGAAGATCCTGATTCTCCTTAAATATGAAGCATGATGCTAATGGGATGGAATACTCTTATTGACCAGCCTGAATGTCAGTCAAACTCTGCCCCATCCATGCCACGCTTCCTCGTGCCTCACACCTGTGGGCAGAGCGCTCAGAGTGTCCTTGGCTCTCAGATCAGAGCAATTGAAAGCATTAGTTCTGTGCTGCGGTGTTATCTTCTTGTTCTCAAACTAAGTCCAAATAACAACCATAATAGCTATGAAGAGGAAAGGTTTCTAACTGCATGAAGAAAATTGGCTCAACAAGCCCAAGTGCTGGGTCCTGCACCTGGATAAAACCAACCTCATAAAACACCACAGCCTTGGGGAAGAGTGGCTGGAAAGTTGCCTGGAGGAAAAGGATCTGGGGGTATTGGTCAACAGCCAGCTGAACATGAGCCAGCAGCGTGTCCAGGTGGTCAAAAAGGCCAACAGCATCCTGGCTTGTGTCAGGAATAGTGTGGCCAGCTGGACTAGCAAAGTGATTGTGCCACTGTACTCAGCACTTGTGAGGTCCCACCTTGAATACTGTGTTCAGTTTTGGGCCCCTCACTACAAGAAAGGTGTTGAGGTGCTGGAGAGAGTTCAGAGAAGGGCAGTGAATCTGGTGAGGGGTCTGGAGCACAATTCTGATGAGGAGCGGCTGAGGGAACTGGAGCTGTTTAGCCTGGAGAAAAGGAGGCTGAGGGGAGACCTCACTGTCTACAACTATCTGAAAGATGTTGTAGTGATGTGGGTATTGGTCTCTTCTCCTAGGTAAGAAGCAATAGAATGAGAGGAAACAACCACAAGTTGCACCATGGGAGGTTTAGATTGGATAGCAGAAAAAATTTCCTGACAGAAGGGGTTGTCAAGCATTGCAACAGACTGCTGATGAAAGTGGTTGAGTCACCATACTTGGAGGTGTTTAAAAGAAGTGTAGACGAGTTTCTTAGGGTGATGTTTTAGTGGTGGACTTGACAGTATTAGATTAATGGTTGGACTTGATGACCTTAAGGATCTTTTCCAAACATAATGATTCTATGATTCTACTTAATTATCTTTGAAAAATTTAAATTTTAAAATCTTATAATGCATGAATTATGTTACTAAAACTTACCATATTGGCATAAGAGTATGAGGTTGCTTTTCATACATTGATTTTTTTTTTTAATATCTCTTCCTGCTTTAATTTTATTTTGCTTGATTTACTTAAAATCTCATTTTCTGTTCTGTTTTCACTGTCTTTCCTAAGCTCTAGAGTTTCAACAGTTTCACTGTAAAGAGAAAGACAATAAAGGAATAATTATGTTTATTATTTAGAATAAGAAGCATGACTTAATTACCTACACCATTCCCTTAAATCTGTATATTTTCAGTATTTTGAATGTAAATTAATTAGTAATATTTTTTTCATCTGCATTATGTTCAGCAAAAATAAATAGTGGCCTTAACTGTTTGCAAATGAAATCCACCCGCTTTAGTCTTGGTTACTGCATGGTTTTGTACCAGTAGCAAGCCCATAAGTGTATTCTTCTGACTACATATACAAAATTGCTGGATTAATTTAAAAAAAACCAGAATATGCAAAGACTTTTTCTTTGGAGTAGGTTTCCAGAGGATGAATGCATGTGCAAGCTGCCTTAGGCTGAGAAAAAATGTGATGTATACATTTTCCATGTTAAAAAATACAGAAGGGAAGGTTACCTCCATGGAAACTCAATTACAATTATTCCCAGTCTTCTTCTGTACAGTTTAAGGACTGATTCTCACCAATTAGCAGATATCTTGTTTTCTTGTGCAGATATTGTCAAAGTGTTTGAGCTTTTGTTGTTGTGTGCTGGAGTGCCGGAGACCTGATAGTCCACATAGCCAGAAGCAATTACTCAAATACGAGAATAAAGAAAACAGAGTTGTAATTACCATTCATTGGTTTAGAAATGTCATGCCAGCCGCGTTTCAGACATTGTATGATATCAATACTAATCAGCATATATTAGCAGCCAGACATGTTCACAACTGTTCTAACAGCTGAGTGCCTCCAAGCTAAATTGATTTCATCCCTTAGATACCCATTAACACCTTTCCTTCCCATTTAGATAATAGAACAGAGTTGTTCAGGAGTGTTTATGAAATGACATTCATTTGATTGATAAGTGACCTTGACTGAATGAGAATATATGCTTGCTGGAATTTAAAGGATCAGCTTCCTTTCTAATAACCTTGTCAGAGTTAGAGGCCTCCAAATCCTTACAGAATTCATAGGTGCACAATCAGTAAATATTGATATATATATATATATATATTTTTTTTTTTCCCATAAGAAGTGGGTTTGGGATGATTAACTTTCAAATAAAATCTTACATATGCATACTAATATTCTAATTATATAAAGTGCTGAAGAAATCTTAGAATTATGGTCTGGTTTAAAAAATAAATCAGTGTTTTGTTTTGGTTTTTTTTTTTTTTTGGTAGCTTAACCTGTTTTGAAAACCTTTGGTTTTCTCTGGTGAACTATTCTTACTAAGTCAAACAAAATATTGAACTTCATATATTGATAATTTTATAGAGCATTGTCCTGGTTTTGTTAAAAACAAGTTTCTCTTTCAGTGAATTTTGCCTGTCAGCTAAAGCCTTCATATTAACTGCATTTTCCTGGAGAACCAGACACATGTTTTGGTAAACCTAGCAATGGAATGCAAACTTATTGATAAGCATGGATGGACATCTCGTGAGAGGGGCGACGAGAAACAAGTGACCAAGAAACTGACCAACTGTGTATAACATTCCATTCACGTGAATACTTCATATGAAAGTGGGAGATCACAAGGATCTCGTCCCTTTTTCCTCTTTTCTTCTGCTTATGGCCGACATTAGGAGAGGACCTTGCTAGTCGTCCCTGCGAACTGAGGCCTAGTGACAGACTGAATCCAGCTCTGGTTGGCTGCAGAGTCTAATCCAGGACTTTTGGTGCCGGCTCTGCAGTTGCTGAGACTTTCAAGATTGGTTTTGTATATTTTGTATTATTTTCTCTATTCTTATTAGTAGCATTAGTAAAACATCTTTAATTTTTTTCCAACTCTCTTCTCTCTGTCCTTCTTTCCCTCCCAGTCACCTGTCCTGAGTGGAAGGGGGGAGAGGGAGGGGTAAAAGGGGGAAGTGAGGGAGGAGAGGGGGTCAACAATACATCTGCCAGGGTTTTATTGTCACCCCGCTATCTAAACCCTCGACAAGCATATAACCTAGCTATGATTAATTAAGAATATTGGAAACCTCTGATATGATGCCAGAAAAAAAACCCCTCGGTTTAATATAGGAAGGTTTTCTAGAACTTCATTATGAGAGTTTTTCAATAATAGATTAAACAGACTAAATAATTAAAATGTCATTTGACTGAAATCAGACCATTCTCTTTGTATTTCAGCATTATATCCTGTAACAAGCAAGACTGTCTTTTCAGCTCCAAATATAGAGGCAATCATTCCTTTTTTGTATATTACTTCGAGGAAAACGTCAGACAGAATTTAAAAGCAAATGACAAATATTTACTTGAATATTTATCTTAGAGTTTAAATAAAAAGCTTGGGTTTGCATTTTCAGGGATGACTGAATACACTTACAATAAGGTTATTTGGGGGAAGTTACTGTTACTGTTCCGTTTCTGTGACTGGGCCAGCAGGCACTCAGGTGTCCTTGAGATGAGTCTGGATACAAGCAGCCTGTGGGCCAGCTCTGCTTCACCAGTCACTACTTGGACTGTGTCAATTAGTTGCTCTGTTGCAATTAACCATTTTACAGCCCTTCCTGATAAAGCTGTTGAACCTTTTTGTTTGTTTGTTTGGGTTGGGGTTTTTTTGGGTTGGTTTTTTTTGTTTGTTTGTTTTGGTTTGGTTTTTTAATATCTATATATTAAAAAAAAAATGCTAACTGAAATTGAAATTTTCCAGTTGCAAGAGCTCCCAAATGCAAGTATATCATATATAGCTGGAAAGCCTCAGCAGACAAGACAATGGGAAGCCCACACTGGCATATTCTGCAAAACTGGCAGATGTTGATCCTCACTGGAGGCTACAGAGATCAAATTCATTAATTGCCTGATTTTGAACAGGCACTTGAATGGATGACTTCCCCTTCACAAGACAGCACACCCAACAGAGAAACAGTTTTTTCTCCTTTAAAATTTTTAAATTTAAGAGGCTGATTTAGAAATGTTTTTGCCCTAAATGTGCCAGTAACTGTTACAAGCTATTTCCATTGTACGGAACAGCTGCTTACACTCAATCTTGTCTAAGTGAGAAACAAATGGAAGCAAGGGCATTCCAGACTCAGTTTACAGTTATTTGCATAGGTTAATTTCAGGGTTTTTTCTGAGCACATTTTGTCTGTTCCACTACTATAACTCTTTCTATGTTATTCCTTTTTCTCTCTGCTGCTAGAAGTAAAAAGATCAGTCAAGTGTGATCCTCATGATGTGGGGATCAGACAACTGTGCCCTTTCTCAGGATATTCTTTACACTCATCAAGGATCTCATATAGCTCACAGCTCAGCAACCACAGTATGTAGCATACTTTTCATCTCTTCATGGCAAACAATGCTCTGTAACCTACATTTCAATAGCAAGCTAAATCAGTAAAAGTGAACAGCTGCCTTTGGGGCCATGGTAGCAGGACATCCTGAGCCTGGGGTCTGCTGGAATGCTCAGCACTATCTGCATCACAGTGCCATAGGGTTTCCTGCATCAGGGTTTTCACACACCAGGTGCGGGGAGAGATTCCATAGCAACACACTGCAAAAACAGGAGATGCCAACACTATTGTTATGGGCTGTGAGTAAGATGCCAGATACACCTTATAGTCATGGAATAAAACTTTTGAATAAAATACACAGAATTGTTAGAAGGGCACCAGCATTCTTTTTCGTAATCAGAACAACTGGCAATACTCCAGGCTTTTGTCTAGGTGCTTGGGTCAAAAGTGTAGAAATTATTTGAATAAAATGCAAAATAAACATAACAGTGGATATTACACTGACTGTAATAATATTTTTACATATTATACATTGTTTTTTCTCATATTAATTTTGAACTGGCATAGTATAAAATAGACGTGAGGTGTTGTCATTGTGTTTAAATCTGGTCTTTTGTCGGGTTTGCAGAAATTTCATTAAACTCTTAACAACTGATTCTTACATTTATGCTTTCACCTTTATTAGTACAGGAATGGACTTCTTTAGAGCACTAGCAGGAAAGAGAGGTGGAAAACTAAACTATAATGTGATAAATAGGAACAGGATACATGTAGAATCATTTGTTCACATGCATTATTGGTAGATAAAATTATCTCTGTTCATTAAGCCTTCAGGCTGATTTTCAGTTGCCAGAAGAATATGCCAATTTAATTTAGGGTGTTGGGAAGTTAAAAAAGGTGAAGGTTAGATGTCTGATTTTTTTTTTATCAGATGTTTAAAGTTACTGAATGATAATTGGGTAACCATTGGATCACCATGATAGCCAATGCAGGATGTAAACATTCAGAATGCCCTGCTTACTCCCACCGTGAACAATGCAGATTGGTTGCCCAGTTAAAAGAATTGACATCTGTATCAAATCCAACAACAGTGGGCATCATTTTTATATTTTTGCCAGCACTGATGTTGTAGCATGTCACAGCATATCTATGAGCAAAGCTTTCAAATTGAAGGTATTGTGAGAGAAGGCTGCTGTTGTCTTGAAAAATTAATCATTGTATTATCCTTAATGAGGTTTGATATGAGGAAAAGCCAATAGATCCTATAAACTCAATTTCAGCATCAGAGCCACTGCTATGATTGAAATTCCATAGGCTGCACATATTTCGCTATAAGGTCTCCTTCCTGAAAATAAAGGTCTACAGTCAGCAGTGATATGATTCTACTTTTGACTTAGCTGCTCCTCATTTCTTAACTCTAACCCAGCCAAAACCAGTACACTGACTCAGCCCTACTTCTGCCCCACAGAATCCCTCTCCATCGACATCCTTATTTTTGCCAGCACAACTGCCTGTGCAAACATTCTGTGGGTAAAACCAGGGAACTAATCTGACCAAAACCTTGGGAAAATAGAGATTTTGGGATTCAGATTAGTGCCTGTACATGCTGTCCTACTTCCCCAGCTAGCTGTGTTTACACAATTGGTGGATTCACACAGGGTGGAGACAAAGGAATAAGCACCATGAAAACACACAGCTTACAGTAGGACACACGCTATAAATCTACCACTGATTAATAAATGAAGATTTGAACTTGCACTTAATTTTCTGTAGTCCTGACAACTTCTCAGAATATTTTGGGGTAGAGGGAAATGAAGAAATTGCCCTGAGTTCATTTGCACTTGAAATTATTCTTATTTCAGCTTCACCTGCACCGAATTTTCAAATGAAAAGTAATAAAAGGAAGACTCATCACAGTTTTTTGGGGGTTTGCTCTGTTATTTTTTTTTTCCTGAATAATTTGGGTTTGCATTTTCTATGTAAATATAAATGTCACAGCAGACGTCTCTTCAGTCAGACTGAAGGTCCACTAGATCAATATCCTACCTGAAATAGTTGCAAAAACCAGATAGCTAGTGAAGAGCATAAATACATAGTAACAGATTTAAAAGTTAACACTCATTGAAGAACAGTCTTAACTTTCTTTTGCCAGCCTTATTAGACTCCATTGGATTTTCCAAAGTGTTTCATCCTCAGCATCAGAGAGAAAAAGAAAAGAGATATATGCCAAGAACCCAGTTATTCTAGACCTGTACTGCAATACATTGCTGCACCGCAGTAGTAAGAACCTTCCTTCATACTGCATGCTGATTCGCCTGTGACAGGGATTTAAAAAAAAAAAAAAAAGAAGTAGGAGGAGTGAATTGGTACCTGGCAGAAACTTTACATGGCTTTGGGGGAGGCTCATTTGCCTGTCCTTGTTGAGACTGAAGAGCAGGACCTGACAAAGGCCAAAGACAAGAGGGTACAGTTGCTAATTTGACTAAACACCACAACCAAAACTAAGGCACACAGCTCAGAAAGCAATTGAAAAGTGTGCTCTTAACTTGTCCAGGAAGAAGAACAAGCAACACAGAGAGTATGGTTAATCCTTACCTAGTAAAGAAAGAACTTAGGGAGTTTTTGCAAGGCAGGACACAGATATGCTAATGTGGCAGTTTGGCAAGGAGGATGACATGACTTATGTAAGATAAATTTACTACACATTGTAACCTCACAGTTTTTATAAGCTGTCTTAGAAAGGTATAAGTTCTAGACTTTAGAAAAACTCTTTTGCAATAATGAAAGGTGGAAGAAAAGGAGTAATTTTAAAGTACTGTAGCTGCCCTGAAGGGCAGAAGTGACTAAGAAGTCATACTATAACTAAAATACCCTGTTCTCCCTGTTTCTAGTAAAATAACAATAGTGACAGTTCTTTATATTATCTTATTGTCAGCTCTGGAAAGGCTATGTCTGTGTTCCTGTGTCAAACATACTGAAGGATCATGCTCTGGAGGAAGCTGGGTCATCTCACTAGTCGAAAAATGATATTTGGAAATTAACATGGTCCAAACAAACAGTTATTTAGAAATATTGCCCATCTCAAAGCCTTTCCAGGTCTATAGAGGATCACAATACTGAGCAGATAGAAAGGACGTGCTGGAAGTGAAAGACACTATGCAGAGCAGTGATGATAGTAAAGAATACAGGGACCATTGCATTAATGACTGATTTTCTTTTTAGACATTTTCTGTGATCTGCAAGGACTCACTGGCTACACAAAGTGACAGACAATCAACAAAACTCTCCAGTAAGATGAATTTCTAATTTTTTTCTTAAAGTTCTCATGGATTGCCAGTGTAACCTTTTTGGGGTTGGGGATATATTGCGCATGGGAAGACCACGTTAAAGAATTTTGTATCAAATGTTCACAGAATCACAGAATGTTAGGGATTGGAAGGGACCTCAGAAGATCATCTAGTTCAATCTCACCGCTGGAGCAGGAACACCTAGATGAGGTTACACAGCAATGTGTCCAGGCGCGTTTTGAATGTCTCCAGAGAAGAAGTTCAACTTCTAATTAATGGAGAAGAAAATGTTCCCTGAAAAATCTTTAAATTTCTAGGCATTATCACTGCAACAGTAATTAACAGAAGCCCCCAAAATGTATTCAGGCCCTTCCCTCCATTTCTTTCTTCAAATGAAAACTGCACAGCAAATGTAAGCAAAGTAATCTACAGTCAAGTAAGTCTCAGGTAGCCACAGTCCTTCGCCTTTAGGTCTCTCTCTTCTGGGACAAAATGAAGAGGTAGCCAGAAAATACTATTAATCCCTTCCAGCTCAAATTTCTCAGCTCTTTTTAGGAATTGCCTGATCCCTCTTTCTTGGGTCCAATAACTGAATACGTTTAGAAAATGGGCAAATCCATGTTGCTCATGGTGCCTGTGTCTCCACCTTTGTGGCCTGGTGTTAGACAGGGTCTACTCATAAGCCTCATACAAAAACAATTCAGCGTCTTCATCAGCTCTTCAGCAGTTCAAAAGGAGCTTTCATATTTACAGCTCTTTGAGTACCTGCTCCAACTTTTCTTTAACGCACTAAAGGGAGTGAATGTCTTTGCTTAGAATAGACGGTTAAAGACTCTCCCGATAGATTGGCATATATGTCAAGAACTACAAACCAGATGCTTTTCTGATAAGCATATTTTCCTAGAATAAAAACTGTTGAAAAGTAATTTAATTCTTCCTGTTATACCTAAGCAAATTGGGATAGCTGTATTTTGTCTCTATTTTAGACAAAAGAGGAGCTCAGTCTCTAAATTTACTCATCCTTCCTTTGAAATTGTCAACTAGTGTATCAGTTGTGTTTAATTTTAACATTAAAGAGTTCTGTTGATAGTGGGAAATGCACTTAAGATAAATTAAGCATCCCTGAGATGGAAAACACTCAGAACTCTGAAATGTGATTAAACAGCTGTGGTCATCTATGATTTTACCAGCTTGCAGTTAATTGTCACCAAATCTCTGGTAAGTCACTTCTGTGTGGCAAAGTCAACATACTTCACAGTCAGCTGTTCACAAGTCAGGACCACAATACAGCCCACCTTTGTCAGCCAAACCTTCCATTTGGCTTATAGAGTAACTGAAGCTCAAAAACTTTTGTTTTCTGACTGCTACTGGACATAATCTTTAGCACAAGATCAGTTAGACAGGTGGGGAAATAGCATTTTAAAACATTGCAATAAGGTTTGCTAGAACTCAATTTGCAGAAAATAAAACACCTATCTTTAATAGTTAATGAATTTGTGTTTCAGGGACAATGTTTTCCTCTTCATAGACCTTTACTGAAACAATCCTTGAAGAAGCAAGAGACCTTCATTTTCCTAGCCCACTGGCAATTTGCTTTTAGATGTCTTCAGAGTAATCCATGGAAACTTCCATAAAATTAGTAAGAACAGTTCTCAGTTATCACAGTATCACAGTATCACAGTATCACAGTATGTTTGGGTTTGGAAGGGACCTCAAAAGATCATCTAGTCCAATCCCCCTGCTGGAGCAGGAACGCCTAGGTGAGGTCACACAGGAACATGTCCAGATGGGTCTTGAATGTCTCCAGAGAAGGAGACTCCTCAACCCCCCTGGGCAGCCTGTTCCAGTGTTCTGTCACCCTCACTGAGAAGAAGATTTTTCTCAAATTTAAGTGGAACCTCTTGTGTTCCAGCTTGATCCCATTACCCCTTGTCCTATCATTGTTTGCCACTGAGAAGAGCCTGGCTCCATCCTCGTGGCACTCACCCTTTATATATTTATAAACATTAATAAGGTCACCCCTCAGTCTCCTCTTCTCCAAACTAAAGAGACCCAGCTCCCTCAGCCTTTCCTCATAAGGGAGGTACTCCACTCCCTTAATCATCTTTGTTGCCCTACACTGAACCCTCTCCAGCAGTTCCCTGTCCTTCTGGAACTGAGGGGCCCAGAACTGGACACAGTATTCCAGATGTGGTCTCATCAGGGCAGAGTAGAGGGGAAGGAGGACCTCTCTTGATCTGCTAACCACCCCCCTTCTAATACACCCCAGGATGCCATTGGCCTTCCTGGCCACAAGGGCACAGTGCTGGCTCATGGTCATCCTGTTGTCCACCAGGACCCCCAGGTCCCTTTCCCCTACACTGCTCTCTAATATGTAATTTCCCAACCTATACTGGAACCTGGGGTTGTTCCTGCCCAGATGCAGGACTCTACACTTTTCCTTGTTAAATTTCATTAGGTTATTCCCCGCCCAACTCTCCAGCCTGTCCAGGTCTCGCTGGATGGCAGCACAGCCTTCTGGCGTGTCAGCCACTCCTCCCAGCTTAGTGTCATCAGCTAACTTGCTGATAGTACACTCTATTCCCTCGTCTAAATTGTTAATGAATATATTGAATAATACTGGCCCCAGTACTGACCCCTGAGGCACTCCACTAGATACTGGCCTCCAACTAGACTCCGCACCATTGACTACCACTCTCTGGCTTCTCTCCTTAAGCCAGTTTGTAACCCACCTCACTACTCTATTGTCTAGACCACACCTCCTCAACTTAGCAACTAGGATGCTGTGGGAGACTGTGTCAAAGGCTTTACTGAAGTCAAGGTAGACCACAACCACCGCTCTGCCATCATCCATCCACCTTGTTACATTCTCATAAAAGGCTATGAGGTTGGTCAAGCATGATTTACCCTTGGTAAAGCCATGCTGACTGCCCCTAATAACCCTCTTATCCTTGATATGCCTTGATATGACCAGCTTGATGATCGTGGCAGTTTTCAATACCACTGACCAAAAAGTGGTAGTGAGATATTGAAACTGATCCTGTCTTTCATTTCTGCTCATAACTAGAAGTACAGCTACACCTGTGTACAAATGCTTTTAGAAAGCAAGAGAACATGCATCTGCTTGGAAACATGTAAGATTGGAAAGATGTAAGATTCTGGACAGACTTTTGGCTGTTCTGTCCTTAAACTTGTGGATAGATTACTTATGCCTTCATTTGAATATGTTATGTTAATTGGCCTAAATTGAAGCCATTCCTGGTTTTTAGTAACTTAAATGATAGAGCAGCTGATGACATATCCTTCCAAGTGGGTACAAAGGATGCAGTAACCCTTTTGTAGCCAGCTCGTCTCACTAAGCAAATCTTGGCAAAGAGTTAACCCAAGTAATCTAATAGGTGTGAAAAAAACTGTAGGTTTGCAAAGGACACCTATTTTAAATGGCTTTTGAAAAATCCAACTCTTTTCTTTTGCATTTGTTACATGTTGATGACAGACCCATATAGCCAGTAAGAGAATCATTTGCTAGAGGCTGATGTTGTACTGTAGGTCTATGTCACCGTTTAAAGCAGGGCAACAACAGAGTGACAGACACTCTCTATTGACACCCACAGTTCCCACAGAAGAGAACAGGAGAGAGACTTATGGGTCAGAAAATTAAAACAGCTTTACTAATAATACTAAGAGAAATAATGCAATATATTCAAAGGAAACATTGGGTTTCCTGGATGGTCACAGAATTGTGTGCTGGTGTCACCCCAGAGGCTGTAGGACAGACACCAGGAAGTCCTGGACTGGACTCCACATTAGACAGGAACTGGATCTAGGAATGTATGGATTGGAATCAGAATCAGGATCACAAGGAGGTCAGCAGGCGGGGTCCTCTTCAGATGACAACCATGAACAGAGAGAATGAGACCTGCATGATTCCTCAGCTTTAAACCGTGTATGGTGTGTATGGCATGGAATATCTCATTGATCAATTTGGGTGACCTGTTCTGTCTGTCCCCTCCCTGCAAGTACATCTCTTTTAAAACCCCTGACTTGTGGGACATAAGAGGTCTATCAGTGACCTTGGCTGCTATAGCAATAGGTATAAGCAAGGACCTTTTCACACTGCATTCCTACCGTTAGCTCAGTAAAACTCTAAACGTCAGGTGTTATCAGCTCTGGAGTGGACACTGTCTGAAAAACATGCAGTCAGCTTCAGAAAGGTGCAGTTCCTTTGAATAAACTTAACTGAAAGGAAGCTTCACTAAAAGAGAACTGGTCCTGTTTTAACTAAAACCACGGCAAACTAAGACAAGCTTAACATTTCAGCTGGTTAATGATGGCCAAGACTTGACATAGAGGTTACAATTTCTTAAATCAAAAAATTTTTTTTTAGAAATTACGTTCACCATTTCTTTTCCTAACAGGTAGCTGTTTGACAGTATGGTAAAATTTTTGACAGAACCAGAGTGAAATCCCAATGTATCCAGCCTGCTTTTATACTGCTTTAGTAAAGAAAGGATTTTTTCCCTTAGAATTGAATTGAATAAAAAGATGTTTTAAATTTTCAAGTATCATAGATCTTATTACTTGTTAAACCAGTATAAAAACTGCCTGGAGACTAATTTGCAGGCTCTGAGTGAGCAAGATGCCTGTGTCAGTAACCTTTTAGAAAGATCGACAGCATAAACCATGGGCCCCAAATGCCATTTATGTTTGAGATCTTTAATTTTAAATACATACAATAGCCAGTGCCCACTGGACAGTGCTTCTTAGCTTTACTAGCTTTCAGATAAGAAAGACTAATTCAAGTTGCTCCTTAAGTTGAATTGCAAAGCAATTCATGTAATTACAATTGAATAGTATGCTTTTAATTAATTATTTCGATAAACGTATTATCATGGATCTAAGTGAATAAGAGGTGGACAGAAAACCTGGAGATACATCCTACTCTTTCTTCATTAGGAGTGTTCTTTTTGAAAGCCTACTGGAAATGCTCTAGTCTTTGACAGCATCGGCTGTCTCTTCTGTCTGAGGGAGATCCAGACAAGCATCTCCCTCATAAGCGTACATATCTTCATCATCAAAGTATAACACAAACTTGCAGTAATTTTAGTAGCTTTTGCTGCCCCTTTTGCTGTGCTTAAAGCTTGCATCGCTTTTAGGCTGTGACTGTGTTTGCTGTAGCAATAACTTGATCAATCACCACCCCTGAGAGGTTTGGGCCATGGATCTGGAGGGAGTTCTGGCAGTTGGTAGGCAGAGAGCTGGTCAGCACTGAGAAAGCTGAACTATATGAGGAGAATACTCAGAAATCAATGTTAGGTACCCAGTGCATGCTGGCATCAGCAACTGCAACCTTTATTGACATTAAATTTAAATCGTGATAGACTGTAGCTCACCTGGAATTTGGAAGGCTACAGTTTTGGGCTGAAGTGCCTTAGCATGGAAGCCACGAACACCTAGAAAACTATTTGTGAAGTCTGAAGTATATGTTGTGGGACAGACTTCTGGTTTTATGCAAGGATAATCAAAGATAATATGCAACTATTCAGTTCCAAACTCATATTTCATCACAAATAAACATATCACATTACAAAATAAGGTCTGATACAGAATACTCTGCCCTCATCTCAGATTAAGTTCAAGACTTTATTCTTTAAGATTTTTGAAGTTTTCAAACGTAATCTACCAGTAGGAAAGTCCCATAACATATATTACTCAGACTGGTAGCTGAGTTTGTTTTGTGAGTTGTTTTTTTATTTGTTTGTTGTTGTTGTTGTTTTGTTTGGTTTTGTTTATTTGTTTGTTGGTTGGTTGGTTGGTTGTGCACGAGGTTCTTTTTGTTTGTTTGTGTGGGTTTTTTTGATTGGTTGGTTGGTTGGTTGGTTGGTTTTTTTGATTTTTTTTTTTTAGTCCTATACACTACATGTTGTTCTGCAATGAGCTGCTTGCCCAGAACTTTACTGACATTTAGTGATATATAGCATTTATATGATCTATAAAAGACACTGGTTTGTGCTTTACCAATTAGAAAATAATCCATATGCATCCAAGGTAACTTGCTTCCAGGTGCAAATGACTTGAAACAACTGATGTCAATTTTGTCATATAGTACCTATTCCTTTCTGAACAATCAATATTTTCCAAATAGATTACGACAACAGATTTTAATCTCTTAGATGAATCATTCCAACATGTTTCACTAACAGGTGAGCAGTTATAGATTTAGGTACATACTTTACATAGATTCTTCTCAAAGTAGGACTTACTGCCTATTTCTGTCATTAGATAACTAGTCACAAAACCAACAGAATATTTAGGATCCTACTACCTGGCTAAGGAAGTTGATAGAAATTGAGGCTTTAAACAGGGATTAGAAGCTTAAATATTCTTTTGGATCTGGGATATTCAGAACTTTGGCAATCTGGTTTTAATATGAGATCATTTTTGGAAAAGAGACTCAGGCTCGCACATGGTGAAATTTTGAAAACTCCACTCACAGTAAATGAACACGGATAAATTCATATGCAATAACTTCCACCATTTTTAATTTCCAACAAAGCTTATCAGAAAAGTGAGAAAATAGAGTATGAACGTCTTCAGCATTCAATAATGTACTAAATAGTATTGGTCTTTTCAACAGTCTATCTTGTTTGCTTCAATAACAGAGCCAAAGGAAGTGAGAGGCAGCCAGATGGCCAGAACACAGCATCTTAAAGCAAAAAACACTCAGTGTGAGAAGATTTTATAATAGAACCAACTATTTCTTTTTCATTCAGAAGATCTTTGTTTCTGAAGAATGGAAAACTGCCAGACTGGCCATCTTGTGTCACCATTTGCAATAAATGTGAAATGTAGCAGGTTTCAACCAGTCGATCTTAATCCGTCACTCCGGACTCATCCGCTGAACTTAAAGAGTAATACATTGACCTGTAACATTTTTTTCCTATACTGAACTCTCTTGGCATTCTCTTTCTGACTTCCAACAAGAGTAGTCCTTTCTTGAGCTTCATAACCATACCACAGCAATCTTCCCTCACATCTAGCTGAACATTTTCATATTGTCACTAGATAACCAGCCCCATTCACCTAGCATAAGCCCAGACACCAGTCACAGGGAAATGTTCAAGAACTAAAAGATGGCACTGCTGAATTACTTTTTTTTTTTTTTTTTTTCTAAATTGCCTGCCTGTTATGCTCATTTTAAGAACTGCAAAGTACTTTAAAACATATAGTACCGTGCACTAGTTTCTGCTCCAAGAAACAGACAAGAAAAATGTGTCTTGTCAGGGTAAGGAAAAACTATAGAAGTTCTCTGTGTACCTGATGTATAATAATGCATTGTAAAATAAATATAAGCTATGAAAAGTAATCAGAAAATACAGTGCAATATATTCCTTGTCTTACCATAGAACCGCTGAGGTTGACACGGGCTTCTGGAGGTCACCTGTTCCAACCCTTCCCGCTCAAGCAGGGCTGCCTAGAGCTGGTTGCCCAGGACCATGTCCAGATGGCTTTGGAATACCTCCAAGGACGGACACTCTACCACCTGGCAACCTGTGCCAGTGCTTGGTCACCTTCACAGTTGGTGCTTGTTGCCTCTTGTCTTGTCACTGGGCACTAGAGAAAAGAGCATGGCTCTATCCTCTTTGCACCCTCTCTTCAGGTATTGTTATATAATACATTGTTATATAATATATTGATGAAGTCCTCCTGAGCCTTCTCTTCTCCAGGCTGAACAGTCCCAGCTCTCTCAGCTGTTCCTAAAACCAGAGATGCTCCTGTGCATAATTTTCATGACCTTTTGCAGGACTCTCTCCAGCCTGTCCATGTCTATCTAGTAGTGGGGAGCCAAGTACTGGGCACAGTACACCAGATGTGGCCTCACCAGTGCTGAGAAGAAGGATCATGTCCCTCAATCTGCTGGTAACACTTCTAATGTAGCCCAGGATGCCATTCTTCTTCTTTGCAGCAAGGACACATTGCTGGTGCATGTTCAACTCTTGCTGTCCACCAGGATCCTTCAAGTCCTTCTCTGAAAAGCTTATTTCCACCCAGGCATCTCCCAGCATCTACTGGTGCCTGGGGTTGTTTCTTCTTAGGTGCAGGACTTTGCACTTGTCCTTGTTGAACTGCATGAGGTTCTTGTCAGCCCATTTCTCCAGCTTGTCCAGGTTCCTCTGAATGGTAGCACAACCTTCTGGCATATCAGAGCCTGCTCTCAATTTGGTGACATCAGCAAACTTGTTGAGGGTACACTCTACCCTACCATACAGCTCATTAATAAAGATGTTCAACAAGACTGGACCCAGTATTGACCCATGGGGTACAAAATTAGTGAGGCCTCCAACTAGACTTTGTGCCACTTACCACCACCCTCTGGGCCTGGCCATTCATCCTGTTTTCAGTCCACCTCACTGTCTGCTCATCCAGTCTGTACCTCAACAGCTTCTTTGTGAGGATCTTACAGGAGGCATCGTCAAAGCTTTGCTGAAGACAAAACAGACAATGCCCACTGCTCTCTCATAATCTACCAAGCCATTAATTTCATTATAGAAAGTAATCAGGTTGGTAAAGTATGACTTGCCCTTAGTGAATCCATGCTGACTACTCTTGATGAAATTTCTTGTCCATCCTGTGCCTGAAAATGGTTTCCAGGATTAGCTGCTCTGTCACCTTCCCAGGGATCAAGGCAAAGCTGACCATTCTGTAGTTCCCTGGGTTATACTTCTTGTCCTTCTTGAAGAGAGGAGTGATGTTTGCTTTCCTCGAGTCCTCAGGCACTTCTCCCAGTCACCAGGACTGATGAAAGATCATTGAGAGTGACCTCACAGTGATATCAGCCACTTGTGGTATATCCCATCAGAGTCCATGCACTTACGTAAGTCCAATTTGCTTAAATATTCCCTGACCTGGTTCTCTTCCACCAAGGAAGAGGATCTTCCACAACTTTCTTGTTCCAGACTTTTTCTCTGGTCTCTGGGACCTGTGATTCATGAAGGCCAGTCTTGCTAGTAAAGACTGAGGCAAAGAAGGCATCCAGTATCTCAGCCTTTTCCTTTTCCTATGTCACCAGCTCACCTACCTCCCTCAGCAGTGTGCTCTAGCCTTTCCTTTGTTGCTTGTATACTTACAGAAGCCCTTCTGCTCCCTTTCGTATCCCTAGTCAGATTCAATTCCATTTGGACCTTAGGTTTTCTAAGCTCATCCCTGGATGCTCAGACAATGATTCTGTATTCATCTCACATTACCTCCCTCTGTTTCCACCCTATGCATGCTTCCTTTTTGTGTTTGAGTTTTACCAGTTCCTTGTTCATCCGTGTAGGCCACCTGATTTCCTACTTGTTGGGATAGACTGCTCTTGAGCTCGGAGGTGATCTTTGAATATTAACCTGCTTTCTTGGATGTCTTTTCTCTCCAGGATCTCAAAGTCTGTTCTCTTGAAGTCCAGTGATGTGATCTTGTTTTTTGCCCTCATGCCTCCTCTCAGGATTCTGAGTTCTGCTATCTCATGGTCACTGTAGCCAAAGCTGCCTTTGGCCTTCACAGCCTCCATGAGCTCCTCATCACTGTATGAGGCGCGGCAGAGTGCTTCTCCTAACTGGCTCCTCTGTCACTTGGGTCATGATGTTGTCGTTGATATACTCCAGGAAACTCCTGAATTGTTTATACCCTGATGTGTTGTCCCTCCAGCAGATATCCGGGTGATTGAAATTCCCCATGAGGACAAAGTCCTGCCAGTGTGAGTCTGCTCCTGTTTGTAAAGGGCCTCATACATTTGTTGTTTGCCCTGTAAGTGTCACTGGTGTCCATATGGAAGAAAAAGAGCAAGCAGTAGTCATTTGGTCAGACAAGCTTCCACAGTTCCACCACAACATCCTGGATCCAGGCCCTTAGCAGGCTGCAAAACTCTCAATGACAGGTCAGGTCAGCAGATGGGTGACTTTGTCTCCCACAGCATGGAGTTGCCCATTACAGTCACTCACCACTTCTTCTTGGTGGTCTTGCCTAATTTAGGGCTCAGATCCTTTCCTTGAAGGTACATCAGGCTCCTTTTCCACTTTGAGGATGGTGACTGTGTTTTGTTGCTATAAGCCCTTAGGTAAGGTGGGAATATGCCTGTGGGAGGCAGAAATCACGAGCTTCATCTTCTCCAGAGGCTGCACTTACCTTCGTGTTAATGTTAGTCACTGTCTACATCTCTGCTGCGGGTGGAGTCTGAGGATCTTCAAACTGTTGCATCTCTGAAAAAATCCTATCTATCTCCCTTTTGTCTTCTGTGACACTGTGTAGCCTGCTCACTTCATCCTGTAACTCCTCCACTTGGCAGCTCAGTTCCTCTAAGAGAGCACTGAAGGACAGAGGGCCATTGCTTCTGGCATCAGAGCGCAGCACCAGGTGCTCCCTGCAGCCTGGGGCTTGGAGGGCTGCGTCCACCACCCAGAGTTCTGGCTGTGTGGAAGCCTCTATCATGGCTGGGGTAGCAGCTCCAACATCTGCTGGGGAGACTAACTTGTGGCTTGTCACCACCATACCAGAAACGGTTTATGCAGATACAAATTCAGGTAAGGCCCTTCTTTGCATGCTTTTGTGCAAAGTGCTGCCACTGTTGTCTGTGCTCTGGGCCTGGCCTCTCTTAAACACTGGCTCAAGGGCACTTGGCCCTCTCTAATGGAGAGCAGATGCAACAAAGGCTCCAGGCACCCTGGGTCAAGGGCAGCTATCATGTCTGTTAGAAGCTGCTACAGCTTCCATAGGAGCACAGCCTTGTGGTTCTCCTCACCTCACCCCTACCTTGCAGCAGCAGGCACCCTCAAGTTTCTCCGAGGTTCCTGGATGTTTCCCACTGATCCTGGACCTCATCACTGAAAGGTCTGGAAGCTACCAAAGCAGAATCCAGAGGCTGCTGTGCAAACTGCTGCCTCTGTTTGCTGTGCTCTCAGGACAGTCACATAAAGACTGAGATACCAGCTTTCAGGTATGGGAAAGAAAATACGTCAAGTCAGCAATCAGCATTTTTCTATGTTATTGATACAGTGAAGTTTCCTTCTTCCTTTTTAGCGTTAATAAGTTTGAAAAGGAACTGTATATTTTCTAATGGGATGTTTAATGTTTCTAATATTTTCATGGACATGATATCCCTGTATTTTTCTTTTGACTAGTTATTTGAAAAAAATTATCATTAACACATAGAAATGAGGTATTCTAAAAAATCTAACAATGCAGATAAAAATGTTTGCCTCTGGTTTAAATACTGGAATATGAAAGAAATTAGTAATGAATGTTGCTGAGATGACAGCTGTACAGTTATTTTAGACCCATATTTGTTTACAAACTTTTCATAGACATGCTGGCATTCCTGCAGCTAAGTGGGGAGGCAGGCTAAGGAACTCATGAAACTGAAAACTCACCGTGGAAAAACAGATACATATTCAACCAGATTTATTCCTTAATACTGTTTGCTGTGATGCGTATCATTAGTATTTGACCAAGGAAGGATTTGGATGTAACAGCTCCGAACTAAAAGTAGCAAATTCCTAAATGTACCACAGCTTTTGTTAAACATATCTCAATACATTTACACATTGTTTTCCCTATCCTAGCCTCACCATCAGAGACCTGATACCCTGGTCTGACCTTTTATCAGTATGCTGCCAAAAGTGCCAAAGTGTCTGCCTGTAAGTCTGTTGTTGCCCGCTCTCCACCCAAAACAGACCTTGTTCAGATGAGGGAGGTACAGGAGAGCTCACTGAATGACATAATCATGTAGCTCCATAGAAAATATTGTTATGATCAGCCCTTTATTGATAAGAAAATGAAACCTAGAAAATTCATAAGGCCTTCCATTTAAAGACTGTAAAGTTGTTTAAATGCCACAATAAGTAACTAGTCTTATTTTCGAGGTGATTTGTCCACAGGTCCTGTGCCTGAACTGCCTCCCAGTCTCTTTACTTCTTGTCTAACAGATGTCAGATCCCATGCTATTAAAGCTTCAGTGTTCCGTATTATCAGCTCAAATCAGCACACTTGCAGAAGACAAGCACAAAAACCTTGTGGGAAATGTTCATAGAAAGATGCTGTGCTCTACAAATGAGCAGCTCAGTTCTCTATCAGTTCCAAAACTGAAGAGTCTGCTGTAATATTGTAACCTTATCCAGGTAAAAATAAATAAAATGCAGCTGCATGATGATGTAAAAGCTATAGAAAATCTAGTAAGATGCCCTCTAGTTTAGAACTCAGCCAAGCAACAACTGATGGACGCACATCCTCAATAAAAAGGCTGATATGTTTTCCATATCCTCTGGTTGCTTTCCTCAGTCTCAGCATCTTAGTATTAATATCCAGACTGAACTTAAATCAATTTACTCTCAACCACGCCACAATCTCTACCAAGCTCTTAATGAGATGCTTGATCACACTGCCTGTGCAGAAAAAGCTGCAGATACAAGATGAGTGCATGCTGTTGTCCTGAAAATGTTTCTACCTGAATTTCTTCACAGACTCCCCTAACTGTCATTACCTGATACTTGTATTGATCAGAACCATGACACAGAATTCCATCAAATATCCTTCAGGGTGGAATAACTGCGAATCATTTAATGATTATTCACTTGTTTATTTAATAACAAAAATCTATGCAGAAATTGTAACACTGCATAAAGAAGATTTTAAAAGATATTTTTGTATCTCAAAATATATTTAATTTAGTTTTGCCTTTTTTTTCTGCTGTGGAGGATTCTTGCATCCTACTTTGCTACAGTAATTGGATTATTGAGTTTAACTGCTTATGTTGAAAGATAAAATACATCCAGACAGCCAATGATGATAAGATAGAATTGCTGCAGCCTGAGGGGAAGCATCTCCCATAGTTTGTTTCTTAGTATGTGTGAGTTGGTGTAATCAGCTCCCATCCTCCAGTAAAATAAAATCAAAAACATATCACTGAAAAAATAGTTAAAAAGAAACTTTCCTGGGTGCCTGTTTTCACTGCATGCATTAATTCCCTGACATGTCTTCCTGTCCTGCTCTTCTTCTAAATGATTTATAATGTTTTATCATTGTGCAGCTGTTGTTATGCCCACTGCCATGCAAAACCATTGACTTATTGAAACTGGAATGAACTGGTGCTACAATGGTGACTGTGGAATTTATCAGTGAATTTTACTAAAGAACTCAGTGATTATAATATCTGTAACAAATATCTGCAAGACACAGTAACAACATATACATGTACACACATATCCTAATTATTATGCACTTCTTTTATTCCACATATAACTTAAAGTCTTATTTACGCTATTTCAGGAGACTAATTTTCCTCTGTACCTTCTGCTCTTTTTTCTTTTCCCTAAACCATTTTCTTCCTTTGAGCAAGCTTCTAATTTTCTTGTTCTTCAGCAGTCTTATTTTTTCATATGCCTGCTGATGGATATATTATTATGACTGTCAAAGCCAGAGTCAGGTATGTTCTCTTTCTAAAATAAAGACAACATTATCCATCTAAAATAAATGCAATAAATTATTAAATCCACTTATATCGTGACTGACTTAGCAAACAGGCTTTTAGCTGAATCATTGCATATTGTCCTGTGCAGGATAAAAAGGCAATTTTGCTATAGCTAATCTTTCACACAGTGCCATATATGCTTTATGTGATATATAATAACTACTGCCACTCTACTGTTATTTGCTGGGACAATAATAGATTTCCAGGGCCCTAACTGAGATCAGGATCCTGTTACAAAAGCACTGCCAAGGAGAAAAAAAACCTTCAGCCTCTGCCCCTGTGGAAGTATTGGAATTAACCATAGTAATAACATTAAACATATCCATGTTACACATGGCTAAAGAAAATAGTGGATTAAAAAATGAAAATATTGCTGTCTTCTATCCATGAGCTAGAAAGTGACACTGAACTTACACTATTTATCCAGGACACACAAGAAATTTGTTTCACAGCCAGAGACAATTTCTTCAGTTAGTAATCTTACGGATCTTTCATCTTTCTTTCCTTTCTTTTTTTTTTTTTTAATTTTCTTTTTTTCCAGCTTATTTATCAATAGAAGGAATAAGGTTTAAGCTAAAATAACATAGAAACAATAGTATTTTTAGATGTAATAAATTAAACAGGAGTATAACAAATGGATTTGTGAGCATACAGGTATCATTTAAAAGCAACACTATGGTAATACTGCACTAAAGTATATTTCGAAAGCTATTCTTTCTGAGGTCTTTCTGTGAAGCCTAAGGCTTCATTAGGGACCCTAGAGGAGAGAGCAGATTGAATAAAATTGTAAGAACTGTGATGAACAGGGAGAAAGTGGAACCTAGAGGAAGTGAGAACTCAAAATGGGAATAAAGCAACAGAACTGGATCTGTCTTAGACTCGAGGGAAAGCACCAGAAAGAGTCAAATTTGCAAAAGGAGTATGAGCTCACAGTAGCACAATCTCCTTTAGAAATTAGATTAAACTTATAATTCCCAAATCTTACTGTTCCTGGGCTATCAGCAAATCCTTCACAAATCCTCTTTACTGTTTAAAGAGACTATTGCCCCAGCTCAGTTCTGAGCTGTCTAAAGGCTCAGCATGAGCCAGGTGATTATCTGTGTGATGACATATAGTTCACAGTTTTCCTTTCTTTTTAAAGCAAACCAAGCCAAAACCAACACCAACCAATCAACCAACCCAACAAAAAACAAACAACAACAACAAAAAACACAAAACAGGAGGTCACATGCAAAAACATAGCATAAAGCTTTACTGAAGTTTCCTACACAAACTTAATTAATCCATCTTTTGTCTTTGCATTATAATTTGGAAATTTATTTCACACAAGATTTGTTCCTCATTTAGTGTTCTCTGGTTAGTCTTGTGCTGGGGACAAAATCAGAATTATAGAGTGGGATGCTATATAATCCCTACACTACTTTTACAGAAGTTGGAAGACGTGCAGTGGTGGATGCAGTACAAACTAGATGAAAAGAAAGGATGATCTGAAAATTCAGTGAGATGGAGTGGTGCCCTGAATAACTGCATTGCTCCCAGTCTCATGGATCTCTCACAGCCAAATCACTTAAACAGAACTTTTCCAAGTGGTCACTAACTATATTCCTTTCTTGCAACTCTAGGCCCTTGCTGTGGTTTGAAAATATTTGTTACCTACACCTGCAAAATAGGCAACAGACATTGAATGTATCCTGTATCATGTAGTACTAAACCATCTGAAAAATCACCTCATAAGTACCTCAAATTGACAGCCAAAAATAGTGGATATTTTCTAATTTATTCTTTCTCAGTTCTCTCTCTGTCAAGTTAGAATAATAATTCTTCTTCAGTGCACAGAACTGCAGTGAAGATAAATTCATTAAGATTCATAAAGCACTCAGACACTGTAGTGATGAGCACCACAGAAAAGCCCAGGAGGAAATTAAAAATTCTGTGTTCAGAGCAAAACTTAGAATTCTGGCATGGGACCATACACTGAACAATAACAGAAACAAAATCATGAATAGTTACTCGTTCAGTGAGCATTAACTATATATTGTGCACAGCAGGAGACAAGCATCCTATAGGGAGAGGAAGAGTGGAGAGCAGACTGTCTATGATCAGTTAATTAAACCCAGGTTTATAATACATGACAGAAGATGGAGAAATAAAGGTAAGTGGGCAATCCGAATTCTGGCAATTCCAGTAGTTGAGTACTTGACTACAAATCAATGGCAATTTTTTTTAATACATTTTTTATGATTAATACAGGAAAAGCTTTAAAGAGCTCTACCTATCTTAATTCCTTCCACTGAGACATGACAGTGGCCATAGTTTTGTCTCATGTTACAGCTGATCTTGTAATTCAATAGATTTGCTGTAGTATTCTTTCTGCCCCTCTCAAGTCAGTTTGATACTTTCTTTGAAATGTGTAGGATCCTATCAGAATCAACTGATTTTTTGGTAATAGTAGTATGTAAAATGAATGTTATTAAAAGAATCTCAAGAAAAAGTTAATTGCATCAATCAAATATGAGTTATATGAATGAAACCTAAAATTTGCCAGCTGAATTATCTGAAGAATATTAATCCCACCTAAGACTAAATAAGGCCTAACTACAGTACTATCTTTTTCAATTTCAACAGTCTTAGTTAAACAAATAAAAGATTGCTTACAGTATTTATTAAGTATAGAAACTAGATTAAAAATTCACATCTGCAGTTTGGTTTTGCCTTTAGAAAGCTGCCTTTCTAATTCTGTTGACATTGCTCCTATTGTCTGATTTTTTTCTCTGCTCTGGTTGCTGTATCATCCCTTAAAAGTCAATCGGCAAATTCTGCAGGTTTCATAGTGCCCTAATAGACTGTATCCTCTTGCTTCACAGAAAGCTTTTAATAAAACAGAGACTAATGATTCTTAGAGATATAGGATTATGGTTCTTTACCAATAAATTTCCTTTTTCTTACTGTGAAAAAAATTCTTTAGCAGACAGAAGAGCTGTTCTGAAGATCTCTGTAGAACAAATACAGGGAAATATTTTTAATGATGTTTACATACATTTAAAAAATCTATCCTTAATTTTGCACAATTTTGTGGGGTTTTTTACAAATATGTAAACCTGGGACATCATTTTTCCCAGAAAGTACTTGACAATCTTAATATTTTGTAGTTTCTCATACCTATGAAACAAATAACAAAGGCAAAGGAGGTTAAATTACTAGTTTATTAAATAAAAGTACCTCTTTAGTAGTCTTGTAGTTTTTACAAAGCTTCATTTCAAAATGAAGGCAAATTGATAAGGCATTAAGTGGATCAGGCACAAGGTAGATAAGGCTTAATAATGGGAAGCTATATTTTAATTTATATATTTGAGTCTTTTATGTTTCCCTTGCATTTATATATGGGATTAAATTTTAAAGTTAGAAATATTTTAAATATTATTGTAGAGAAAGAGAATTTAATTGATCTGCCTTAAAAGCTACCTGGAGTTCACGACTATGCATAGTTACTCAGTAAATGTAATGAGCACTTCTGTAGCTGGCATCTGGTAGTTGCTGAGTTTAGTGGCCTTCCATTTTTATGTTTTTCTTTCCCACATTGACAGGACTCACATGGACAACAAGTACAACTGTAACCTAGGAAGAACATAATTACAGATGTCAAAGCAGATTTTATAAGCAGATAATGGTAAAGTAAGCCTGTCTCACTTCACTGGAGAAATGTTCAATTTTTGAAAGATATCAAGCAGTATTCCTAATTTAGGACAGTATATTAACTTCACCTGAATCACTGGGCATCTTTCCAGAAGCGAGGCTAGAATGAGACGTAAGATCAGCTGTAATAGTAAAGGCTGAGAGAAGAATGTGTGTGGAACCAAACGATGAATTATCTGAACTCATCATCCATGCCAAGTACAAACAGATGGGTCCCAGAAGATACCATGTGACAGTATACAGCACATCATTTAGTCTTCAAGGCACAATTACCATAATAGAGTTGTAAGTTCTCATAATTTCTCTTTGTTGCCCTGACAATAGGCTTTAGATTTCAAAAGAATTTTAGAAATCCTCTGCTCTAGATAAATTTAAATGCTTTAGAGATGTAGACATGAATTTCAGCTGCTGACTGATGTTTGCTAAGAAGTTGACACACATACTGGATGAGCATCAGCATGCCTGTGTATTTCAGAAATCTCTCTTAGTCAGTTAAGTGTAACAAAAGGCTTAATTCTTTTAAATATAATTCTGTAGCAAGTATTCAGATCTGATTTTTCACGTTGGGCAGAGGGGACGAGGAGGTTTGAGAAACCTCAGCAGAAACCCTAATCTCCACTATAATGCAAATTGTTGTGGGTTTTAGGCCACAAGCTTCACTAGTGACACCTGCTGTACTTATTGTAATTGTTCTATGTATTCTGATATACGGAAAACAATGAACAGAATATCTGAAAAGATATTCCGTCAGTATCTCCTTTGCACCTACATCTCACACTCCTACTGGTAGAAATTACCTGCTTTTCCAAAAAAGATGACCAAGCCCATTTGCCAAACAAAAATGCCATTGTGATGAGGTGTAGAACAAAAGACAAAATAGTGGAATATTAAAAACTGAATTGTTTATCTAAATCACAATGATGCAGCATTCTTGACTGTCTTTCACATCCTCCTTAATGTGTGTATAAATATCAAGAAATCACATTTTGCTGAAACCATGTGTTCCTTTGAAATTGAATTCACATATTTGAGACACAGAAATAGGCAGCTCACCATGTGTGGATCCAGTTTTGACTCCTGCTTTGTTAGCTTTTTAGTTGAAAGCTACTCTTACATTTAGAGTTTATATTTTAAAAGTTTAAATGGACCCTGAATTCATAAACCTTCGTAAACTCTTTGGGATCTTAGCCTTGTTTAGCGATCAGTAAATAACTACCATGAAAGAAAGAAGTCTAAGTTGTTGGGTTTAAGCTTGTAGAGTCTCCATTACTTAGCCAAACTGACAAAGTAGCCTGGCTGGCTTTAACAGAGGAAACACGCACTAAACAGGCACAATAATGAACATTTACTCTCACCCCAGAAAATCTGAAAGGCAGGCCAAATGAAATAGATGAGGGGAAGTTCAGAATGCCAGTGCCCTTGTTTTCCTAGCTGGAAGATAAATAAAAACTACTCCACGTAACTTGATCTTCTTGTCTACTAGTAAGTTTGAGGAATCATTCAATAATAGTTTAAAATAAATAGCATACAAACAAAATTTCATGTTCTTTCATTCTTTTCTTTCAGCTCCATCTTTAAATGCTATCTGAAAGTGAACAGAAAAGCTGAATCTTTTTAGGCTTCTATTACTAATGCCCTGACATCCCTACTCTACATAGCAGTAAGATATTTTAAGTATTTTATGTTTAAACATTTTATATTTTAAATAAAGTAGTATAAAGTTTTTCACAAACCTTCTGTAACAGACCACACCATTAAGGTGTGGCACACAACTGTGTTATTAAGGCTCAGTCTACATTTTGTACTTAAAATTTGGATCTGGTGCCTGTTACCTAGAGCATATAATTTCCAACCTCACGGCACTTGCTCTTTGAAACCATTTGAATGGAGAGGGTACAAACAAATCAAGTAAATTAAAGGGATACTCATAGTATATCTGTATCAAAGCTTCACTTGTCCTATTATTCCATAAAACTGGAACAACACAAACTTTTAAAAAATTATTTATAATCAAAGTGCTGTAAGATTTTATGCACAGCTGATATACAAAGAAATCCTGTTCTAAGTCTGCTAATGCGTAATTTAATTTTTATGAACAATTAAGTCATAAATCAGGCAATTCTTACTAGAAGTCATTTTGATAAAGAAAATGCAGCCAACTGCATCCTCTTTCTCTCCAGTGCTTCTACAGAATATTTACATGTTTGTGCAGTGTAATTTTGCACAATATTCCTTCAGTGAGTTAATGGGCTAAAAAAGACCAGATATACTGAGCTTTTTTCAGTTATATTTTTTGCCATCTAGTTGTCCTTGCTTTTTAAAGATTCTGTGGCCATGGATACTTTTGGTTATCCTCGGCATGTCTGAAAGGGGATCTCCATAGTATTACTGAGGGTGTTCATGCATTTGGATTCAAGGACTGCATTCTCTCTTCATAAAGTAATAAACTTACTAAAAACCACAGAAACAAAGGCCAGATTTTCTAGCATCTCCTGAACACTAATCTCGAATATATTCTCTAGGTTCAAAAAAATCCAGTAACATACAGATTTCCAAAAGGTCTTGCCTTGCAAGTTTCTTCAAAGACCTTGTAAGCTGCAGTTCGTGTGAGATTTAGAGCACTTATGCTCACTTTTTGTTTTAAAATACACCATTTTAAGATAGATAGAAAATTGCTTGGTCAGAATTCCTGTATGGGAGGTTCTTGTACATCAGGTTACAAGACTAAGCACTGGATGCTGGTGAAGCACATGATGCATAATATGTTCTATAGCAAAATTTCTTCCTGATATTTCTAATGCTTATAAAACTGTTATAATATACAGCATCTTGTTCATATGATGGTTCTGTGGAACAGCACGAAGATTATATATTTATTTCAGTAGGATGCATCCTTCCGCAGAGATCAACAACAGCAGAGATATAAATCTGTCAGATAACAGGTGGTATCCAAGGAAAAAAATTATAGTTTGATTTCTAAAGTGTAACATGAGGTATGCTATCCTGAATCTATCAATCAGAGATACATAAATTTTGCACTATAAAACCAGCACCAATTCTGATAACAATAGATGAAAAGTACTTTCTTAAAAAAAAAAAAAAATCAGGAATGACAGTCAATCTAAAAATCCTCTAGCTACCATAAAATATTGTTAGTTACAGTAAAACAGTGAACCAACAGTATAATCAGAGTGCAAGCAAAAAAAAACCCAAAAACCAAAAAACCACACACGCACACAAATAGTGGGTATTTAGTACAAATATCAAGTTTGGAAGAAGTGAAGCAAAAGGTTTAAAAAAAAAAATACAATAAAGCAGAAAATTAAGCAGAAAAAAAAAAAAATTTCCTTAGAATGATACTTTCGTCACATGTCGGTGGCTGGAGAAGTTATGTCAGCAAAACAACAGCATAGCTCTGGGTACGTTATGCCATCAACGCACATAGTCAAAAAGCAAATAAAATACATCAGAAAAATACTCTTATATCATTGACTGCTACTAATTCTTTGCTCTTCCTTACCTTTCCAATTTCCCTTAAAATATTCAGAATTCATATCAGACTATGATATTCCTTGCTGGAATTGGCTGCATGAGAAACAAGAAAGGTTCTTCTCTTCAGAGATAAGAGGAATAAAATAAGAATTAAATAAAATGGTATCAGAGATTTTGGAAGTGACATTTTGTCTCTAATATATTTCTGGTCATGTACTGTAGTGCAAAATTCAAAGAGATATATAGTTCAAGGGTATGGTTTTTAAAATGACACATAACAATTTGGCATGACAGCTTATTGCCATTACAGGATTCTCTTTTCCAAGAGATCCAGTATTAAAAGCCATACTAACCAGTTTCCAATTTGGAATGCTTGTTAAAAGCATTGAACAGTTGGACTTTTGATAGTCACCTAAGCTGGTGACCATTTTACAGTTTCATGATCTTATTGCCCATAAAATCCTTATTCACTCTTCACAATTTCGAACAAATGTATGCAAATTCTTCACTTATTTTCTTGAAGCATTACTGCTTCGTGTCACTCAACTGTTTGTTTAAAAGCAGCCATATGCAAGAATGGAGTAAATAATTAATTAATACAGAGTTCATTCCCTCAGGTGTAACACAAGAAAGACTTCTGGAATTGGATCCTTCTCTGTTAAGATGGCCTTGGCTAATCTGGTAGCATAAAGAAATCTTAGACTTCCCCTGACCAGATACTTCTAGTGCTGTCATGCCTTTCTTAAAAGTCCCAGGATGTGGCCATGGGAAAAGAGCATTTATGTAGTTCAGCCACTGGCTGCTGGAGCAGTGCATCGGGACTGTGACTCAAAAGCCTCATTAACAAATGAGGGATAGAAGGTAAACACTGTTGACTCAGCTTCGTCCAAGCAAAACAGCTTACGATCAACTCTGTCATTGCTATTAGTATTATCTGCCCTAAGTAGAAAGCCTGTAATACATCAGGGATCCTGAGCATCATACAGTTTGTGCGTTACTAAGGTTTCATGTAGTATTTAATATATGAGTATGCAGTCAAAGATGATTTCTGCTGTCTGAGTGATCTGAGATGCTGATGTGCTTCAGCAGCTGCAGTACCAACAAATAATGAGAGAGGTCAACATAGGTAAATCTTAAGGGCCTCACAACCCAGGATATTTAGGGAATTAATAGTTCAGATGTGCTTTTATACTACTCTGTAGAGATAATTTTGACAAGGGTTAAGTTTAAGGTCCTTCAGCATGTACAAATCAGTGTCCCTTTTTGTAGAAACCGGTGAATGAGAAACTGCCTTCCCTTTCTCCTGCCCTACAGATTTAAATGTACCCTGAAACACCACTAAGGGCTACTACAGCCAATACCAAGTATACTCAGAGGCTTCATCCACACCAGTAGATTGGATGTTCCAGGGAGGAGTTCCTTAAAGTCATGGCCAACTGATACAAAATGACTGCAGCTATTCTAGTAAAGTGTCTAGGTGGGTCTCCAAAAGACAGACTACAAGCAAACTGCCTGTCAGAGGAGGGAAGACACCCATAAATTCTGATTCCCAAATCATGCTCAAAGATAATTTTGGGCCATGTTAGGAAATATGCCAGGGAGTATACTGGCACAGGCATATCCAAAGAGTTTTGTAGCCTTAGGATTTAGTAGCTGCGAAAGTAACCTTCAGTGCTTATCATAAGTGACTTCACCCACAGGTCCGGACTGTTTTGCTATTACTGTGAGTCAAGAACAGCAGACTAAGTGTGCAGTTTTTATAGCATTTTTCATTTCTGGGAGACGATCAGTGCTACATAAATGCCGGAGATTTTATTGGTAGGCATTACAATCTTAAAAGTATTCTAGAAAGCATTGCTTGATTTAGGCAGTCTTAATCAGAGATTTATGTCCAAATTCATAGCTATTACCTAGGAGCTTGAGAAGAAAATTTAAAAATTTAAATACAGAGCTGGAATGTGGGGCATTTATCCTAGTAAAATAAGAAGTGGATTCTAAGCTAAATTTCATTTAAGCTAAATTTCATTTAAGCTAAATTTCATCTTCCCTTTTCTCAATAAAAGTGTGGAAGACTTTACATGAAAATTGAAAGAATGGCTACCAATTAAATGAAAATAAGCAATTTAGTAGGTGAACAGTTGGACTTTTGATAGTCACCTAAGCTGGTGACCATTTTACAGTTTCATGATCTTATTGCCCATAAAATCCTTACTCACTCTCAATTTGTTAAGTTACAGTTAGTTAGGTAAAATACAAATGAGTCTGATCATTTTAAATCCAGTTTACCAGATAATAATTTTCAATTGTAGCTGTCTAACAGTTTCTTCCATGGGTAGAAAAAGAAAGACAAAACAAAACCCAGGTGAATACACCACAAACCTTTACAGGTCTTCTGGAGAAATGTCACAGACTTTCACAACAGATAATGAAATTTTCAACTTGCTCGCTGGTGGGACTCAACATCCATTATGTACAGAAGCCAATTTGTGCCAAGTAAGTTATAAGATTCAAGATGAAAGCAACAAAGAATTTATTCCTGAATTTTACAACAGCTACATCTCTAAGCTATCAAGTGAATTTAGATTTAGGGATGAATATGACTCTGTAGCCAAAATTACACCGGATTCTCCGTAGTGCCATCTTGTAACAGCTCACCGTATGCAGATTTGAAACTGCATGCTGAAATATTCACATGTCATTTCAAGATGAATGTCAGAAACATTTTTAGATAGTGCTATTGTTTTAAAAAGCTGAAGAGTGGGTAAAATCCAGAAAAGACACAGTTTTTACTGTTTATATTTGAAGTTTCGAAATTATTTCTGTAATGCAAGAAAAACAACATTGCAGGGAAGAACTTAGTGACCTTAGTAAATTTTAATTTAATTGCATAAAAAAAAACTTTCTTAAAATAAACTCATTCAAGTTGCCACATCATGTACACTAAGGAAGCAGTATTGGGACCAGTACTGTTTAGTATCTTCATCTAGGACATAGACAGTGGGATCAAGTGCACCCTCAGCAAGCTTGCAGATGACACCAAGCTCAGTGGTACGGTTGACATACCTGAGGGATGGGATGCCATCCAGAGGGACCTGGACAAGCTTGAGAAGTGGGTCCATGTGAATGTCATGAGGTTCAACAAGACCAAGTGCAAGGTCCTGCACCAGGGTTGGGGCAACCCCCAGTATCAATACAGGCTGGGGGATGAAGGGGTTGAGAGCAGCCCTGCGGAGAAGGACTTGGCGGTACTGGTGGATGAAAAGCTGGACATGAAATGACAATGTGCACTTACAGCTGGGAAAGCCAACTGTATCTTGGGCTACATCAAAAGAAGTGATGCCAATAGAAATCTTGGATTGTATACTCATTTGAAGATCCAGTTAGTCTTCCACAAAAAGTAAACTCATCATAATGCAGCAAGACCAGTGTTGCTAAACTCACTCTTTTCCAAGTTAGGCATGTTGTTGCATTTATATATCACATAAAAAGAGCCAGATGAAACAAACTGAATGTATCTTTAAAGGTGGTAGCCTAATTATCTAAAAGGATCATAATAAATCAGATCAAAAGAGTATTTCTTATAAAGGAAAAATATTATTTTTTAGCTAAGCACAAACACTGTTTCAGCTATTTAATATAAACTAGCCAAGCAACTTCTATGATTTAGTATTTAACAGTAAGTGAGAAATGCTGATAAGTTATCAAGATTTCATTCTCTGAACTTAGTGCAGTTTCTACTAAAATTGTATCATCATAATCCTAGAGTATATATTAGAGCATGGAAAATCTTTTGTTTTACAAAAACCACTATTTATAATTCCATACAATATGAATAAAATAGAGATGAGGTTAACATTTATGGAACAAATCAAACTATTTCGATAAACTTTTCCCTTAAAATATTTTTGCTGACTTTTGTATTTAAGTAATGAAGTTGGATCAAGTCAGAAGCTTGTCATATCTTGCTCTGGATTCTAGAGGGCACAGTTGATTCACTGTAGCTGATTAGAAAAGGACAAAAAAGTAAAAACCATGAATCAATTTATTACAGCTTCACCTGCAGATGTTCAAAGCTGCAAGACAGTTATCTGCTTGTTTTTCTGTTGGTGTGTATGGCTGTAAGCTGTGGAATTCATTGTGTTGGCTGTTGGATATGCCCCCACTCCATTGATGTCGATATACATTGGCTTCAATATGCAGGGTATCAGTACCTCACAGGAAAACCTTCCCACTATGTAGAATAATGATTGCTGTTGCACAAAAGTTGTTTGCAAATCCTACAGCTTGTTTCAGCGTGATTCACTGACCAAAGGTCTCATGAAAATGAGTGCATGTACTCACTCATCCTTAAAAGATTGTGAAGGCCTGCCAGGGGCTATCTAAACTGTATAAACATGGTATAACATGCTAAATACTCATTGAACAACCAGTGGCACAACATGTTAGATATGCCAGGAAGCACCAATTTAAGTTCCAGGGACATGAGCTAATCAACTCAATTTTGTATTGTATTGTGCTAAAATCTGAGAAAGCTATTGATCCCTTTTCACTCTTTTTTTCTTCCTCAACTAACTTTCTGAGAGAACTTGCTTGTTAATGTATGTGTGCTTATTCACAGACCTGACTAGCTGGTCTTTCCAGGCAAGGATCTGTGAGCTCTTATTTAGTTGGAAAGTGGCCTAGGGTAAACTCTGAGAGAAACTGCGTGAGAGGTAGCTCTTTGTACCCAGTTATTGTTGGTGTGCTGTGTAACACTTAAAATAAAATTTTAGTTGTGAAATACACACAGTTTCAAGAAGAGTAATGATATGCAAAGTACTCCAGGGGACTGAGCTCCAAACTTCTAAAGCAGCTTCTGATAAGAAGAAATTCCATTTTAGAGACCTTCTAAAGCAAGTTCTGAGCTTCAAAATAAATAATGACAAAATTGACATTTTTTGCCTTGGGAACTCCAGTGTTGTCCCTTCTTAAATTCTCCTGCTCTGTAGTTTGCAATGACATGGTGTCCCTCCAGGCACACTTACTAATAGGTACCACAAGATATTGCCAGACAGGAGAGTTCCATTATGAAAAGACACAGGATTTTAGTAAGATGTTTCTGACATCAGGGCAACAATAATACTTCGGATCTTTCCTTGAGCTCTACCCAGGCAGCAAAACAAACATTTTAAAATGTGGGACAACTTATACCCAACTCAGAAAAAAACCTTGAAAGTATAGAAAATAGAAAGTCAGGAAAAGATTTATAGAGGTTTTAATACTGAAATTACCCTTGGCACCAGACAAATGTTAAAATAAAATCAATTTAATTCCACAAACTAGGTGTGTGCGACTTCTTTCTTAGGTCTAGGGAGGGAATATGGTAGTGGAAGGGTGGCAGAAGGTGCAGTACTGATTTAAAGTATTGTATCCAAAGATTTTGCATCACAAATCTACAGTCTGAGGAAAAATAACAACACAAAGCTCAGTGTGCACTTACTTAGGCAGATCACCATATGGCTGTCATGCTTTCTTACAGTTGCAAAATTAATTTGCCTTAACATTACTGTACTCTTTTGAGGTGGCTTCTGTACTGTGTGAATCATTAACATTCACACTTTTCCCCAGTCCAGGAAGT
Organism: Nesoenas mayeri; assembly: GCF_963082525.1. Lineage (NCBI taxonomy): Eukaryota > Metazoa > Chordata > Aves > Columbiformes > Columbidae > Nesoenas > Nesoenas mayeri. The sequence continues at coordinate 41,341,797 of NC_137542.1, forward strand.
AAGCTGCAAGATATAAATCCTGCCACTTTGAAGGAGAGACATTTAGATGAGACATTATTATTCCTCAAGCTTAAGAGCAATAATGAGCTCTTCAGACAGCAACTGAAGGAGAATTTGAAACAAATTTTCACAGCAGATTGCACCTTTTTTTTTTTTTCTTTCTAAATGAGTCAGGACCATAACTTTATGGATTAGCAATGCTTGCTCCATACAGCTAGAGGTCGGAAAATGAAAACAGTATGTCAGTCGGTGATGCCATCTGATGTGCAACAGAAAAACAAAGCTTGTAATATTAGGAATGGGGGCCCAGTGTTTCTAATGTCTTTGCATAAGCTCTCCAGTTACTTTTTAAATTGGTCTAAGTATTCAGGAACTTATTTTTGGGACTTCTGTCCTTTCCCTTATCACTAGTTGATTCAGGGCATCATTTAGATCCCACATATAGATTACTGTGTGTTCATTCCAGTACTTGAGCAGTATATCTGTTACCACCTACTGGGTTGCAGGCTATGACTTCAACTAATCATAACAGCAATAAATTTATCAGGAATTTAAATAGTCTTAGGAAATCAGAGATTTGAATGCTTGCCCTTAGCTTTAGATTATGAGTCGCTCCTCCATTATGTGCTTGGTTTTTGTATGCTGGCACTAGTAAGGATCATCAGCTCCTTTTAAGAATAAAACTATGACTTGAATTCACTCACATAATTGGTAATCTTTCCTTATGTCTGCTGTGTTTTGCTATTTTAAAATCAAACAGAACTTGCAGGCTTCTTTTACTTGTCTGAGAATTTCTGTGGCAGATTCTAGCTTACAAACAACTGAAAAACAAATTGTGTATGAGTACATATACCTGTACCTGCCTATTTGTATATGTATATACATACAAATATGTGTATATATATATGGATAGACAGACAAATATGTCTCCTGTTAATCCCACCACTTTCTCTTTAGCCACCATGCCCTAGAAAGGCAATTATTCAAAGTACAGAAATATAGAAATGCAATGGCCGGTACTAAAGCTTATGACTGGGAAAACCCTGTCAGGTTATTCTAAGGAAATCTCCAGGCACCTTAAAGGCAAAATGTTTAATTTTAAATAGTGCAGCATGGATTTGAAAAGGGTCTGAAGGCAGCACGAGTCAGATCGTGGTGTTGTCATAGCAACAGACATTGAAATTCAAAATATGAAGTACAAAATCATGGTGGGAGAAAAAAGAATAGTAGAGAAGAGGAAATAGCAAGTAATAATGAAAATCTGTAGAAAGAATATGAAAATTAGATTTCTATGGCCAATTTTAGAATAATTAAAATATCCTATTCTGCACAGTATTAGTTGCATTTTTTAGCTTTTCCATACAACAATTTGAAAATGTTTTATAAATATTAACAATCTATGCCTTCTAATACCCCTCAAGAAAGGTATTGATATCGCCATTTATAGTTAGAAATATTGAGACAAAGAGAGCTTTGCATGAGTAGAATGTGTATGACAGAGGTCAAAAGACAGTTCCACTGTTTGCTCAGCTCTGTACTTGCATGCTCTTTGTTTTATTCCTGTAACATGCCTAAGTTTTATGATGCAATTAGCTAGATATGTAATAAAAGAACCAGAGTAATTTTCTTAATAGTGATAGTAACAGTATTGTTTCTGATACAAAAGCTGCAGTGCTTTAATACACAGTTTGTATAGTTATTTCAACTTTTTACTGTATTTCTTTACAATAATACTGGTAGTATGTAGGCAAAGGATGAGTAAAATGGTAAACAGCACTTCTTTTTCCCAATATTTACAACGGTTCAGAAAAAGATACTAATTTGTGTCTAACTCATTAAGGACCTGTAACAAATTCTAGGTTAACAGGAAGGGATTAATAACGCCTTGCTGGGGATCATGGAACCATATTGTTGGTCAAAAGCCTGAGATTACTGGGTATTTTTTTCTCAGTTTATTACTTTTATCCTCCACAGACATCTCTTTTCATTCTTTTATTCTGAGTATATCTCTACAATAACTTCTCTGCATTACTGACTTGTGTATAATAGAATTCTTTAATAAATCCAGGAGATTTTTTTTTTCATGTTGGATTTTGCAATGACTCCCATTTTACTTCAGCATTTTGAAGGAGTGATAATGAGGAACTTTCCTTCTCTCTCCTTCCTACATTTATATTTCCCCTCCAGGCATGTAATTGAATTTAAAGTTTTTATCATTCTTGAAGTAACATAATGCTGCAGTATCTGTCCCCTAAGAATAACTTTGAGGTTTTTCAACATGAGTATCAGCAGTATAAAGCAGATAAGTTGCATGTCACATCCAGGAATTTTAGGCAATGAGCCGTAAACAAAGAAATTAGATAAGGGTAGACAGAAAAGAAGCATTCAAAATTATGAAAATGTGCTGACTACATTATAGACTAGCAATACAACAGAAAAGTTGGAGCAAAAACAAGAAGAAAAAGAAAAGGACTCTTGAGACTTAGAGCTTAACTAAATTGGACAAGAGTTTAACTATTTAAGGAGCAAATCCTCTGGTATTTCTAGGGTCACGTTGGTCGGCAAACAGATTATTATAACATGACTGAAAATTCTCTGGTAATTGGGAAGCCAGCAAAAATTAAAGCATGATCATACAGAGGAAGATGCATGTGAGAGTAAAAGACAGACCCAGGATTCTAAACTGATTTTTTCAGGTATTTTTACTAGACAGCTGCTATTGTTTCACCTAGTTGAGCCATGAAGTGCTCTGCCTGGTGGGTGCTGAGGTGTTGCACCACAGAACTCTGCATGTGTTCAGGAGCTTGCTGAGTTTCTCAGGAGACAATTTTGCAGTAAGGTCTGAAACAATACTTCAATGCCACCATCATTCAAACCATTCAGGTTTAAAGTACTGATGCTCATCAGCTTCGGTTTAGCATAAGCTACAGATTTAATGTGTAGGATTTGACATTACAGGAGCAAAGGGGAGAGGCTGGAGGAAGGTATGTCTAGGGACTGATAGAATGTGCTGAAGCAAAAGCACATTCATTTTCCTCATCCTTTTTCTCTCCTTTGGATACTTTTAGGACTCAGCCTCTCTGCTTCTGGAATTAGACAGTGAGCCCTGGCTCAGGTCAGGTAAGGATGAGGTAGAGGAAATCACATATGTGGCTGAGCAGAGGAATGTATGCAGATCAGGAAGACTGGGATAGGGAAGAGAGAAAAGGATTAGCATCTGCAGCCTGATAGAAATAAAGTTGTTAATTTGGCTTTTAACTGCATCTGCTAATATACTTCTAAAGTTCTTCATATGGAATTAGTAATTGCATTTTCTAAACTAAATTAGCAATTTGATTTCCAAAATAGTTTGCCTCTGTCTACGCTAAACTGCAGTGACTACCGTACAGGCTATCTTTTTTTTTCATCTTTAACAAATACCTGAAAGCTTTGGAAAAACAAAAACAATAACAAAAGCAAACACACTACAAAAAAATAACAAGGGATATTTTCTTCTCAAAAGTCAAGCTGCTTCTTCAGTAAAGCTTAAAAACATCTAATCAGAAAACTAACAAGGAGAGATTTTTTACTCTCATACTGTTGCCTACCAGTCAAGGCCAGTTAAATTACCAAACTGTAGACCTAATCATAAAATACCCTATTTAGGTAGGAGAGCAGCTTCACTGACAACATATCTGCCCAATAAAACAGGTTATGTTTGAATATGGCAGAACCAAGACTGAATCAGGCTGTTTGCATGTGCATTTGCCATAAACCCATGTCATTGATGATTTCGTATATGGAATTCAGTATTTCTATCTAAATTAAGATTTTATCCCAAATATAAGTTTGTTGAAAAGTATCCAAATGTCAATTACATCATAAAACCCCACTTTCTTCTCCAATCAAACAGCTTTTGACGTTTTTCTCTGCTGTGTGTGTAGTATTATGCAAATTAGCTTCTAACTGTATATAGTTCTCAACTTGTCTCAAGATGCATATGGATGAAGTTCAAAAGAAAGTAATTCTTTCTTATCTGATGAACAGATAATAAAGAAAATTATTTCTATAGGATATTTTGAAAAAAAAAGCCACAAATGGCTTAAACAGAGGTAGAAAACTGCACACTGCACTAGAGTTTTTTAAACACTGTGATCTAAAAGAAAATTGTAGCTTAAGAAGCTGTGCATTGGAACATGGTTGCTCTGCTTACATCCTCTTGTTTACACTTCCTCCTAAATACCAGCAACTGGCAACCCCTTGAGAAAGAATATTTGTCTGTAACTCTAATCTAATATGTTATGGGTTTCTTGTGTTTTTCTGCATGTATGAAATGCATCGTGGTATCAGACTTTTTTATTACTATAGTATTTAATTAAATTGAAATTTTTATTTGCTTTAAACACAATCTGTTACAAAAGACAACAAGCGACAGTTCAATATTCATGAAGATCCCGTAAAACTATTTAGCTGTTTGGTGTCAGAATAACAGCAATTTCTAATTTTTCTCTTTTATTTTATTTTATTTTTTAAAAATTCCTGATGCTGAGTTGGCAAGTGGGCAAAACATCAGACTCCTTGTCCATCTGCCCATAACCTGTGATGTCGAGCAGCTGTTTTCTCAGGATTGCCATCTTTTAGTCTCATACATTTCTTTATGTTCACACCTACATTTCCGTGATAAAGTAATAAACAGCACAAAAATTATACAAATACTTTAAACCCAGTGTGCGTTGTATAGTAGTGTAGTTATGTAAATATTCCTTACCAGTTATTTAACCTCGAATCTAGTCTTAAGTGCCCATTCGCCACTAACGCTAAGGTGTTTCTAGGCAGGTCTTTTAAAACAGGAAGTTTTAAGGAAAATCGTTGCCGGGAAACGGACGCACTTCGCGCCGGAGGCGGAGCGAGGAGGGGAAACCCCGCCCCCCAGGAGCGCCACGGCTCCCCTTCCAATCCCGCCGTCCCTCGCAGCCGGGGGGCGGCAGCGGTGGTGCATCTTCTCTCGCTGATTGGTCGCCAGCCGCGGCGCGTCACCAGGAGGCGGGGAGCGCTCGGATTGGCGGAGAGGTAGCAGGGAGTCTGGCGCTGGTTGGCTGGTCACGGTCACGTGGCACTGGCGGGGCCGTGACGCCCGCGGTGGCGGAGGGGCTCGGCTTGTCAGGTAGGAAGGTGCCGTGCGCGGGGCGGTGGCGCCGCTGCTGGTGCCCGCGCTCCGGGAGCGGCGTCCGGGCCACGGGGCGGCCGCCTTCACCCCTTGCCGTGTTCTGCCCGCCCGCCCCGCCGGCAGCCGGTGCAGGGGGCGGGTAGGCCCCGCGCGGGGATTTACCTGCGGGCGAGCGGGGCGGGGCGGGCACCGGCGCCGTTCTTGCTTTCCTTTGAGGGGGCGGCGGCGGCATCCGGTCGCTTCACGCGGCAGTGGCGCGGAGAGACGTCAGGGGCGCCTCTCGCCCGGCGGCGGCTCCGCCCCGGCGGGGCAGGCAGCGCGGCGGCCGCGGATCCCCGCCCCCGGGGCTGCCGTCGGGCCGGGGGCGCGGGGGCCTGCGAGGGGTCGGGGCGGGCCCGGCCTCGCGGTGTCTGGGCTCGGAGGCGGGGCGGGGGAAGGGCTGACTCGGTGAGGGTGCTGTGACGCCTCTCCTCACCGGCGCCCGGCATGTCTGTTCCCCTCCTGCACTTCGCCTGCGCCACGGGTGGCCGGGCTGTGGCTGCTGCGAGTAACGGGAGGTCGCGCCAGCCACGACTTGAAACTGTGATCTGCGCCCCCCGCTCCAATAAATGCACCGCCCCTTTTGTCTTGGGTTTTGTTTTTCTTGTTGTTGTTGTTGTTGTTGTTGTTTTTTTCTTCCTCCTACTCTCTCGTGACAATCCTGTATAACAGCTATTTTCTTAACTTACACATTCTGTTTAGAGCTTGCATAGAAAGGTCCTTTAATGCTGCTGCCCTGGCTTTTTTCATGTGCGTTTTAATGCCTTCTGGGTCTCTTGTCTGCCGTGGTCTTAAGTGGTCACATATTTCGTATTTGAGAACGACATACATAAAAGTGCATCAAAAGTCCTTTTCACATTGGAGTATGTTTCTATTTTGTTTGAACTTACACGAGCATACACCCTTGTGTCATATCCTATGTGAACACCTAGGGTTATACTGTTAAAGAAGCCAGCTTGTCTTTTGTTTTTGAGAAAGATGCAGTGCTTTCCAATTAGCTCATGTAACTTTTCCCCACTTTGTAACAAAGGTGCACAAAGTTACTTTGATGCTCTGCTGTATTTTAGCACAGCTGCTTTTAACAAGTTGCCATGTAAGAAAACCCTGGGCAGTGTCTGAAACTTTAAGACCAAAAGAATTTACTGGGTATTATTTTCATGTAATTGTACCTACTAAATAATATCTAATAAAAAGATCACTGATACAGTTTACTACATATATGTGCCAGTCTTTGGAAGACTCCAGAAGGTGGGACATTCTTACTTCTAATCCGCTCACAGCCAAAGCGAATTGCAAATTTTGGATGTATTGTATGTTGAGTTACCGTAACGATTATTGTTGGTGAGACAAATGTGCGTTCTTTCCTTTTATAAATTCCTTTTTAATGTGTTGAAGCAAATTGTCAGTACTCTTACAAGTTTAAAATACACATGCGTGGAACTGAGCTTTGGGGATATTTCTTTGAAGGAGAAGATCAAACCTTGTCTGCACAAGGTTACTTGTTAACTGAGCAAATGCTCTGTTAACCATCAACAAGATCCTTTCCTGCTTTCCTACAACTGTAACTTCATGTCACAACCAAATCTTTCAAAGGAAGGTTCTTCTTCAGTTGATATTTGGCTTGTGAGCCTATAAAGTCATCATGTAGAAATCACACCGAGGAGACACTTGAAAATAAAGACAGGCCAAAGAAGTGATGGGTTGATTTTGAAGTAGAGTGATACAGAGGAATATAAGGCATGTCTTCTTTAAAAGAGGAGGAGAGGTAACATTTGCTTCACTGGAATGAAGAGATTTGATATGGGCGAGCAGCTCCGTGGGGTTGCACTGCATTAGGTAAGGTAGGATCCCTTTCCCTACCAAAAATGTTCAGTTTGGTTCTTTATGCAATGGAGAGGAGAGGTGCTTTACTGACGCCGAGTGAGTTTGTGGTAGACGCTATTGTGGGGCAGTCGTCTGTCCGACTGCGCTTTGTCCGTGCGGACACCCCCTCTTCCTGCCCCCCTGCTACTGCTTCTCAGTGCTTTCGGCGGGGAAGCCGCGGGGCGAAGGAGGGTTTGCTGCCATGTCAGCCTGAAGGCGGAGAAAGCTGGCAGCAAGCCCGGAGCTGCTCCGTACGAGGAGATGGGATAAGCAGCATGAGGTCATCATTTCTCAGGGAGGAGTTTTTTACAGTGTGTGGGAAGTGGGTCTAGGAATAGGAAAGGGGATTCTTTTGCTGGGGGGCGGGGAGGGGAGAGGAGGGAAGAGAGGAGGGGAGGAGCTGCAGCAGCAGCAGGGAGGAAAACCCGAGTTAATTCCAGCAGGAAGTAAACTGCATATATGCTCCTATCTTAAGATAAAACTATCCACTTAGTACTGTCTTAATTATGGTGTTGATTTATTTGCCTTATAAAAATGTATTTTGAAAACTTAGTGGAGAGGTTTATTATGCAGTAAAGGCAGTCTTGGAATTGTTGAGTATTCCCCATTTTAATAGGGAAGTAAAGGGTTTAATACTGTGCATGTAAATATGCAGCATGGTTCTGCTGTATAACATTTGCTTTCTGATGTGATTACTCTTCTGCTGAGGGGAGAGTTACTACTTGGGCCAAATCTTGTGTTTATGTTCTTGGTGGGGTGACATGGAGTAATAGCAGTACTTGTGTACTGTGAGACATTTCTGTGATGTAGCTCTCAATTGAAGTGATCACATGAACCTTTCAACTGTTAAGGGCGAAATAAAAGCATTTTAAGTATACTCTTAATCTATCCTTTATGTATAGTTTACAATATTGGTTGCACAATACTGTAGTCTATTTGGAACCCTGTCTTGTTAAGTGCTAGTAATGAAAAAACTTAATGAATAACTACTTAATAGCTTATCATGTATAAGGAAGTTTGCTATATGGTATTCAGATCTGGATCTCAAGTCAGTGCTTTTGCAAGCTCTCTTGTAATTGTCATCATTTGATCTCACCGCCTTCTTTTTCATATTATGGTTTTGGAAGCTATTATTTTAACATAAGGAGCTGAGACATTAAGAAATTAAGCTTAAGCATCAAAATAAATTGCCATAATTAAGACCTAATGAAAAATCAATTACGTTTTAAGTAGGGGCAACCCGTGAAAAGTTTATGAGTTGTTGCATATTATGTAAGCACTCTTTGCCAGGAGCAGAAATAGAATCCAGAATAGTGTTAAAGTGCATTAATCATGAGCCCTTCCTTCCCTGAAATTGCCTGTTTAGAAACCGGGAGACATACAATTACAGCAATGAGTGTGATAGAGTCGTGGAGATGAGCCCCTCCGACAGAATGCTGAATCATCCCTAGAGCACTCTGTCCTCTGTAATAAATGAGTCAGGCATTTATGGAGAAAAGCACCGTGGAAGTATTTACATGATAACATAATGCATATTCCAAAGAGGGTGGCATTTAGGTTTTCATCCTCAATTTGTGAATCTCTTAACTTTAGTACTTGATTTACCAGGTTTGCTGCTTTCTCCAGCTCTGTGCCTAACTTTTTTGCTTTAGAAAAATTGGAAAAATTTTATTCCATACATTGACAGTGTATTGTAACTTATATGGTTCATCATCACATTTATGATGTTTGCTGTTTGAACTGAGAATGGCAGTAATAAGTTGTTTTTCTCAGTACAAAGCAGATTGGAGTGAGAAAGGGCATTGATTTAATGGTTATTTAATAAAGGCAGGAATAATTTTATTGAATATTTAGTGCTGTAATGTTCAAACAAATAACATATTAATAATGACTCAGCTGTTGGAGGATGTTAGCCAGTGGGCTGGTAAATCACAAAATTCACCCTTGGTGGACTTATAAACAAATAAGAGTAGGGTCTTTTTAACCTTTTAATACCTAAAGCTTGTCCTATCTGCTATTAAATTGAAGAAGTTTGTTAGAATCTGTTTAGTATATTATACTGCCACCATGTCTGTTAAAATACAGATTTTGTGGATTGTGCTTTCTTTAACGTTTTTGTTTTCTTTCAGATAGCATGTGACTTCATAGTTGTGGCTTCTGATTTAAAATGTTCATGAATGTAAAATAGTACCCCACAGCATTTGTATCCCAAGTAAGTGTTGAGATAACCCGCAAATAAGGGGTGCAATTAAGTGAAGTGGCTAAATTTAAAAAATGCGACAGCTTTAACACTGTAAATAAGGATATTTTAAAACAATTATACTATCCCTTCAGCAAAATTTTGGAGCACCTTTTTAGTGATTAAAACATACAAAGCATGGAATCAGAAAACCACACATTTGTTTATTGTTGGTGTGAGTATATTTGTTGGATGTTGATACTGTGAATGGTATGTTTTCTCCCAAGGAGAATATATTTTCTGTAATTTTCATAATATAGTTGTTTACCCGTTCAGCAGATGTGATAAAGGAAGTTCACCAGATAAAAGGAAATGCTTGATTCATCAAATACAGAAAAGTGTTAGCAGTTGAAGTGCACAGCCAAAAAGCAAAGTATTATAGAGGGTTAAAAGGTCTGTAACAATATGCAGTTCTGCCTTTTGGATTAGGTGAATGTTGAAATTGGAGTGGGAAATCTCTCATCAGCAAATGTGTTAAGTAATCTTAAACTACCAGATTTTAACAAATTTAGCTGGCATCTAGATCATGTAATTTATCTAAGTGATTCTATTTTGTGTGGGGAGGTAATTGCACACATCCTTATTGAGGTCAAAATCTCAGTTTGATTTACTTCTTGTCTTCTTCCATGGCCTCTTAGTTTCACATGCTGCATGCTTTCTAACTCTGCTTTTCTGAAGCCAGCTGGTACTTCTGAAAGGGAACCTGCCCACAGCTGACAGGGTTGTTTTCTTCAAGCTCTGCTCCAGCCACAATACCAATGCACACCACAGCAGATTTGTGTCTTATGCAGAACAGTCTTCCAGAGGTATCCTAGCCCTGTATGCCTTGTGTCCTTAAACCTGAGGCTTCATGATACCACAAAGCATGTGTTGCATACCCAGCGTATCATGCTGTGAAAACATAATTCTGGTGGGCTGTGACACGGTGATGTCTTGTGCTCTAGTGTTTCACCACCGAAGTAAAACCAGCCAGGCTTGAGGAGCCTAGTGGAGATGCAGGGATTTGCAGTGTGGATGTGGTAAGTCTGATTTCAGTGGGTGGGAGCTGCCATTTTCAAAGCAGTGATTAAGCAGATGGTTGTTAACATTTGACTGTTAAAACAGGATGGTTTGTGCCCCTCTACAGAATTTTGCAGATTAAGTTGGGATTTCAGGTTTAAAGATGCGGCCAAATTCTCTTCAACTGTCTCAGAGTGCAGTAAGGCAAGAATTCTGAGGGACCTGCGTAACCCTTGCCTGCAATACAAACATTATTACCATACTTTTTTTTTTTTTTTTTCTTCTGAGTAATATCCATGAATCATGCTATGTCTTGAAGAACATTTGCCCTGTAAATAAGAAATGAACTGTTTGGTATCATTCCTGGAAAGAATACTTTTGATATACAGAATGAAAGACGGGGGTAAAAGAAATCTGTTGCAATAAAGATCAGTTAGGCTGAATCTTATGTATGCAAATAGATTTCCATGGGAAGAGTTCAAGCATACATTTTTTTTTGCTCATGTGCACTTCAGGACCATTTTTCCAGAGACCTGGGAGGCTAAACATGCACAACTTTTAATGTTATAACATTGATTAATTAAAGCCTGATTAATTTATACATTTTCAAATGATACTAATACCTGTGAAGGAGGAGTGTTGTTTATGACTGGGAAGGCTGATGTTACCCAAACAAAAGTGACTGGATATAAAAAGATAGGATAGGTTTCTTCATGTATCTTGAAAAGTTAGGCCTGGTGAATATTTGTAAAAGGTATGTATTAAAATTTGTTATGCACTTCAAGCATTTAAGAAGGCGCAAATGCATGGTTCAGTTGTCTTTCTGGTGACTCTACCTTCATAGTAAGAGTAACTGTATCCCATTTAACAGAGAGAGTTATCGCACTGAGTATCTTTTAGGATACACAGCATGCAAAGGAAAAGTCATTCAGCTCAGGAACAGCAACTTGACGCAACACCTTTCACTGAACCACACAGTATGTTATATTTCCTGCAGTGCAATAGTCTGGAATATCAGCTGTTGGGAACAGGCAGGGCTCTCTATGGGCTTGTGTTTCTCATGGTCTGCTGTTCTTTATGGAATACTGTGCAATTAAACTGCATTAAATGTGACAGAGTGGTGCCAAGGAGATAAGTGACCTCAAGAAGACTGAATGAACAATGAGTTAACTAAGTAGAGGGTTTAATAAACCATATGGATATAATTAGTTTAATGAAGGGGGAAAGAAGAAGCAACACCCTGATTGCTCTTTGAATTTCTTTTCAAAGAGCAATAAATACTTAGGACTAGATTATGTTTCTCCTGAGGAGACCAGTATTGTCATGTATTATATACTAATGGCAGGTTTTATATCTAATTGTTTTGGCTGCAGCAAGAAATTCTGGCTGATGTTGGGCCATGGGATAAAATTAAACTGCCTCTAGACTTTTAAGAGTATTTCACATCCTGTGGGTTTCTGGTTTTCTGTGGCTGTCCTTAAATCTCAAGAGGTAATACAGTGCTTCTGGAAACATATGAAGAGCACTTAGTGCATGGTTCAGTAGCAAATGGCAGCTCTTCCTGTTGCACATTTTTCACAGGAGGCCTGAGATGATAAAATAAAAGGCATGCGAAGGAAGTTTTCAGGCCAAGGGGAGCGAGGAACAACTGCAGGTGTGGTAGAAAATGAGATGACTATTTAGAATAATCTTGGCAGCTGGGAGATGTCATCTGGAACAAAGCAGGGTGTCAGTGAGCATGAAAGCGATGTACTGACTGTACACTGGACTGTGTGATTGCACAATGGGCAAAGAAACAGAGTAAGGTGCAGTGCCATGGAAAAGCAACTGGCGTTTATGGATCACAAACTACTGAAAGACACAGCATCATACTGTTGAGAAGAGGTTAAAGCACTTGGGCAGGAGCAAAAGTAATTTGAAGCAATATCTTTGTTCTTCTCAAAGTTGGTGAGTCCTACAGCACCCCACTGTTTTGTGCTCTGAACTCTTTGAGATGGGTACCAATTGGAGGGTGTTCAGAGGAAAGAAGTGGTCTAGAAATATATTTAAAATGGAAGATTGAAAGAATTAGGATTTCTTAGTAAAAAAATAGGATATTCAGGTTTCAAAGAACTGCCTAGTCTCTCTGTTACTCAGTGATGGGGTGAGGAAGGTAAGATTTGGTCGTGGAGAAACTTTTTCCTCGTACTGAGGGCAGGGGAATACTGGATCAGAGAGCCTGAGAAAAACAAGTCTTGACAAAAATCTTTTTGCTATAGGTGCGTATAATGTGGTTCTTTGGTGGAGGGGGAAAGAATTAGACCATGTCTTTATATTACAAGCCTTACACCTACAAGATTGTTAGTGGCTTACTTCCATCATGTCTATTGCTACCATTTGCACGTGTGAAAAGAATTCCAACAGGTAAATGAAATCTCTATACATCCAAAGCAGGAAGTGTGTCTTGTAATTCTAGGCAAAGGGTCTAAGAGTTGTTTTCTGTTTGTTTTTGTTTTTTTTTTTTTTTTTTTTAATACTACTGACAAGGGTAAATCCTAGTCTTTGATGGAGCACACTGCTTCTTTTTTGCTTATGTTTTTAATAAGATCACAGCTGCAAGAGCTGTTAGGTGAAACTGTGGTCTTCATACAGCTGCAGGGGTCAGAGAGCGAGAGTGCACTGTGCGAGTATGTTTGTATGCGATCAGGTTCTTCTAACTCAGTACTTGCTACTGGCAGATAAGGAGCTGTTGGCACAAACATAGAATAATAGTTCCTGCTCTGTTTTTGCAGTTTAGAGACATCTTGAGATGAAAGTTCTGCTGTTCAACTGATATGGTTTTTTCATGAGTTTTTATAATAATTTTTGAACCTGTTTGTTTCTTGGTCTCAAAAGTATCTTTAGGCATTGAATTCTGTCATTTAATTATTTATTAGGCGAAGAAGTCCTTAAGAACAACTTCTAAAAATTGCATTTGGTATTTCCATGTTCTTCTGGGAAACACTTCAGCTGTCTGACATGCCATGTCACTTTGTGCTATCGTGATTTATTTTTTTTTGTACTTTGATCTGGCACCCCATCATACTTATCTGTTTTGTGAGCTAAAAAAGTCTTTTTACTTTCTTTGTGCAGAAACTGCTCCATATTCTGATAGAAATTACCTATATCTTTTTAGTCCTTTATGTTCTTCATGAGATAGAATAATTTGAAGGTATAGGAACACCATGGATATATCAGCAGAGAAAGAATATGTTATATTCTCTCTTCCCTTCATTAAAAAAAGTCTGACATTCTGTATGTTTCCTAACCTGAGCACTTCAAAGCACTGAAAAAATATTTTTGGAGATGTATGTTCAGTGACTACCGGACATTTTTCTGGTAGTGGTGTTATATAATGTAGAGTTCTCTCTCCCAGTGTGTTATACTGCATTTACTGACATGTGACTTCATCTACTGTTTTATATTCTTCTTGCTCAATATTCTGGGGTTCTACTGCAAATTTTTAATGACATGTTAGTTTTAATTGCTCATAATAGTTTTGTATAATTTGCAAACAAGCACAGATGATACATGAAATGACAGATATGCAAGTGAGGCTTCTGACTCTCTCCTCTGTGGATCTTTGCTTCTTAAATCTTACCCTGCCATGTCTTCACTGCTGTAACAGCTTCCTATGAGAGGCATCAGCAGGAACTTTTTAGAAGTCTTCTTTTCATTGTCACTTCCAACACCTTTACACACAGGATCCTTAATACCTTCAAAGAACTCTTCAAATTGAGAAGCATGACTTTCCTCTATAAAAGCAGTGTTTTGTTTTGTTTTGTTTTTTTCCTTATTATTCCAGTCTACAAATTCTTCAGCATAGTTTTATCCTTACACAATATGGAAGTCAGACTGTCTTGTGCTTCTCTTGATTGCCTTGTCAAGCTCTGGAAAAAGATTATGTATTTTCCACTCTATATTCCTCTTTACTTAGGTCACCTTAAGCCTAGGTTTTTGCAGAATTAATAGTTTGACAATTTCATATTAGATGCTTTAACACTTCAGCTGAATAGTGCCTGGCTCTGGTGAATTCTTACTGTTAATGTGATATTTTTTAATGCTCGCCTGGTGCTTAATTTTAAGAGAATGCGTTATATATCACCAGTCTAAAGAGGATCTGGTGTGGGGTTGGATTTGACTGTCTTGGCAATAATTTCAGAAAACAACAGATCATCTAGGTTTTCTGCTTTGCCCTTATCTTCTTTTAGTACTATCTTTTATTTCTTCATTATCTAGTGACTTATTGCATTGAGGTAGCAAGCTGTCTGTAACTATCAGATTCTACTACATTTGAACTCAGAAATAGTAACAGGAATTTTGTCAGATTTTATTGCTCTCTTGCAGATGGCTGTGTAGTTGACTGGCAAGTTTTCATTATACTTCCGTGTACTACCTAGATATAGGCCTACCTATTAGACCAGTACTTGTTTTACCAGTTTTAAATTCTACTGATGACCTGTATGCAGATGAAAATATTAACATAGATAAAAAGTCAATAGTATTTGGAATTCTGAAGAAAATTTAGGTTTGCATTTTATTTTTATATTGACAAAATTCTCCATTCTAACATATGTGATAGAGTAGTTCTTTAAAAAAGGTGTGTTTTTTCTGTGTGCAGAGACCAGAAGATGCTGCTTGCTTGTGTTTGAGTGGCTCCTATCTGTTTTTTAAAGTAATAAATGGAATTTTAGGAAAGGGTTTGTTTTACCATGTGCAGTTCTTTAACATCTGCTTGAAATCTGAATGTGCCCAGGTGCTGATGGTGGCATATGTTTTACTTTCACAAGTCCCATTTGAACCAGGAAAGGAGTTAAAAATAATATTCCTGTCCAGTGATATTGTGGTGTTTCCAGCTGGTTTGTATTTGTGATGGGAAGACTGGAGCCAAATTTACTGTAATGTTTTGCTCTTACTTGTAATTTTTTTGCTGGTGAAGACTTTCCAATTTTGCAACAAGTATTTTTTTTAATCTGTTATTAATGATGCATTTTTTTCTCCTTTCTTGTCTGCTTGCATAGCTGCTCTTTCTTTGCAGTGACTGAATGTAAGCATCACGTACAGTCTTTTCTATTTTTGGTAATGGAGAATTGAAGCTTTGTATTTATATTAGGCAACACTTTGTTTCTAGAATGTCACTAAGTAACCAGAAAGAAATACTTAATAATGTCTGCTTGAATATGAACTGAAACTCTGCCTTCATAAGATTTTACAAATTTGTCCATGATTAGTGGTTTGTTTTAAATAATGGAGATCTGCAAAATAGTTCTTTTTTCTTTACCCTTACACAGTGTCTTTCAGTTTTGCTTAACGTGTCTTTTCTTACAAGAGCATTGCTAAACCAATATTGAGTGTCCCATGTAAAGTTTTAAATGTAGATGACACATTCTGGCATGAGATTGAGAGTGAGCACTTAGTATTGGTCCAGATGTAGCTTATACATTTCACTTGTAAGCCTGTTTCTTACTATTTTTTTATGTTTTATATGTTTTTTTCTTAATACAAAACCTCAAAGATACAGGCTTCTGTTGCAGCTTGCTTCACTTCGATGGCAGTCCTGAGTTGCCAACTTGGAATTTTAGTGCTGCAGTTATCTTAACTTTCTGACCTCTTACTATTCTAGTTATTGGAGTAATTAGAGCCATATAGGACACTTCTGTGCCTTGATTGGTCTCTTTCTTATGTTGCCACTTGTTTTCTTACAGTCTAGTGAAAATACCACTACTGAATTTGTCTTTCTTATACCGGCTTTTGGTCTTCCATGCTTTCATTTTTCTTATTGTTTTTTTCAAGGGCAAAGTTCAGAAATACATGAAATGATCTAGTTTTCTGACTACAATACACTGTGTCATAAGAAATTCCAATAACTTAAAAGTAATCTTTGGTTACATTTGTTGTATGTGTTGAGACAAAATTATTTCTTCCCTCAAAATTGTGTATATGAA
The DNA here is from genome assembly GCF_963082525.1 of Nesoenas mayeri. NCBI lineage: Eukaryota > Metazoa > Chordata > Aves > Columbiformes > Columbidae > Nesoenas > Nesoenas mayeri. The sequence goes on from NC_137542.1 coordinate 41,358,046, forward strand.
GTGACAGCATACTACTACTTACAGTCACTTGAAAAGTCTTGTTTTGGTTTTCTTGAACTTTTGTCTCTTTCCAGTAATAAAAAAAATCTGTCTTCTGGTAATAATCTGAAAAAGCAAAGCAATTTACCTAAGTTGAACTTTTGTGATGTATTTGAAAATGCTGAAATAATTTAAAAAGTTGTTCAATCTGTTTTCTTTCACAGAGTTCCCAGAAAATAAGTGTGTGTTTCAGAAAGTGAAAACCAGAAGATCATTTCTTGAGGAAAATTATTTAAGGTATGGGAGCTGGTTCATATTTGACACATTTCACATCAGATATATGTATAGAAAATATTCTGAGTATATGGTTAGTGTAAACAAATGGTAGGTAAAGCAGAAAGAGAGGAATGGTCCTGGGAGTCAGGCTGCCCTAGAGATCACTCTAGGTTCCAGTTTGCACAGTCTTCTGAAATTTTATGTGGTAACTGAAGCCAATAACTCCTTTTTTTTCTTGAGTACTTAAAATGCTAAAGTGCTAGGCACTCTGAAAAGTCTGTCTTTAAGCCTTGTACATACCAGTATTAGCTGGTACAATGTTGACATTAGTTTATGTGTCCCAGTTCTTTGTGTAAAAGAAGATTATTAGTCCTGCTTCGCCTCGTGGACTGTTAACACTGCTAATTTAAGCGACAGTTTAAAGGCTATGAAGAAATTGGTACTTCTGTGTTTGAAAGAGCTAAGACTTTCCTGGTGTGCAGGAATTAACGAATAAGGAGTACACAGACTGTGTCTGCACTGCAGTACAGGGCTATAATTGCAGTTTATGTAAGTTTATCTTACCTAGTTTGAAGCTGATTACTATAGGAACACATTTTTGGTGTATACACAGAAAAGAGGGTACAGCCCACATTACAGAATCTATGCAAGTCTTTGGAAATTACTTGTATGTGTGGGTTCAGATTTTCCATCATGTGCTGCATGTTTATCAGATCCAGGTGTTCTAGAGCTAGCTCAGACAGGTGTCTTTGACCTGCAGTTGTGTTACAGGACTTCATGAGGCAGCATTTCTTATCTGTTGATCAAATGGTGTCCATTTGGTACAGTAAGACTGGACTGTCATGTAAATTTAAGGACTCTGGCCTAATGTGTGTTGCAGGGGAGCAATGGATGGTTGCATGGGTACCTGGTTTGAGATATTTTCTGATTTTTGGGAGTCTGAATCTGCAAGTTTAATGGCCTGCTAACACAGTGTTTAGGAGCAAACTAGCTTCTAACTAGTTAACCATTTTCCACAGCTGCAGTGCCTGAGAGCTGATGTTTTATTTGGATTTTTCTGTGCTCTTAGTACAGTAAACACCAGAAACAAGTGTTTTCAGGTCACAAGGAGTGGAACAGTGTAGTTGTCATTTATAACCTGATGATACTGTCAGCTATACTTACTTGAATAAATGTGTGGATTGATTTTTAGTATCTGTCTTACATGCTCGTATATGTTCCTTCATAACTCTACTGTAAGTTAGGTACATTTTGCAGATCGAAACTGGAGGACAGTTCTGAGCCTGAGATCTCTTCCAGTCATAGACAGGTGTTTGAAGCAGTGCTCTCACCCTCATTTCTGTTGATTTTGAGGAGGTATATGTATGTGTTTTGTCTTATGGTTAGTTCAGGATTTAGGCATGAACTAACTATGGTCATGAGCCAGCACTGTGCCCTTGTGGCCAGGAAGGCCAATGGCATCCTGGGGTATATTAGAAGGGGGGTGGTTAGTAGGCCGAGAGAGGTTCTCCTTCCCCTCTACTCTGCCCTGGTGAGACCGCATCTGGAATATAGTGTCCAGTTCTGGGCCCCTCAGTTCAAGAAGGACAGGGAACTGCTGGAGAAAGTCCAGCGCAGGGCAACAAAGATGATGAAGGGAGTGGAGCATCTCGCTTATGAGGAAAGGCTGAGGGAGCTGTGTCTCTTTAGTTTGGAGGAGACTGACGGGTGACCTTATTGATGTTTACAAATATATAAAGGGTGAGTGTCACGAGGAGGAAGCCAGGCTCTTCTCAGTCACAACCAACAGTAGGACAAGGGGTAATGGGTTCAAACTGGAATATAAGAGGTTCCACTTAAATCTGAGAAGAAATTTCTTCTCAGTGAGGGTGACAGAACACTAGAACAGGCTGTCCAGGGAGGTTGTGGAGTCTCCTACTCTGGAGGCATTCAAGACCTGCCTGGACACATTCCTGTGTAGCCTCATCTAGGCGTTCCTGCTCTGGCAGGGGGATTGGACTAGATGATTTTTTGAGGTCTCTTCCAATCCCTAACATTCTGTGATTCTGTGAATAGTTGCTTTTTGTCACACAGTAAGTTTTACTTTCAATATGTCTCTCAATAATCTTTTTCTGCTTTCAGATGTGGTGAAGAGCCTGTGTTTTCCCCTGTGTGGTATATAGTGCCTTAAAAAATGGGGTTTGGAGGTGACCTGAAGTATTCTCATGATGCTTTATTAAAACTGCAAGACTGGGAACTACGACTGCTGGAAACAGTGAAGAAATTTATGGCAATGCGAGTAAAAAGTGATAAGGAGTATGCCTCCACTTTACAGAACCTTTGTAATCAAGTAGATAAAGAGAGCACTTGTCAATTGGATTATATCAGCAATGTGTCGAAGGTAAGACTGAAGTATTTTGAATTTGGAATATCTTTGGAAATAACAGTGCTGGATTTATTTTTGTTTGTTTTAGTTTGAGTTGGATTCCTCTTCATTCGGCTTATTGAGAGTTAATGTTGCTACAGTATTTAGAATGGACTCCTTTTAGTTCCTCAGTGGAATATGCAGAAGTTGAGCTCCAGTGTTGCTGTGGAAAAAATAGCTGAACTAGAATCAGTCCTAAATTCTGATATTCATTGGTTTAGGTTCTTGGGTTGAACCTGCTACTTTGTTTAGTGTTTTGAAAGTAGAGTATGCTGTAGTAAGCTTTTCTTTTAAGACAGTAAAATAGGAACTGTTGTTTATGTTGTATAGAATTTGTGACAGAAATAGAAAAATGCCAGGAAACTGAGGCAAAGCCTGGCATTCCAGCTGTTATTCACACTGCAGCATGCGTTGTGAAAACAAAACATTAATTCAGGATGTTTCTCATAATTGTGAAGTCATTTTGTATCCATTTAAAATAACTGTGTTGGCTTTTCTTGAAGGCAAAGCTGTCCTTCCCCCACATCATTGGTTTTCAGATTTAGAGCAAGTCCAGTAAAGGTCCAGATGAAGCAAACTTCCCTATTTCACCTGTTTGTAAGCTTCACTCCTGACTTGGATTCCTTCCTGACTAGAGAAAACTGTTCTGTTTTAACGGTTTATTCAATTTTTTTGCACTTCTGCTGTTGCAGTAGTTACACAGTCCTTTCAGTCTGGCATGGATCCTGTTCCCCTCCCTGCATGAAAACACCCTTTTTGGGTCAAGTTAAATTTTGGACAAGTTTGTTTTTATGTAGTGGGCTTATGGGGTGGCTGCTTGAATACTAGCTGTGGCATAGCTTTAAGGAATATGACTGTTCCTTTTGCAGCAGTCTAGATTTATGCTGGATTAAAGTATGTGGAGGGTGTGTGTGGCTTGAAAGCTGCACTGCTATAGCTGCCTGCTTCAGGTGTCCCAAAAGTAGCACCATACAGTGTTTATCTGTAACAAATTTGGTTGTTGCTTCCGTCCCCCAAAATAATTCTTCTCTTGTAAATTGACATACAATCTTTTTTTTTTTTTCCTTCCTCTATCTATGTGTTTTTGTGGTGTATTTGAAATGCTTTTCACCTGCTTACATTTCTTGAACACAGTTTGTTATAGAGCTTGCTATTTCAGTTGTAATGAGTTTGCTAAATAAATGTTAAAACATCGGCATTAAACTGAGATTGGCAGAAGTCAGGTATTCTTCTTCAAGCTTTCTATTGTTGGATCCTAAAGTTTTGTATAGAATTATTGGTGCTATGACTAGTAATTCTCGCTATTGCTGGGCCTCTGGAACAGCTCTTATATGCTAGCTAAATTGTATTACAATTATTTTAGGCAATGAAACAGAGTGGATTAGGGCTAGAACAGCAAAGGAGCATAGACATTAGAATATTTAGTCTTTTAAAGTGTAAGCAATCTTTTTCCTTCATGTAGCTAATTCAGTCTAGGACGGTTCATGTCGCTGACATGGACACTTCCTGTGTGCAAACAAATTTTAAAAAGCTGATGATCTGACTTAAGCCATGTCCTTTTCGGGTTGTAGAAGGGCATGTATCTCACAGTTTGAAATCTCGTTTTGGATATAGGCACTCAAGATGTTCTTTCTTTCACAATTATTTTTGTTCTTTTTCTTTTTTTTTTTTTTTTTTTCCCCCTCATAAGGATGTGCCATTTTTCTCTCAAGCCCCATCCTTGATCTCTGCATCTTTGTATAACAGCAAAAATATCCATATGCTACTGACAGATCTTTTGTATGGGCTTGCCTTGAAATTTCACTGTCACCTTGGATTTTACAGTTGTGTAGTGGCATGTTTCTTATTGGTTTTAGCAGTTAAAATGTCTGAATTATTGATTAATTTACTCATCTCATTCTAGTTTATTCTTTCATGATACTTTTCCACCCTGACATTGTACACAATCAAACTATGACACAAATATTATGGGACATAAATCTAGTATCTCACACCTCTCAAGACTTAAAATACCTGTATATTAAATTTTTGGTATTGCTTATCATCAAAACCAAATACCAAGCTGTCTAATCTTTTAAGTGTACAGCAAGAGTGAGCCCTTTGAGAGAAACAGTGTTTGGGAAAGTCTGTCCTATTTTTTTGTATGCAGAGGAAGCAAACTTGCTGGAAGGTGTAGTGGCAGCAGCTGCTAATGCTAGAAAAGCAGTATTTTTAAGTGCTTCCAACAGCTCTTTTGTGTACGTATATTTCTAAAAAATACTATTAAACCAAACAATATTATATTTTATTGCTTTTGATGGATTGTGATCATTTTCTGTGAAAAGAAATGTTTTGCCTTCTCTGCAATCCCCACCCAGCTGCTTTTGTGTTCCATATAAATCTCAATATTTGAAGCCTTTCCTCAAGTATAGCTTTTCACTGTAGCTTTTCAAATTTTAAAATAATGAAATATAATCATACAAAACACAGAAATCCTCTTTAACCAGTGTTTTCTCAGTATGGAAAGAGGGATGTAAAGAACAGGAAAATGTGCAAATGATTTTTTTTAAATGGAAAGGGAATTTTTCATTGTGTTTCTGACTTATTCAGGTTCATTTGGTGAATTGTAAGCTAAGTATTTCTTTGGAATACCTGTTGAAAAATACTTCTGTTGTGAATTTCAGGGTTTATTCAAACAGTACTTGTCTCATCAGTCATAAATCAGCTGTAAAGAAAATTAAGAACTCTGACTACATTTTCAGCTCTAAGTGTGCTCTTAATGAATTCTTCTATAACCACAAGACCCACTGGTCTCAGACGGATGTTTAATGATGTTTTTATCCTATGCAGCTTTGTAATATTTGTAATGGAGAGATGAAATAGTTTTCAGCTATAGCTGCAAAACTTTAGGCCATGACCTCTTACAACACCACACTTCAAGCAGTCTGAGATCCTCTATGCCAGTCTGTAGGATGTTTACATGCTAAAGGAAATATTAAACATGGTTTAATATATAGACGAATTAACTGTCATTTGTTTCCTTCTCTAGAATCCAGTTTGCATTGTAGCATTGTCATGTGGAGATATATTAATATGTATCTATATTTACATATGAGATGTAAGGAAACCCCAAAGGACCAAACAAATTAATTTTCTAAGTTTTTATGATCTAAGGTGGATTTCTGTCTTCAGTAAGAGTAAGATAAATGCTAGCAAAACTAGCATAATAGCTGCCTTCAAAACCTGATAATTATACGGCATGTAGTCATTCTGAAATTTTACATATAGCATAGCATTTGAGATCAAGGAGTTATCAATACTGTTATCAATACTGTTTCCATCAACAAAGTGTGACAGGGGTCTTTAGGGTAACAAATGCTTTTATTTGAACTGAACTTTAATTTAATGTTTGTATCTGTGTTGCGTTGCAATCTCTCTGCTCACCTTATAGTTCTTAATCAAAATTCTAAGCCACACACAGCACATTAAGCAATCCTGGAAACTGACTGGCAGAATGGCCAAGGAAGTTATTGAAGTAAGGTACACAAGGACATTGGGTTACTATGATGGATGATAAACTGCTTGTGTCTCTTAACCTGTTAGCACCTTATCCTTTGATACTGTTGGCCTGACTCTGATGCTGTCAGTTGTGTGTAGCAGCTAACAAATAGTATCCTCTTAAACAGCAAGCACTCAAATGCATATAACTGGGAGTTATTTCAACAAGGACAGAGAAGTCAGCTTGAGCAGAGTGGCTGTGGCTGGGAAACAGAAGAAAAAAGGGCAGAGAAATATACTTGTTGGGGTGTTGGGGATGTATTATTCCAAAAAACGCTGTAAAGCTTTAATCGGTGTTCAGAAGTGCTAGGACAGTGATGAAGGGTGACCATACAAAACTGTATTTTTGTTTCTGGTGTTTTTTATGATTGAATGAGTAAGTTCGGGGCACAATTTTGCTGTAGCAGGAAGAACTTTCCTTGACAAGATCTCAAGCGAATTTGGGTAAGTTTAAAATTCCTTTTTAAATGAATTGTTTTAAACAGGGATGCATCTTTTCCCACAAACCATGTTCATCATTTGGCTATTTGTAAATTTGTAAGCTGGAATAAGTAAGTGCTTTTCTTTCTTTCTTTTTTTTTTTTTTTAATAGTCTTGGTTACTTGTGGTACAGCAAACAGAACAACTGAGCAAAATAATGAAGACACATGCAGAGGATCTTAATTCTGGGCCTTTGCATAGGCTTACAATGATGATCAAAGATAAGCAGCAAGTTAAGAAGAGTTATGTAGGTGTTCATCAACAAATTGAAGCTGAGATGTATAAGGTATTTTATTTAACTGTGCTTTGTAAATTTATTATGATGTTATATGTTTAAAAAGTGATATATTGAGGGTGGATTTTTTTAGTTCCTCTGGTTTTGTTAGTGCTATGGTGAAAGTAGGGATTTGTGATACATAGAATATCTAGTTTAAATTCTAGTTATTTCCTCCACATGTTCTCTTCTCTGCTAGCTGACAAGGGAGAGATGGAAAACTTTCTTTTATATGAATTTCTATGGACAGATAGCACTGAAAATACTCTTGTTCCAGTAGAGGATGATTATGTGTGACACTTCTCTATTCTGTCTCTCCTCCTGTTCTCACTCCACTCCAGACATCCCTGGGACCAGGGCACTGAAGACTTCTGTTGATGAATGCACTTGACATTCCATACTGTTTTGGGTGGTGAAAGGATTCTAGTCCCTATTCTAAAATATAAATCAAGTGTAAACCAAACATTAAGGCTGCAAGTGGAGCTCTTCAGGGCTTTTTCTATTATATGTCAGTTGTCCTGTTTATGTTGAAAGCACTATTTCTAGTCAGTAAAGCTGACAGAAATTACAGTTTCATTCAGGTGCTCTGGGGGAAGTTTAACTGCAACTGTCAAAAATCATCTTGATAATCTGAAAGGTCCACTGAGAGAAGGAAAAGCACTGTTTCTTCTTTCTTCCAGCAGAGAATTTGAGAATTGGAGTAGTGTAATAAAAATATAACATCTGAGTAGAACAGTACAAATGTCATGTACTGATGAGTAAGCTTCTTTGGCTGGTTATGAGAAGAACTTTAAACTAGTACTAAACATATATCGAGTTTGGCTGTAATAGGAATACTTCGATAGTATGCTAGGATCTGGGCGTCTTCCCCAGGTATTGACTATGGAGAGTACATGCTATTTGATGTGTACTCAGTAGGCTATCTTATCTGATAAAATTTCCAAGCCAAGTAATCACTCATAGCCACTTATGGATTGGTACATCTCAAAATAGTCAGGATGGAAGAAGAGGGAAAACTACATACATTATAAATAATAGAAGTTAAATATATAGACAATTAGAGAGATGCAAAAAGAAGGACATGTAAGAAAGGTGGGATGACACAAGACTGCTGGAAGTTCAGGTATACTTTTAAAAGAGACTGTGCAAAACATGTTTTTTCTGTTAATAAGTTCATTGTAATAAAATCTCTAATAAAACTGTCTTTTAAAAATAGGCTTTTTAAAAAAAAGTCATGCGTACTGAGCACTCGCTAAATGATTAATTACAGACCATATTCATTTTAATGGCTATGCAACTATGCTAGTTTTTTGGTCTTATAAATGTGTTTGGGGGAACACTTGACCAACTTATTTCCTTATATGTTATTTGGCAGCAGAGGTGCTCTTGGTGTTTTTGTCTGTTGGTAGAACACCGTCTAAGAGTCACTAAAATATATTTTATATTTAATGCAAAGATTTTGTAATGCTAGTGGCCTACCTTTAATTTTCCAGTGTTCTGTAAGAGAAGTAGTTCCTTATTACTTATGTCTCAATTGTGTTCACTTCTTCCTAATTTCATTGTTTTCTCCGTTTCTTATCTTGTATTTATAATACAAGTTTGTCATAAAGTTTTTTTTTTCCTGGATCAGCCCTATTAGTGTATCATAACAACAGTTGTTAGTATAACTTATAGTGTGTAGAAATAAGAGATGAGAATTTGAGATTGATGTGGGAAAAGTTCCTGCCTTTAAAGTAAATTTTGCACAGTTGGCCCAGGAATAGAAGGTGTAGATAGGACCTTGTTGGTTCTTTCAGGAATTTCATTAAGTTTTGAGATGTTCTTGATGGTGAAAATAGTGGTATCTGGTCCTTGCCTCACGAAAAAGTTGGGGCTGTGAACTCCAGCCTTCTTCATGCCAGCTGCAAGTGGAGCAGTTATTCTTTATAATAGACTTTTTTTTTCTGCGCATTCAGTGAGGGGAGCACTTTGATTATATTAAATTCCTCTTCCACGATTCCCCATTGTGAGTGTATTTTTCTTTTTTTGTCAGAGCTCTTACTTTTCTTGACATGCCACCTTTTTAATATTGTAGTGGCCCATTCGTTATTAGCTTTTTTTTTGCAAGTTCATTATTTGTGTTTGTTTCTGAACAGTGCACTGATTTTATCACAATGAATAAATGTTGGGGATAGAAGAGACAACTTTATTTTCTTTTTTAGGGATTTAAGTCATACACCAGGTTGATTCGTGCGCAGTTACTTTTTCTAGTTGCTTTTCAAGCCTCTTATTTCATTCCACACATCTATTGATTTTGATTTTGTTACACCATGTAATATCTTATTAAGATTGTCTCAAGCCAATGGAAAGTGGTAACATCCTTACTTTGGAAAATAAATCCTATTAACTATCTTTCACTAATGGTATGTTTTTTTTATATATTGAGAAGTATTTTAAATACTTTTAATATTTCTGTTTTCTTAAAGGTCACAAAGACAGAACTAGAAAAACTAAAATCTAGCTATAGACAACTAATAAAGGAAGTAAATTCTGCCAAAGAAAAGTATAAAGAAGCTGTGGCTAAAGGTATGACTGGCTTGTGTTAATTTTGTCTATTTATTGGTGCCTTTTTCAAACCTGCTAGAACTCTTACAGTGAAACAGGGTGATGTTTTTGTTTTGAACAAGTTGATTACAATATAAAAGCTCATTTAGTATTTGAAGTAAGACAAGCTAATTGTCATTATGTGTACTTGGTGATACTCTTAAAAAATCATGGATTTTTAGATAAGAGCCTTTGTTCTATGATGTATTGAAATCTGTTGTTAGTAATTGTTCTTATGTGCCTTTCTAAGATTTTAAAATTTTCTTTAGAGAAAATTAACTGGATGACAGTATATAATTCCAAGATCTATCTTGAGGCAGTGACACAAAAACTTAAAATGACAGTTATCGTCCTTGGTTCTGTTGTGCTATAATTTGCAGTGCAATATAGTAGCTTTTAGTACTGAAAGACTGTTTCTTTCTAAATTTGTCTAAAATTTGGGGCAGTAGATGATATGTGAGTATAACAACAAAATAATGTTGGATAATAGAAGTTATACATAGAACATTTTAGCTTCAATTTTTGTTTCTTTTACTGATGTTCATATTTGCATAGAAATGTATATACATACTCTGTTCACTTTGTCTAGTTCCTTAGCTGCTTTTCTACACATAACTTTGATTTGGTTACTTACTTTATCCCCAGGTAACTACTTTACATGGGAATACGTAATATGTAATGTAGAAAATGTGTAACATGGAAAATATAAGAGTGTCATGATCTTAGTGTGGTTTTTTTATCCCATCTTACTGTTATAGCTCAGATCATTCTCCATTCCTGAAAAACCAAGCTTTCTCATTGAAATCAGAATGTTTTGGCTGTCAGCAGCTGCAATGTTTTGATGTGGTTCTGATTAACTAAATTATTATTTCTTTAGATAGATAGCAAACACAAGCTGTTTTTAAGACACTTCTTTCTCTTGTGGTTTTCCTTGACCTTCTCTTTCGGGCTTCCATTTAGTATTTGTCTTCTTGTAATTCATACTTAATTTTTACGAGGTGCTGGCTTAGGAGCTGTTCTGGGGAACCCTCTGTTAGCACTGCTTCTGCTTGGGCATCAGGGAAGCAGTTGGGAGAGTTGTGTTGCAGAGGGTCCATCACTGAGCCTTGGCTGCCACTTGGTCCGTAGGCTGGATTGTGCTGCCCTGTTGTGGCCACCAGTGTCTGAATCCTGTCTCAGTCAGAAATGAATGATTTATCTTGTTTGTTCTAGCTCTTACCCATCTAGTCATGTGTTGCTGCTCCTTTCTGGACCAACAATTTCCACAAACGCAGCCTGATTGATTGTGCTTGGGCATGGAGACCTCAGGTGTCAGGCAGTCTAGCTGATGTTATTCAGCTGGATGATAGTTTTTTGCCTTTTTTTTTTCCACTTCTTAATTCTTCTGTTTCTTTAATGTATGGTGAGAGAAAGCAAGTTGAGAGAGAATAAATCAGCAAACTGAACTAGTCCAGTGCCTCTCTGATAAGGCATCCTTCAGCAACAGGGACTATGGACAGATTGATTTCAATAGTTTATTCTGGACTGGCAAGTGTGTGGGGTTTTGTTTGTTTGGTTGGTTTTGGTTTTGTTTTGTGTGGGGTTTTGTGTGTGTGTGTGTGTTTTTTTTTGTTCTGTTTTGTTTTTTTAAAGAAGTATGTGCTGGGAATGCAGAGCATGGTCTTTTGCAGAATTGGGGCATTAGGGCTTGCTGGGGTCATAGGGTGTGTTGGGGTCATTGGGGCAAAATAGAGGATAAAAACTTACTATATAGCTTTTCCATAATTAAATGAACAGCCCTCTGAAATCTTTTGGATGTGTGATAGTGAGAAAAAATGGTGTAAACTTGCAACAGCATTCCAATATAACACTCACAGTTCATGTACAACCCTGAGCCTACAATGCTGTGCTGATTTTAAGTGTGATATCTCATTACACTTTGAATCTCATTTGATTGGATCAGTAGCTGCTTCCCCTTAAGTTCAGTTTCCACAATTATTTTTGTGTCTGCAGACTTGTGCATCTTTATTAAGTGTAGTTCAGAGTGTGTCTTTGGGGTTTCTTGTGTTTTCGTCCTTGATATCTTTGATTAAACACTACTTATTGCTATATATAAAAAAAACCTTAAATATGGAAATGATGAATACACAAAATGATAAACAATAATATGCTCATTTCCTGACATTAAAAAAGACCCTAACCACCACCAACAACAACAAAAAAAAAACCCAGAAAACAACTAACAAGCATTAGTTCTTAACAATTTAGCAACTTTTTTTTTGTAGCTGATTTTTGTGTTAGACGTTTAAATGTGAAATAGTTGCTCTTATGTCAGTTAATATTGCAAGCTGGAACAGAGCCAGTATAGCTTTGGGAGGTTCATACTGGATTTTAATACAATATACTCTTTAGCAAAATTTACAGTTTTAATGTAAACAGATCTGTTACAGGTGTTCAGTGTGTTCTTGTTGCTGGTCAGTTACTGATTGAGTGTAGAAACTATGTTGCAACATTCTTATGTGACAGAATGGATCTGAAGTAAATACTAAAGGAAAAAAAAATGTATTGATTCAAAGTATTTAATTTCATAATTTCATGTTATATTGCTACAGCAGCATAAAAAAATTGTAGTAGATTTTCCTAGATTGGCTTGTATTCCCTGACCACATGATTTAAAGGAGATTAGAAATATTAATAGTACACCTAGCACATTGTACAACATTGCATCTATTGGAAGAATGTTTCCTGATCCCTGCAACTCTTGTGATTTAATCCTTAAGAACTGATGTGACTCCTGTGGTATGTACTGAAGTTGCACAACAGCACAAGCTGTATCTATGATAAATAAGGAAGCTGTTGAAAAAGCTTTCTTTAAATTAAGTTATTGTCTTACTATTCTTTGTAATAGCTGAGTGGCCAGAAAGTACTTCTATTAGACAGCTGATGCATTCATTCTGGGATTCCTGTGAAATTGTGATTATACTATTAATACTACATTTCCTGATGGCACGTATTGTCTTTAGTTGTTGCTGAGAACAGGGAAACTCCTAGTTGGGTAATTTTGTGTTTATTTTTGACTGAAACTCTCACAATGTTAAGACAAAACAAGAAACACTGTCTGAACTGGTCTTATTCACAGATGTCAGTAAGCTCTGTAGATTTCAACTTAATTCTCTATTGTAAGCATTTCAACTAATAGACACTACTGGTGCTTGCAAGGGCTAGGGTTGTTTCTTGTGTGTAGAATAAAGCTTCTAGAGCAGGAAACCATGGGGAGTGCAGAGCCAAGAGATCTCAGTGACTTCTGTGGAGTGTGGGACGAGCTTGGGCATGTTCTTTACACTCAGCATGGGCATGCAGCACCAGGATATGCTCTCCTCAGTCCTCACAGACCAGCACTTGTAGGTCTGACTGAATTTGCTTGACATTATCACTGTAAGAGTAGTCTTTTCTTCTGTTATATCTAGGTTTTTAAATTGTTTACTTTAATTCAAGAAGTGCATAGTCCTTACCAAAATTCACTTAAGAGAAAAATCATGCTGGCGTTCTACTAGTATTCCCTCCCCTTAGAGTCTGTGGAAGCAGATTTAAATCAACTTTAGAATTCTTTACTGTAAAAATATTCTATTGCTTAAAAAAAGAAAGTTTTTAAAATGAAACCTTTTGAAAGTGTCGGTCATCTCACTTAGGAGTATAAAGAATGAATTTAGTAGAATAATACAAACAAATAGTACAAAAGTCTTCTTTTCTGGGCACAGTGAAATACTGCTCTTTGAAAATATGTGTCTCCAGAGCTGAAATAAATAAAGATATTGCTTTATGGGAGGTTTATTATTGATAAACAAATGTGGAGACAGCAAAATATGCAGAAATCACCTCTGTTATTGAAATAGCTGAAAAATATGTAGATGAAAAGCTAAATGCAGTTGTGGGAAATTATTTGAAAGACTGCTATCATAAACATTGGGAAATGTCTAACAGATTACCATATGCATCGACAGTTTTATACCTCAGTGCTGATATTTACAAAAATAAAAGATTCTAAAGCAAACCAAGGAAGAAGTGTTATTTCTGTTTGAAACATTATTACATGTTGAAGATTTGCATATTTTCTCAGAGGATAATTGTTTCTTCATTAAAAAAAACCAAAAAACAAAAAACAAAAAACCCTGATACTCCTATCCTTTTTTCCATTTTAAATTCTGAAATCTAATGCTGTGATACTCTTGTAAGGTTATAATACAGAAAATTACAACAACACTGGAGCCAATCTTCTTGGCTTTTCCTGAGGCCTTGCCTCTTTAATCCTAACTGATAAACTCTCCATTGGCTCCTCATCTATCCACAGAGAGAGCTCCATGCACTCCAGCTACTCTCTCACATAAAGGGCAACTCCCTCTCCTCGTCTTCCTGGCCTTTCTTTCCCCAAGGGCCCATGTCTCTCCATTGCAATGCTTCAGTCTTGGCAGCCATCCCACCACACTTCCATGATCCCAACAAGATCATAGCCCTGCAACTGCACAGAGATCTGTAACTCATCATGTTTATTCTCCATGCTGCATGCAGTTGTATACAGGCTCAGTGTTTTGAGTTCCTGGAGAGGATTTGGGGAGATTTTTCCACAGTGGTGCCTTGTATGAACCTCTTTGCCCACATGAAGGTGACCCTAAGCAAGGCCCATTTTGTTGACTTTATGATCACTTCCCATCACACCAGCCCATGCCCTTTGCTCAGCAATCTTGGCCATTACTGCCTCAGGATTGCAGGTCACTCTCTCCCTCCTGGGTCACACCTAGTTTAAAGCTTTCCTAATGAGGCCAGCCATCCCATTGGCAAACATATTTTTACCCTGCTTGGTGAGGTGTGACCTATCTTCCAAGGATGGTGGTCTGCAAACCAGGTCCTGTGTTTGTGGAACCCAAAACCCTGTTGTCAACACTAGCTCCATGGCTTCTTATTGACCTGTATTGTCAGTGCCCTCCTCACACACTTTTCCCTCACTGGCAGGGTTGAGTAGGACACTACCTGGGTCCCCATGCCCTTGATGGCTGCCCCCAGAGCTCTGTAATCAGTTTTCTTACTGTCCATGTTTCCTCTGGCGGTATCATTGCTGCCTGCATTTACTATAACATTATCTTTGCTGTTTTAACCTATAGGTAGCCATACTCACGAATTTGAATGGATTTGCATTTCAGGCTTCCTGAACTACCAAGGCAGTTATGTGAATTCTTGATATATGTTCTGTTCTCCAAGTTCCTCTGGGATCATTAGTCATAGTTTTATTTATGTATAGAGATTTTCTTCCCCCAAATTACTCATGCAAAGGTCTTCAGTTACTCCTTCTCATTTTCATTTTGTTTGTCCTGTTATTCTGCCGCTTTTCAGCTTTCACAGTTCTAGCATATTTAAGGCTTAAGGCTCCTCACTATGTTTCTATTGGGAATAGATAACCCTCTGTTTTTATGTCAGTTGTGTCTCTGCCTGCTTTTGAAATTAAATCAATTTAATTTTCAAAAACTGGACTTGCATAATAAAATTACATTCTTCTTTGTCAGATGGACCTTATCTTCATTAGTATTTCTTCATGGGACAGCATTCACTGCTCACTGAAGCCAAAGGTCGTATTTCAATGCCAGGAGCTATGAAGCCATAAAGTTAATTTGTCCACTGTGAGCTAAGTCGTTACAATAATCTCTTTTACATCTTTCATGAACACTTTGGCATTACTTCTGAAGGTCATATGTATCAGTATCACTAAAGTTCCCAAGAGTGAGAGGCAGGAGGCAGTCTTTCTTGAAATACTGTACACTGGGCTCCAGACAGACTTTTTCTGAGATTTATGAAGACCAGACAAGAAATTATTTCTAATTGTAGACCTTCCAAAAAATGCCCAGCTCTGACAGATTTATGTTGTTTTTACAAATTATTTAGTTTTTCAGTTAGGCCTCCTCAAAAAGCAATTGATAGTTATTGTCTCTTAAGAGCAAACACTTAAAGATACAAATATTTGAGAGAGAATCTCAAGCATGCTTAGACATTGACAAGCATTGAGCCTTCTGTGTTTTCTAAGATTTTATACTTTAAATATTTTTCTTCCACCCTCAAAGGTCCCAAAGAAACAAATCAAATAAAAACAAAGCAAACTTAAAAAGCAAGTAGCTTAATAATGGATACTTCTAGGAGGTCTTCTAGACAGTTTTTGTTACCATTGTTGACATCCAGTCAACTAGGACCTCCCTGTTTAGCTAAGACTGCTGATAAATGATGGAAGGTGGCTTAGTGAGCACCTCCACCAACTCCCTTAGAACCTTTGTGTGGACCCCATCTGGCCTTATGGACTTGTGTGTGGCTAAGTGGTGTAGCAGGTCACTAGCCATTTCCCCTTGGATTATTTGGGCTTCATTCTTCTCCCCATTCTTGTCTTCTGGATCAGGGGCCTGGGTACCTAGACCACAACTGGTCTTATTCTTAAAGACTGAGGCAGAGAAGGTGAACACCTTTTATTGCTTTTTGCGGCAGTAGCCAGATTCATCTCTAGTTGGGCTTTGGCCCTTCTAATTTTCTCCCCGCATAACTTCAGCGCATCTTTGTAGTCCTCCTGAGTCACCTGTCCCTTCTTCCAAAGGTCATAAATTTTTCTTTTATTCCTGAATTCCATCTGAAGCTCTCTCTTGAGCCAGGCATGTCATCTTCCCTGTGGGCTTGTCTTTCAGCACATGGGGACAGACTGCTCCCGCGCCTCTACAGTGTCCTTCTTTAAAAGCGACCAGCCTTCCTGGACTCCTTTGCCCCTCAGGACTGCCTCCCAAGGGACTCTGCCAACCAGGCTCCTAAGCAGGCTGAAGTCTGCCCTTCAAAAGTCCAAAGTAGCAGTTCTGCTGACCCTCCCCTTACTTCCCCAAGAATAGAAACCTTGATCATTTCATGATTGCTGAGCCCAAGGTGGCCTCCAATCATCACATCACCCACAAGTCTTTCTCTGCAACCAGCAGGTCCAGTGGGTCTTCTTCCCTGATTGTCTCATTGACCAGCTGTGTCAGGAAGTTCTTCCACACACTCCAGGAGCCTCCCAGACTGCTTCCTGTCTGTTGTATTTCCAGCAGACATCTAGTACGTCAAAGTCCCCCATAAGACCAAGGGCTAGCAATTGTGAGACTTCTCCCAGCTGCCTGCAGAATAATTCAGTTGCTTCTGCATCCTGGCTGGGTGGTCTGTAACAAACTCCCACCAGGATATCTGCATTGTTGGCCTTTCCTCTGATTCTTACGCATAAACACTCAACCCTGCTGTCACCTTGATCAACTTCCAGACAATCAAAACAGTCCCTGACATACATGGCTACCCCACCTCCCCCTCTTCCTCGCCTATCCCTTCTGAAGAGTTTATGGCCATCTAATGCAGCACTCCAGTTATGAGAGTCATCCCACCGTGTTTCTGTGATGTCCACAACATCATAGTTTTTCTGCCTCACAGTGACTTCCAGCTCCTTCTGTTTGTTGCTTGTGCTGTGTGCATTCTCATGGATGCACTTCATCTGGACTATTGATCCTGCCACCTTTTTTGGGCAACAAGTGGCTGTTCTCAGGAATTTCTGTGGATCATCACACATCAATAGCCTTTGTTTCTTTGCTTTCACATGGGTCTCTATTCCCTGCTGCCACTGAGACAGCAGGCTAGCACCTTGCTAGCGCCTTGTCCTCCAAATGCTGGCATGCCATCCCCTGGTTTCTCTCTAGTGAACCTGGTTTTCTCCCTTTACCCCTTCAAAACTAATTTAAAGATCTTTCAATGAGCCGTGCTAACTCCTGTCAGAACACCTTTTTTCCTCTTTGAGACAGGTGTACCTCATTTGTTGTCAGCAGGCCATATGTCCTGTAAACTGACCTGTGATCAAAACCCCAAAATTCTGCTGGTGGCACTGGTCCTGCAGCCAGGTATTGATCTGGTCAGTCTTCCTGTATCTTTTCACTCATCATACCCTGCAACTGGAGGGGGGGGCAGAGGAGAACACTACTTGTGTTCCTGTTCCCCTAACCAGTTGTCCCAAGGCCCTGAAGTCCCTCTTGATTGCCCTTGGTTGTACTGAACATATAAGGGAATATGAACCTTGACAGTCAGAAAAAGTTGTAAGGAGGTAAAAACCTGAGCTCTTCAGTGTAATTATTTATTTTTAACCCAAAATAGGTCTGAAAATATACTGTATTTGCATTATTTGTTTCCTGAAAGTTACTTTCTTTGAGGAATTTGCACTGAACATTGATGCTTATTTAAAAAAAGAATAAGTGAACATTATGAGCTGAATTTTTTCTGAGTTTGTCTCAGTTGGTTGTCCTATCCAGGTTCTGTTCTTCCATTGTAGGTGAATATTAGGCTAGAAGAAACTAATACATACAATGGTAAGAACTTTGGAATAGTAAATCTACCTTTTTAGAAAATACCCTAAAACATTTTTCTCTAGATGACTCTGTTGTACTGCATGGTTTAAAACCTTAAGAGAGTGTTTATTAGAAGCCAAAATACTTGACTCTCTAGAATTTTTTAAAAAGAATGCTATCCTTTTCTTTGCAAATGTCAAACTTTGATAGTTGAATTTTGCAAGCTTTATAATATTGTTTATGGCATGACATCTTGTATACACAGTCAGTTTCTATAAACATTAAAGAGTTTTGTCAACAACTGATAGCAGCAGAACTATAATTAGATCTATTTATGAAATTTGTTCTACAGATAAATAAAATTGGATGTTTTTCTCTGTGCTTAATTGACATTTAGAACAACTGTGTACTTTGCCTCACTGCCTTTTTCTTCTTTAAAAAATGAATTACAATATGGAAATAATACTGTAGCTGTGTTTCTTGTATTAATTATAGGTCCAAAGGCTGTATTTAGAAGTTGAGTGTATATGATAATTTGATTTATTTTGCAATTAGCTGAGGTCTTCTGCTGAGGAATAATGTATAGCAAAAGAATTTAGTCCTCAGGGCAGACAGGAAAATTGAATAGTATAGCCAATAATGAGGTTCCTGAAAGAGAGACAGTATTGATAAGTCTCTAGTTGTCTGATTGTGATAATTTTTAGTGTAAATTTTTAGTTTAGTTTAACTGCTGAAGGCTTTTGGTTCATAGGTCAGAAGCCTGTACTCATGGTACATGGTATAATTTGACACATGCTGATTTTTGGTAGCTGAAAGCTGGTAGGGGGTGTATTTTAAGGACGTGCATGTGCAAGTTACATATTTTAAGATCTTAAACTATGACATATGGAGATAATATTGCATTATGTAATCACAGAATCACAGAATGGCTGGGATTGGAAGGGACCTCTGGAGATCATCTAGTCCAACCCACCTGCTAAAGCAGGTTCACCCAGAGCAGATCGCACAGAAATGTGTCCAGGTGTGTTTTGAATGTCTCTAGAGAAGGAGACTCCACAGCCTCTCTGGGCAGCCTGTACCAGTGCTCTGGCACCCTCAAAGTAAAGAAGTTTCTCCTCATGTTCAGATGGAACCTCCTGTGCTTCAGTCTGTGCTCATTGCCCCTCAACCTGTCATTGGGCACCACTGAAAAGTGTCTGGTCCCATCCTCTTGTCACCCACCGCTGAGATAGTTATAGGCTTAAATAACATCCCATCTCAACCTTCTTTGGGCTGAACAGACCCAGCCTTCTCAGTCTTTCCTCCTAAGAAAGATGCTCCAGACCCCCAATCACCTTTGTAGCTCCAGTAATTCCTTGTCCTTCTTAAACTGAGGAGCCCAGAACTGGACACAGTTCTCGAGATGTGGCCTCACCAGGGCACAGTAGAGGGGGAGGAGAACCTCCCTCAACCTGCTGGTCACACTCTTCCTAGTGCACTGCAGGATACCATTAGCCTTCTTGGCCACAGGGGCACATTGCTGGCAAATGGTCAACCTAGGGCATGCTTGAGTAGGAGTGGCCAAAGGTACAATAAACCCAGTAAATAATCCAGCATTTCTCTCTGTGCTGCTACTTCATCTCCCTTGTCCTGTTTCCCTGGCCAGTGTATCTCCCAAAGGAATGCACCAGGGCAAGCAAAATTTGGTGCTTCTAGCACTGACTTCCAGCTGCATCATCTTCTTTCATCCAATCCTTATGCTGTAACTACTACTTGACCTCTTCCTCTCTAAACGCTCTTTAGTCACCTTCCATTGTTTCCCCATGTCCATGTGCCCTTCGCTCTTCAGGAAGACTTTATGGTCTGTATGTCTTTATTCACAGATGACCAAGCTGACATTGTAGCCTACTATCTTTAGAAATTGAGTGTATAGGATACTTCAATTTATTCTGAAATTAGTGGAGGTATTCTGATGAGGAATTATGTATATAAAAAAGGGATTTAATCCTTAAGACAGATGTGAAAACGGGATTGTATACTGTCCCATTATATTGGTATACTGGTGTTAGACATGTATGTTTGGTGATATCTAAATTCTGGGATGTTATTCTGGGTATGACACCGGTTGCTTTGTTTGTTTGTTTTGTTTTGTTTTCCTCCAAATTGATCTGCATTTAATTTAGAAATAAGTAGTGCAATGTGATTCTTTTTGTTTTGGGGAAATAAAAAAATTACAGTCTTCCTATGAAACATGTATTTTGATTTTTTGCCAAAGACAAAATCTGTTAAATTTGGCAAAAGCTTTAGAAAGAGTTGAGATTGTTGTGCCTCCAAAACATTTTTACAGAAATTTTTAGAATGGGTTGTTTCATTCATTCCTAAATGAAAAATACTTCTCAGGTGACAACTCTGGAGATGTGTCTTTTCTTTGTTGTGCAGAGTAACTTTGTTTGTTTTGCTGAACTATAGTGTAAGAAATCTGTTCCTTCCACATATTAAATCAGATCAGGAATTAGATTGTTTTCAACTAAATGTCAGACATAATATCCTATTAAAGTAATTTTTATTACTCTCTGTTTAAAATGTAGCTGAAAGTGGCAAGGCAGCAAACATCTAGAGAGCCATATGAGGGAACAAAGAGATAGACAACTGTCTCAACTTCATGGTGATTTGTTACCTAAGGAGTTCCTGAGTCAGGAGTGCTATCTTAGTAGCTCTTCAGGATTTTATTTTTGTGTATACATGTCCATTCACTATTAAAACGGATGAGTTTTTCATGCTTATAATAACTTTGACCAGAAGATTGCATGGGTTAGCAACATGCTAGCTGAAGAATGTCCTTTGTTTTTAATGAAGTACATACCATTTCCATATAATGCCATACAATTATTACATTGAAAGAGGTTGGGGAGATCTCTTCACTGTGTGTTCTCTCTCACATGTTGCTCCTCTGTCTCCTGGTGCTTCAGGAATCCTAACTGTAATCATTCCTTCTGAATTCCTTGTGTTTCCTACCTTTCTGATGCTTGATGCCCTTCTCATTTCAAATATGTCCTCCCAAAGGTGAAAGAGCTGCATACTGTTTTGTGTGGATTTAATCAGTGGCATGATAACACTGTCTGGTCTTTTGCTAAATAACGTCTTGTCTGATGGCTGCTGAACACTGACTTAACATTTCCATCGATCTTTCTCTGCTAAGCCCAAGATCTCGTTCCTGAATGCATTCAGTAATCTTACAACAGGTCACTGAGCTTGAATAGGTTTTTCCTATATGCATCTCTTTAAATATTCACACTCTAATTTACTATTTTGTAACTTAATCAGTACATTTCAAAGTTGTTTTTTTTTTCCTCTGGTTCTTCACACTTTGTTCCCCTATTTGCTTCCTTCAGACATCGCCTTCATCATCATCCTTATCACTTCATGTATCAGGAGCCAACTGATATTTCTAGGGCACTCCATTGAGTGCCTGTTTCCTCTTGTCAAAAATAATGGTAATACTTCAGCTAAAACATTCTCCAGTTCCTTTGAAGTTCCAAGGCTAAACACCATCCAATCTTCATAATTTCTTCTTATTTTGTTTATTTTCTAACCTCTTCTTCTGGCACCTCAGAAGAGAGATTCATTGACTCTTTCATAAAGAGCCATTTCAGCCTGTAAATCTCTGATGGTCTTGCATAGTGAACACACATCCAAAAAAAAATAATGTTTTTTTCCCTGCCAGCTCTTTTATATAGTGTCTGTCCTTTAAATTTTCTGACAAACTAGCTGACTCAAGTGTATAGGAAAGAGAATTTGTTACTCTTCTACAGGCTTTTCTGTTTTCGTTTGTTTGTTTTGTTGTGTTTGTTTGTTTGTTTGTTTTGTGTGTTGCTTTTTACTTGTCTTAGCATGTTTTAATTTATTGGTGTTTACAAACCTTTGTGTGTTCATTTGACACAATTTCAGCTTTTTAAGGTCTGCTCTAAAGCCTCTGTTCTGCGATTTAGCTGTGAATGCTTCCTTTTTCTTTATTCTCAGCTACTTTGTGGTGGGTCGTAGAAATGCTAAATACAATCTTTTTTATTACTTGAATTATTTTAAGTTTATAAGAAATGTAGTAGTCTGAATGAGATTGGTTTAGTTAATGTATTTTTATCTGTGTAGGTAATCATGAATCTGCACTTGATAATTGCAGATAGAGGATCCATTTAAATTCCTTTAGTTCCTGAAAAAGTAATGAGACAATTCATAAATATCCAGAAGATAACAAGGATATGAGTAAGAGCTTATGTGTCCCAGTAAGGAATCATGTCAAAATAATCTCATAACATTTAATGACAAGGGCAATGCAAGAACAAGTTGCAAATATTATAGTACAGGTGCAAAACTGTTTGCATAAAGCTGCTTGAAGAATGGTTGTTAATGATGTCCTGTCAGAATAATATGTCCTATGGGAGATTGCAGAATGTATGTTGGGATTGAGTAGTCTTTCATTGTTTCATTACTTTGTTTCAGAGTTTGTCTGTTAAATTCCCAGGCATCAGTATGCCTTGAAGGGATTGAAAATACACTCCAGGGCAGTTACAGAGTTAAGAATAATTTCATAAGTTGAGAATTGAGTCTCAAAAAATAGTGTTATTTGGCAGGGTCAGATGCCAAAGCAAAGGTAATCAGTGATGCCATGTTTATATGGCATTAAAAACAATATGTCTTTTTTCTTTTTTTTTTTTTTTAATGAACTAGAAGTATCTGGAATGTAAAGTTATTCTTTGGCTTTGAGTTTTGACTGAAGTTGCACTTGTGTAAGATTATGAACCAGTCAACTGCAAGAAGACAAAAGAAGTTATAAGGGAGGACCTGTAGGTCCATAGTGTGGAGTTTAGAATATTGGCCAGAAGAGGAGGGTGTGTAATCTAATTCACAAAAGATGGATTGCAGAAGATGGTAGAATCTATTTTTGATACCCATGCCACATATGAAGTAAGTAATAGTTTAAAGCAAGAAAAGTTTACTTTGGAGAGTGAAGAAGCAGAGAGGTGGAGGCAATACTTTCAGCTAATGTAGCACTAGACCTGGATGGTACTAGGAAGTTGCAAAGTTATCTGTCGCTGTAGACCTTAGAAAAATCATAAAAACATATGCCACATAGTTGCACAATTACTGTGTCAAAGAATAGAATAGGTGACCTCTTGAAGTAGCTCTCACATTTCTCCTCCAAAAAAAATGCAGCAGTTTTTTCTTATCTAGTCTTTTAATAAGAAAACCAAGACATTTGGTCTTACTCATGACCTGAAAATGGTCAGATTTTACCTTCTTCAGAGAAGTACCTTGAACTGACTACTGTAGAAAAAGGTGCAAACTTGTCTTAAACCTACTAGATTTATGTAATCTACAAGTTTGTATACTTTTAAATCACCACGTGCATTTTTCTTTTTGTGTTTTCTCTTAGGAAAGGAGACTGAGAAAGCCAAAGATCGATGTGATAAAGCCACTATGAAGCTTCATATATTGCATAATCAGTATGTGTTGGCCCTGAAAGGAGCACAGTTACATCAGCACCAGTATTATGATACTACACTTCCTCTATTACTTGATTCACTACAGAAGATGCAAGAAGAAATGATTAAAGCCCTGTAAGATGTATTCTTATGTATTTTTAATTTATGGAATTTTATGTGTAATAGTCTAATTAAAATACAGGATTATTTGAAAATAATAAACTATGGTTAATTAATTGTATATCAAAGGATAGCAAAAAAGGTGTTTTCATCTTTCAGTTGACAATAATTGTGCATAGAAAAGTCTGTCCAAATAATGCAGACAGTAGTTCTGAGTGGTTATTTACATATTCTAGCAAGACACCATCTTCTCATAAAACTTCCAGATCTTATGGATGAACTGCAATGTTTGTAAATTAGCTCATGCTTTGCCCTTCAGGTGGTATACTACAGCAAATTTGTTACCTCTCTGGTAGTCTTACTTTTGTGAGATTCCACTAGCAACAAACTTGACTTAAACTAGCCAACTGTCTTGAAAGTAATTGTGGAGGAGTGCCAGGCAGATGTGTGGTTAATCATATATGTGGGAGAGGTAAGAGGATCATATAAACCTGATCTCACCATAAGGAATCCAGCTTTAAAAATACAATTACCTTTGTCCTGAAAGATTATTTTTTACGTCATTACAGAAGATATGCAAACTGATAACCTTGGGGAAGAGACAATGAGGACTTTAAGCCCTCTTTTGTGGTGTGTAACCACTATGCTGCCTCTCTGTCTTTCCTGAAGAATGGGAATTGGTTAGGGAGTCTGTTCTGTAGGTCTTTCTGTGGGGTGTTATTTAAATCATTTAGCCTAAAAGAAAGTACAGTGACTTTTTTTTGGTAGGTATTTTTCATTTAGATGTGAGGCATTCTTCTTGAACTAATTTTCTTCTCTTCCCTGAAGTCCATGTTCATCTTGACTTCAACATATGGAAAATGAGAGAGAGTTGAGAATTTCATGCTTTTACATGCTTACACGGTGCAGACACCATTAACCACTCTTTGCAGTATCATATTAATTCCTGTGATTCTTGTGAAGGTGTTGAAATGAAATAGACCTTTGTAGTAGTGTCTGTACAGCCATTTAAATCTTAATTTTGTATGTAAAACCAAACGACTACAGTTAAATTCTTGTGCTGTAGTTAAGGTGATTTTTCAGAATTGTGAGACGTAATAATTCACTGAAGAGTTTTATGATGGAGCAAGAACCTATTGAACCCACTCACCAATGCTCTGTCTGGAGTAAAAACCTGTTAGAAATATTTTTATAACTGCATAGACATTTTTTGTGAGATCTGAATGTAATGGAAAATTACTCCTTTTCAGTATCTTTGGGGTAAAAAAAGAGTTGGTGATTTCAGATTTCGAGCTTGGTGTGGCCATCTGTGTGAAGCATAATTCCTGAATAATCCTGTTTTTGCAGATTAATTAGTTTGGTAAACTTGAAGAAATGTAGATTAACGTTGCTAATGATTTTTTTTTTTTGGATAATTGACATAAATTGCCTTACTCTTTGATACGGCATTGCTGTAGTTGTCATTTGCCTATCTTTTCGTCACACTCATTGAACCATTTTCTTTAATGTTTTTACACATGTTGCTTACAGGCAAGGCAAGGCTTAATGCCTTTTCTTGTCTGTTTTCTCCTCAGAAAAAAGTACAGAAAAAATCCAATAAAATGTTTTGTTTTTTTTTTTTTTACAGAGTAAATGTAACTTGAGATCTTATGCTGGAAAAATCTACTGATACTTTTTTCTCTATGTGTTCCTCTGGGCGAGCCAAAATTAATCAGTATTTTAAGAAATCTCACTATGCTTCAAAGCCTGGTGAGCTAGCAAGTTTGTCAAAGATAGAAATGAAACAGGAAATTATTATGAGGGGTCATTTATGGAAAGCTAAAAATTAAAGAGAGTAGGAGAGTGTTCTGGGGATGTGTCACTGGATGCTCTTAAGAGTAAAACACTATCCTCCCTTTTCTTTTACCAGGCCCTATTCACTTGTTTTTTTCCCCACTCTTGGAAGCAGGTAGAGACAAGGCTGGGTGGCTTGTACTTTCTTCCAGGAACTCCTCGCTTGATTTTGTTTTTTCTTATAAATCTGTGCTAACTTGTGAGTTATGCTTATTTTTGTTTGACTGACCAAATCATAAAATAAATATGCCAAAATAGAAGTGGAGATGGAAATGTACACTATTTTGTGACTTGTTTTGCCTTATGCCAGAGAATATTTATTTTGTCAGCCAAAACATGAAAAGCTTTAGTGAGTTTTAACAAGCATGATAAGTCCTTTGTGAAGAAGAGCATCATCGATGAGCTGTATGCATTCATTTTTCTTGTAATCTCTACAGGTATTAGTTTAGCCGCCCTGTATGTAGATGTGCTGAAATCAATACAAGGAACATTGTCTTAGAGACTTCTCACTCAGCCAGTCAGTAAAGAAAAGGCCACAGCTGGTCTGTTATTTCTTTGAGTAATATATTCTCTTATTTTTTTCCCTTTTTAGCCAGTTGCAACAAGAGTTTGTAGAAACAGCAGATTGAAAGTTTGAAGCATCTTCAATGCCATCTATGCCTTGAGTGCCATGTTATACACTAGATTTTTTTTTCCTCTCTAGAAAAGGAATCTTGGATGAGTATAGCCAGATCACCAGTCTTGTAACAGAAGAGATTGTGAATGTCCATAAAGAGATCCAGACCTCAGTTGAACAGATAGACCCTAACTCTGAGTATAATGACTTCATAGATACTCACAGGTATACATTTTTGTCTTGGTGTGCATGTTCATGTTTCTTCGTGTGAACACCCTGCATTAAAATGCAACACTGCTTACTGATCAGACTTGAATTTGTTTCTATTTGGTTCCTTTTATTATCTGTTGTTACTGGTGAAGCTTTATCCTAGTTTGAAAATTGTTCTACTTGTGTGTACAGAAAGCTGTTTGAAAGTCAGGTTTTTAACCTGACTGTTCTTTATACTTCCATCCCTAAAACCCAGTTACTGTTATTATATGATAAGAGCCATAACTTTGGTGCTGACAGCAGACTATACATGACAGTCCAGATTCTGTGTGAGCTAAATTACTGTGTATTTGGGTGCCATTTGCATCCTGTGCTAAACTAAGTTTCTCAGCTTTTTCTTATTGTTATTCTCAGCTTATTTCTTATTATTATTTCTTATTTTTCTTATTTCAATTTCTCTTATTGTCCAAATAAAAGTTCAAAGTGAACTGTAGGTACCTCTGTGTATTCTGAAGCTATTGCACGTTGAGCAGTGCCTGAAACACAGATAATGCAAGAAGGTTTTTTACTTTAGAAAAACCCCATATTTGGCATTTATTGAACTGTTACTCTGCATTAGTATATGCAGAGATAGTCCTAAGACTTCTTGCATAATATTTTTGTTATGTGCAAACTGATAATTGTCACCTGCAGGTTTATAGCAGGATCAGCTGCGAGTGGACTCATTCACACTGATAACCCTTGAAAACCTTGGTTAAGGTGTGATCTTGATTCAAAGAATTGTATGTAATCTTATTATCTGGTATAATTTTAAGACTTTGTTCTTTATTCAAAGGAAAAAGAATATGTCTCCAGTTGCTACCTTTTCTTTATTTTAATATATAATTTAAACTAAATTCTAGTTATTAAAATAATTCAAACATAATGATTTTCTTTACTATGTACTCAAAGTTACATGTTAATTTGAAAATATAACATTTATTTACTGAATTAGGTCATCAGAAGTTGTTGAACAGGAAATAGAGTTTGATACATCTTTACTAGAAGAAAATGAAAACCTTCAAGCTAATGAGATCATGTGGAATAATCTAACTGCAGAAAGTTTACAAGCCACGTAAGTCTTTCTTTACAAACCTTTCATCCTTTGGAAATGCTCTTCAGTGGTTTTTTTCTAGGCTCATTCAGATAATTTCATAGCTATGTCCTTATTTTCAAGGTCTGGTTTCTAAAAATAATGTTTTATGCTATAGACTCTACCTCATGCTGGTTTTGTTTTTCCATTCCATGAAATACTCCTCCTCAGTCCTCTCCAAAACCTGCCAGCACTTTCAGTATGTGTTCCTCTCCTTGCCAGTTAAGTCATATGATGCCCCAAATGCATCATGAATCCTCCTTGGGAACATCTTCCCAAAAGTGTTTCCACATTCAGTACTCTAGGGAAAATACTGAAATCTTTTGATTAAACTAATGTGTACAGTGAGGTTGTCAGTGATTTAAATTGCCATGAAGAAAACTTTCAGGAATATGTTTATTTCACTTGTTTTGTGAGTGTTTGCTTTCGTTTTTCAAAAGAAATTATTTTTCACTATTATAACCTTTAAAATCCGTTAACTTACTAACAGAGATGTAGCATTTGTGTGGCATTTTGTGGAACTTTTAGTTATTCAGGGTAATAAAGTACCTCTTTTTGTATTCTGTTAATATATTGCCTAATTAAATATTTTCATTATTTTTACCAGCTTCACCTTTAATCATTTGTTACTGGGGAACAAATCTCCTGTTGAGGCTTTTATGTTCTTATTATATTATCAGTCTCAACTTTTGACATAAATGGTCTAATGCAGCCACTTGTGAGATTGCAACTATTAATTGTGTATTTTTTCATATTGATCATAACAGTTTAAAATGGAGAATTCAGAATAATTGGTTTCTGGTTTTGTTGTTTCTACTGTATTTTAGTCCATTTGACTTATTTGAAGTTTTTTTCCTTTAGACAACCTGACATCCAAATAAGACATCAATAATGTGGGGTTTGTTTTGTTTTGTTTTTTTAAATTTTTGTCCGCTTAATCAATCCCTGATCTTTAGCTTTTGTAAGTTTTCT
Organism: Nesoenas mayeri; assembly: GCF_963082525.1. Taxonomy (NCBI): domain Eukaryota; kingdom Metazoa; phylum Chordata; class Aves; order Columbiformes; family Columbidae; genus Nesoenas; species Nesoenas mayeri. Next base: position 41,386,275 of record NC_137542.1, read on the forward strand.
GAATACCAAAATCATAGTGAGTCCTAATAACAGTGAGGTATTTAAAATATAAACATATTGCAATGTCTTCTGCAGGTTATTTTAATCACTGTGTTTCCTCAATATGACAGAATCTCTGGGTTTTATTAATTACTTTTCAAGGTCATTAATCTTCCTACCTTTTTTTCCTGTGCAATCTGGTTACTTTCAATAAGTGTATTCCTTAATAGATATTGGAAAAACCTTTTTAATATAAAGTTTCAGCCTCCTTTGTCAGACTCCTCCTTAGTCCTGAAGAAGCTTTAACTTTCTTATGAAAGGATTCCTTGACAGTTAAAGCCTCTCCCTTTTAAACATGTTTCTGTTTATAATATATTCTGCATCATTAATAAATTGAGATTATTCCTGCTTAACTATGTAAATGCTGTATGTTTAGATGTACTTCAGCATAATAACAATAAAAACATATATATTTCATCTCCCTTTAAATAAGATATTACAGTTTTTCAAAGATTCTGCCTTCCATAGCTCAAAAAGATAAATAACTTCTTGTTTGGCTTGTCTTCTGTATCCCATTGTTTAGAAATAAGACATCAGCATATCTGAGTGAAAGAGATCAAATGCTGGTTTTCTCCTAAATGCTTCTGATGAAATGCATATTTGTGTTTATAAATGTGTCTGGATATTTGCCGACATATATACTTTTTCAATATAATTTCCAGTGTGTCCTGTTACAAATCTTATGATCATCCACTTTAAATTATTTTGTGAATTTCAGAGAGAAATCTTATTGTGTGATATTATTTTTGGAATAGGAATCAACTAGCTCTTTTAAGTGTTGCTATCTTTAAGGTGTTCAGTTGCTGCTATAGGTTTAGGAATTTGAGAAAAAAAGTTTAACTGTATTAGGTCACACCAAAGACTGACCTACCCAACTTTCTTCTCTCTTGCATTAGCCAAGATGGAAAAGTCTAGGGAAGAGAACAAGAATAGGATGATTGTGCAATGCTGTTTCCTCAGAAGATCTCTCAGCCTCCTGTAATTTTCAGCTCAGAAATGTTTTGAGACAGTAGTATTTGTTTATAATAGCCGTGAGGCTAGTTTATAGTAGCCTTAGAAGTATTTTTCTTTTCTGAGTTTGTCCAGTCAGTTTCAGTATGTACAAGTATCTAATGTCCATGGAATTTTTGGTCAAAGAATTGCAGAGATGAACTTCATATTATGTGAACATGCTACTTCTTAGTTTCATTTTATGGCTCTTAAGCTCTTGTTTTGGAAGAGAACAAGAACAATCTACTCTTTTCTGCTCATGATGTTGTAAGCTTCTGTCATACTCCTGCTTTGTGATCTCTTTTTCAGAGACATCTTTAGTTTTAGTCTGTCCTTTCACAAAAATTGCTCATATGTTTTATCAAGCTTGTCATCTTTATTTGAATGTTTTCAAGGTTACGGTACTGTTTTTGCGTTGAATTTCCAGAATTACTCAGTTAACCAAATGCATAGTTTAGAGAGAGGCATAATGAGATTTCCTGTATTCTTGTTCTGCTTTGTTTTTAACAAATGCTAGAGAATCATTGTTTTTGATTTTCTGACCACTGCAGTGTATCAAGCCCATGTTTTCATGGAAGCATCCACTCTAATTACAAGGTCTCATTTCTGAGTGATAATGGCCACTCTGCAGCCATTCACTACCAAAGTAAAGCTTTGTTTTTTTTTTTTTTCCCTTGTATATTTGCCTCTTCCATTCTGCATTGAAATGAATCTTCCAAATGACAGTGCAGTTATTGAGTATCACAAGATCCAGAATAAACCTTTGGTATTTTTCATGTTCATCCTCTTCCCCCAGCCTCAAATATCATTGTACGTTCAGTTCAGCATTCTTTGTCACTTTTTAAACTGTCCTTTTATTTGGATTATTACAAACATATTAAGCAGTACAGATTTTTGTGAAGCTCCACTAGCTCCTGACACTATAAAAACTGTTTGTTCTTATCCTATTTGTCTTTTTGTTTATTGCTTTTTAGTGCAGGTGAGAACACTTTCTTTTAGAACTTAGTTCTCTGTAACTGCCTTTGCTCGGATTCCTTGTTAACTGTGTTTTAGATATATTTTATTATAGTCTTGCTTTAAAAGCACTACAGCCCAAAAAAATACCACAGGTCTTTGCATCAACTTACTGTGTATGACTAGAAATTTGCAAGTGAGAGAAGTATGTTCCGTCCTTTATCCATAGGTGAATGAGTTTTCTATATGTGCTAAACCAATACAAATTTGACTGTTCATCTTTAGTATTATAGTCATGACTTTAGATCTTAAGGATTCTACATCATCATGTTTCTGCAGAGAACTACCTTCAGTGTCTACCAGATATTATAAATCCAGTACACATAGTTGATTTATTTCAAAGACTTTTGATAGATTTGAAGACGTGTATTGATTCAAAATCAATAAGATTTGCTTGAATCAGTAGTTCTGTTGAGTATGTGAGGGAAAAATGACAGCTTTACATACATCACTGTTTAAAAGTTTTCATAAAATATATTTTAAGGAAATGATGAAAAAATGTCTCACTTTTAGATTTTTATGTAAGTTTATATTTATGAATAGAATTTTGACAGAGTGGCAGTTAGAAGTCAGTGTTAACTAGCTAACCTTTTAAGTAAATATTGATCATTGTCACTGACTAATATTGAGATATTCTAAAAAGTATAACAGAGTAAAAGGTTATGCTTCAAAGATGTATGCATTAGAAATTAAGAGGAGGCAACCAGAATGAAGTAAGTGTTGGTCAGTGGGCATATGTATTATATGTATTAATAATATCTATATTTAAAATTTAAAAGGTCTTCTGAAATATAAGTTCTGTAAGCACAAGAATTTATTAATATCTGAGGCAGGATAGTGCTAATGACTAAAGAAGTATGAAAGGCAGATTTCCAGGTAACCAGAACTTAGTTTGAAGTTGTCTGCTTTTTTGATCTCATTTAATCTGTTCTCATGCAATTGAAACCTGACAGTTTGAGATTGTGTGGTTGTTAAAACTGATAATGATTATTGTGACTAACTGGTTAGTAATAAAAAGTCCTTTGTAATCTGATTTTATCCAGGAGGCAAATATGAGGCCACAAGAAACTTCCTTTCACAATCCACAACCAAGATTATATAAGGCAGATGCAGAGATGTCAGTTCTAGCTAGTTCCAATAAAAGTTACTTTTTAAAACAAACCAAAAAAAAGAGGTTGAATACAAGAACACAAGTTAGTTTATTGTGTATATGGTTGGTTTGCTTTGTTTTCTCTAAAATAAATACAAATATCCTAAAATATCTCAGATGTTATATGCATATATATCTCAGACGATATATACATCAACTTTATCTTTCAATCTGATGCTACAATATGAAATCTTGATGTTTTTGAAATGGTAAAATATTTTAGTATGTTGTTTCTGCATGTATAAACTCATATTTTGCAGTGATGAACAATCTTATTTATTTGTTTTTAATTCCTTGAATATTGGTGCTCGATTATTAAAAATAACATCTGCTTTCTGTACATCAATTATTAAGCCAATACAATGTTGATTACAATTTTTGTTAGAAAGCTGATCAAAAAGCAGCATCTACAGTTTCAAAATGGATTATCACTTTTTTAGCAAAGTATTTTAAAAGTTAGTTGACATTAAATTGGAGACTCAGTGTAAGAAAATTTTCATTTTTGAGAAGTTCAGTGTACAGATTGTGATAGCTTAAAAACAATAAATATGTTTATTAAAGAAGGAGTTGTGAGGATATTACTGTGAGAAAAATGTTTTAAGTATTTCTGTTACCTCAAAATGAACACACGCAGATGCTTGTTCATCTGGGAAATAAACTTTTATCGTTCACTAGATGGCTTTTTTTATAGTAGTTTAAGTCTTCTAAGATAAGATCCAGGAGTGTCTGAATAAAGAATATATTTAATCAACATTGTATAAAATATATGAGGAGGAGAGAGAACTAATGATATATTTAGAATCAATTCAGTTTGGTATGTATGGACATGGAATGTGGCTCCTAGAAATAGAATCATAGAATGTTTTGGGTTTGGAGGGACTTTAAAGATAATCTAGTTCCAACCCCCCTGCCATGGGCCAGGGACACCTTCCACTAGACAAGGTTGCTCAAAGCCCCATCCAGCATGACCTGGAACACTTGCAGGGATGGGGCATCCACAGCTTCTGTGGACAGCCTGTTCCAGTGTCTCACCACCCTCATGGTGAAGAATTTCTTCCTTATATTTAGTTGAAATCTCCCCTCTTTCAGTTTAAAGCCATCACCCCGTCCTGTCACTACAGGCCCTTGTAAAAAGTCCCTCTCCAGCTTTCTTGTAGGCCCTCTTTAGGTACTGGAAGGCTGCTATAAGGTCTTCCCAGAGCCTTCTCTTTCCCAGCTGAACAACCCCAAACTCATGTTTGTAGGAAGGGTGCTCCAGCCCTCTGATCATCTTTGTGGCCCTCCTCTGGACTTGCTCTAACATGTCCATGTCCTTCTTATCATGGGGGTCCCAGAGCTGAACACAGTACTCCAGATAGAGTCTCAAGAGAGCAGGGTAGCGGGAGAGAATCGACTCCCTTGACCTGCTTGTCACACTTCTAGAATACATGTAAATTACTCTCAGTTGACTTCCTGTGTCACTTCCCAGTCTGGAATGGTTTTGGGCAATGGATCTGTGTAGTGGTAAGTACTATATGTATTTCATCTTTGTTCTATTCTTTACCTTGGTAGCTTTTTTTATTGAAATTGAGCTTGAAAATACAGAGGAGTGAGATGGTTAAAGGTGACCAGATGAATTCCAAGAAGAAATAAGGCGTACATCTTTATTTATATATTTATCTTAAAAAAAAGTTTCTCCTGGCTTAACAGTTGCTTACTGTCAACATATATTTTTTATATGCATTTTATAAGTCATCATTATGCGAACAATTTATCTGCATTGTTCATAGTGCGAATGTTATTGTACATTTGTTGACTTTTTGCTTATTGGAATGTTTGCCAGCAAACTTGCAAACTGTCAGTAATGGTTTTAATGTGCAATAAGCCCTTCTCTGTGAGTGTTGAGTGTTCTTGTACAAGTTTTATTTTTCCTTTGAATTAACCATTATGTGGCTTAAAAAAGATGTAGAGAAAAATATACAGGTCGCTCTTATAACAGAAAATACCAATTAGTATTTTGGTGTTTCTAGAGATGAATACAGTCCAAATACAAATTCCATGTATTCATTTGATATGTACTTCAGGAGTTGGAAGGCTTTCATCATTCATAAAGCATCTCATGACTTAGCAATTTATTATGAAAGCATTAATTCACAGAACTCATCACACATTCTGGAAAAAAAAATTATTGATAGGAGAGCTGGCAGGCCGCACATCATTGTGTAAGCTTGTATGTATACAGAGGCTAGTATGGAAACTGTAGTAGTATGAGGTAATAATTTAATATGGAGGTATACCCATGAAAAATGATCACTAAGCACTGATTAAGATGGTTTAAAGCATAATGCTTCTTTTCATCTTCAGGAAAAAGAAATACTATGTTCCCAAATATATACAGTTTGTGTATTCATAATATGCATTTCTGAAATCTATGTCTTACAGGTTGAAAATAGTAATAGATGAACTGATGCAAACACAGCAAACCCTTCTGAGCAAAGAGGAACTTGTGTTGGAACTGGAGAAAAAAATAGAAGAGTCCTCTAAGACTTGTGAAAAGAAGTCTGAGTAAGTTGACATGAAATTTCCATATATTATAATTTCAGGGAAAAGCATCTATCTTGCAGTTCCTAAGATTTCAATAAGAAATAACTTCCACTAATCCTGTTATTTTTCTGTGAGAAGTGATTATTGTGAAAAACAACCCACAGCAGATCTTAATTCATTGGAGAACTCATCTTAGTGTTGAGATGGCTCAAGAACTGGGCCTTTGTTTTAACTTCAGATGAATGGAAGAAGAGGAATCAGTTCAGATTGCCTCTCTGGTTGATGGAGTTCATTGTGCAGATGTAATTTTGTGAAAGACTTTTTCAGTCATGTGCAAAACATACTCTTCTACAATAATATGTTTGGAACTCATCAGGTTAAGTTCATTCTTTGTTGCATTTCCTTTACAAAACTGAACATAGATCTGATACCATGTAGTACTGCATAGTAGATAATAAAGTTGAGGGATTAATGAGTCTTTTACAGTGCCATAAATAAAGCATTACTATAAAGAATCATTCTTGGGTGAAATCTTCAGGTTTTTTTCTACATCTGTTTAGAAAAAATATTCATGTTGCAGCCTAAACTGAAGTTATACGACTGATAAAGAAACCTTCTGTTTATAGTGATGTTTCTGTGATCCTTGTTGCAATCAATCATATCCTTAATAACTTGGTGATAAGTATTAGCTTACAATACTGATGAATTGGAGTGCAAGTCCTCAGGTAATCTTGTCTTCATTGAGTGAAGAAGTCTTTGTTGTAGGCATCTTGTCACTTGATACATTGGATGTTATTGGATGTTACGTACGTATATGATATCAATGTTTTGATTAGATGCTTTCCTGTTCTTTCTTTGGTGAAGTTCACATGTACTCACATTGTGATTTCCAATTTTTTGGTTCTTGACCTACCTTCATTGCTGTCTGTTACTTAAAAGAGAAACTGTATTTTAACTAGATGTTTTTTTTTCCCTCCCTCAGTATTGTTTCTTTGTCAGTTATCTGTCTCTAAAAATAGTGTAAGACTTCCCTGTGTTTATCGCTGTGAGCAGGCTTCTTTGACTGATTCTGTGGCAGATGTTTGTGGTGTTGAGATTATTTCAATTCAAACTCCACCAGTACCTGTAGGTCTTAATAAAAGACAGGAAATCTGTCTTAAGTTTCTAGTTGTAAGATAATAGTTTCCCTGAAATCACCCCAGTTTTGATTTGTCATTGACCATGCTTACCTCCAGCAGGCTTACCTCCACCCTTTTTGTCTTTTAACTGCAGTGCAGTAATCAGGATGTTTTTGCATGTGCTGCAAGGCAAAATTAAAGGTAGTCGACCAATAAATGAAAGTTTGCCTCTTGAGTCAGAGATCATTCAGTTGTTGCGCTGTAAGTGTATTGTCAGGAAAGAAAGTGAAGATGTCCACTCCAAATGCAAGAGCTCTGGACTCTATATTATTGTTAAGCTTCACCCAAGGTGCTGAGATTTGCCCTTCAGTGCTGAGGAAATATCCTTTTCTGCTTTATATGGGCAAAATTATGATAAAAGTCTGCAAAATCATGTTTCTGCTCTTCACTTGAACCAGTTTGGACTTCGGCTGTCTCCTCACTTCTTTCTGACACAGCTTCAGTACCACTATTTCTGACGTCACCTTTTAATCACTTCCCAACCTGTTGCCCTGTTCTGGTCTTGCAAGGATTCTTCACACGAGATGTCACTCTGAGGTTACTAGGAGCTATTTCTAGCCACATGGACTATTAAGTTTGCACTTATACAAGCCATAGGCAAATAATTGTATGGGTTCTAATTCCTCCTGCATAGATGGAATGGGGACCATTCTCTGTTGCTTTTGTATGAACCAGTTAGAGGATAATCCATTTTGCCACAGTTCATGAAAGAGAATAACTTGTGACTTTTAACTTGCAGGGTATTCTTGTTACCTCCATATGATGTTGAGTTGAAACAATTTAGTGTTTGGCATGTTGTCCTTCTAGCCAATGTGTATTCACCAAAGCCCTGAGGATGGTGGAAGGCCACCATTTTCACAGGGTGATCTCTTTTTTCTCTCATAATAAGGACCAGATGAAGGAACATTTCCTCCAGATACTTGAGGATAATTCCAGGGTAATTGTTTTTGGTTTTGTGTGATGCTTTTAAATGTGTGCGATCTCATGCCAAACCTCAGTTTCATGTCCTCTTGTTTTGTCTTGATACATCATACTTATTCTTTTATATGAACGACCATTCTGCTGATTCTATGGAGTTCTGTTCTTTGGTTACTTACTACAGTGCTTGTCTATAGGGATATGATTTTTATCTTTTCCTGATGATGGGGATTTTATGACAAGATGGGTCTCTGGAACCTATTTGAATAGTAATTTTGCTCAGCATCAGTTTGTGAAGGAACAATCTCAATATCAACAAATTTTAATTTTTATATTTTTTTCTCCAAGGGTATGGCTTGCAGGAGGATCTGTCATATGGGATTATCCTGAGTATGTAGGGTGACAGAACAGTGTGATATTTCTTTATACTGTCCTCATTCTCCATACTTCTGATCCCTCCACCTCCTTAATCTGTTCTTGGAGTCTGTGAGAATTCTGCATCTCTTTATAAACCACGTTGCTGGGCTCTAGTTGAGTACTTTTAAGGGTATCTGTATTGCACTGTGGATGGTTCTGTCTTTTAGGCAGCTTCTGTCCATCTTTGGTTTTGCAGTTCTTGGGGACAGTATAATCATCTGCGCATCTATAGATGTTTTAAGTTATTTGCTTGTCCTGTAATGACTGAATTATATCTATCTTGGAGTATTCAGGAGTGTGAGAGGTATGAGGGGTATTCAGAGAAGAGCCATAAAAATGTGCAGAAGATGAGAAAAAATATTTTAGCTCCTCATAGAGTTCAATTTATTTAGTTTCATAAGAATAATTTTAGGCTGCAGTCCAGAAATACTTATGCAGTAGAGGACCTTTCAGTCCAGAAGAGACAACAGATATCTGTAACTTGATGCCAGACAAATTTATACTGGATATAAGGTGAGTTTAATAGTACAAGTTATTATTACACCTATGTGGATAGCAGCAGATTTCTCATAACTGGAAATCATAATCTAAAAATATATTTATTTTCTAAAGGATGGTGAATCTTAGTGTTTATAAATTCTGTCAAGAGTGGAAGAAAATAATATTTTCATCTTTATTTGTTACATGATTTTTGTCATATATTGAGAAAAGAAAATGGCAAAGTAGGTGTTTGCTTGCGTTGTCTTGTAGCTTTGAAAATTTTCTAGAATTGCTTTATGTCTTTGTGCCTTTGAACAAATAATTCTGTTGAGGAATTTTCATGCTTTTTTTTACCCTTTTTTTTAGCTTTTATGAATCAAAGTATGTATTTTAAATCATGTAGATTTTTAAATTGTTTGTTATTTTTCTCTGCAGTATTGTACTCTTGCTGAGCCAAAAGCAAGCACTTGAAGAACTTAAGCAAACAGTTCAGCAATTAAGATGCTCTGAGGCAAAATATGCAGCCCAGAAAGAACTACTGGAACAAAAGGTTCAAGAGAATGATGGGAAAGAGCCACCACCTGTAGTGAATTATGAAGAAGATGCCAGATCAGTGACCTCTATGGTGAGTTTGACATCTGTTTTGCTGAATTGTACAGCCTTGCTATTATACTTTAGTCCTGGGATCAGAGTCTCAAGGTATTTACAGGGATGACTGAAGTGAATAAACTCCACTTTAGATTTGTGGAGACTTGTTTAGAAAGAGTTCAGTTGTGTGATTTTTTTAAGTTGCAATAACTTGTAACATCCACTGTACGTCTGTAGACTTGGTTTGATCTTCTGTATACTTGATGCTTAGATCCTCATTAGACTGTTTTATAAGCAAAATGTAAATCCTTAAACATATTTGGTAAACGTGACTGAGTAACTATTGGTACTTTCATTTGTTGTGTTGAAGAAATTACATTCACAATTATAGATAGGACACTAACAGTAAAAGCTATTAGAATCACTGCACACATGGTATAATTGGCAAATGAATTTTATATCCTGTATTTAGTCTTTTCTTAGAACAGAAACAAACAATGGTTTCTTTGCAACTTATTTTAAAATGTTTATATGCTCTTACTAATCAAAAGGAACTTCTTATGCTATTGATGAGACCCAATGTAATTTATATAAGAACTTTGCTGGTATTTTGTGTGACTTCCTTCTCTCAATTGTTTGCAGCTGTGTGTAGCGATAGGCCACATAAAAAAGCAAACAAACAGTACCTGTTTACTAAAGGGACAAACACTGGTCTTTGCTTTTATGGATTGTGTTTGACATAGACGAGATGCTTGTTACTTGTTTTCTTTAGAGGTTCAGCCTGCCGTTTCTTTTGGCCCACAGAGCAGTAGCTCAGGTAAATGGTAATGAAATGGTTGTATCTGGGAGGAATGCTTTTGTTTCCTCTATTTGTGGAACTAAGTTTGTTATTTAATTTCATTCCCATTCTACAGTTATACTTCATTGTCAATATTCTCTCACTTCCATTACCACAGTTTAATATTTACAAGGCACTACGAGGTGGTTGCCTTTTTCTCTGGTACAAAAGATTATTTAACCAAGCTTGTATGCTTGTCATCTAGGAGGAGATGATAAGGCACAAAAAGATGGAGAAGGAGAAACAAAGGATCAGGATAATGATTGTGAAAGATTAGGAGGCTTGGAATCTTTTGGGTAGGCTATCTTGCTAGTTATTTCATGTAATATCCTGTAGTTGGGCTAGTGAATATTGTCTGTAACGGTTAGATGAAACGATGAGTTTCATCAAGAGAATGGCATTCTTCCACCTCAGTTCAAGATAACTAATCTGTCTTCTGGTGTCCAAATCTCTGTTTCAATGGGTGGTAGAAAATAATCATTGCATATATGTACAATACACAGTGAAGAATTCTGAGCTCCTTTTTTTTTTTTTTTTTTTTTTTTTTCTGATAAAAGATATCTGTGATAATTTATGTGGGTTTTTTTCTTCTTTTTTTCTGGAGGAGGTACATACTGAGATTTCTTTAATGATGCAAGAAATACATTTTTGCATACAGTAAATGTGCTGAGAGTAAGAAAAACGTTGCTATTTTGGCTTCAGAGGATTTAGTCTTATAATTTGTATGCAACAGGAAAAATAATGGAATATGACTTAAATGCTGGATGATTTTCCTTGAGCAAGTTATTTAAGACAGGCAAATACCACCTAGGTTTTGTTTAATTTTGAAGCTGATGTTCTGACTGAAAGTGGTACATACAACTGCAGTCTGTATTAAACTTTTTTCAAATTGCCGTACCTTGATATGGCAGTCTTGACTGTATATCAAGATGAAAAAATAATAAGCTGATGGGCTGTTAGTACAAGTAAGCATCCTAGTGATTTTTATAATGCCTTTTTTTTTTTTTTTTTTTAGTAAAACTCCCTAAAATTATACAGATAGTGAATGATTAGAAATGAAATGTTCTTGCTGCTGATTGCTCATCCTGGTCTCATTCAGCCATTCCATCATTTCTTCAGCTATAAATCTGTTTAGGTTTCTCCTCCTTATCTAAAAGCATTTCATCTAAGTGTTGATGCTACACTCGAATATTGTTATTTATCCCTTTTCATAAATTCATTGTAACCACTTGTTTTACAAATTATTATCCCAAGAATAACAAAATTATAATTAGCTTGTGTTGTGAGCATGCATATGAAGTAAATTTTCATGTACTCAGTCACAAGCGGATTTTTTTTCATGATTTCATGATTTAAAATTAAAAATACGATATACAATACAATTTTGGCAAGTTTCATGTCTCTTTAATTATTTATATGGTATCATGTAAATACAGGTGATTCCACAGCGGAATAGTTTGCAAATAGGGTTTTTTTGCATCTCTTACATTAGGTAACAGTACAATAGAATACTAACAAGGAATGAAATTCTAAAGTGCTATTTGGTGTGTTTTTATAGACAGTGTTACATTACGTGTGTTATAACTTCCTTTGTTTTCTTGTTCTCTTTTGCCTCTGTTAACTGTAGGAAGTTCCATATTTTGTTAGTGTCTTCCATATGGTTTGGTTTGGTCAATATATTTCATTGTTTCTAGATTGTTAGCTGTGTGTTGGTATTCATGCACAGTTTAAGAAAAAAGGAAATTGCTGCATGATTCTGGTTTGTTCATTCATGATAGCATAGCAAGAAGATTTAGAAGTTCTGGTTTTGACTATTCCTGAGCATTGGATTTAACAATTTTGGCATTGTATGTGGAAAAATAAAACACATTTTCTTTTTTCTAGCATTTATACCTTTCTACAGAGTTAACCATGCAAGACTGATAATTTTAATGCTGAAGGTACTACAAGTTTAAAATAATATATTTAAGCCTCTTAGAGTTTCGCAGTTGTAATACCATTCACTATGTAGTCAGGAGAATCATGGGTAGTCATAGTTAACTGATTATTCCTTGTAAACAGCTGTGGGTTTTTTCCAAAATGTTGTAGTATCCAAATTGTTACATATTATGTCACTTTATGAAAAATAACCAGTAGCCAGAAGCTTGAGCTCACTTTTCATTGTTTAGATGTTCCATTAACAGATGTATGGCCTGTCATTTGTTTTAAGATATATATGCTATTCTTGCTGTTAATGTGATCAACAGACCATGGCAGTAGTCCACCATAATTAAAAAAAAGAAAATGACAACACAACTTTTATATGTCTAATGATCTGATTAGAAACAAAAACATCAGGAATATTTGGAATATTGCAGTGCCAGTTAACCATTTACTTAGCTAATTAAGTACAATTATGGTGGTTAGCATTTCATATGTTTCATATAGATTTATTTTGTGTATACTGCAGCATTATATTGGAATCACTGATAAAGCTGAGACTTGGCATGCAGGCTCTGCAATTCTTGAAATACTTGTCAGCAGGTGGAGCTCAGTGCCAAAAGACTAATTTTGACTGCATAATCAAAATATTTCATCGTTACATACATTTAAAAAGGCATATGAAACACGGAAATGTGGAGGTAAAAATGTGGGTGCCCATCTACCTAACAGCTAAATAATGTGAAATTTTTGGTTGGTTTGGTTTCCTGATATTTTCAGGCTTTTTTACAAATAATAAAATACAACTGTAGTGTAGAAAGACCTTAATGCATGGCTTTCAACAGCATGTGAGCCAGCTAAAAGAGCTGTGCAGCTACGCTGCTCATGGAGCAAGAGTACAAAGTCACTGTGCTTTCTCCGTACACTCACAGAATCACAAAATCACAGAATTTTAGGGATTGGAAGGGACCTTTAAAGATCATCCAGTCCAATACCCACGCTGGAGCACAACACCTACATGAGGTTACACAGGAATGTGTCCAGGCAGGTTTTGAATGTCTCCAGAGAAGGAGACTCCACAACCCCCTTGGGCAGCCTGTTCCAGTGCTCTGTTAACCTCACTGTGATGAAGTTTCTTCTCATATTTAAGTGGAACCTCCTGTGTTCCAGTTTGTACTCATTGCTCCCTGTCTTACCATTGGTTGTTACTGAGAAGACCCTGGCTCCATCCTTGTGACACTCAGCCTTTACATATTTATAAACAGTGTTCTCCTTAAAGGACATCCCATCCAGCTTGGTTGTTAGTATAAAAGGCTCTGGAGCATGGATGAGTCAGGAAGAAGACTATAATGTCTCTGGTGACATGAACTTGTGAAAGGTACACAGAGCAGAACAAAGCTGAAGCATCATGATATCATGATACAGCCAGTGAGATGCATCTAACTATTGAAACACCTTTCCAGAAGAGTACTATTGCTTAAAACTGTGTACAATGGAGTAACAGAAAATGTGTATTAGTGAGAGATTTTGCATCTCTGAATTCTGTTTTTATCTGTTGTAGCAGAATTATCCAAACGGAAAAAAAAATATAAAAGTTCACTGCATATCTGATTGGTTTTACTATTTGTCATTCCTTTTTAAGAGGCTTCAGAGAGATGCTGTTCTCAGCAATTGCTTTGAAAGTAGGATAAGTCAGCTTTTAGTGAAGATTGTGGTAAATTACTCTGAGTCATCCTCTGCCGGTTTGGGTTTGAGGCAAATGTTTTCAGAATTCTCACTAAAATCATAATTGACAAATTTAATTGATTTGTACATTTTGAATTTTAAAGTCAGTTACATAGATACGAAAGGGCATTTACAAGAGTTGGATATATGACTAAAGATGCTTCATTAAATGTGTTTTAGATGGTGCATCATAAGGCCCTGAAACATAAACCATTGAGAGATGTACCTATGCTCTAGGGGGACTCATTTTCCCATACTGTCTCAGGCTGTATGGGATCTTTATTTTCAAACAGCTACAGGGAAATGGTTAGCTTCTGTGACAGCCCATTGCAGCAGTAGCAAAAAGCTTGATGGTAGGGATAAAATAATTATTTTTTTTCTTACTGACTTAGAAAAATTGAGGAATTCCTATGCTTTGTAATGCATCAGCAAAAAAGCTCCCTTGTTTATCTGTCCATGTAAGTAATTTTCTACTAATTTCTGGCTCATGACATTTACATAAAATTAAGATTACATAAGAGCATCTATTAGGAAGGGGTAGGGGAGCCTTTCACAATTTATATATTTATAAACCCTGTAGGCTTACACTGTGCTCTTCCAAGATTTTAAGTACCTTGTCAATAGAAAGAGGGCCAAAGTAAGTCTGTGCAGTTTTGGCATCCTTACCCTTTCTCTAATCTTTCTCAGCAGAGGAAACACTGACAGTGCAGTCATGTTGTAGAAACCATGTCTATTAATTCATAAAAGACTTGGAAATAAACAGTTACATTTATTGGATGCCTGAACAGCTGAAGTTCAAATAAGTGATCTTTGCTTTGGGCCACTTTACAAGCTTGCTGGCTGGGACCTGTGTTTCTGGCTTACAACCAGTATTTAACATGGAGCAAAAATGCTCCAAATGTCAGACACTTCTGGGAAGCGTGGAGGATGAACTCTGTTCCCCTTGCTTTCAGAGTGAGTATGTTGTAGCTTCTGATTCTTCGCTTCTTAAGTCCTACTTGTCTGACAGACATACATCAGAGGAAGAACAATTGAAAAGGAGATGCTAAGATAATATACAGATAAACTCAGTCATACTTTGTCCCACATGTGTATTACTGACTGGTCCAGAATATACAAGATGGGAGGACAATGGAGCTGTCAGGCTCACTGTCTTTCCAGTGAACATGCCTAGAAACCTCTGAGGTAACAGTAACAGTTACCTAACAGTAGAATCATAGCATCACAGAATGTCCTGAGTTGCAAGGTACCCACAAGGATCATAAATTTCAACTCCTGTCCCTGCACAACCCCACAGTTCACACCCTGTGTCTGAGGGCGTTGTTCAGTCTCTTCTTGAACACTGTCAGGCTCGGAGCTGTGACACCTCTCTGGGGAGCCTGTTCCAGTGCTCCACCACCCTCTGGGGGAAGAACCTTTTCCTAATGTCCAACCTAAATCTCTCCTGGCACATCTTCCTGCCATCTCCTTGGGTTCTGTCAGAGAAAAGAGACCAGCGCCTGCCCTTGATCCTCCTTTTGTGAGGAAGCTGTAGACCATGATGAGGTCTCCTCTTAGACTCCTTTTCTCTGGGCTGAATGAACCAGATGACATTAGCTGCTCCTCATACGGCTTCCTCTCCAAACCCTTCACCAACTTTGTAGCCCCCTTCCTGACACTCTCCAGTAGCTTATCTCCTTTTTATCCTGTGTTGCCCAGACCTGCACACAGGGCTCCAGGTGAGGCCGCACCAGTGCAAAGCAGAGCGGGACAATCACCTCTCTCGCCTGGCTGGCAATGCTGTGCTGGATGCACACAGGACACGGTTGCCCTCTTGGCTGCCAGGGCACTGTTGGCTCATGTTCAACTTGCCATCGAACCAGACCCCCCAGATCCCTCTCCAGCACCTCATTTCCCAGTCTGTATGTACAGCAGGGGTTGCTGTGTCGCAGGTGCAAAATCTCGCACTTGCCCTCATAGAACTTCATGTGGCTGATGATTGCCCAGTTCTCCAGTTTGTCCAGATCCCTCTCCAGGGCCTCTCTGCCCTCGAGAGTGTCAACAACTCTCCTCAGTTTTGTGTCATCAGCGAACTTACTAAGCAATCCCTCAAGTCCTGCATCCAAGTAATTTTCAAAGACATTGAAGAGTGCTGGCCCTAAGCTGGATCCCTGTGGAACCCACTAGTGACTGATCCCCAGCCCGACATAACCCCATTTACTAGAACCCTTTGAGCCCGGCCCTTCAGCCAATGGCTCACCCACTGCGTTGTGTATTTACCCAGCTGTGTGCTGGACATCTTGTCCAGCAAGATAATATTTTTGTAGACTAAGGCTTAGAAGTTATATATTTCTTAAAGTTGGCATATTATCTATCAAAAAGCGTTGACCAATAACCTGACCTTGAGCAAAGGCAAAATTAGAAGTGTGAGTGAACTTTGGGAAGAACTCAGAGAGGTAGCCTGTTCAGAGTAAACAAAAAAATCTCAGAATATTTTAAGCGCAGAATTTGTTTATCCACTCCACGTGAAGGAGAGTGTATCTACTTTAGATAAGTACATACGTGTCTCTTGAACTGCCAAAAATATTTGAAGAGCTTTCAATTTTCCTTGAGGGAGAAGCCTTCATCATAGTAGTCTTGCAGCATTGCATACCCACTGGGGATTTGTTATTTCAGTAAAAATCTTCTCTGTGAATTAGGAAAGTGTCACTCAGAGGTTTGCCTTTGAACAGAAATCACATGCTGGTATCCTTTGTATGTTTCAGTGTGCGTTGGAATGTTTCTCTGGGTGCTGGGAGGAAATAAATAATTCTTCTCCAGAATTATCACTATTGGCTTCTTCCCTTTATTTTTATAGTGATGAGACTGAATTAGTGTGATTATAAACTTCTCATAGCCTCTAGGCAACACACAGCAAATAATGTGATGGAATTTGTCTGCTTTAAATCATCTGTCTCCTTTTTTTCTTTTCTTTAAGTGGCTGTTCAAAAAATACCCTTGTTCTTAAAGGCAATTATTGTGCTTCTAAAAGTCTTTAAAATCAACTATTAAATATTTATTGAAATTAAAATTTAGTGTTTTAATCTAGTGATACTCTTAGTTTATTGCTAGATTTGAAGCATATGATTTTACGGTTTTCTTTGTGGCCTGTACTCTTTTTAGCTGTGTAGGGAACATCTTGCTTGCTACAGACTAAGAAAGCAGAATGGTGATCTGACCCATTTTTCAGAGCATGACCCTTAAGATACAGGCCAGATAATTTTTTTTCCTCCTTTTTTATTTTTCACTGTTGTTGATCTTCAACAGTAGGGCAAATGAAATAGCATGTTTCACATATCACTGTATTTTTTTCTTTGGGTCATCCTGCGGTAAGATAGATGCAGAACATTTCTAGTCAATTTGGGATCCAGGTGCCTGAACATCGACATTAATGCAATTTTTATATTGCTTAAGCTATCCTGCCTGACATCAAGCTGTGACTCATGTCTGCCAGTCCCATGTGGATGTCATGGATGACCTAAACCAAAAAGAAAACTAGATACTAACACTTTCCAACAGACACTTTGAAGTTCTTGGGTCAAAAAAATCTTTAACATTGGGGAAAGTGAAAGTCCCATGTGAGACGTGATAGTCACTGTAATCTAGTAAAAAAAATTCCAGGATTACTTATCTTGGCTTCCTTTTGGGGAAGTACAGGAACAGGCCACAAGAAACTTATATTTATTTGGTTATTGTGTTAAGGTAGTATGAGAAGGGCAATGTCATTTGCATGAAGATACTAGTAGTTTTCCAGGAGTTTCTGAAACTAATGTCCTCGTCCTAAGAAGAGGGGAAGCATTAAGTATCACAGCCAAGATGCATGAAAATTTTCATTCTTGAAAAATGAATGAAGGCCTTTACTTTTGGGGCATGTTGGAGCTCTGATTAATTACTTCTATTTTTAATCAATTCCTGACCTGTATGATTGTGTGGATCAAAAGCAGGTTTGTTTTCTGGAAGTTACTGCAGAATTTTTCTGTAAGCAAAGTAAGGTTATATATCTGTACAACTCAAAAAAAAAAAAAAGAAAAAAAAAGAAAAAAAAAAGGAAGAAGAAACAAACCCTAATTAAGCATAGAGTAGCTAAGAATTACTTGCCTGCCTCAAAGTTTGATTCTCTTGCCTGGACAGAAAGCAGAGGAGGTTGTTGTGGGGAAAAAGGCTCAGATCTGACGTTTGAGAGATGCTGAATTTAGATCATCTGATTACCAGATGTTCCTAATGGGTCCTTTTGTTCCTAGTCAGCAAGTACTTGAGCAAGTAAATTTCTTAGTCAATTAATTTATTTTCTATAAATCCTTTTAGGGACTTATTAAAACCAGTTTCAACAGGCATTTGACTTCTTATTAGCCTTTAGCAGCTTTATTAAGTTTCATAAACATCACATTTCAATGAAATGAGGTTACAGATATTTCCTGTCTTAGTGAATCACAGGAATCAAAATTGCAGGGAAAAAGTCTCTTCAAATTATTTCTTTGAGGTTTGATCACACTTTAAAATCTCCTTGCATAGGCTGTATCAGAGATACGATAGCGAATGAGTCCTGAACGGTTATTAGGATGCAGCGAGAACCAGCTGCTTGAAGACGAGGTGTGATCCAGGAGATGATGATCCCAGGCTGGGCAGTGCCCTTACTGATGGGGTGCCATTTCATCTGGGAGGCAGGGCCAAAGACAAAGCTGGAGATGGGTACCTGTGATACAGGTGAGGCCAGGACTTGGTGCCCAGGGCTGAGCTGAAATGGAGATGGTGGGCACGTGGTCAGGGGTGGTGCGAATCTCCCAGTGAGGCTGGTCAGGACCGCTGAGGCCCTCAGGACCCGGACATTAATATTCTGATAGATGCTAACCTGCTTGCCACATGAAATAACTGCTTTAATTTGTTGCTTTGTAGATGAGTTGAATGTGAGGATGAGGAAATGGAGCCAACCTGACAATCTAAAGATGCATGTGCTGTTTTACATGTTGTCAGTATTCCATGAGAGAGAATATTTCCAGGGGGCTTTGCCTTTTTCAACAGATGGTGCCTCAGTGATGTGTTGGGTGCTAAATCCAAGCATAAATAGTATAATAAAGAAAAATACATGATATAAGTGATACAGCCTGAGAATTTAAAGTATTAGGAGCTATATCTGCAAACGTTTGGTTCTGATGTGCCCCAGGATTACTTGTTTTATTTCCAGATCTTGGCTTCAAAATGAACTACAATCACTCAGTGTTTGGGTTTATATGTAGTACAAACTTCCATTATTCTCCCTTTAAATTTACCTGGTTTTGCCAAAACGTAGTAACAGTGTGGACTTTCACAATGGCTAATAGAACTGAAATTATCTCATTCTGAAAACTTGTATTTAGCATTTACTTAGTGACTGTGATGAAAATGAACACAAGTAACTGTAGGTATGAGAGAGAGAAATGGAAGTCTCGACAATTTCTATATCGTGATAACCTGAAGATTTCATCTTCTGTGCTAGCAGCTCTCTAGAGCGGTTGAACTTGTTAATTGTTATACTGAATTTATTCTGGGTGAGCAGAGAATGTCACAATACAGGAGAAAGTGATGTGACTGAGCAGGTGTTACACTGAGGTCGCTTGTATACCATTGTGCTAAAACAGGATGTGATTTTTTGTTATTATTTTTAAGTGAGGGAAGGTATATTCAGAGAGCGTACTAAAAAGGTAAAAAGAAACTTCTGAGCTAAAAAAAAAAGAAAATAAACAGATATACAAGTCTTTCATTATTCTGAAAGGGAAGCTCCAATGAAAATGAAGGTTCATAGCTGATATAAATTCGATTTTCTTATGTTAACTAGTTTGCTGTAAGAGTTAGCTGCTGTTTATAACAGAAAGGGGAGACGTTGTCTCTGGAGGGGGCAGGCAAAAAGACAAACCTGTAGGTGGGAACTGTGAGCATTTTCTACCCAACAGGATCTCATTACAGTGTAATTGTGCTTGTTTAGTGATAGTTGATGGAAGTTCCAGGCTACAGTAATCTGTGACAAGTACATAAGGGATTATTTGTCTTCAAGAAATCTTTTTACGGGGCAATGAGTTAGCTTTTTGAAATATGTAACAGTTTTTCTCTAAGACTATTCTTGTTGAGGAAACATCCTCTTTAAGGTCACTAATGTGGTTATTAGTAGAGCTCGACTGAGAGCCAGTGTGGTAGTATCCAAAGCTGTGGCACTGTATTAGAGGGTTTTGGTCCACTTCAGGTGCTTGCTACTTCTGTATGGTGATTGCTTTAATCTGTGGGATTTATATGTATCCTTTGTAAATTAATATTGTTTATATGGTTCATTGTATCTACAATTTGATCTTGGCATTGAAGTCTCTCAGGAACAGTGTGATAATGAAATGTAGCTTTATAATATGTGATGAAAATTAGTAAGGAAATAAGGATTTTCAACCAAGATGACTAAAGTATCATCCCAGTTACTTTCTTCAAAATACTTATTAAGAAGGTGACTCATTGAGTCATATATAATTATATGCATAATCTGTAGAAATTAGTGATTCTTTTTTGTGGGAGACCAAAAAATGTTTCTTCTGTAACAGAAAATGCTGGTCTCTCACTTGACAAGCAGGTTGAGGATGCTCAATAGGTACTACTGATAAACTCTTAGGAGGGAACACTGTTGGACAGACCCTTTATAATGAGTAATGACTGAAAGATACAAAAGACTCCTGTTGACCACTGAGCGTAACAACTCGAAGTCTTTTTGTAATTCTGCAGGAGAAATGCTACCTAATTTGTTTTGGTTAATTGTGCTAGTTACAATTTATGAACTTCACCTTGGGTGGGATTGAATTCTGTTACTTTCTAGTACCATTTACTGAGACTTGCACAATGAATCTTTGCTCCTTGATGTCTGTATTTTCAGAATAGTCTTCTTCATATTTGTTATTTATACAAATGTGATCTGAGGTATGATATGAGTTCAGTGGACCACTGATTTTACTCAGAGTAGAATTTGAACACTGCCTATTCACTGAGTTGTTATTTTTGTTCTTCTGTTTGAATGTTTACTTAATGTGTAAAAATCTCTAACACTGTTGGTTTGCTGTTCCCTTTATTTGAAACGTAGTGAGCATTTGTGTATTACACATGTCTGTTCTGAACAAAAATACTAGTATATTTCTAGGAGTTAAGCCAGCGCTGTATTATTTATAGAAAATAAAAGCTTAATTTTAAATTTGCACCTTGCAAAGATCAGTGATTAAGCCTACCTCAGATATGCTGCAGAAGCTGTCTGTTGCAGCTGTCACAAAGTTGCTCTATCATTTTATTTATTAATAAGCAAGTTGATTTTGTTAATAAACTAATGCAGGGATCTGTGAAAAACAAAAGCAAACATCATATTCTGACTATGCTATCTGTCAAGCAGAAATACCTGATAAAATTTTAATTAGTCATGCTACAAAATCTTTCCAGTTATGAAAGAATCAGTTTTATTCTTTAGTGCAGCTAGCGTAAATGTGAATCTGGCAAAGAACCTGTTGTGTCTCATCTGACTGAAGCTGTTCAGGGTTAAGTCCATGAAGCTTGGTTTTACTGTCATAAAACAAATGCATCCTCTCACAATAGACTCACAAAAAGGCTTTAGAACCTGTCAGGTTACATAAAATGTAATGCTATCTCACGTCACTTGATGTAGCATTTGCCAGGGTGGCTTCATTAGAGCCAGGCAATGAATCACAAGAGGGATCTTCATTGGTAGTTGCCAGTTTTTTGGATGGTAGTGTGGAGAAGGCACATGCCAGTAAACGTTACCTTAAACCGGGTAGAACAGTATGATAATAATCTTATAGACAGCACACCTCTGGTGAGTTCACCTAGTGGGTGACTGGGGAGACTGGATTCTTCACAGAGCTCGAGAAACTTCTTTTGGGGCTAGAGGAAAACTTAGGGGTTCCATCCCTTCACCCCCCTCCAGATGGAGTACTGTCTTCTCTACATTGGCATGGACCTCTGCTAAAGTTGGGTTGCAAGCCCCCGCTCACAGCCTGGGGGTCTGCAGCTGTCGAATATTCAGTTTGTTGGTGTCTTGTGAACCCTGGAAGGACTTGCAGTCTCTTGTGGCTTTCAAGGCCTTGCAATATAGAACGGATGTTCTTGCTTTCTGTTCCTTCCTTACGTATTGACTTCTGGCCACTGTTTCCCTTGCAGCTGTTGGCACTTCAGTGTATAGCTGCTTCAATGCCTCTAACCCTTTTCCAGGGACTAGGCTTTCTTGGGCATAAATGCCTGAAATCTGGACTCCACCACTAGAGTTATCAGACAGATTTCTTTAGCATGCATTACTGTGTGTATCTGTGACTAAAAAGCAACTCAATCTAAATTACAGCTTTTTGAATATATATTTAATGAGATCTGGAAAGACAACATCATTTCTTCTGTTACTGAGTAATGCATTCTAATTAAAGTAATTGACCTGTACACTAAGCACAGTTACGGACAGCATTGCTGCATTCAGTTCTTGCTATGTTTATAAATACTGTATTTGGTTATCTTTTGGGCTGCATAAACCCCAACTGGCACAGTGCTCTGCATTGTTGGCTGATAACACAGACTACTTGCTCCTGTAGCTTCAGTTTTCACTTTATGCAGCTGGTACATCATCTAGTTAGTTGCTTCAGTTGTCTACCCTTATCTTCTATCTTGGATACAAAATGCTGAATTCTGAAGAAATGCAGTCCTCATTAGAAGATCTCCCTTTGGAGGGAACCTTTCCTTGAGTTGAGAATAGGTGACACTTTGTTTTCAGTATCACTAGGACAAACTGTCCTTCTCATTAATCCCTTACTTTTGCTTTGTATTCCCTGTATTTTTGTGGAACATCTTTTGACTAGCCTCAATGACAGCAATAATTTGCCTGCTTGTAGCTCACAGCTGTGATTTTCTCTCTTATGCCTTCTAATCCCCTCCCTACAAACTGCAAGTCAGATTTGCTGTCAGGTTGTTTATGCCACTGTAGTTGATGGGACCAGATGAGCTTTGCCTGTGCAGCTCAGGAATCAAGGATTGAAAACAGTTAATGCTTTGTGCCTTGCTGAGATGTGGCTTGGCTTCCTATCTGGAATTTTGGAGGTTTAAAATAACCAGGTTTTTGCTAGTATTGAGGAAAGGGGAATGGTTTGTGTTTCTCAGTCTGCAGGGTAGGTAAGTATACGTAAGTTACTGGGAAACATTACTATGATTTTAAGTTTGTGGTTAGTAAAGATAATTTCCAGTTCTGGGTGGCATACTTGGGCATGTGCAACACTCTTCAGGGATTCGCCATCATACTGGTGGTAGCTGTGGGTGAACTTCATCATTTCCTTAGTTCAGCTACTGATAGTTGCAGAGACCATTACAAATTGAGGTTTTTTGGCCATTTCATGAAACATTTTTCATGTTCAGTGGTCTGGAACCTCACATAAAACTTACCTGGAAGTTGTATTTATACCTACTTAATCTGCTGAGTTAATTGTTTGGTGCTGTCATGGTTTAGCCTCCGCTGGCAATTGGAACTATGTGGTCACTCACTCACCTCTCCCCCACCTACAGTGGGATCGGGAAGAGAAATCGGGAAACAAAAGGCAAAATTCATGGAATGAAATTAAAACCATTTAACAAAACAGCAAAAAAGAGAAGATAAACGATAGTGATAGTTATCAATGTTAGCAATGTAAGATAGTTAGCAATGTAAGAATACACAAAACGAGGGGTACACAATGCAATTGTTCACCATGCAGCAACACCAATGCCCAGCCTGCTCCCATGTAGCGATCCCCCATGAGCTCTGATCCTGTACTGCAAAGGCCCAGACCCCACTTTGTGCTCAAAACATGATTGCACTATGCTGTTGATCTCAGAGAAATCAAAGAGCACCCCAGACCCCAGCGATTCCCCACACACAACGAGCTCCCTCAAACAGCGAGTTCCTCCCCCAGCCAGCCCCTCATTTTGCACTGACCATGATGTCACGTGGTAGCTAACATCCTTTTCACTAGTTTGGGTCAACTGTCCTGCCCGTGTCCCCTCCCATCGTCCTGTGAAAATTAATGCTCTCCAAGCTGAACCAGCACATTTGCATTGTATGCATAGTTTGGTATTAATACTTCAGCCACTTGCACTGTAAAATTGTTCATGCCTCATGCGAAATGTAGGCCAGAGTTTCCTTACTGATGTCAAATTATTAGTCCACATAGCTGTCTTTCACAAAATCTTTCCTCTGTAGAAGCTGCCCTGTGTGAAGAGTTAGATGTTAACTTTTTTAAAACTTTACTATTCAGTTGAGGGAACGCTATTATGGAATATGGTCATTTACTAACTAGTGCCAAAACCACTGTCTGTCTTTATACTTTTTGTGGAAAAATTAGTGCATTAAAACTTCAGAACATAGAATTCATTTTCTACACGAATGTCTATCTTTGGTGGAGGAAAACTGATTCGTTGATGTTTTATCACACTTTAATCAAATAGAGACAAAGTTTTCCAAATACTAGTTGTGCAGCATAACACATGTATTTAAAAGACATCAATTTCTTCCACTGCCTTATCAAGAATTTTCTTTCTGACTCCAGTTTTACTTTTTGATTTTTAAGTTGAAGGAGGATTGCAGTATCAACCTCTGTGTATATGTGTGTGTGTGTGTATGCATGTATATAACTAGTTTTAAAACATATTTCACATGAAGGCTTCATTGCTTCAAATTACAGCTATAGTGTTGATCTTGATTACAACTCTGGATCAACAGTTCTAACATTACTGTTATTTCTCTGTTCTTCTGTAGAATTGCATCATACACACCTGAAAGTATTTCAGCTGGATGCATACAGTAATAAAGTACAGAATAATACTAGCCTCTTTGCATCAAAAATGCTCCTAGGAGTTGTTAACTTTAAATGATTTGTGGATGCATATCTACTTCTAGCTAATAAAGCATGTGCTTTTCATAGCTATCTGGCAAACTGTAATATTTGAATGATGGAAATACTATATTTCCTCACAGTTGGTTTGCTTTGCATGTTTTGTGGTCTTTTAACATTTATTTCCTAACATATTTTGAGCTTTATGTTGTTTTTAAATTTATGGCTATGTTCCTGAAATTTCAAGTCACATTCATGAATTCTCATTGATTCACTGATTGTTTATTCCAGTATTGTTAGTGTATGTAACTGCGAAACCATAAACTCCGTATGTTCGTTTGGCAGGTGGTGATTTTGACCAGCAGCTAGTTCATCATGGGTTTGTTTTTTTTTTTTTTTAATTTACTTGCTTTTGTGAACATTAAGTACTGCAGTCAACTAGGAGCTCAGTGCAGGCTGTTTTATGTTCTCCTGTTGCAACTTCATGAGCTTACACAGAATTATAGCAAGAGGAGCCTTGTGTGTCTATTAGGGGATCCCTTCCTTTGATGTAGCAATGACAATAAAGGAGGAGAAATGTCATGTTATGACCAGGTACTTCCATTTCACCTACAGAATGTGCTGTACAGACTGAAATTTAATTATTTTTGATTGCTTAAAACTAGTAAAGTGATAGGATAAGGATTCATAAGATATTTGTACTTTTGGTTAATAGTAGCATTATTGATTAATAACAGTGCTCTTGAAATCAGTGAAACAATTAATAGCTGTACATTTACATAACAGCCTGAGGTTTTTGCAGGGTCGAAGCCTTTTCCCTGTTATAAGGTAATGGCGTTTAAACTTAATTTTTCAAACATATGTATTAATTCTATATTTGGCTTTAAGCTTTCAGAAGTTTGAATTTTTAAAATTTTCTTTAGTGAAATCAATTCTCCTTTGTTTGACATCATCATGACATATGTATAGAGGTGTATTAGTATTTAGTGGTGTACATTCATTAAGCAAAGCAGGAATTCCTTACTGAATTTCAGGGACCTCTCTGTCTGTCTTGCAAAAGCCTTTGTCTGGCTCCTTTTTCCTTCCACAAAAATAGCTATTGGACAGGATCTCAGTGCCTCAGCTTAGGTGCAGTACATTTAGTAATCTTCTCTAGAGTACAGTTGACATTCTTGATGATAATTAAGTGAAGTAAAAATCCTATCTTCTTCTTCCTTTTTTTTTTTTTTTCCCAAATAAAAATGCTGTTTAGTATGTAGCAATTAAAATGTACCATGTCTCTGGAAACATTATTGCTGTCCCCCATTAAGAGGTACTCTACTTCCTTAAAGACCTTTAATACATATTTGTATGTTTGGAAGATTTACTAATAATTTCAAAGATGAAGGTGACATTTCTCTGAAATTTCCTACATAGCTTGAAAAATTGGTCCTCTGAAAGTCTAATTAAAACAGAAAACATACTGCAGAGAACTTAACTGTATGTTCTGTTCTGATAGATAATCGCTCAAAAAGAAAGCATAGGGTCAATCATAGTGTTCGTGCTCCATTAAAAAAAAAGAAAAATTATACAGTTTACTGAAATCTGAGGCTCTCCTAAGTAAAATATGCCAGAAGCTTTCAGATTTTTATCTCCAAGTGGTTCACCCATCTCTTATTTAATGGTCTTTCTTATTGCAGTTTCTGTGAACAAAAAGATTTACTTTCTAGTCTAATGTGGATCCTCAAGATTCTGGTATATAAGTAATCACAAGAGCAGAAAACTTTATTTGGAAATAAAGGAATTTTTTTTTGATAGTAAGTTAAGTGAATTATTTGACTGGTTATAAAATCCACATATTATTTCTAATAGTCTTGTTTTTTAATATTAGTATCATATTGTGTAATTACATTCCAGCAGACCACATTGTAGTAACAGTGCTTGATTTCACGTATACCCATAACGAACTGTGAGTTACCGCTCAAAATGCAGTCTAAATGTTCCGGAAGATATCAGGTCACTATTTACTTAGTTGTCAAAACTAGAAAATATGCTAGAAATTTTCAGGAAAGGAGCCAAGAATAAAGAAGAAAACATTCTGTCCCTGTATACATTGATGTGCAGCTCCTTCCCAAATGCTGTGGAATTGCAGAATAATTTAAGCTGGGAGAGATTTCAGGAGACCTGAAGTCCTGCTTCTTGCTCGAGGCAGGGTCAACTTGATGTTACATCAGACTGCACAATGCCTTGTTGTCTAACAGCTCCAGTGATGGACATTTCTCTGGGGAACCTGTTTCAGTATTTGGTCATTGTCCTCATTGTGTTGTTTTTTTTTTTTTAGTAGCTAAACGGAGTTTTTCTCAGTGCAAATTGTCTGTTGCTGCTGGTTCTTTTGCTATATATGACATAGATGAGTCTGTCTGCATGCAACCCCTTTGATTTTCATCTCCCTAAATTAGAAAAATGAGGTAGGAAAATTCATGAAGGCAAAATAGTGCTCAGATATGTGGAGGAGCTTCTGTAGAATTAGTGAATAAATGATAGTACTTTTCAGATGTCAAAAAGTAGACTGAAGGGGAATGTGACAAAGATGTATACGATGTGTGGGGTGACATGGAGAAGGTGAATACGGAATAATGGTTGCTCACTGTCTCTTCAGAAGCAAGAAGTAGGGGCCATCAAATAACCCAGTTGGCAGATGATTGAAAGCAAACAAACATATTCTTCAAAAACATGCAATTAGATTGTGCAACTGGTTGCTACAGCAGTGGGCTGTAATAGTTTATATAGATTCATAAAGCAGCTGAAAGAATTTGTGGAAGGAAAATCCCTCAATGACTTCTGCATGTGGAAACATCACATCTCATAATACTAAGACAGATCTGATACCACAGATTTTCAGAGGACAAATATGTGCTCTGAAGAATTGCCATTCTCCTTTTTTTTTACAGGCCCATAGGCCACTGGCATGGCCTGGGATGTGTCTCTGGCCTGAGAAAATATAGATGTTCTTAAATTTCATACCAGTAAGTCTTGTTTTTGAGGCTGCCTACTCCAGGTCAGAAGGTGGAACATTTCATTGACATCCAATGCAATGTTTCACAATAGGTGTGAGTCAATTACACATAATTTCTGCTGCTTTGGAAGCTGTTACTTATGTTTAAAACAGAAAATGTTACCATATCAAAAAGTGATTTTTGAATAGCTGTGTTGTTTACTTGGTTTTACTGTGTACTTGATAGATCTTTAATTAGCTTTGAATGTTTTAATTTTTAATAAGTCTGTTACATCTTCATGGCTTTGCACCGTTGTGTCTCCCAATTCTAGATATCTACAATAGCTAAGCTACAATAAGCTAAGAAAATATATATTATTATTTCTGGAAAGGTGCTTCAAAGATAAATTATCTGCTCAGTTCATATTCAGACAGCAGCTCATTCCATGTGTGAGTGCCATGTTGGTAGTTTAAAATACCCTGTTTTCTTTGGTAAAGATAGCGTGATTCTTTATGTGGTTTTCTACATGTGGTCTTTCTGAGGTACCCAGTGGTGTCATGGATGAGGAAAAAAAAAAAAAAGAAAAGCCTTTTGAGGTATGAGATTAGTGTTATTTCTGAAATCAAATCTAGACTTTAGAGACATCAGCCATGTTTGACTGTATGTTCAGGTTTTAGTAAGGGTCAGCATTTACATCTCCTTTAGTATGTGCTAATAGCTATAAAACAAGCACACAATGATTTTGTGGTTAGTATACCTACTAATCAATAGGCAGGCCAGAATTACTGTCTTGGTCTAAGTTTATTATATGGTTTTGGGGCCTCTCCTAGATAACTTTTAATCTCCACTGCTGCAGTGACTAATGCTGAGGATCATTTCCAGAAAATTATTTTCTCTAAGGCTTCCTTGTAGAATTCCTGATTGTAAATCGCAAAACTGCATTCCCATGCCAGACTTCTGTAGCCTTCTAAAGGAAAAAAAAATTCCTTGCTCTCCCTATTGTCTAAATATGAACCCTTAGGCTGGATGCTGTTCTGACACCTTTTTCATCAGGGAAATTGTATCTTCAAACCAGAAATGGATCTAGCATTCACTTTACAAACAGGGAGCATCTTAATTGCTCTGGCAGATACTGTCTGGTTTGTCTTTTTTATCTGTAAGTTCATTGAACCTATCATTTGCAATAATTACGAGGAATTCTTCCCTTCTGGTCTCATCTAAGAGCTCTTGTACTGTACTGAAACGGTTTTAATTAGAATCTCTGAGGACCAGTTCCCCAGCCAAATCTCAGAAACAGTACTATCATGCTCGTCTTTTAGTTACTGTTTATCTTATTCTAATTGAAATATCATTTTTTTTTTTCCGAGATTGTTTTCTCTTTCAGTTGGAGAGTCCTCTTCATAATTTCCTGTGAAGTTTCTCTAATTTGATTTGCAGTCCCATATTCAACTTCTGTATCCATGCTGGTGGTTTGTATCTGACTCATTAGGCAGTCTTTCTTTAAATGGAGTATTACTGGAGTTTTGGTTTATTTATGTCATCTGTATGTACATGTTTGGCTAGTGTTTATAGCAATATTCAATATATGCTGCATTGTGCTTTGTCCCTCTTGCTGCTAATCTTCTACCTTTTGATCAGTAGAGAAAGTGTTATAATTTGCCTATCCCTCAGAAGCATCAATTCTGTTTTATCTTAGATCTCTCTCCAGCTTCTTACTTCCTTGCTTTACTAAAAAGAGTTCAGATTATTTTTCTTTTGTAATACCATCTAAGATCCAGCCATTTTTCTGTACTTACACAGTTAAAAAGCTCATTTGGGCTTTTACATTATGCAGTTCAAACGAAATCTTTTGCCTTGCTACTTTGTCTTGCTCACATTCATTCAAAAAAAACCATTGTGAATATGATTCTTATGGCCTATCATTTTGATTGCGTCACTTTTCTAGGTGTATGCTATTACTTTTCATGGGCTCTAAGATCTGTGGTGTGTTTGCTCAGTGACTGAACTGTATGTCTGGCAAAAGGGAGATTATTGTCCACAATCCCTAACAGTTGTTATGCATGACCATAGAAGATAAATTCTCGTGGAAGATCCATTAAAATGAACAGGACCTCACATTGCACAAGATCCTCCAAAGTGAACAAGAAAACACAGCAGCTTGGCTTTCTGTATGTCGTGTATAAACATGCACCTGAGGAAATCCTCAAGCAAAATAGAGAGTGCTTCACTTGTGTTTCTCAGCTTGCCTGAACCTTACACTTTTTGGTTTCTTATGCTTTATTTTTCCTTTCCTCATCTTTCAGAAGAGAAAACGGGAAGTAAAATTAAGAGTGCCAGAGTGGTTGTCTTCTGCTATGACATCTCTTTAAAAGAGCTGAGCTAATTGTTTCCGCTATTAAGAAGGAAAAAGAGAACTGGAAATGAAAAGGCTGTCTGAGGTGTACACTGTAACACTGCTGGGTGCAAAACAAGTTGTTTGTGGAAAAGGACAGAGCATTCTAATCAGATCGTTTTAAGTAGTTGGTATCAATCAGTTTCTCAATAAAAGAGTTATTTGTCTTAGTAAATCCTTTTTATATTATATGGAAATACTCTGCCCTGCTGAGACCCCATCTGGAATATTGTGTCCAGTTCTGGGCCCCTCAGTTCAAGAAGGACAGGGAGAGGGTCCAGCGTAGGGCAACCAAGATGATTAAGGGAGTGGAGCACCTCCCTTATGAGGAAAGGCTGAGGGAGCTGGGTCTCTTTAGTTTGGAGAAGAGGAAACTGAGGGGTGACCTTATTAATGTTTATAAATATGTAAAGGGTGAGTGCCATGAGGATGGAGCCAGGCTCTTCTCGTTGGCAAACAATGATAGGACAAGGGGCAATGGGATCAAGCTGGAACACAAGAGGTTCCACTTAAATTTGAGAAAAAACTTCTTCTCAGTAAGGGTGACAGAGCACTGGAACAGGCTGCCCAGGGGAGTTGTGGAGTCTCCTTCTCTGGAGACATTCAAGACCCACCTGGACATGTTCCTGTGCAACCTCACCTAGGCGTTCCTGCTCCAGCAGGGGGATTGGACTAGATGATCTTCTGAGGTCCCTTCCAATCCCAAACATACTGTGATACTGTGATACTGTGTGAAAAGCAGTAGTGCTTTGCATTATTTACCAAAAAGGATAATGACAAGAAGTCCCACCCATAAAACAGTTTGTGTTCATCAATCTTGCACCATTCCAGGGTAAGCAGTTGGATATTCAGCAGTTTTGCTGTGTTCCTGTCCAATAAATAGAAAATTCATGACCTATTCTAAGCACCAGTCCCAACTCTATTGGAGCTTTATTTCTATTAATTCTGGAGAGTGATTAGAAATGTAGCTGGTCCTAAAAGAGAAATATCAGTCAATGCATTTTTCATTTTGCACATTGTATGATGTGCTGTTGTGCCACAGGTGCATTTGAAAACAGTAAAAGAAATAGATTGAAAAATATTCTGTAATAACAGTGTATATTTTCATACATATTTAGCTTCTTAATGGTTAACTACAGTTTATTCTGCAGTAATTCATAACTGCATAAAATATTATAGTCCACAGATTCGTTTTCTTTGTAATGAAATTGGTCTAATATAAAATAAAGGAAGTGACAAATCATGCTACCATTTTGCTAATATCTCTGAAAGTAATTCATTTAAACCAAAATGAAACTGAATCAGCTAATACGTTTTAGTAGCTGCACCATATATGCTAGCAATATGCTACTCCATAATGCCCTCTACAACAACCCTGATGCAGAACTAATTGTTTCCCAGTGTCCTTCTCGAGTTTGTTAGTCAAATAGTAACATGTCTTACAATTTGTCTGAAGCGTATATGGTGACTACATAGCCAGCATGGTTATGCTGATTGATCAGATGTCTGATGTTTGTTGGAATTGGTATTTTGTGGAAATATAGTGTCCTGAGGACACACAGCTCTCCGTTAGCTTCCTTCAGAAATTATAAATAAAGTAATATCCTGAGATAATCCTTTCACATACTAAATATTCTTCTAAGTTGTGAGGGCCTTGGCTGAGAGATTAAAAATTTCACGTGGTGAGGGTGGACGTCACTGATGTGTATTTTATGGCACTGATATGTATTTCCTTTTATTTTGGAAAGCAGACTTAAGGTAACACCCTGACTTAACTAATCAGACTGTACACATACATTTGTAAAAGAAAAAAAAAAGTATATGGGCTGTTCTGGTTTGTATTCTTATACTAGTTGCGAAAAATATATATATATATATTCACACTGGTGAATACAGTGATCTCAGTGTAAACTGGTTTCCTGCAGGATGTAATGGCTTCATTTAAGGTGGTCTTCAGGAGCGTAATGGCAAAAAAACCACAAAACACTGAAAGACCGCTGTTGCTGCTCTTCAGTTTTATTCGGGTTGCCCTGTAAATTCTCAAATGGAATAAATAAATTCAGCATGGGCTACAGTTGTATTTGTCCTGTATTTGATAATGCCTCCTGTGCAGATTATGAGTCTTCATTGCTGTAAGATACAGAGTAGTTTCAGTATGTCAGAGGGAAAGTGCTATGAAAACACTGAACAGTGTTTATAAATATATTGCAGTTTGAACAGAGCATGTGCTTTCTGAACAAAGCCAAAGTTTATCCCTTATATCTGCATTTTAATTCTCACTCTATTTAATGAAACTATTAGCCTCTGTATATCACTTGGTTGTGCTTATCAAAGTACACTGGTAGGTCCCAGTCCATGAGTCTTTCTGGTACTTTCAGTCAAAAAAACCCCTCTTGTTAAAAATATTATTCACTAAGGAGAAACTGGTAAATGTAGAACCTTGCTTGTAGTTTGGTGTTGTCATTAGATAAGCATGCTATTAGTGTGAAATAGAAAGACAAAACGCAAATTTGTTTAGGGGCAGTTTTTCCTGTCCATGTAAGAAATATACAGTTTATTGCAGTTACGTCTCATGGCTTACTTCTGAAGAGATGTGTGAAATGAATGGATCATTCCACACTCAGCATGCAAGCAGAATTAGACTCTGTGTCCCTCTATTATTAATGAGATTTGTGTGTGTATGTATGTGTATCCTGTTTAATTAATCAATATTATAAAAATAAAAGTCTGGACTCAGCACAAAGTTTTTTATTTTTAAAAAAGTAGTTGGCATGCAGTATCACTTGAGTCCAATAAGACGGATAAAAATGTTTTCGATGGGTAAGTGGACACATAGTTAATGAGTATTTTGGTGAGTAATAAACTCCTTATTAGTGTTTTGACGAGTTGACTGGTTTTTGCACTCTTTTTTCACAGCACACGAATTAAGGCACATTGCAGAGTTTTGCTACCAAAATAAAGAAATTTATTTTACTAAGACAAAGTTTAACTTATATCCTGCAAACTAAATACTATTTGGGAGTAATTTTCAAACGCTGGTATATTCAGTAGACAGAATGAATAGATTTTGTTGCTTATTTGGAATTCTGGGAATAAACTGAAGTGGTATTTTTTGAAATATTCTGTGATGTTAATTTTGAGAGTTGATGGCAAGTCAGAGATTGAGAAATATACAGTCTTTGCACTAAATCAGGTTATGACCACCTTGGAATTTATGTTGTCTTATCCTGAGCTAGAGATGCTTAAAGGCTGTTTCAGTGTTCCAGTTAGAGCCCTCTTCTTACTGAACTTAAAATCC
This sequence comes from Nesoenas mayeri, assembly GCF_963082525.1. Taxonomy (NCBI): domain Eukaryota; kingdom Metazoa; phylum Chordata; class Aves; order Columbiformes; family Columbidae; genus Nesoenas; species Nesoenas mayeri. Next base: position 41,419,591 of record NC_137542.1, read on the forward strand.
AGACAGTGGCTGCACCTAAGGTTTATGGTAGTTCCAGAAAATAAATGGATCATAAAATTTACACTGATTGGTACTAATATTTACAAGTAGTGTGTTGCTAGGGAAAAATATGTTTAATAAAAGGAAAACAAAAAACCAAAATAAAACAAACAAGGCAAGCATATATTAAATAATGGTAATGTGTGTATATATTTTTGAGTTTTACCATGTGAGCTTTTTTATTATATGGTTTCAAATTTCAGGAGAACTGAGAATTATGTCCTTTGTTTTTAGGGTACGAAAGAATTTCATTTCTCTTTATAGTTAGCAATAGTGCTACTTAAAGCAGCAAAATATAAAGAATGACAGAATTTGTCAGTGGTTAAATTAATAAGAGTTATCTTAATCCTACTGATGTAGACACTTTCTGGTTTGTATCACTGCAGGCTCAAGCCCTGTCTTTTATTTAAATAAAATCCAGGAGACTATATGTCATGTTCTCCAGTACTTCAATTATCATACTGATTTGTTTGTGTTCATTAGAGGTACTGCTTTTTCTCCTAGGACAAGAAGGACAAAGTCTCAAGATTTGACACCATACGTCATTCCATAGCTGGAATTATAAGGTCTCCAAAATCCGTGTTGGGCTCATCGTCAGTAAGTAGTATCAATAATGTAGTGTTATACTACATTCTATTACTTTTACAGTATAAGTAGGATTTTTTTTTTTTTTATGAAGCATCATACATTTCCATCCACATGGACAAAAATTATATTAAAATAATTGTATAAAAACACTGTTCTGATTGATCAGCAGACCTGATAATATCATGGCATAATAGTATGTCAGAACAACTTGTTGCACTTAGGCCAAAAAAGGTAATTTGTATGTTCTTTGCATCTGCCAAACAGGTGCTATACTTTGAGAGTATTCTCCCCAGTGAGTCTGATTTACTGGAAATGAACTGCGTTATCATATTCTGTAGTAGGAGATGGTCATTCATATCTTAACCCGTTGTTGCAATAATCATATTCCACATACTTGTTATAAAGGCATCAGTATATATGCATATTATTACTGCTACTACTACTGCTTCCTCAATTACTGGTACTACTTAAGTAATTAGACATTATACCTCTTGCTTTGATCCCCATTAAAAATGGTCGTTAGGTATCTCTTACTTCTATTTGGCTTTTGTTCAGGTTCCCTAATAAATGAAGAAACATTCTTGTTTCTTTTGCCTTTGTATTATCTCTGTTTGTTTTCAAAAGCTTGGAATACTAGTTAGAAAGCTACTACCTTCTTAGGTGCCAGATTTTACTTGGAAACCTTCCTCCTGTGTTTTCCTGAAGTGGAAGTTGTGATCACCCCAACCCTCCCAGCAACAACAACAACAAAAACATAAAAAACAACCAACCAAAAACAAAAACAAACCACAACAAGAAAACCCCAACCAAAAAACAAACAAGAAAAATAGCCCCCCAAAAGTTGGACAGAATTAAAAAAGAACATTTTTAAACTGTGTTTTAATTGTGATCTTGTCACGTGAAACATTAGGTCAAAATAGCATTTTTGAGGAAACTTCAGAATTAATGGGCCTTCTATTTTATGCTACAGGTTTGCTTCCAAGGACCCAGTAAAAGACCTGGTAGACTTTATTAAGCTATACAATATTCAGAATGTGTGAAAGAGATTACAATTGCACATATACACGTACATATATGTATATATACATAGGAAAATTGTATAGTGAAGAAGAAATTGAATAATATATATGATAATGAGATAAAATTAGAATAGGAAGGCTGTTCTTATGAAAAATGTGAAAGTTGCATGGCATATTTGAAATGTAATAGGAAATATCCTGCTAAAATATTGAAGTATCTTAGGAGGTAAACAAGGTAAACAGTCTTTACATTATCATGGCTTTTCGTTTACAAAACTTCTAATTGATGTAAAAGTGCAACTTTTCGTGATAAAAGCATATTAAAAAATATATTGATCTGACTGCTGTTCTTTGTGCAAGTGAGGCATAGCCTTCAACTTTCTCTATTTGTGTGTATTATACAACTTGTTATAAATTTTTTTAAAAAGAAAAATATACTACCTAAAACTGCCTCAGAGAAAAAACTTCAAAAGAAGATCCAGACGGAACATTTAAGATTAAATCAGGGGAAGCCAATGTTAAAATTTGCATTGGCTCTGATTAAAGTGTCATTTAAAATAGCCTGTGTGCCTTATTTTGATTTTCATTCCAATCTATATCCATGGATGACGGTGTAAACCTGCATGCAGATATATGGTAGGTGGGATTGCTGAAGCCCTGGAATATGTTTGGGAGAAGTAATATTGGAATTGGGTCAATTGAGGCAGAAAGTAAAATCTGAATAACAGGTGTAGTCTTATTACCTATTACTTAAATGAGCTTCAAAGTCAGATTCTATAAACCGATCAATTTTCATATTTGCTTTGTGTTATGATTTAGCAATTTTTTGTATGTTGGAAAACTTAACCATGCCTATACAGCTAAAATTTGCTTTACAAATTAATACCTAGGTCTTAATGTAGTCAACTGCTTGGCTTTTTCCTGATAACCATGCTTATTGCTGTATGTATAAACTGGTACTTAAAATTTGTTACCACCAGAGTATTTGAAGTTATTATAAGTGTATTATAAATTAATAATAACATACATTAAAGAATTTGTTATTGTTTTAAATAGACCAATACAAGAAAGGATCTCGAAACAGAGTAGTAAAAGTGCAAATACTGATTCTCTGAGAGAGCAGACTAAAAATATTATGTTAATTACCTGTTTTCATGTTATATGTTTTAAGTATATTGAAACTTTAAAAGTGGAGCCATATCTTGCTTTAAATGTAATACTATTCTGAAAACACCATCCCGTATTTAATTGGTGGGAGAAGCTGATTTTTGTGTCTAATTAGATAAAACAAATTTTCATCTGAAGAAAGTCGTGGAGAAACCATACACTTCCAAAAGCAGCCAGAAGTTTAACTGTTACTTTTGTGTCGGTACTTTAATTATTTACATGTTCTCAGAGTAAGAAGGTAGAGGGTAAGACCGGGAAAAAGTATAATTTGAAGAGAAAACAGCAAGGTTGAAGATTCAAGTGGCTTCTCTTGGACAAAATACAAGCCAGTTTTCTATTCTAGCAAGATACATAAGTTTAATCGAATGAGGAGAGGAAACACAAGTAAAAGGGTAACTTTCATGTACCTGTAATGCAGTGTTAGGAATGAATGGAATGAATTGGCTCATGAACGCCACCTTCTGCAGTTCTGCTTATTCTTTTGGCACTGTGGCATTTGAGCTTGGCACAGACATCTGTTTTTGTTTATAGGATGATTTTTATTGTTTGTAGGATAATAGGTGGTATTATTGTTGGTTTCAGATAGTTTATTAACGTATGGGAAGGAGTCATGTACTCTGAGGCTAAAGACAGGATGTTTCACAGGGAATTGTCTCAAATTATCAACCTAAGCATGTTGCTTTACTTCCTTATCTGTGTCTGTGCCCCTTTTTTACACTGCTAGAGAAAACATATCTTGACAAAATATTTAGTTTGCTTAAAGATGGAAATTAAGGAAGTGCACAAAGTTTGAGCTCGGAATATATGTGTGGAAATACAATACTGAGTAAGCTGTTAGTTTAATAAAATACCATTCTCATTGTTATGATCTTTTAATTGACTGTAAATAGAAAAAATATGTCATTATTTGGAGTTAGAAATTGTACTCTGCTTTTTGCTCAACTTTTCTCTAGAAGAAGGGCAGCAGCTGGGGACTGCTTCATTTTACTGTTGGAAAAAAACTGCTGTTTCAATGGGTTGTTAAATAGGAAGAGAGAAGGGGCCTCAGAATAAGTAAAGAGGACAGTACTAGGTTGACGAGGAATGTGGCGAAGTATATGAGGGCAATTCCCTCCTCTCAGAAGGAAAAATGTGACGAAGTATATAAGGGCACACACCCCTTGGCTTAATTGTTTATTTTTAGCTTCCAGTGAAATTAAAACAAAAATCTTAGAAAAATATTTCTTTGTTTAAGCTGTCGAATCACTAAGTGCTTCTGTGTGTACATATAAATGAGCAAAAAACTGTAAAACATCAAGGCCTAGAAGGCAAACTTGTTCTTTCAGGTGTCTAATTAGTTGTATTTAGTTGCTTAGTGATATTTGAACTCAGTAAAGTTTAAAATAAAGAGATGGGAGATTAATTTTGTGTGGGTAGCTTTACTTTCTGTCTTCCTTAAAGACTAACCTTTCTTATATTTAAACCATATAATTCTAACTATGAAATCCAATAGAAACATTAGTACTAAGTGGTGTAAACTGAGTTGAAATCAATATTAAAATTATTATGTATCTTACATTTGTAGTGTTATTTCAGGGCTTTCAGCTATGTTTTCTTCCATAGCCAGTCAGAGTGAATATTGTATCATACAGAAAATATGTTGGAGGCGGAAGTCTTGTTCATAAAAATAGTGCAATTTTAATAACACCACAAACATGAATAATTATCGATTGTTTCATCAGAGGAACCACCTAGATTATGATTACTCCGTAGTATAAGACAAAAAGTAAAGGTGATGTAAGATACGAGACAATCAGCAGAGAATACCTTGTGCAATTTTCATTGTTTCATTCTGAAGTAATAAATATTTGTTTAAACAAATTTAAAGGAAGAGGGATGATTGACGTTATTGTCATAATCAATGCTGTAGTTAGCAATGTCTAAAGTGTTCTGGTTCTATTCCATAAGCTCTTTCTCTGTGAAAAAGGCTTTTAAGATGTTTTATTCTGGGTGTGATCATGATGGTCTGAACAGTGACTCAGACTTGACCAAGTTCAGACATAAACAGCTGTTATTTTCTGGTGGCTTCCTCTTTAGTATGCTATAAAATGGGTTACATGTCGGATATTTTATGTTTTTTAAAGCTTCATTTGTGAAGACTATGAACTAATTTATTGACCCTGAACTGTCCTTTTTCCTTAGGAACATTTCCTCTGGAGTAGAAATGTGTTTCTGCAGCAAAGGCTTTCCCACTCTGAACCTGTTAACATTTCTTGATAGCATATCAGATGCCTGGGTTTTCTTGCGAGTCAAACTCGGCATCTTTGAACAATAAATGTTCGAGTACATAATGTTGTCTAACATTTTCAAAGCTTATTTTTTTCTTTTAGGAATTCCTGAAATAGAATGGCTTCTTTTCATTTAACATTGGTAGACAGCTCTTATCTGAGATGTATTTAAATTGATGAAACTGAACTATATGACTGCCTTCTTGACCAAACAGTGTCTTAGGCTTTTTGTATGTTACTCTACTGATAAACATAGTACTGTGGAGTACAACTTTTACTCCTAAAAGCTCTTGGCTGTGTACTTTCTGTTTAGGCTGTTCTTATTTATTACATAGCGTTTCCTAGATCACAATCTCTAATAGAGCAGAATCTGTAACAGAGCATACTTGCTCTTTGTAGTGATGAGTCTGTTGGTTAGAGTGCTGGCATCAAATCTCATGTCTGAAATTATCCCTGATAGGGTCTCAGGGCTCTATACCCCAGTATTGATATTTGAGAATATGGGATTCTGTTAGGCTCTTAAATATGTTCTCCAGTTCTCCATCACGATCTGGGACTAAGCTAGACCTTCTTTTGATGTATAACTTAGCAAGGCAGGCAGGAACTGATGGACAAAGGCATTTTTATACCAGAAACTTTACTATGAAAGTGCTAAAGAATTACAGACAGTTTGAAACAAGAAAATCTGAATAGATTCCCTTTCTTGCATCTGCTCATTCCCACACTGAGAGTCTGAGATTATTCCTAGTGTTTTATGGCTAGGTAAGTCACCTTAACCTAAATGTCTCCCCAGGAAAACTTTAAATGTGCAGATAGCCTCCACTGTGCTCTTAGCTGCACCATGTCAAATTTTTCCCTTACATGCACTGATGGAGTGTTTCCCTTTCCCCATCCCCATAGGGGAAATATCATATCATCCTTCATGATACGAAGCAAACCTTTTTTTCATCACAGCAAAGCAGTAGGGGAGGTTAAATGCAGAGTTGTACGCTTTGTATCTGTTCAGTTGTACTTAGCTGTGGTGTGGGTCTTTGTGCTGTTATCTGAAATGCATTTCAGCAGGCTTGCCTGGGACACATTCAGGTATCTCTTCAACTCATGAGATGGTATGCACTGTGTTATTTTGTTCAGAGCTTTACCACTGTGGCAGTGAGGATTACTATAAGCTCTGGCACTAATGATTTAAAATGACATACAGCTTAAGTAAGGTCTTGTCTGTCTAGCCGTAACAAATAAATATGAAGTGGTCATTGAACAAAATATAAAGTTTTCCTCCTTTTTTTCTTAATGTAAGCTTGTTAAAATTAATATGTGAAATTGTAATTTGAATTTCGTTACCTTCTATTTATAGCCAGTAAAAATAATTTCTTGCAATATCTTTGCCTTTGAAAACTCTATACTCAAGTTCATAAGCACAATATACCCAGGTGTATATTCTGTGCTACAGTGTAAACCCTAGGAAAAATATCTCATAGAGCTATTAATTGTTTTGGGATGCAATTGGTAAATTCTGTGAAAACAGTTTATCCAATGCAAATGCTTTTTATAAATCAATTTCCTATAATTTTGTGTCTGAGAAGTTTCTAGATAAAGAAATGTTTCATTTTGAATTGTTATTAATAGCATGTCAGAATGTGTGAGAAAGAGTTGGTCAGTATGGATTAGGAAAAATAGCAGGCCAAGTGAAAAATATTAGATGGTTTTATGGATGTTTACATAAACTTCTGGTTTTTATGTATTAGTTATTTAGGTAATAGGAAAGAACATGATCATGATGCCTTTTGTGTAAATTTTATTTGTTAATCGAAATAAATAATTTAGATACAGAAATTATTGTTGTTTTATCATGCTTTTCTCGTACAAGTGAACTCTAAAAATGATCTGTTATAGTAACCTTTTTTTTCAATATTTTTCCAAAGTTCTTTGATGTAATATCAACCACTGAGAAACCATTGGCTGAGCAAGACTGGTATCATGGTGCCATTCCAAGAATAGAAGCCCAGGAGCTGTTAAAACAGCAAGGAGACTTCTTGGTGCGAGAGAGCCACGGGAAACCTGGTGAATATGTCCTTTCTGTGTTTTCAGATGGACAACGGAGACACTTTATCATACAATATGCTGATGTACGTCTCTGATATAGTACTGAATATTCAATGTTAGGAAGTTTATAATTTTAGCTAGACAATGTAGGATCTACATAATTTATTATGGCAAATGGCTTTAGCCTTTATGTGAAAATGTGAAAGCTATTGGAAATATTTCCGTCAGTGAAGAAATCAGGGGAAAAGGTCATTTTGGAAAACAAAAGAAAAATGTAAATAATGAGGTTATTTAACATCTTTTATCTTATATTGAAAAGCCAAGATATTTCTGTAAATGTTTTGAAATCCAGAACTTGTTACTAATAGTTTAGGCATATACATTGATTTATTTTGAAATCCATTTTCATACTTGGTGCTCATTAGGCAACTTTGAATTCAGACTTTAAAGATTGCATTGAATCCTCCTGAAAAATGGAAACATTTGTGGAGAAGAAAAGAATTTGTGTTAGTTTCTATACAGTTGGCTATTGTTTTGTTCAGTATAATAGGAATGCTTGTGAGTGTTGCACAACTTATTTGCTTCTAAGGACCAGAATTGCTCCCGTTGCAGCTCTCACTTAGGAAAAATTGGTCATTTTTAACACTATGCATTTTTTTAATATGCCTTTATCCAATTTATGTCTTTTTATTCCTCTTAGTGGATTACTTTTTTTTTTTTTTTAATGTTCTCATAAGATTACTAGAAGTTCTTTTTGAAATATGACATAGCAGGAAATAATTTTCAGTTTTGATTAAGTAATGCTGCCGAAACATAGCTCAGTCTGTTTTAATAAAATCTCCCTTTTACAGAAAAATTCTTGAATTTAGATGCATAATGATATTTACACTGAGGGAATTCCTCATCTAAATCTTCACCTAACATACCATGCCTGGGAGAGGTCAATATTGTGTACTGGATTTATTTCTTTTTTAGTGAGAGGTTATGATATTTTTCAAACTTCAAAGAAACTGGAAGGCTTCTGTAGGATCAGTGATTATGGTCACTTGTCCAGCTGGAGTTTTCATTAATTTTCACTTAAACTTTTCCTTAAATTTTTCCTTGTAGAAGTGAACCTTTACACAAAGTCAGTGTTTATTTTATTTTGATTTTATGACCTTAAAGTACTTTGATATGTCAGAGTGCTGAATAAGAAAATAGGAGCAATAAAATTACCTGTAACTAGACACAGTCTTATGAGATGCTTGGAGCTCCCTGATCCCAACACAGCAGAAATAAATGAACATTGGTGTGACTGAAATAATTTTCTGTAAATCTTTGTATGTGGCAAGTAAATCTTCCAAAAATGTAACTGGACTTTCAGATCAGTAAAAAAAGTTTGTGATTTTGGTGTTTGTTTTTTGTGGGTTTTTTTTTCAGTAAGTATTACTTTGAGGCCACCCTTGCCTACAAACTGACTCTTTTTGTATTGGTTTTTATACACATACACCCTCCCAAAAAATAAAAAATAAAAAAGTTATTTATTTTAGGTCACTAGATCTGTCTGTTTGTGAGTTTTCTGCATTTATTGTGGGAAAAGCATTAATTGTAAAAAAAGGAAAAGCTTATTAAACTCTTAGGAATGAGTTAGTAGACTGTTAGACTGGTATGGTCATAAAACAAAAGGGATTGTATTCATCGTTTTGGTAGGGAAGTTTGAGGAGGGTTTAGTGCAATTTGTTTGTTTACATTAGACTGAACAATGTCGTGTCAGGTCTCTGTGACTGGTCGAATCACACTCTTGGATCCCTCGCAGCTCCCCATATGGAGACAAAATATGTGTCCATATAAAATTTTTCTTCTAAATCAAATACTGAGTGCCAGAGTGGGACATACACCGGTTTTAACAGTGGTCCTTTAATTGCTTAAGTGTTCTCTCTCTGGTTTTACTATTATTTTAAAGGCTAATCTTAGTAAAACTATTTGTGTGATAAAACAGTTCATTGTTCAGCTTTAAGCATCAAAATTCATTGCAGTCATTCAAGGCTACTGTTGTTTTTCACCACTGCTTTTTTGACACTGCGCTATTTTCAAATTGTTTTTTGTTAGTGATTTTAATGGTCAGGATCCCAAGTAAATACACAGAATCAAACAAAACTATGTGCCCTGAAAGTCTTATATAGATGGTAGCATATGGGCACGCAGCTGATTCTGGGATGAGGAAATGCTAGACAATATTGGTCATTGTGCTAGAGAGACTCTTAGGACATCAGGTTTTTTGGGTCATCAGTACAGAAATATGAGGGACCTTATTTGAAAGGAATGGGAGCTAGTGTTACTGGTCAGTGAAAACTGAGTCACTATTTAATAAGTGAATGAAGTTCATCAGCAAAATAAACAACAAAAAGTATTCAGATTATGAAAACATTTTTATGATGGAGAACCAGGAATGTTAAAAATGATTGACATGACCAAGCTGTCCCTACTAACAGCAATAACATATTTCAGGAAGTTAGTGCTTTAACCTCTAAGGAAGATAAACTTATAATGTATTGTGCAAGGAATTTAACCCTGAGGGCTAGAAAGAAAAAAGTCTGCCTGCCAGTGGTAGAGGTTTTCGTTGCCTGGTTGTGTAAATGAAGTTGAATCATGGTCAGTGCTTTGAGTTTTTCAGTTGTAGTATATATTTATTGTTGCCTTTGTCAGGCTGGCTTATGGCAGTTCCTCTCTTTTGGGCAGAGGTAGGTGTTGAGTCTTGAATAGGATCAAGACTTTATCCTGTTTCCCAGTCAGCTGCACTGTATAATTTAAGACATTCCGGAGGATGAAATAAACACTTCCTTACTATTTTTTTCCCCATCACATGTATGGGCAAAGATAAGCAATGGAAATACATTTTTTGCCCCTTAACTCCTGAAAGAATGATATGTCATATCAGTCTTTACTAAGAAAATGCTTTGTGCTTCTAAGAAAATCTTAACAGATTCAGTTATCTACATTGTGTTCAATTGGGCATATGAAAAAAATAATTTCATGAAGAAGGAGGGGAGTAATTTTCTTTTGCCCAACTCCTCTATGAATTACATGCATGACCTATCTTCGGTTTAGCTGCTGTAAACTCTTCTAGTATGTACTCCTTATTAAAGACTAATCATACTCTGTGCCAGGGTTTTATTAATTTTATCAAATGTCGTAAGTGTGCTAATATCTGAGTAAGATAGTGTTACTTATCTCCTGTTTATTGTATTGACAGATGTTTATTTTTTGGTTTATTTTCTGTAATTGTTAGAACTTTAAGGAATTAGGAAGTTAGTGTTGTTTTTTTCTGGTTTAGAATATATTTGTTTCACTCTGTCCTATGTCTTTAAATTAAGAGTTTAAATAAATAAATTATTTTATCATGTTGCCTTAAATGAATGATACCATAATTATGCATTTATTAATTTATCATATTGCTAACTATCATTCCATTTAATTCAGTAGCAATGCTATTAAATAGATCAGGAAAGAAATCTAATTCTGTAAAGGTGAATGTATCTTTGTTGTGTTTCTAGTGAGGGAAGCTTGGTGATGCATTTTTGTGGTTTCTTGTTCGAGATATTGCTTGTAGAGAAAAAAAATATTTCTTTTTACCTCCATACAGAATCAGTATCGTTTTGAAGGAACTGGATTTCCAACTATTCCTCAGCTTATAGAACATCATTACACAACAAAGCAAGTTATTACAAAGAAATCAGGTGTTGTTCTGCTGAATCCCGTTGTTAAGGTAAAGTGTACATTCCAAGAACTCTGTTTAACTGAAAAGAATTTGGGGGGTTGTATTGTTATTTATTAAATGTTCCTAGCCAACTTCTCAGATTTTTCATTCTTGCTCGTTTTGTGACTCTGTTTTTCTGACCTTTTTCAACCTCTGCTCTATGCAACAGAGTCTTTTAAAATAACCTTCCATCCTTAAAATAAATCTTTAGTATCTTGAAAGAATGGCATTCAGCATCTCACAAAATATCCTCCTACTTTTCTTCTTGGTTTTCCATTTGATTTTCACTACCAAGTAATTGAAAGTAGTAGTTCATTGCCTATAAAGTTGTGATGAAGAAATTTTGTTAATAAATGGTGTTCTTGAAGTGGTAAAATTCTTATGAATTTGGAAGAGTTATGACAACTCTGTTTTCTTGCTATTTTATATCTCAGAAATAAGTTGTACAGACATGAAAAAAAATATAGCCATTCCAGCATCATTGCAAGTTGGAAATAAAAAATCCGTACTGCAAAAAGTCTTTCAGGAAGGAAATAAAAAGGGATGGAAATATTATACATTATCACTGTTTAGTAAGCTTAAGAGTCGCCTTGGCTTCTTCCAGTAGTTTTCCAGTTAATGTCTAGTTAGTTAATATTTCATTCTGTCAAGGCTTAAAGCAAAGCGTCAATAAACCATGGCAGATGCTCTCTGTTACTCCTTCACCCTCTCTCCACCCTCTCCTTTAGATTGGAAAGATTATAAGGAAGATAAGGAGGAAGGAGGAGAGACTTCAAGTTGAAAGGGTTTTTGAAGGCTTCACTAATGTTACTAATAAATAGAGAAAATAGACAAAATATACAAAACCAATCTTGAATGCTTGATATGCAGTTGGTGTCACTCCAGTGGCAGCGGAGCTGGGAGCTGGCGGCTGCAGCAGCTGCAGGGCCGGCACCCAGAAGTCCTGGGCGGGATTTCACAGCAAACTGGGAACTGGATTTCAGGGTTGCAGGGCCTGAGGCCTATACATCACAGGCACGCAGAGAGGGTCCTCTTTAGATGCCGGCTATGGTCGAAGAGAGCTAGACCCTCGTGATCACCATCTTATATAGGGGGTATGCTGATTATGGGATGGAATACTCAGTTGATCAGTTTTAGTCACCTGTTCTGTCCGCCCCTCCTGGCAAATATTCCCCTCTTAATTTTGGGATGCTATCAGAATTCTTAGCTGTCATAGCAGTAAATCTAAACATGAACTTCATTGCTCGCTTCAAGCACAGTGTCTGAAAAACATGCAGGTAAAATTTGGAAAAGTACAGTTACCTAGAAGAACTTAGCTGAAAGGAAAAATTCACTAAAAGAGAACTGATTGTTTTCTTAACAAAACCAGGACACATTGATAACTCACCTCTTTTCCACTTAAATATTTGCATTTTAACTGTAAGGCATTTATTGTTAATTCTGTTTTTTTTTTTAAATAAACTAGTTTCAGTCATGTGTATAGCACCTTGTTCTACAAAATTTTAGGAAGCACAACAATTTTTTATTTCAGAGTTAGTTTCTGACAACAAGGTCCTAGTTATTTTCTTCTAATAACCCTAAAAATTTAAAGCATATTCCCTTCCTCATAACTGACATGAATTTTTTACATTTAGCTATGCTTACCTGTTTAATATAATTTTAAAATTTTTAAAATGAGGTTTTTTAAATACACATTTTATGTTAATTTCTTGCTGACTACTAAATTGATACTTACTAGAAGGTAAAATATTGGTTAAATGCACTGTAGAACACATGAAAAAGCATAGGACCTTAATTTTGGTGTATGAATAATTGTATTTTGATATGAACTGTTTAAGCTAAAAATAAAGGGCTGTCAAACTCGAAATGAAATATTTTTAGATCTGTTTGCAAATTTTTGTCTTTTATAATGCTCTATTTGTTTTAAATGTTTAATGCTGCTTCCTGGATATTTTTTCCTGCCTTCGTGTAGTATACATACTGTGAGAGGAGCCCTGTTTTAGCAAATATAAAACTATAGTGTAGTATGTCATCTCTTCATTCTCTGCTGTTTACTTTGAAGACTTGGAGTTTCCATATTCCTGACATTTTTGTTTCATATTGCTATCATTTTTTTAATAAAGTTAGGTTTTAATTTAGGCATAGTTTTGTGTAACTGTGTATAGTCAAAGAATTTTTGTAGTACCTATACTATGGAAGAAATATGGTCCCAAATGACTTTCCTGATCATTTCTCCATTACTGTACTTGATCTCATGGCCTTTGAAGTGTAGATGCACATGGGAATAGTTTAAATACCTTCATGATAACCGTGAAACATGTATGATTGTGTGGTGGGCCCTTCCAGGACTTGGATCCATACCACTGGCACTACCTTCAGATGTATCATAACCTCCTTACAAAGAGATTGAAGACAATTTTTAAGACATACTTTTTAGCTTTTCTGCTGTCACTGGGTACAAAGTCAGTTTTTTGTCTTTTGTATTTTCAAAGGGAAAATTATGCAAGACCACTCCTTTTGGACTTGTTGACCTGAGTTAGTCTTAATATTAACCAAAATTCATTGAAATATAAGTATTCCCTTTACGTTCACACTAGTTTTATAACTAGAAAAGTAGTTTGACTGTTCAGGTTTCCCAGAGTGCTGCAAGTAATTGACATCTATCTAGAAAGTCTAATCAGGCTTCATTTATTTTGTCATATGAGATACTTCGAGCTGGTGTGCATCAGTCTTAATATTCAAGAGCATTTCCTTTAGGGTTGATGAACTTTTCAACTTTCATTCTGATGGGTGATGTGAAGTAATGGAAGGGATGTCCATGGTAATACTGACTGTTAGTGCTAAGAAGAGTTTTAGGTGACAGGAAAATTTATAGTTTTCCAAAACATATATATTACATATATTGTATGTGGGCTTTCAAGAATTTGTGAAATATGACTGAGTGTCTGATAGATGCTTACACATTGTGTAAACTAAACCCAATGTATAATATACTTAATACTTTATAACCAGCAGTTTGAACAAGACACTATCGAAATTTGAGTTATCTGGGTGATTTAAATTGCTTTAGAGCAGCTGTGTTCAAAACTACTTAAATTGTTTTGGTTTGTAATACCTTTCAGTCTGAGCTACAGTTTTGTGGTGATTTTAGTTCTCCCACCTGACAAAAACTAGCTTTTGGAAAAAAAAGTATTTAAGAACTAAGGAAAAGAGTGCTGTGTTATTTCCATTTTAATTTGCATGGAGCTCTGGTTTCTATCTGAGAAAGTGGGGACATTTTAACTTATTTTCAGAAATAACATATACACTGTGACACCTAGTGTTGAGAGTATTTTATGCATCATGTGCTATTATAAGAATATCTTTGATCATTTCCTTAAATTCATTTGACATCTGCAAAGACTGTTTTTCCTTTGTACATATTACATCTGCAGAGCAGCCTTTGATGTTTCGTGCAATCTTTAATCTATTTATGCAAATTGCTGTCCCTGTAATAACCTATTTAGAAAGTGAAAGTTAAATATGGCAGAGAACTTTGCAGAAAAAAAAATATGCTACATAGTTTGTTTTTGCTTTCCTTCGTTCCCACAGTGATTCATCCTCCTTTACCATATTAGTAAAATTAGCGTTCACCTTCTGTGACGCTGCCCTTGAAAGGAACACTCTTAATAGTGTCGCAAAAGGCCTGTCCTGTGTCCCATTTCATGTAGACCAAATCTGCCTGCTTGAAATTTTAATGATGCTGTAATAATAGAATTCAAATTCGAAAAACTGAAGTCATTAAAAAGTGCAAGTGATTTCTTTAATGGAAAACTTTCATATGTATTTATAACCTTTTTGAAAAAATGCACGTTATGTTCTTCAATTTATTATTGATGGAATGACTGGTATGTAAAGCCCTTGCGGAACCTCAATGCATACTCAAGGACTTCTTTAGTAGAAATGCTATTTTAGCCATATAAAATATATTTTAAATTTCTAACATCTTTGACCTCATGTTGTGGAGTTTATTAAATTTTCTGAAATATATTTTTACATTGTGGATATGCTTCAGTTTGACTTCAAGAACAGAGAATCATCAAGGAAATAATGAATATTATTTTTATTTGGATATGTATGCATTAATGTTTTCGCTTCTATCGGAAGCTAATCTGCACGGTGCCACTTACGATGCTATGCTTCCATCATTGAGCAGTCTTCAAGAATTCAAACTGTACTTCTTTCAGCTGAAACAACACAGGAAGATACACGGTTGTTGATGGGAGGGAATTCAGTCTTCAGAACTAGGAGAGATCTAGTCTTAAACAACACAGGAAGATACACGGTTGTTGATGGGAGGGAATTCAGTCTTCAGAACTAGGAGAGATCTAGTCTTAAACAACACAGGAAGATACACGGTTGTTGATGGGAGGGAATTCAGTCTTCAGAACTAGGAGAGATCTAGTCTTAAACAACACAGGAAGATACACGGTTGTTGATGGGAGGGAATTCAGTCTTCAGAACTAGGAGAGATCTAGTCTTAAATAACACTTTTCCCCCAAAATGTATGTTTTGGGTCCTCATCACCAACTGTTTCACTCTGGAGATCTGCAGCTATTTCACTAGTGCTAATGTAGTCCTAGTCTTTGGCTGCTCTGTAGTAAATTCAAAATTTGACCTCATGAAAAAAAAATAACTGCTACTTCGTCAGGCGAGTTGGGCTATGTACTCGTTGCCAGTAACTTGCATTTAGAAATTCTGGCTCTATTTAGATGAGATAAAGAAGACTGTGAAACAGTCTGAAACATTTTCTGTACATGAGAAAATGATGAACTGTAAATAATGTTGAGTGAGATGAATGAAATGTGTTAAAAAATAATATATGTATATTTATTTCATAGTAGTGGTTCTAATGCTGATGAATGAGTTTGCAAATGACATGAGGATTCCATGCACATCTGGTGCTGTCTTGCAAGACAGCAATGAGTTAATGTTGAGATGATGTTAATATTGAGATGATGTTAATGATGTTAATGAGTTAAACATGGAAAGAAATTATGAAGAAATATAAATTTAAATGAGAACATAAAGCTAGAGAGAATCTTTTCATAAAAATGCACTGAAAAATATGACATGACCCTCATTTTTCAGTCACTGAACGAATTTGAGCTGTAGTTCATATTTAGTAGTCTTTGAGCTCAGCTTTCAAAGACAGAAAGGAAGAACAATCTATTTGTTTCATGTTTTGTCCTCTTAGTAGTATTGCAGAACTAATACTCTCTCCTTTAGCAATTAGTTAACCTACAATTAACTGTGCAAAGCTGACCAAAAGTTGTTTTCTTGCTGTTTGACTCCCCTTAGTGTTGGATGTTTTTTCAGGTGTTTTGTTTGGTTTTGCTCTGTTTTGCAAAAATAAGCTGAAGTTCACTGTTGTAGACAACACGTGCTTGTGGTGCAGGTGGCATGTGTTTCTAAGCAGAGCTGACATGGAGGAATTGAAGAAGGTTGCTGAATAGCGTCACTTCAAGGCAAGCCTTCTTAGGCCTGCTGAGAGAAGTTGAAGCAAAGCAAAGAGACTTAGCAAGGAGACTTTCAAGTTTATCACAAAGTAGTCCTGTCACTCTATTAGAGATTCTCATCATAGGAAGGAATTAAGGTGCTGAAACGGGAAACAACTTCAGTAATGATGCTGCCTTTTGGGAAGACCATTCTGTGTTTGTTTGACCTTAGGACAGCTCTTCAGGAGCAGAAACCTCAGCTGAAATGAAGAAGCAGGCTATAGCAGTGAGTTACGCAGTTATTACAATCTTATGGAGGCTAGATTTGTACCTTCCAACGGGATCCCACTGTGAATTACCTGTGTGGTAGCCCCACATCTGATTAGGCTTTTAGGAATGGCAAGAAGCATCTGGTGGTCATGGTCAATTTTTGACCCAAAGCTGTAATTCTTGTGAGCATGATTAAAGTCTAATATATGCATTTTAAAATGTTAAAATATGGGGTTTTTTTATTTTCTTTAAAGAAATTAAATCCACAATGAAAAGAGCATTTATAACACATAGAAGGTGCAGTTATAGAAAATGACTGTATTGCATAAGCATGAAATTAATCTTTTGCTGCTTATTTACCATTGAGTGGTATTATGATCACACAGAAGGCCTGTGATTCATGTGTCAGGGAAACTGGCAGTGTTTTTTAAGTATAACAGAATTTAAGCTGATTTTCAGTAGGTACTTTAGTTTAATTATGTAATTATGCCTTGGCTGCATGTGCTTTCCTGGTTTCTGTGCATTCATATAAAAACGTGCAAATGAGCAAAAGGAATTATTTCAAACATGACTGGAACAGTAGGAATTAGGAAAAAGAACCAAAATTTATGAAGGAGGAGATGGAAGTAAGCTGTTCTTACAAAAAATTTTGTAAAAGTATGTCTTAGGAGGGAAAAAAACATATTAGATGGAAAAAAAAAATTGGAAGAAGGTTTTTTTTGACAAAAACTGATGAATAGGAGAATAAACTACTTCAGTTAAAGAATCCTTCAGCAAAGATTATTTGAATTTACCAAATTTTATTGCTAATATTTTGTGTATACATGTGAAAATCAAAGTATTAACTGTATTCTGTAGTATTTTGGGTATAAGTCAGACCTTTATTCAACACTTGTAAAAACTGAGGCTCTGCACTGTCGCTTTTCCACATCTTTATCAGAGGCTTTGTAATCAGATGTTAATATATCACAATAATAAAATTTTATTGCAATTGGAGAGGATTGCAGTAGTAAATTGCTTTTCTGCTGAAGTAACATCCTGATTTTTTTACAGATTCTGACTGCCTCACAGATTTGGAATTCCAATATTATATAATAATTATTTTTTTATGTGAGTTACAAATTTTGTATATGCTTATACGTATTTTTCTTCTTGCTTTTACTAGTGCAGTCAATGTGACTTTAACACAAGTGATGTTTTGAGTTTACAGTATTTTCATAGGATGTGGCTGGCAAGTATGAAACCTTAGTTGACCATAGGCTCTCAAAGGTTAAAAAGCACAGCATAGAATAAGGTCAGACTCTGTTCTCTTAAACACCTTTCCAGAATTATAGTTATGCACAATGAGGTACTGTGAAGTAGATGGTAGCTTCTTCCAACTATTTTAACTTCTGCCAGTTTGAGTGGAACAAAATGTTAAAAAGGAGTGAAATGTTGTAAAGAGGAGCCATGGAGAGTGAACCTCTCTATTGGTTGTCAGTAACTTACAAGTCAAAACTGCTCTAAATTTTAAAATAGTCGTGAGATTGACTGTCACTTTTTATACAAGGATACTGCAGCAGAAATTTGTAGAGCATTTTTCTCTCACAAGGGAGAATAAGGTAGTTGGTGTGTTATATTTATACGTGTTTACCATAGGTGAATAATACTGTATGATCTACGCATACATTGTCTACATTGTGCAAATTATTCTGGGAGAAAGAAAATACATTATTGTTTAGAATTTTGAAACAACTTTTTCCTTAGAGGTGCAAAATAATGGCCAAGAAATGTTTTGCATTCTGATGACGAAGATATGATTAACATGTATAGATTCTTTCTACAAATCTGCTTAAGACACACATAGTATACAAGCTAGAATTTTTGCTTTTGTTTTCTCTTTATAACAAGACCAGAAGATACCAGAAAAACACAGGATTGTTGGTAAAGGTGGTAGCAGGGAATATAATATGGGTTTTGATTCCATTTTATTTTTTGAGGCTGTTTTGTCATCAAGTGTTTGCCTTTCTATTCTTTTCATCTTTGTCTATGACATTGTGCAGGTCCTTAAACTTACTGAAAGAAAAATATTCTTAATTCAGCTACAATTTTTAAATGCAGATTTATAGTTTGTTTTTTTGACATTGTTGTTAATAAGAAACCAAATTTTATATAGGTTTAATCAATAATTAAATATTAATGTTGAAGTAGCTTACTATGTATGTAACATCAAAATCTGCCACCACATGTGTTCATATGGAATGACAGGTTGGTGCATGTGGTTCATGGATTCCCATGAAGGGAGAGGTAGTGTTCTCACTCTCTTTTCCTTTCTGTGTGGTTTTGCCTTTTTCCTATGCTTGTTCATTCAAAAATTAAGCTAATAGAACAGCTTATTTAAAATTTTGCCAGGTTAATTCTATTGAATTTCAGTCATTTTAACATGTTATCTGAAGATTATGGAAGCCAATGCCAAATGAGTGGATGTAGAATAGGATGTAGTATTGTAGCTTTTGTTTTGAACAAAATCATAATATGGTGGAAGCTGTGATGTGGAACTGCAGCTCTTTGAAAATTATTGCATACTAACCACTGTAATTTAGAAATTATTTTGGAAGTACTGTAGGATATATAAAGAAACAGTCCTGCAGAGAGTTTACCTTAGTATGTGGATGTTGCCAAAAGAATGAGTTAAATGTTTTATCTCCTTGGCAAGAAGAAAACATCTAACTGGAAACAACTGGATGTTTTGAATGTAAGTCAGGGTGGAACAAAATACGTGGCTAAGTATGTTACATTGTTCAAGGAGAGTCTTTTGGACATCTTTATATACAACTGTAGACCCTCAACTCCAGCTATACATACCTCTTCGTGCACATGAGTGGGAGTAAAACTGTGTTTATACATATGTGAAAGTATTTCAGCCTCTTTTAACCTTTTGAGTGTGTTTTTGCATGCATAATAAGACTGTGCTTCTGCATTCCACTCTCTTTAAATCAGGCAAAATGTTTAAGAGAAAAACTACTTTATCACACCTTTTTTTTTTTTTTTTTATTTAGAGCATACAGAAGACTGTCACTCTTTTGGAGGGCATATCTGATAAAGGGCAGATAATTTATCAGTTTGCATGTGTTTTGTTATCAGGGTGATTCAGAGTACTTGGGTTTGGGAGCTGAATATACCATATAAAAATGGAGAGGAATGCTATACATTTCCTGAATGTGTTTGAAACAGAATGGGTCTGACATAAACTTGATTTCCTTTTTCCTTTGCTTAAGGATTACACATTTAATGTCTTGTCCTTTCTCAGTTATGTTTTTTTCTCCTTTTTCTTTATTTTCTATGTTTTTCCTGAAAGATCCTCAGCATCTTTCTAGTCCTTTGGTGAATAAGAGATATAAACTTAGGGAAATACTGCATGTCCTTCAAAAACAAGTGAAGAAAAACTGGTTATGTATATTGACTTCTACGGTCATTCGTCTACTGATCTTCAAGAAAGAATACTCAAAGAAAAGCTGTGTGATTAATCTGAGGTCACTTCTGCAATTTATGCACTGCATAGCAGCTTTTGCAAATTTCAATTCTACCCTCTTGCTTTATGGCCATTTAGAATTTGGTTTAGCCGAAAGGTTCAACTTCACAGAGTTTTTTTATGGAACAATAACAGGTCAGATGAAATAGTACTTTTTCCAAGGAGGTAAACCTATCTGCACTATTATTCTGTTTTACAGCTCACATTGAGTTTCATCACTGTGGCTTAATACACTGCTGATAGTAATGCAGAACAGGTTCTGTAACAATTTTTACAGCTCATGGATCTCTAAAACAGTTTTAAAGAAGTTGTCAGTGAGGTTTTACAAAACCCCTCTTGTAAAACTCACTTGTTCTTATGAAAAATCTTTTCCACTAGCTACCTTTATTTCTATGCTTTATCTGAAGGACTTGAAACACACAGTTTATGATTCATGGCATTAATATGCACATTATATATACTGGCATAAGTGGTGTCAAAAATAGTACTTCTTCAGGAAGATAATGTCTCGTTTCCACATTCATGGGCTGTATCTACATGTACACGATTGTTACTCTTTTTTTTTTTTTTATTCTGGTTCATCAAATTCTGATAACTGATATTGGAATATACACGTGATGAAAATTTATCTGCGATTATCATTTTCTTAGCCATTAACAAGAATCTTACTCTAATTATCCCTAATACTGAAAATGAAAGATTGACTTTCCATTTTTGTTGTTCTGGAAAAATTGCACTTAGCTGCAGTAATTCATATTGATATTTTATGTTTCATTTGGAAGGAGAGCAAATATTACTTTCCAAAATATTTTTCTGAATGTATTTTTTCTGCTTACAACATGAAAAGACAGGCATAATGCATGCTTATGCACTGTACTCATGAGATTCTGGCAATATCTGTCTATTTTATGGGGTTTTTTTTAGAGGAATGTTAATGAAGAATTTACTGGAGTCGGGGGAGGAGAGGGATATTTAGGCTTTTGGTAAATTTCCCATGCTGTGTTCAAATAGATTCTTATGTTGGGAAGCATTTTGTTTTCAGTTATATTAAGGCATCTAGCTTTATTATTTTAATGTTTTCTGAACTAGCTAGAGTAAATAATGTGGCAGAGAAAATGAGATAAGTAGATAACAGTGAAGATAACATAGAAGTCGTATTTATTCATACTGTGATGGAACATGATCAGGATTTGCTGGCTCTTCCTCTTTTACTAATCTTGCATAAGAGTTTTCAAGAACTTAAGAATCTCAATTTTGATTGATAGTACTCTGAAACTGAATAAAAGTACAGGTGGCATTTTCTTTCTGTCCCTTTTTCCTCTCTCCTATTAGAAACTTTAAGAATTTTAAAACCAAGCATTTAAGCTGAGGCTCATAAATTCATATCTAAGTCCCAAAATGTCTGATTTTAGAATGTTTAGTATCAACGTTCTTTACTGTTGCTTGTTAATTTGAAAAATTACCCTTCTAGAGTTCTTAATGATTGAAATTGTTACTGAAAATTATAGAAAAATAATGCTAGGGGAATTTGAACACTAAGTATTTGTTCTGGGTTATGTTTTACATTTTATTGAAAGCTGTTACAATTCACTGCAACTAATTTATAAGCCACCTTTCTGGCATAATCATTTGTGATTTCTTTGATGTAGTTTCTGCTAATGAAGAGAGATATGCAGGAGGAAAACTGCACTTCAGACTTGAGCTTACATGTTTGGAAGAAATTTAGGGTAATAGTGACAGTATTTTGGTCTCATATCTCAGAAAAAGAAAAATGAGATTGCATCTTGTAGAGCGACCACGTGCTGTTCATACTGTGGCCTCTGTGACATTCCACACAACTCCGGTACCTGCATCTCCAGTGAAGAAAGGACCCATGCACAGTTGATTTCCTGCTGATAGCTCAAGGCTTGAAACTTACCATGGTCCAGGGAATGATGAAACTTACTAACATCTCCTCATATCCAGAATACTTTATTTTACAAATATAAAGATACATTTCTGATTATTTTTTAATGCTCTTTTTCACAGGTGAAAGTTTTCTTTCTTTAATTAGTGTTTTTTTTGGATGGGGTTTTTTGTGAGTTACAGATAACTCTTGAAATAACGCTTCTCTTTGAAAACGTTTGTCTTTATTGAAAGCAAACAAGTATCTTGTATAGCCTTAGAAAGTCTGAAAAGGTACTCCCTACCAAATCGTTGTTTGTATAAACTTTCAGTGTGATGAGAGCTAACATCTGTCCTTTGAGGAAGGGTAGCAGTGTTTAGGATGACCAGGTTCTTCACTGAGAGAATTTCCTATTTGACAACTTGTTTCTCAGTGTTTGGCCAACAGATTAGCAGTATCTCTAAAGGTTAGATGCAGTGACAGGACTCTTAGTATTAGTAAACAGCTATAGCTCAGTAAGGTCCCTCAGAGCATCTCCACTCTTAGCCAGGGCTCAGAACCAACATATGATAATGCAGCTGAGTGTTACTCCTTCCAGCCCTCAGCTGGAGGCTTCACCCCCTTGGGGTGAAGTTCCCAGGCAGAGCCAAACCCTGTGCTGTGGGAGCCACTTTTGTCAAAGACTCTACTGCCCAGCCCCTCAAGCCCCAGCTCCTGCTGCCTCACAGCCCTGCCTGTGCCTGATCATGCTCCCCCTTCATCTGGTCCTGGATCCTGACGCTGGTCAGCTTCTCAACTGGCCCTGCCTCGTCACCATCAACCTTCCCACCGGTCATGCAGCTGTGTCTGATGCTGGTTCCCCTTCCCTGGCCTTCACCCTGCCCATGACCCACAAGCTGACTTCCCAGATTGACCCTGGGCCTCCTTTATCACTTCAGACTTGGTTTATCTGAACCTGAGGCTGTCCCCCTGGCCTGCTCTGCTCCCTCTCTGACGGTCATGGCTGGTGAGCCTCAGCCCTGCTAGCCACAGGTCCCCTCTCTGCTCAGCCTCGGGGTGACTACACACTGTCACTCTGGCTGCTCAGTAACTGACAAGGAAAAATAAGTGAGGAACGGTAACACCGTTGAACAAATACGTTGGAGGATGTGGCTTCAGAAGACACTAATTTGTTTCCTAGGCGTGGAAACAATTGTTTACTAACCACAGCAGTCTCAGTAGGATTGTTGCTTGTCTTTCACTTTCCTCCCAAGTGTCCACCTTGAGGTGGTTTCTTCTTATCCTTTAGTTATCATGACATTTACTTGGTATTCTTCCATAGAGAACCTCGAAAGCATGTTTTGCCAAGTAGTTCCTCATTTCTGGTAAAGGGTTATCTCTCATGAGGCACTGAAGCTCTGCCTGAGCTGAGCCAAGTCAGTTGCTGTGCTTCGCTAAGAAGTATAACATTCATGTAATTCATATAATACAGTGTCTGTTTATCTATACTTACACTAAAGATTATTTTTTATTTCCCATTTTGTTGTCACGTTTCTTTTGTAACTTTCAGTATCTTTCACACACCTAATTAATCTGTAGATTAATAGCATTTGACAACTGGAGAAATACATTCTATTCACAATCAGAATTAAGCATTCACAGAAGATCGTCAAGTTTATGATCAGATAGAAAAAATATTACTTTCTTTCTGACTTTTGTTTATTATATGCTAATATGCATCCATTCCTTTGTCTGCTTAATTGATTTAGTTGGTGGAAGCTATAAAAAATATTGAGTGATGACATATCAATTCAGTGCAATTTGAACAGGATCAGTGAGACAATATACTTGCAGTAGAAACAGTCTTGTCCTTGTCACTGTCCACCTTGCAGTGCTGTTCATATTATAATTTATTAATTAAAGGTAATTATCTGAATCAGTGACTATTTGTTCTGAAACATTATTTAAATGGATAGCTAACTCATTGCAAGTTAGAAAATTGGGTTTGTTTCTTTTTAATGCCAGAATGGTACACTGGTATGAAGTAGATGACAGCATCTCTTCTCTTAGATTCTTTCTTACTATCTGCTGAAGAAACTACTTTGGTGCCTTAAGATACTAGATAAAACTGTAATGCTTGTGAAGCTCCAGCCTTTTCTAACTTAATATTTCTACTTGAAATGCTTTCAGTGCTGTGGCATAGAGGGACCATCTGCAGCTTCAGAGTTGAATTCACAGGTAGACTTAGGGGCCATAGTCAGAGACACTTTACTACCATCACAGAATACCAAGACCTCAGTTAGGTTTCTAGCCTCTTTTCTCAGTGTATGAGGAGTCATGTACCTTAGGAAAAAATTATAGTCTTAGAAAATTACAGGCATAGCTAGTGCAAGGGTTTAGGCACTTCTCTCTGCATAGGGTTTACAGTGTTAAATGTGTCCTGTAGCATTCTCAATTGAATGAGTTTACTTTTCAAATAGAAGAATATTATGTAGTATGATGTAGTATATGCCATCTTTTTTGTCCAGAAGCTCAATGATAATGCTCACACAAAGTGAAGGCTACATAAGAGGAAGAAGAAGGAGGAAATACTTCCCAGTGGGAAAAATGATTACTGTTTTCATAGTCCTTAAGGTTCTCTGTAAACCCAAGAGAGAGAAACCAGGAAGCACAAGGATAACTGAAAAACTTGTGCTTGAGGGAAGAGCAATTAGAATGATAGAAATTCTGGGTTACACTTTCTGTTCTGTTAATTGTGTTATAATATGTATCTTCTGCTAATCTCATATGGATCATCTGGCGAATGTTCTTGGTTTCGAGTAAATGTATGATGAGAAGTGTGATCAAAAGGAGTGCAATATGCCAAGGGTTTAAATCATTTTCCATAGGTGTCTGCTTTTGAGGTCTGTGCAGGTGGTGCATGATGATCAGTAAAAGAACAGTTCTGAAGAGATTCCAGCTAGAGACAGAAAGGATCATTGAAGCATCAACTCCCTCTTTTTCAGACTGCTAGCTCAGCCACATAGCCAAAGGAGTGACAAATATGATAAGTCTCCGAAATTTGAGATGTAGTTTGTATACCAACAAAAGCAATTAAAGATATCTTTCCTCAAAAGCTTTCATAAGCAGCAAACTCTCCATTTATGTACCATTGAGAAGAATATTCACGTGATACTTTGTGAAACAGATACTATGAGGGTAGCACAATTGCGTATGCTCATCAATGAAGATTTGTTTTCTAAACCAACAATGAGAACTTCAGTAACAAACCAAATCAACTTTGTATAATCCTTTTATTGTGAAGAATGTGGCAGAACCATGATAATGTAATCATTGGGTTACACTAGTATAACAGATGACTGAAAGTTTTCATAGAAAGAAAACTGCAGGTTCCAATGCCTGACAACGCTTTCCATGAAGAATTTTTTTCCTAATATCCAATCTAAATCTCCCGTGACACAACTTGAGGCCATTTCCTCTTGTCTTTTCACTTGCTACTTGGGAGAAGAGACCAACACCCTTGAGAGTGGGTTGTCAGACATTGGAACAGGCTGCCCAGGGAAGTGGTGGAGTCACCATCCCTGGAGGTGTTTAAAAGGCATATAGATGAGGTTCTTAAGGTTACCGTTTAGTGCTAGAGTTAGGTTATGGTTGGACTCGGTGATCTTGAGAGTCTCTTCCAACAAAATGATTCTATGATTCTATGAATGATGGGGACAGACCTTTTAGGATGGCCTGTAGTGACAGAACAAGGAGAAATGCTTTTTAAACTGAATTAGCATAGGTTTAGATTGGATACTAGGAATATTTTTACCGTGAAGGTGCTGAGACCGTGGAACAGGTTGCCTAAAGAAGTTGTGGATGCCTCATCACTGGAAGTGTTCAAGTTCAATGGGGCTTTGAGCAACCTGATCTAGTTGAAGACCTGCCCATGGCATGAGGTTTGAACTAGGTGAACTTTAAAGGTCCCCTTCCAACCGAAACAATTCTGTGATTCTGTGGTCTGTTTACATACAGAAGATTTTTTTCTGGTTTTGGATCACAGGCTCATTTAGGTTGGAAGGGTGTTCTTGAGATTCTTTAGTCCAACCCCCCTGCTCAGGCAGGTTCAGCTGCTGTGTACTTCCTAGACCTGTGTCCAGTTTGATTTTGAATATCTCCACAGATGAAGACTCCAAAATCTCTCTGTGTAAACCTGTTCTGGTGTTTGACAACCCTCACACTGAAAATGTGTTTCCCCATGTTCAGAACGAATTTCCTGTTTTTCAAATTTGTGCCCACTGCCTCTTGTCCTCTCGTGGAGCACCACTGAGAAGAGTCTTGCTCCCTTCATTCACTGCCATCAGGTATTTATACACATTGGAAAAATCCCATTTCACACCAAGCGGTGCTGTTATGATCCCAGTAATAAATGCACTCAGTATCTGTAAGGTATCATTTAAAATACTGTCTATTAGATCTAACTCTGCAGGGGGAGAGCACTGTAGGCAATCTCACATCCCTTTAGATAGTGTGAGCCCTGGGTGGTGTAGCATTGAATGAGCCACGGATCCACATGCAGCATGCTGGGCAGTCCGTGCCTGTAGCAGAAATTCTCACATTTTGGTTGTTTGAGCTGTAACAGGACTTTTTTACAATGGAACAACTCTGTTCATTATCTCTACTGGCAAACAGAATGGATGTCCACATGAGAACTTCTTGGAGCTCTGGTAGAATAACGCAAAGCCACGCAGGTGACATAATTGGTGGTACCCAGTGGGAGCTGCCTGTGGGCTCTGTTGTGGTGTGCTGGCTGAGCTCATCCTGTGGCCCAGGGAGCTGTGCAAGCCTGATCTGTCATGTTGGTCACTGACACTTTGATGTACACCAGTCTTCCAGTCAGGATCACTAGAGGTCCTCCATGGTACAGAAAACCTGCTAATCTGATATATTAGGTGTACTTCAAAGCCAGCGTGTTTGGCTTGGTTTTCTGTGAGCTTTAATGAGAAATTATTTAATAAATTGACATACGCTTGTCTAGATATTTGCCTTTTCATTAGTAATAAAGAATCCTTAGGACCTTACAACTAACATGAGCAGCAGTAATAGTGTTTGTGAGGTGATAGATGAGGTGCTAGCAGAAAAATAAAATGGAAAAAGAGTAAATATGGGTTAGACTTAAAATATCCTACTGTAATATGTTAGCTGAGTATTAAATATGTCTGTGTAGCAAGAAGTCTATAGTTGTTTTTTATATGTCTTCAGGTTGTTGCAGACTATTTGTAGTGTTGGTCATCAACACTGAGCAGATACTTTAACTGGTATTTGTTATGTTATCTCTTCAAGTAGTTGCCTGTAGTATATCAAACTACCACAGAAAATGTAAGATATGCAAATATGTGTCTTGTTAATAACTAGAAAAAGCAGTTCTTTTTCATTTACACAGAGGAGATCTAGCAATAAGTTATTTTGTATGCTAAAATGAAGTTTTCATGTTTGGTTTTGACACGGGTAATTGTTAAAAGCAGTGCTAGATATCATTTCCAGAATCTGTATGAAAATTTGCATAGTGCTCGATCTATGTGCATCCTGTCATGTTGTAGGCTTATTCTTCTGACAGAAATTTGCGGTATAGTATATTTCAGTATTTGATTGTATAAGAAGTTTTCTAAACTCTGTTTTATGAACACTCAGATTTGAAACTTCCTGGTATGCTTTTGTTTAAACGGTCTGAATATAATGCTTCTTTACATCCATTTCTACTGAAATGTATCTTATAGAAACTTTATCTTACATATTTGCACAGACTGAAAATTTTTCTTTTCTTTCCATAGGATAAGAAGTGGGTTCTTAATCATGAAGATGTCACACTGGGAGAATTACTGGGCAAAGTAAGTGATCAAGTGAGCTAAGTAACATTTAAATAAGTATGTATTGATCATTAAGCCTACACCTTTTCTGTTTACTTTTTCTTTTAAATTACTGTGGTATGCAATTTTTATGTCAATTCTTTTACTTGAATACACAAAACAGCATTGCACTTTAAATAAATGCAAATCATATTTACTGGTAAATTATAACGTGTGCTGAAACTGTTTAATTAGCATACATATTTTTCTCTTTTGGTAGCCTTTTAAGCTAACTAGATTTCTATACAACATGATGTGGCTGTTTTACTTTGGGTAGTCTTATAAAAATGTTGTTGCAACTTATAAATAAAAATATCAATAGATTTATGTTTATACATTTATGTATCAATTTATTTATTTATGCATGCATAAAAATTCATATAGGATGATTAGATCAATGTTTGTTAAAACTAATATTCGTTGCTTTTGTATGATTTATTGAATGTTAGGTAACTTCACAATCATATATGTATTAAATGAATTGTTGTATAGTGTAGCTGATATCACAAATTCTGCTTAGGAGCTTTAAGTCTTTAAAATCAGGTAAGCCTCGTACCTCAGTTATATTTTTAGCACCTTTGCACTTACAAAGACAGTTGTGAGTGCCACTCTGCACACAATGTTCCAAAACATTTCCCAAAACCGAAAAATAGCCCTAAATGAGGAGGAGATAAATGAAAGCAGTAATTTCCTTCTTACTCTGATACACGCTAAAAGAACTGATAAACTGTTGAAGAAACAGGGGAATAAAATAGTCAGAAAATTCTGTTACCCAGGATAAAATCTCTTTGGCAGTGTAAGGTAATGACAAGTATTATTTACTGGTAGACAGAACTGTGTCTGCATAAAATGTAGGTACTGTGACAGCTTCACATTCTTAAACAGAATAGTGTCAAGGAAGAAAAAAGCTTTGTCCTGATAAAAATTACAAATTAATTAGTCTTGGTGAGTAAAGACAGTTAGAGCAATCTGAAAATTGGTTAATTTAGTAAACTGAGTTTACATGTGCATTGTATTTTTTTGGCACAAAACATTTTTAATATTCAAAAGAGACCGAGAAGTCTTGAAAAAAGTTATGGAAAGATATGTTCTTTAAAAAATACAGAACAAGATAAAAACATTATTGGAACAGAGTATAAATTGGTTGTGCATCCATCTCTAAAAACATATAGTCAGAAGAAAAGAATGATGGGACAATCAGTGTCCATATGAGAAAATCTTAAATAAATTACAACCATTTGTCATGGAAGTGAGAAATCTTGAGGGTCTATAAAATCTTGGCTGGCCTGGAAAAGATGAGGAAAATTCGGAAAGCTTAATGCATAAGAGGATGCAGACTTCAGAAAAGATGAAGATTTTCCTTTACCACAGAAATGAATGGTCTGTTTATTCACTCAGTATTAATTCTATAATACCCCCCCCACACACAAAAAAAGTTGTATGAAATGAACATGTTATATTAAAAATCATATGTATACAATAAAATATTTTAAGTTAAAAAAAAAAAAGGTATTTTCAGTACTTCAGTAGCCCTGATGCTACGTTCAGCTATCACTGTTCGATACATCTGACCAGAAGGCTGGAGTAGAAGTGCATTGGGAGTGACTCAACTTCTTACCTTTGGGCACCTCATACAATTTTATATATCAGGGGTATTGTCCTGACCTCTAGAAGCACTATTTTAGAAGGGCAGATTGCTGTCATAGATCCTACACCTTGCTTGCCAGCTATGTCTTCCTTATCCTGGGGTATATATAATACTGGAAATCTGTGTTTAGGCCTAAATTTCTTCCCTTGTTACTAGTAGCACATTACTGGTTTCCATCTGTGAATTTATTTTTTCCTTTTTCTGTCTTCCTTTGGCAATACTGTTATCAGATGTAAACTAAAAATTGAATTTTATTTATTCTTTAGGAAATACAAAACTTAACTAAGAGTATGAAGTCTTCAGTTTTGATCTTTTTTCTTCACTTGAGTTTTGTCATTGATGCCACTGTTCTTTATATACCCCACAATCTCTTTCTTCCTTCAATTTGTGTCCTAATTAATTTTTGTTTTGTTTTTATTTAAGTAAAAAATACATATGATGGAGTTTGTCCTGTGATCCTTATTATTTCAGTTTTCTTCTATGAAAGCTAAAAAAATAACAACTTACCCGGCGGGTATGTTTTTGAAGATCTGAAAAATCTGAATATGAAAGGCACTACTTTATAGAGTCTTGTCTAAATGTGTGGCCTTACATACTTGCCTTTACAGACCAGAGCTGAGCTTGGCTTTAAAAATATTGTGGATCATGTAATTTTTTCAGGGCAGACACAACAATGTATTTTTTTGCGGTGGTTCTGATTTTCGATAAGAAAATAATATTCAGTGTTTTCACTTTTCTTACTTAGTATTTTTTCTTTCTTGTATATATGAGAATGTTTATGATACATCGATGTGTTTTGTCCTAGTTTCACAGAAACTAGTCTCTTACAGACTGCTAGTTAAAAACTATTGATAAAATAAAATAGTGTGAAAATGAAAGTAAGAATAAGAAACAATAAGTACTATTATCAGTGTACGTTGACTTTAGAATTTGCTAAGAGGTTTTATGAGAAAATTGCAGTTACACAATTAATGTATTTTTTTCCTCTTACCAGCAAGATCAAAGTAGAACTCATATACTATGTCCATATAATAGATGTACTATGTCTGTGTGAACTCCACTATATTAGTAACTGGAAGAAAACCTCATTTGTCTACATAAACACATTTCAGTGTTCTGTGCCAGTTACGTTAGCTGTCTGTATTATTTTCTAGAGATTTGGGAAGATTTTATTTACTTAGAATGACTTATTTTCCCTGATTTCAGGGTAATTTTGGTGAGGTGTATAAGGGAACATTAAAGGATAAAACACCTGTTGCTGTAAAAACTTGTAAAGAAGATCTTCCTCAGGAGTTGAAAATAAAATTTCTGTCAGAAGCCAGGTAGGTTCTCTATACTTACTTGAAATATATGTTTGTTATATGCTTTTTTTTTGTTTTCCAAGTTTTGTTTCTGGATGGCTTTACAAAATCTGATCTTCAGAAAAATTCAACAAAACAGTAATCAAACTTTTCCGTTTTTTTCTTTTTCTTAGTACATTCCACAACTGTTGCCCTGGTAACTAAACATCAGTATTTTTAACATGTGAATGCAGTAGCATCTGCACTTGCTGAAACTGCCTCTTTGGCAATGCAAGCTATGCGTATAAAACACAGTTTTGTTGTTGTAAGTGCTTCTATTTAGGACTTCAGAGATGTGCCTTGAGGACTGGGATAAGAAGACTGGAAGATGCTGTTAATTTAAATGCGATAATACCAGTCATTAGTCCTGCCTTACATGCATGCCTTACATGCATGCCTTACATGCATGATTAATAGAGCTGGTCAAATGTGGCAAGGTTACCGCATAGACCCCATCTAGTAATTTTCTCTTCATAAGAAGAGTTCACTCAGTAGAGATATTTTATGCTGTGTGATTGCATGCTTACATTTCAAATGACAATCACGCAGCAATATGCTAAGTATTCTCAGTATAAGCTGATGTAGATATGAGGTTCTGAGACCTTAGGGCAGAAGGGTGTATTGAGATAATTTTACGATTGTTTAAATTAACATGCTCCCTCTTGCTACGAAGTTCATATGTTTTCATTTTTACTTCCAAACTAGTATGATCAATATGGAAAAGTAAAAGATGCTGTCTACATTTAGTGATGAAGATCAGCCACCATATCTATTGAATAATTCTAAACAGCTTGTAACTTGGCAACTGCAGAAATGTTTCATTTATTAAGCAGCCTGCCACTGCTAGTCTGAAAAAAAAATAATGAACGTGTGTTATTTCTTACTAAACATATATGTACCAGGTAGGTCAGTATTTTATCCTTGATCCTAGAAAGAGGAGGTGCTTTAAATCGGCAAATAGTAGATGAAACATTTAAATTACAAGGTCTCTGTAGAATTCTTCCTTGTCCTTGTTTCACTTACAAATCATAACATGATGTTTTAGGTTGCAAGTGTTCTTATTATAGTATCATGTAAGATGTAAATGATTGTGTTTAATTCCCCAAATTAAAATTGCTGTTCTTATATTCTTCTAAAACTTACTGCATTAATCTCTTGAAGTAAAATTTGAATGAGTGTGCATTGAAAAGTGCAGCAGGGAAGTGTAGAGGCATGCTCTACATACTTATTTGATGTAGCTCTGCTTCTGGTCCACTAATGAAATGCTATTTAATTACAAGGGCTCTTGAGAAACTGCAGGCATGTCAGGCCATATTTATTTCAGTTACATAGATGAAAGTTGTGTAGACAAATGGTAAAATTACAGTAAGAATAATAACAGTGTTCAATCTAGATTTATTAGTGAATCAAAATGCCCTCTGTTTCGAACAGAATTATGATTATCTGTTACACTGATTTTATTTATTTATGATAACATTAATGTTAACATGTTCAATTATAATAATGTTAAGGGTTTAAGATCTTTTCCTATAATATTTAATAAGTTTGTACAATAAAGTTTATTAATATAATAAACTTACTGTGTGTTTTGCAGAATACTCAAACAGTATGATCATCCTAATATTGTAAAACTTATAGGAGTTTGCACACAACGACAGCCTATTTATATTGTTATGGAACTTGTTCCAGGTAATTTTTTTTCCTTTTTTTTTTCTCAGCATATTTTTATAGATATTGTTTCCGTAATGTAAGATGTATTGTTTTCTTTGTCTTTATCTGCATTCTTATGATTGATCTCAGAAGTCACCTGTGCTACAAATCTTTGGAAATATTAGGTTCTACTAGCTTTAGGGTAGAGTAAGCTCCACAAATCTATTGTGACTTTTTCTGTAGCTATTGAAGACAACAGAATTTGCTGAAAGGTATCTCAGCTCTATCTTCATTTTCTTCCTGACAAGATGTTACATGGTACTTCCTTTAACTATAGTGTTATATGTTGACTGCTGAGATGCTTGTATTTAAAGAAACTACATGGCTTGGCAATGTTTCAGTTTTAATTACTCAGATTTGGGTATCATTTTTGGCAAAAATCTTTTTTTCTTTACCAGAATATATTGTTCAGTTTATGGGTTTCTCTTGATTTATTCTTGGAATCTTGAGTACATCTTATGCACCATGGCTGGAGAGAATTTTAAATTGTTGGGATGATAACAGCTTTTGGACAGTTTTACTTCTTCACTGATTTTCTCAGCAGCTGTAAAATGTAGATGTTAGTACTGATTAATATGCAACACTGTATTTGTTTTATACATCAGTGGATTTGTCTTTAAAATTTTATAGCAAGCTATATTAAGAACCATTTCATTCATGAAGACTTCTATTGTTTGTAATTCTTGAGTACTGGCTTTACTCCAAGAGCACTGAGGAAATCTTTAACCTATTGGAATTTTCTGCCTTTATTTAATTAGATTATATTAGATTATTATATTTGTATATGTGATTAACTTTATTAAAATAGAGACTTAAAAGCAGTGTCTCCTGGGTTTTAAGGCATGCTTTGGCAATCAGCTTCTACAGACATCGCTGGTGATCAAAATAAATCATGATATTTTAGCGCCTTTATAATTCTGGTTCAGCCTTGGACAAGTTTTTGAAACACACTAATACACTGTAAATGGGACTAAAAGCCATCAGTATAGAGAAGGTGGCAGATGCATATTTGAGCAGCTGTGCATCCATTGTTACATGCAAAAATATACTAATACGATTAGAGGAAATGTACATCAATTAATAAAAACTGTGAGAACCTTTCTCTGATTCTCATTTCTGCTTTGCAGCCCAGTTTTTGGATGCCAAAAAATTTTCTGTCTCTTGGCTTTGAATTTGCAAGAAACTTCCTCATTCTTACCCTGTTTTACTGGTGTGCTTCCGTGCTTGCTTGCCGTCTTAAACACTGCACTATGTTCAAGCCAACGCACATTTCTATATTATTTTACACCTTGGCTAGCACACCACGAGACTGACCGAGGCAGCTAGAAATTATAGGATGCCAACCATGAAGAAGTTGGCACAGGAAAGACAAAACACTACTTAGATCAGTTCAGAGAAACAGTAATTCAGTGTTACTGCTTTCCTGTTTTCTAATAGCAATTTTGGATGAAATTATTTAAAACAATAATTATTAGTGCTCTGATTTGGTATTTAGTGCCACCCTTTGAAGAACAGAATAGTAGTAGGCTTGTAGACTTGCACTCAACACTTTCTCAGTATCTGCTTTTTGTCTTAAATATGTTTATGCCTGAAGGTGTTAGTGCAATTTAACTCTGAAATTCTTTTTAATTCATGAAAACAGTATGTTTTAGCTTAGAATTGTATTCTGTAAATGTATGGCTGAGAAGATGTGTAATTAATAAATGACAGTTTTTTCCCTGAGGAAAAAATTAGATATATTTACATAAAACGTGGAATTTCTCCTGTGTTTTCTGAGTTCTATTTAAAGTTTTCACTTTTTCTACTGTTTTTGTATTCCATATACATGTAGGCTACACACTTGCTATGTCTTTTGAGACAGCTATGGTGTGGCTGAGTAGTGGCTAATTCTGATTTTCATTCCAGCTTCAAATTTCAATTCAGATTCTTAATTTGTTCAGGAATAAAAAGGAATTTTGAAACTTGGCACTTTGTGTAGAGAAGTGCTGCTCTGCTACTGATTCTGTTATGAACTATCTCTGCAGACAAATCTCTTTCCTTTCTTGCAAATGTAAATTGGATTAAAAGTTATGCGTCTGGATAAAGTCATCAATGAAAACAATAGAGAAGGTGGGAGACGCGTATTTAAGTATCTGTGCATCTGTTGTTACATGCAAAAATAACACAGATGGTTTTGTTTTTCACAGTCCACCACTTGCCAAAAAATGAGGGAAATATGTTCAGGTAATGCACACATCTGTTATATAATCTCTCTTTGAGAGATGCATATGTGGAAAAACAGATCCTATCTCCCTGCCATTGGCTGGGTTGCTAGGGGCCAAGTTTCTTCTCAGTCTTGTCCTGCAGGTCTTTCTGCAGGAACCTCTACAAGTGGGAAGGGGAGGAACATCACCCAGCAGAATGTGGCATCTTTTCCAAAGCCACTTGGGATGAGGATACCCCAGTCGCTCTAGCCTCTCAGACAACATCTAATGAAGAAACAGTCCTTTAAATTGAGAAAGGAGAAGGCCTGATAAGACATAAGTTGTGTTTTTTTGTTAATGTAACCATATTTTTATGATGGTACCATTGATGATGACATGGACTTAGGGTGCTTTATCCCCTAGATGGAGTAAGGGTCTTTATGATTTTTAAAAACTCAGCTGAGCGTGATTCTTACATAAAGTTGAGGGACTCCAGTAAACTGGTGAAAGATAATTTCTTCTGAAGACTCAGTGTTCATGACAAATATTTCAACAAAGATGTGTTTTACAGTTGTCTAATAGAATGTGCCCAGTGACCATCATAAGCTGCTTTTTTACATTATAATAAGCATATATCAGGCAATATGCATTTTAATATAGGAAACACACCTCTGGAATATTTTTTAAAGAGCTGGGTTCTCCTGTTTTCTAGGTAAGCAGATGATATTATTGCCCAGTTAAAGACATATAATAAATAGTCTATCTGAATACAGATGAGCATATTCAGCCAACTGTTTTTTATTATATGTGACATGTATACCACAGATAAATAACAACAGTAAGTTGTAGTGCCTACCTACTAATAAGAAATCCCCAATTAGTATTCTGAAGAGCATTATTTGGGAGGTATGTGCTTCTATTTTGTGTAGGACAGTATTTCTT
Organism: Nesoenas mayeri; assembly: GCF_963082525.1. Lineage (NCBI taxonomy): Eukaryota > Metazoa > Chordata > Aves > Columbiformes > Columbidae > Nesoenas > Nesoenas mayeri. Next base: position 41,455,280 of record NC_137542.1, read on the forward strand.
TGTTGTATAATTTAGATATATTATCGCTTTCTGTAAGCTATTCTTCTAATTGATAAAAAAGAAATGAGTTAAAATATTCCCTGTCATATATAAACAGAAGCTCAAATGTGCCTAGCACCAACGTGTCCTTCATATAAACATGGAAAGTTACATGTATAGAAGAGATGTGATGTAAAACTGCCATTCAGAAATTTACAAGGAGAGTTACCAAAAAATAAAATAAATTATTTTTGAAATCCTAAGCAAATTGTTCTCCCTCTCCTCCTCTCACCTTCCCAAAACTGCCAAGGTAGCCATTGAAATGGAATCAATGAGTCCTAAATATTTTCTCTTATAAATATTTTATATAGTTGTAAGTTAACAGAGAGCCATAGAAAAATGGGTTTTTTTCAGGCTTAAATTATGCTAGCTAGATGCTGTGAAAAAGCAATTTAGCAAAGTAGATGGCTTTAAAATGTTGATTTGTAATTGCATAATGGATACATTTGTAATAACCTTTAAAGCACTCTTGCAAAGAATTAATTTTATTCTTTTTTAACTAAATGACATTAAAATATTAACTAAAAAGAACTACTTGCCAGATGAGTACAAGCGCCCAATACTGGTGGTTTTGTGTGGCTTCCCAACTACCATGCAATAAAAATTAACCTGAATTTCACAGTGGTATAGTTTTTGTTTCTGTCAATTTTTTAGTAGACTAAGAACTGAGAAAACAAGTCAATTTGGAAATTGTCTTACATCATTTTGTTAATGGAGAACTTCTCACAAAGATTTCCTCTTCTTGTTTGGTAGTTAAGACTATTTCTCAACAACCATAGTGACTATTTCTCAACAACCATAGTGACTAGCTTGAGAATATCAAGACTATTAAAAAGAAAGAAAATTTGAGGAGCACCCCGTGCGTTTATATGCTGATTTTTTGCATATATGTTGTGTTCCTAGAAGCTGGACTTTTCTTTCTCTTGCTTTCTCTTGCTTTCTCTTGCTTTCTCTTGCTTTCTCTTTTGCTCTGCACTTACCTTTGCTTATATTTTCTGATTTCATGTTCCTAGCTTCTACTTCTCATATTCTATTAGAGCTCTTAGTTTAGGATGGTCCTGAATAGTATAATGTGCCTGCCCTCTACACTCATGTAGGATGCCAGATATGTTGGTTTCTAGATACAGAGGTGCAAGTAATTGCGGCTTGCTGGACACATCGTGTGATGTCTTGAGCCAGAGAGCAAAAGATGTGAGATCCAGAATCTGTAATTTCTTGTAGAGTTCTCTGCACAGTGAGCTGCATCTAATTTGTTGAGCATTTGCTGATCATCTGCATAGCATATGCATAGTAAGTGGGATGCATCCAGTGGGTGACTGTGTTTTAATAGTAATCTGTTATTCAGATAAGGAGCCTGTAAGCTTTGTTTATAAGCTCGAGCTTTATCTTGCAGCAATGCCTGGAGAGAATACAGTGGATTAAGTCTCCCTGCTGATTCTGAATCCAGTGAGGCTACTGAAAAACAGTGTTTGACTGCCAGTTTCTTCTTCTACTTCCTCTGCCTAAAAGCAGATTTCAGATGCTGTGATAGCACAAAGCTAATGAAAACTCCATGCCAAAAAAAAAAAAAAAAGTTTTATTTTACAATACAGTTGAATAAGTCTTACTGTAATTGCAGTATCATGCAGAGAATTTTAAATGCTGCATTGAAGGAGTAGAAATTATTCAGGTGAGCTCCAGGAAAAGAAGGGTACAATTCTTAACTTGATGTATACTGTGGAAGATTTTCATACATTTCAAAAATTCTGCTTAGAAAAATTAGATTATTTGAACCAGTTAGTATTATGAAGAACTCTGATAATCCTGTAGTTTGCTGTAAGTTATTTTCCTTGTAGCATACTTCCTTTTTTTCTTACTGCTTTGTAATGAAATGCCAGCTAAGATGGTTTGATAAGGTGTGTTGCAAAGATATTATTTGATGGAGTTTTTTTCTAATTTCTGAAAATGTGAATACTGCACTATTTCATAACGTAATACAGTAACATTTTAATAATCTTTTGTGATGCATTTTAAGTACTCAGTTTATTCTAAGGTAGAAGTTAAAGTGAGAATTGCTAAAGAATTTTGGGAATAGAAACACTCTATGTTGAGATTTGTCAAATGCCTGATGCTCATAGAGCCAGGAGTTTGTATTGTCATATGGACTTGACTAACCTGACTGAGCAGCAGTGCAGTAAAGGTGGCATGTTAGTCTTAAAATTGTTCAGTGAGGGTCGCTGCATGTTTGAGACTGTGCCTTAACCACTGGAATTTTCTAATGTAGACAAGCCTTCATCAAAAATGTTTTCCAACGTGAGAAACAGCAGAGCTTTCTGTAGAAGTAAGGTTTATGATACTTTGTAAGAAAGCACGTAATTTTCCTTTGATGCCACATCAATCTAAAAAACAGGGCATTTTACTGTTACTTTTCAGGTTTAATTTATTCAGTTTTCTTTGCTCTGTACTTGTTTTCACAGTGTTTTTGTTTTGGGGGTTTGTATATGTGTGTGTGTTTTATCCTGCATTGTTGACTGTAAAACTGAAGAGTGGGAAGTAATTATGAGGAGCTGCTTTGGTATTCGAGTAAAGATTCAGGTAAAGAATGTATTTTGGTAACAGGTAAAGAACAATTTGCCAGTGTCTCCTAAGGCCATACAGGGCATAAGAAGTATTCGTAACAGCTCACTTTTAGCAAATTTATATGATGATCAGAGAGACTACCTGGAGTACATCCAGCATTATCTGTAATCTGGCCAGAGTCTAGACTAATAACCTGTGAAAAATGGATGACAGATTTTAATGAGGTGTAGAAAGTATTATCAGGAAAATGGTGAAGAAGTTGACAAAACCTGCTTCCTGTTCTTTTCTCCTTTCAGAGTCGACACAGCATTTTTCCGCTATTATGTTCCTGATCCCAACTTAGCGATACTCTTATTGATCATGGATCTCATTATGGTGTTTCTGCTTTGAGAATAAGGGATTTTAATTCACTGAAACACTCAAGATCACTTAAGTTTGTTTTAATTTACTCTTATTTTATCACGCAATTTCCCATGTAAGCAAAAACATATTGCAGGGGTCTCTTTTGACTTTGAATGCTTTTTTATGTTCCTAGGTTTAGGGGAAAAGCAAATGAAAATAAAATGTAATCTGTAAGATGGAAAAAGCAATCCCAAGCCACAAGATTCTTTCTTCTTCTTTACGTTCATTTCAATTGACTTGAATTTTAGCTTGCTCTGATAGAAGAATTTAATTTAGAGGTAGGAAATTTGCATGTTCATGAACTGTGTCTTTTAGAATTGAGTGTTCTTAAGATAGGCATGTAATGCTGTGGTGCAGTTACCATTTCGTGCAACTATTTCAACAGTTTATCTTGTAGAACCTTCCAAGGTGCCTCTGTCCCTCCATCAAAAAGAGTCTGCACGGGTTGTCAACCTAAGCTTTATATGTTCCAATAGTTTATTCAAGGTTTTAGAAAGTAGCTTGTAGTCACATTTTTTGTGACCTACTCCTTTTAACTTGTGGACTGTTAAATCACAAGTTGATTGTCTACTTTCTGTTTCAGGTTTCTATCTATTTAAACAGTTTTATAATCAACATAGTTAAAATCACATCACTAGAAATATTTTGAATGAATTTTCTTCTTGTAAGTCAGGCATTCAGAAAATTCAAGGATCTGCCTTGTCTGTTGAGCCTTAAAATTTAGCTTCCTCTAGCATATATATATACATTATGAGTTTATTATGTATTACGATATTATGAAAACTGGATCTCCTTTCTGCATCAGATCCTTGCTTCATACAGTTCTGAACAGTTTTTCAGGAATTGTTTCTTGTCTCCAAATCCATTCTGTGGCCATATTCTATTCTATTAGTGATCTGCTCTGGACGTGATTCCCGCACATCCCCCCAGTGAGCATTTTTGGACATTTTTCACTCTGATACTAATAGCTTTGTAGACATTTCTCTGAAATACTAGTGTGTATTCCTGATACCACCATAGGATTCCTATTTGATAATGGATAGGTGATTGCAAAAAAAGCAACCTCCTACTTAACTGGACATAGAGTTTGTGTTCCTTGTTCTATCTATGCTCATGCTGACATACTCTAGAGTAGATCTAGTGAACACTTGTAGCTGGAAACAGGTTGAGCTATGCTTGTCTGTATAAACAGCTATGACAACATCCAGTAATCTAATAGTATGGTAAGGTTGTCTGAATTGGGTTTCAGCTATGTATGTTCAGCTTATATCTAGACATATGTAGCGATTAATAGCTTTCAAGGTGGAGTTCAGCAAGGTCATAACATCCATCTTTGCAATTGGATAAGGTAACCTGTTCAGATTTGTAGTGAATCATTTGGAATGCAAATTGCCTGTGCCATTGATGCAGAAACAATTCAGAGGTGATGGGTTTTATTAACTCAGATGCGGCACTGCTTGATTTCAGCTATGCTGGCTCCCAGACACATTTGGAAAGAGCCTGTAGCAGGATCTGATAAGCTGTTCTTAACCCAAGCTCCATGATTACCTCTGCACCCTGTTCTTGCTATCCTACATGCATTTGGCTTTGGTCCAGCTTGGCTTACTCCATCTCTTCTGAGAGTGAGGTGACTCCATTGCTGCTTCCTGTGTGTTATAGCACTTTTTACTTCTGCAGGGCTTGTTAGGTCAGAAACATCTCCAAGTAAAGCTTTAGTATTTTGCCTGACCTGTCAGGCCCTTATTTTGGCATTTGTTGGAAAAGAAGGCTACGTGGCATAAACTGGAGAAATACCTACAGATGCATTATAACTGGTGTTGAGATAGAGCTAGTACAACGTAGTAAATCCTAACTCACTTCTGTGGAATTACTCTTATTTTCTGTCTGTACTGATACTTTAGGGTATAGCACCAAATCACAGCTGACTCCATGTATTTCTGCTGTTAGTTGCACTGAAGCCAATGAGCCCATTTATAACCAAAGTTTCAGTGCTGAGACTGAGGTATGTATAATTTATTTGTTAATGTGATGTGCAATATCCATATTATCTGAGCTTTTCTGCTGAATGAATTATCATCTTGAATAAATAAGAGCTAATGCTAAGAGCAGCTGAAGTACCCTATGGCTTACCTGAGCCTGAGGTTAGCCTTGCCGTCTCTGAGGTGCAGCAGATTTCATACACAGACCTGGAATGCTGTGCTGAAAAAAAGGTTAACCTTTAGTTTCACATTATGTGGTTCAGCTGCTGTGTTTTCTACTTTGTATGGTGGGATTTTTTTCAGTTTCCTTCATCTGGAGGCAGTGACATCTATAGAGATCATTCGTATTTTTTTTTCCAATTGCTTCTCTTTAGACATCCCTCAAAACTTCAAAAAAGTTTTGTTTGATCTGCCCCTTTGGTTGTATTGTGTATCCTCAGTAGTTGTCTTGTGCCAGCACATTTCAGATCTGTGTTCTAGCTTAGTCACATCCTGAATCTTTACTGCACATTCTCAAAAATGAATGAAAAAAAAAAAAAGGTGAGTCAAATTCTAGACAAATTCAAATTAGAGATAGGGTGCGGATTTTTAACAGTGATAGTGACTGCCTGGTTTTGTTTTCCATTCAATTCTGTTATTTTTTTCTCTAGTGTAATAACTTGTCTGGCTTAATACCCAGCTGTTGCTGAAGCCACCTTCTGTCTGCCCTACAGTTTGTCTCCGTGCTAATATTAATATGACCCATGTCCGTTTCTCTAGATTTTGGTTTTGTCTCTCACTTTATCCTTTCCTCCTGCACTCAGGTAAGCTTCCATCTTTCATTTTTGTTTGCCCTTACTTGTCTGCAACCTGCCATGCTTCTGGCTCTGCTACTTTCTGTCTTGTTGGTCATATCACCCTATGAACCAGACACCCTCCCGTGGATTCCTTCTTTCCCTGTGTGTGTCCAACTTCTCCCTCTCCCCTTTCATCCATGTGGTAAACACGCACATGCATACATACAGACCCCGCTCTTTCTTCCTCTCTTCTCTTCTTCTCAGTCTTGTACATTCACACGGGCCTCTGCCTTCCTATTTGCTGCATGATTTCCAGCTGTGAGGATATTAAGAGAAGAGGACAAATGGTCAGATTCCTTCTTTGGAGTGTAGGTGGTGGTGATTTAAAATGCATTTCAGCTTAGAGATTCTCTATTTGATAAAACAAGACCAAAGCCCCACTATACAGTCTTCTTTTATTGTAACAGTTGAAACCACAGTTTTGATTTTTTAAATATTTTAGGCTTTGATGTTACTATATTTTGTATCAAGATTGTACAAAAATAAATCAGCAAGTAGATGAATCTGTTTGAAAACTGAATAAAAACAACCAAACATAAAAGATCATCCAAGTGTTTTGTCAGCTACAAGAACTTCTATACGCATCTTATTTCTTTAGTTTTATTTGTTAGTATTCCTTCATGTTATTATTTTTGCTTTACCTGGAACAACTTTTAAGTAGAAATATCTATTATTTAAGGTGTCTACACTTAAGAAATGTTCATTCTTTTTCTTTAGATTAAACCACTCCATTCTTCATGTATGTCCTGTTTCACATGGATAATCATGACTTTCTATTCTGGATTCCGTTTCATGGCTGATGATAATGGGGTTTTAAGCATAGTTCAATTATAAGATTTAATGAAACAAAACTGAATGGGAGACTTCCTAGGGGAAAATTATTTTGCTTTTAGTTAAGTTCTGAAGTAGGTTGTGCCCACTCACTTGTAGTCCTGTATCTTCTTAGCCACAATACCAAAACACAGAGTCCAAGCAGTGTGGACAGGATTATGTGGTGCAACACAGAGTATAAGGGATACTGGCTGTTGATGTCTCACTATCATTTCTGGTTTCTTCTTGACAGATAATGACAGACTTGATTTTGGAAAGTCTTTTATGCTATTTGGGAATAAGTGGCTACTGTGGTAGGATCATTGGCTTCATGTTCTAGCTTATTTGATCCACCTTAAATCTAAGGCAAGGTTACTGACCATTGGCAATAGTTTTCTTGTTTTGAACATAGTATGGTTGTGGGCTGTCATCCCATTAAAGGGAAGTGAAATAGCACATATAATGTGTTGTAACCTTCTCACCTTCATTTTATTGCATTGTAGTTATTTTCTGCAAGTCATCTCCATTGTGGTGTAATCACGGGTGTTCTGCTAAAAAGTCATCTGCATCGCAGTCCTGGTGCAAGCAGTGTTTTCTCTGTGTTTACCTGTTTGTTGCTGCTGTCCTTGGCTCTCAGTGCCTGTCTTCCTTCCTCCTTCCCTTCCTTCTTTCCTTCCTCCCTCCCTCCCTTCTAGCAGTTTTAATTTGCTTTGCCTAGGAGGAAGAATGAAGTTTCAAGTGGATTTTGCAATAGTACTCTGCAGATAGTTGAAAAATCTTGGATTTATTTACAGTTTTTGTTACTACTTACAAAAAATTTAAAATATATATATATATAGTGAAAACACTGAATTACACAGTAATGATTAATTAGTTAAAAAGTAAAGGCATACTGTTTTAAGGCAAAAGAATTCTTCAGCATCTCTAAAGCCTTATATTTTTAATAGTTTGACAAATAGCCACTTAGTTTATTAAAAAAACTGCCTTCTAGAATTGCTATAGATGCATATTTGCTATTTTAAATTCATAGTTTTAAGTAGCTATGTTTGGATTGGTTTCATTGATAATACATATGGGATTAAGATATTGAGTGATAAACAAACTCCAGATTTCTTTACGTTAGTCAAAAGACTGACCATACGAATCTTCAAATTTATAAATACTTACAGGTGCAGATAAAGGTCATTTCAATAATATTATAATAGCTTATAAAGCAGTTATGAATATTGAATCATGGTACTCCTCTGTTAGGTGACCATTAAGTGATAAGGCCAGAAGCATGCTGCATCTGCATGATCAATGTGTGTAGAAATATAAGAAGAGTTAAATAGACTCTGTAAACAAACTACTACTTAACAAGGCTGTTTAATAAAGGAAATTCTCCCAATTTATTAAAACTTATGTGTAAGTATTAAAATATAGAGTTCTACAGAATTCTTAATAATTGCTGTTGTTAACACATTTATTAATATTTCTATAAAACATCATTAAAATGGTGTGATACCATATACAGATATATATAGATAATATATGTCTCTATATCTAGAAATAAATAAGTGGGAGATTTCCCACTGTAATTTCAAAACTATATTTTAGTTATGTTCAGTGACAATACTGGTTGTCAGAATAATGCCAAGAGTGCCTAGAACAAGTAGGTAGGTACCATTTTGAGCACCAGCTCAGGAGAACATAGTTGATTATAAATCCCATTAAAGTCAGAGTTTGCCATAATTAACTATTTTTAAAACTGTTTAACATATTTCTTTGCCATTTCTTGTATTTTGATTTCTTCTTGTGGATCACAAATAGGACTTTTTGTCTCTTGGAAAACATAAGCTTACTTTTGTGTGCACCATTAAGTGAACTGTTATATTTCTATAAAATACTATTTAATGTACAGCATAAACTTTATGCTATAAAGTATGGTCAACACTAGGAGGTGCTGATATGTGGTATTTTCACTCTCTTAAAATTTCTCCATATAATGGGAAATAGTTCACAGTGAAATACATGGAGGGCTGTTTTCAGAAATCCAATTATAGCAGACTGCTCTCATGGCGCTTCTGCTTATGTACTACATTTTGTCATCTAATTAGTAAAATAATTCTATTGTATTAGGCAGACACTCCAGTACTGTTATTTATCCTCTTGTAAAGCCAAACAGGCAGTCGATTTCTTCTTGGTGATAATACTATGATGGTCTAATTATTTCTATAATACTTAAAATGAGTGGTTGAAGCAAGCCTCATTTCCTGGTAGTGTTGTGTGCCATTAACTGGAATAACAGGTAGCCATGTAGAATACCATGGAAAATCCACATATAAGAGAAAGCATTGGTTACTCTTACGTAGTCATGTAGTTTTGTTTCAGTTGTTTCATAGTCTGATTGGTCTGTTTATTTAATTTTTACCAACAGCTGTGTGCTACAAATAGTGAATTAGGGCTTTTTACATTTAAGCTTGTTTTCAGAAGCACATGAAGGTATTGCGTAGCTACAGTCCTATGCTGGAGAGTTTGTAGTGAAATCCTCTTAACTCAGCTTTGAACATACTCACATGGATGCCTTCCTGTGAAGAGGAATAGCTGGAACATTAACCACAGTAGGAAAAAAGTCAGAAATTTCAGAAAAGTCAGAATTTACTAGTAAGAGTAATTCTGTTAGTTAAAGGAAAGGTACTTAAGCCTATGTTGCTATCACAATTATGAAGATAATCACGATTTAGTTTAAAATTACATATCTTATACAGAATGAGATGTGTATCACTTTGCTCTATTATTTTGTCTGCAACTAACAGTGCTTCCAAATCAGTATTGAACAGATTATTTAAAGGAGATTTTTGTTACCTCTGTGCAAGGACAGATAAAATGGAACTGCTAGTGAAAACACACCTCTGCTGAGTTTTTTCACTATTGAGACTCTGAGATAGACTAAGATAATTTTAGTAAAACTGTGTTTTTATGATAGGCATAAAATATACTGTACACAGCTCAAGGTATACTGTGCTGTTTTATTAATGAATATAGTATCTTGTTATTTGAGAACAGATTTTAATTGTTGATTGTGGAGAGCAATAACTCATTTGTACGAAGAATTTGTATAATTTGTGAAGAATATCAGTTTAGATTCACTGTGATGTTGTTGTAATACTTTTTATAAATAGAACTTTCTTAGCACTTGTTCTTTCGTTTTTAGTACAGCTGTGTGAGAAGACATCTCTTTTTGTAGTATATCAAACTGAGCTTATCTCTGTTTTCGGTTCTTCCAGCAGAAAGGGGCTATAAATTCTCAGTCTTCAATATTGGAACATTGGTTGATTGAGGGTAGTGTTTGTTTTGGTGTTTGTTTGTTGTTGTTGTTGTTGTTGTTTTGGTTTTGTTTTTTTTGTTTTTTTAGGATGGTCTTATTTGTTTTCTCTGTAAGCTTCCTTGGTTTACTAATCTTACTGAAGTAATCATACTAATCAAAAGATGATTCCTATGTACAGAGCAATGAGTTCTCAGTAGATAAATAAAATAATTTGCATGAGCTTGTTTTTATGTGTTGGAGGGGGGAATTCCTTAAAAATCATTAACTCTCTGCTATAGCCAGAATAAGTCTGTTAAAATGTATTTAAAATTACACATATTTCAACGTAGCGTTTATCTTTCTTCTCTCTGCCAATACCTACCTTTTGTCAGTTACCATACTATGTCAGTAACCTCTCAGATTAAAGGAAGGGTGATTGTTACCCAGTCCAGTTTGCAATAGTTTTTTGTTCTTTTAAGATCTCATTATAATTTAAATCTCAGTATCCCAAGATTCGCTGTGTCAGGTTTTGGAGATGTGTGTAACTGTCTTTTGTAGAACGGAAGGTATTTCAGATTTACTTTAGAGTTAAGAGCATCCAGTCAGCTCTTGATTCTCTATCTGTCTGTTACTCAGCCTGAGAGTAAGGGGCATGATGGGATGTTAGTTTTTCAGAAACTTCTTTTGCAAACACAAATTTCCTTTTGGAAATCCTCCATGCTGATCTTTCCACTCCTAAGACAGGAGGACAGCAACTTTGTTCCTCCAAGGTAGAACACTGTGAAGTTACAGTAAGAGTTGTTTGCCTTTAGTTGCTAGTGTCAAAAGTGCAGCTAACGTGGCCCAAAGAGGTAAAATGCTGTGTTACACATCCAGAAACATCAGTGTAGAATTTAAGAAACACCACTGCAAATGATCAGTTAAAGATCTATGACTCTTGTGTAACTAATACGACCTAACCTCTTTATTAATAGTTTTTATAAACCCCTACAGCAACTATTCTGTGATTAGAGAAGTATATTTATCACAAATTATCAACTGTTTTTGTTGACAATTTTCATATGAGTCCATATTTAGTGTACACTGGTGAAGATTTTGGGTACATCAAAAACATGCTGTGCAGATTCCACTTTAAAACACCGAGTATTTACGAGAACTTAGGGAAAGTGGATTTTGAAAGGTGAGTTCTGTCTTTTCCTTAGGCTAACCTTAAACTAATAGGTTGAGGAGAACAGCTAATAGTTGCATTTTGTTTGGTCTTGCACCCCTAATGACAGCTAAACTATCTATCTTTTCTCACTGTCCACCTGTCTGTTTTTCTAGGAGGTGATTTCCTGTCCTTTTTAAGAAAAAAAAAGGATGAGCTAAAAACCAAACAGCTGGTGAAATTTTCATTAGATGCTGCTTCTGGTATGGCCTATCTCGAATCAAAAAATTGTATACATAGGTAAGGAAGATATTTTTTTCTCACTATTGTAATTTTTATCATTGGAAATGCTACATCTTTAAATGTATATGGTGTTTATTCTCAACAGGAGTGATCCCTAGAATTTTTTTTTAAAAAAGACTACATGCTTTCTTTTTCTGAAAGGAGATCATTATTGCATGTCTAATTCAAAACTGTCTTGTTCATTTGTTCAAAATAAGTCACCGTAGTAATTAGCATTATAAGGAGCATAGTTCATATGCTGGCAATGAACCATGGCAAAAAGCAATCTGTGAGGCTTTATATCCTGTTTAAATTTACTTGCATGGCCAACAAAGAAATTATGTTACGTTTCAAGTATGTTTCAGAAAATCCACTGGTTTAGCAGAAAATGTCTGTATATTAAAATATTAATTCCCGAACTACTTTCTCTAAAATATGGAAGATTATCAGGCATTATGCTATTGGGGTACTTTATTTCTGTTCCTACCATTCCTTTTGGTTGTTTCTTCTCCAGTTTGACTCTGCTATGGAGCTGCTTATAGTCAGTCTGTATCAAAAGGAATGTAGTTAATTTCCACCTTTTTTTTTTTTTCTCAGAATATCACAGTGTACTTACTATTTGTAAGTGTTGTTTATATGTTATCTGCTCTTTTTTGTGTGTTTGACTTGACTTAAGGAAGCTTAAATAGAGCAGTAATCTTATGCTGTTTCCAAAACTTGGAAAATTATTCTGAAGCACAAGTTAATTGAAACACTTCTACAAGATCATGATCAGTAATGCTGAAAGAAAAACAACAACCTAATGCACAATATAAAACTAAGGAATATTCCTTTTGGGAAATCCCAGACAAGTATTGTAAACACCATGAGTAAAAGTAGGACTAGGGTCCCAACATTCTGTCATGATAGAATGTGTTTCAGCCCGGCTCTGTTTACCATGAAAATCACAGCATAAAAATCAGAGAAAAATCAGACCAAGTAATAGCACTGGTGGTTTACACTAGCCTCATAAATGCTCTATTGCTTTATAATTTCTGTAACTGTCAGACCAATGTTATATCAGAAGTGCCGTTTTAGAACTCTTGCGTTCTTAGAAAATAAAACCAAGGGGAAAAATAGTAGAGCTGAATAACTAAATGTAAATAATTTTAGAAACAATTATTTTTGGAGAAGTGCTATTGCTACCTTCCTTTTTTTTATTTTCTTTTTTTTTTTTTACTCTGGAAAAAGGTTATCCCTGCTCATCTGTGTGCATTAGATCTGTTCTAATTACTACAGATGGCAATGTGGCTTCATGGTATCTCTGAAAGATGCATTGGCAGTTAGCAGTGAATAGGAAAAGCTATTCTTAAGGTGTATTTACAAAGGTAACAGTGATTCAGAGAATGTATTTCAGAGAGAAGATACATGTTAAAATGTCTTACCAGGTGAAGATTTCATTGTTTCATTGTTTTCGGTTAGAAAGCTGAATACAAATATGTCATATGGATCTCAAATCAGGAAAATAGCTGTAATCTAATCTTAGCTAGTGTTGTAGATTTGCCAATGCACCCAGCCTGAGTTACACATACTGTGATACAAGTTGGGAAAGATTTCTTTCCCTCATTTACTTTTTAGCTTTCAAAAGCTTCACAAAATCTGTTTATTTTTATCACATATTGTCACAGGAGTTTGTCACAGATATCTACCACTTTCCTTAAAGGCAAACCCAAAATTTTTTGTAGATTCATCCTGAAGAAAACTGCAGTTTTAAAGTGCAACTAAGCAAGCAAACAGTATCTTCAGGAAAGCATCATACTTCAATGAAACATACTTTTTACATTTTAATATATCAAAATATGCATTCCCAGTATTATTTTACCAGTCTTATTTTCTCCAATATTCAATATTATTTTTGCTTTTATGTGGTTGCCTGTAGTGTGTGCTTATTTTATTTAAGAGCTAATTCTTCTGAATTTGATTGGTAACCATAAACAGAATTTCTGAATCGGGACAACAATCAACCAAGAGTAGTAATTCTAGCAGTGATGACAGAGGCACCCCTGAGTGTTTTGTGGGGTTTTTTTGAGCTACTAGTACAGGTTAATTGGCAAATCCTTACTCTAGAAGACTAGCTCATAAAGCTTTAAAGTGTATTTTACTGAAAACCAAACTGCATTTTAGTATAGAATCATGGAATCTTAGAATACTAGTGATTGGAAGGGACCTCGAAAGATCATCTAGTCCAATCCCCCTGCTGGAGCAGGAGCACCTAGATGACGCTACACAGGAACGTGTCCAGGCGGGTTTTGAATGTCTCCAGAGTAGGAGACTCCACAGCCCCCCTGGGCAGCCTGCTCCAGTGCTCTCTTACCCTCACTGAAAAGAAGTTTCTTCTCAATTTTAAGTGGAACCTCTTGTGTTCCAGCTTGATCCCATTACCCCTTGTCCTACCATTGTTTGTCACCGAGAAGAGCCTGGCTCCATCCTCGTGACGCTCACCCTGTGTATATTTGTAAACATTAATAAGGTCACCCCTCAGTCTCCTCTTCTCCAAATTAAAGAGCCCCAGGTCCTTCAGCCTTTCCTCATAAGGGAGATGTTCCACTCCCTTCATCATCTTTGTTGCCCTACGCTGAACTCTCTCCAGCAGTTCTCTGTCCTTCTTGAACTGAGGGGCCCAGAACTGGATGAGGAGTTTGAGCATTTATCCTATATTTCTGGGCAATCCAGGGGTCTGCCTGCAGATACATCTGTCTGGAAGCCCTGCCTGCCACAGACACACAGAGCATCTGCTACTTGATGGGTACTTGCTGTGCCGCCAATACGCTGAACAAGGGAATGTCAATCTAGCAGGGAAAAGTTAAACTGGCTAGTGCTTTGTAAGCAAATTCTTAGGTGTTCAAGACTCAGAGCCCCACTGGCGCTTCAGTCCTTCCTTACCCGAACACTGAAAGTGCGGCTCTGTGACTGCATGGTCCGTACAAGGAATTTGGGAGCCCTTGTTCCCTCCTTTTTTGGTCAGGTAAGACCAGTTAGTCATGGGTAAGTTTAATGTTGAGAGCGTGTAGATTGGAATGGAACTGTTTAATTAATAATAGGCAGAAGATTTAGCACTATGTAAAAAGATCAGTAGTTTTTCAAAGGAACAAAAAAAAAGTGGGTTTTTTTGTCATAAACTTCGTCAACTGAAAGTGATTCTCGAGTAAAAGAGGAGTAAGAGAAGTAACTAGAGAGAAAATTGAATAATCAGCAGAATGGTTTTTTTATTTTGTTTAAAATCCCATAGGCTTTGATTACTATTACTTAAGAAGGATCAGTAATATGTAATTAGAAATGGTTTCTATTATGTAGTTTGCAGCAAAACAGAATTGGTTTGCTTCATGCTGGTTTTATCTGCAGTATTTTATTTGCTATTTTAAAGATTTGTTCAGAATCCTCACATGTTTTTTGAGTAGTTTAGGTGACCATAATTTAGTACTATGTGCATGTGATCTGTTAATATGAAAATAAAGTCTGCTTAGCAGTTTATTCGAATTATTTTTAAAGCCACTTTTTAATTGTAGCTATTCTTAGTTTTTATATTTTAAAGTTCTACCTAAATCTGAACTGGCTTTCTGAAATTGCTATTTGAGTCATACTTTACCTTAGACTTTCAGTAGTGGGGCCAGTGCAACAAATTACCTGCTCTTTGTTTTCTATTTTTGTGTATGCTGTGGTGTTTCAGTAGGTACAAATATAAAGTTAAAATCTGTCAGACTTAGAATGGTTAAGTCATATGAGTGATTATTTGATCGGCATTTTTATATCCGCTGGTGTCCAGATTGTTCTTTGCTCTCTCTTTGTTCTGTTTAAAGAGCAGAAATGAGTGGGCTGAAAGGAAAAATAAAAAAAGCTGCATGAAAAGATGTTATTAAAAGAAATTAAAAGAGTGATTGACTACACAAGAGTGTAGTCATTTCATCTTCATTTAATTCATATGAGGTTGAAGAATTGGTTCCTTCTGTTCATTTTTACCATGTGCTATTGTTTAGATAGTTCAATTTTTCCTGTTAATTAGAAACACAAGAGAAGGATGGAGATGTGATAATTTCAGTTGGTTCAATAAGCATTTTTGAGTGGTCTTCTTTTCCAGTATTTGATTTTCATGTGATGAATGCATTTGTCCTTATTTTATTTTTAGTTCCCAAACCAGTCCTGTGAGAGTACAGGAGAGAAGCTGCAACTACCCAGTTCAGAGAATTTGGACATACCTATTGTTTGTTTTATTTCCCCCTCTTTACCACCATCATTTTTCAATGAAAATAATACAGATTATCATATAACTCAATTAGAAAACTATTTTAATACTGAATGAAGCAATTATGTGTAGAATTTTCTCTGTTTTTATCATTCAGTACTCAGTACAGCCTTTCAAAATCAGAAAAACAGTTAGGTCTTGAAAATATTTTTGTGTGGAAAATTGTGTTATAGCTTTATCTACAAGTTGTTGTACCTTTATCTACAAGTAATACCTATATAATTCTACTTGACACTAGCAAAAATGGATTTTTTTTGTTAACTACTGTGCTCCTTGATAGTGTTCTGCACATAGTTTCACTGCTTTACTTGAGAAGTAGATTGATTTTTACCTTTTTTAAGAGCTTTTACAAATCCATTAGGAACCAGTTTGTTTATTTAAAATAATTTAATGTGAACCTCATGCAGTTCAATAAGGCCAAGTGCAAGGTCCTGCACCTGGGTCCAGGCAAACCCCAGCATCAATACAGGCTGGGGGATGAAGGGATGGAGAGCAGCCCTGCTGAGAAGGACTTGGGTGTACTGTGGATGAAAGACTGGACATGAACTGACAATGTGCGCTTTCTCAGCACAGGAAAGACATGGACCTGTTGGAGAGGGGCCAGAGGGGGCCACGAAAATGATCAGAAGGCTGAAGTAGCTCTGCTGTGAGGGCAAACTGAGAGCTGGGGGTGTTCAGCCTTGAAAAGAGAAGCCTTATTGTGGACTTTCAGTACTTAAAAGGGGGCTATAAGAAAGATGGCACAGACTTTTTGGCAGAGCCTGTTGAGATAGGACATGGGGTAATGGTTTTAAACTAAAGGGGAGAATATTCAAGCCAGACATGAGGAAGACATTTTTTACATTGGGGGTGGTGAAACACTGGCCCAGGTTTCCCAGAGTGGCGCTAGATGTCCCATCCCTGGTGACATTCCAGGCCAGGCTGGATGGGTCTCTGAACAACGTGAGCTGATTGATGATGTCCCTGCTCACTGCAGGGGTGTTAGGTAAGATGACCTCTGCATGTCCCTTCCAACCCAAACCCTTCTGTGATTAAACAAGTTTGAAGATGCATTATTAGGAGACAGCTATAATAAATGTTAGAATTTTATAAGTGATTAATTCATGAACATTCGCAATGTCATTTTTTTTACTAAATTTACCACCAGTAGGCTTCAACTATGAATCTGCCAAATGTGCTGTAAAGTTGGTATCTGATTCAAATGACATATATTCAATATATGCATTATGTGTGTGAGAAAGTACAGATTAACTACATTCCAGGTATATTCCCTAGTTTTCCTTTTGGTTGAAGCAGTTATGTTCTGGAAGTCTCCCATATTCTGAACTGAAGAAAATGTGTTAGTTGGTAAGATGATCATGTTCTGTGGTCCGTTTCTTCCGTTTTCAGTCATATTACTGCTGCTTGGTTTTGCCGTAGTTTTCTAGCTATTACAAATCCTACATGAAATTGTCAGGTTCAGCTTCATGCTATGAAATGCTGGTTCTGTTGATATTAATTCTGGATTTCTGTAGTTTTCATTAGATAGCTACCATTTTTATAAATTACACAGAAATTGCTAGGAAAATACTCCCTTCCCTGTTACTAATCTAGTTTACATGATCTACTCTGCTCTCAGACCTTTTTTTCGTCCTCAGTCTGGTGACTACTAACATAAAGAATTTTGGAAACAGGTGTCAGAACTCTTTCACAGCCATGAATGCCATAAGAGCTATACTTAGTAGTTAAGTTAGTCTTTCATTTGCTGTGAACATTCCATTTCCTCCTGAGACAATAGTTCAGCTACCACAAAAAGGATGAAAAGTAATCCTACTCAGTTTAGCATAGGTGCTGTTCAGTTTAGTGTGTCTCTAGTGATTCAAGACTCTGGGAGCAGCAGAGTGATGGCTTAGCTCCAAAGCAGGTCACCTTCCTAAGGAGAGGGGAGAACCTGCATGCTTCGTTTCTCTGCCTAAATCCAGTAGAAGACAGAAGCTAAATACTTGTCTGTACCTGCTTCTCTCTGGCTTCAAGCAATTCAGTGCTCAGTGGAATCGCTGCTTTGGTTCTGTTCCAAAGTAGCTTATTATTATTAATAATAATAGTTGATCATGCTTCAACAAATAAGTCTTTCAGAGAATTATTTTCAGTAGTACAGTTGGAACACCATGTAAATGTAATGAATAATTGTAGTTTCAAGCTTTATTTATAAGATGATGTCTCTGGTTTATATAAAATGATATTTCAAAGTGTGTTTTTTACGATACAAGTGTTAGAAATTATTCCATTCTATTTAAAGTTAAAACCACAAATGGGAACTTTGATGAACTGTTACTTTCTCTAAGCCTCTTTATTTAGGTATGCTGTTAGTGTTGGGGGGAAAAAAAAAAGCCTCACAATTTTTTCTGTCATTTCTATAAAATAATTTTCAGTCAAACTTTAAATTTGATTGGTCCATTACAGGACAATGTGTTGAGCTTTCATTTCTTAATATGGACAAGCTTTATGCAACATTCCACGTTGCCTCTTAACTAGTAAACTTTTTTCTGCTAAAACCAGTATTTCCACTGACTTTAGTGGATTAACAAAGACACTGTGCAATTATAGAACTGAGGGTTTTGCACAAGTTATGTATTATTTTTTATTTGGTTTATTGATCATAAGAGGTACTAATGGAAGAACCGTTACAAATGCATGGTGTTTTTTGGACAAATGATCCTGGTTGCAAGTATGCAGGAAGACTGCAGGAGTCCTCATTCTCCCAGTTCTGTTATGGGTAGTTGAGGATTTGTCTGCTAAATCTTTCAAAATTACGTTAAGTTGGAAAAAACAGCTCCTGGAAGTCCTAGTTGTTGCTAAGCAAATTAAGGAAGAGTTGACTGTTGCCAAAACAATGGTGCTACTCCCCTCATTGCGCTACTTGGCACTCCGCTTCTCATGCAAGAAGAGAGTGCTGCACTTGCCTAAATGCTGCACTGTGTGCTGACACTCTGCTAATGCTGTGTTAGGGCTCTTGTCTCTGCTCTCCAAAGGTGCCACGCTGTTGAGGTACTTGTTCTGCACAAGATCCTTTTTACATCAATGACTATTAAAACTGCATTCTGGACCATAGCATTTATCAATACAAATGTGTCAATACTTTCGAGTGCTCCAGGAGTTTATTTTTCATGGTTTGCACATTACTGTGTTTCTTCAAAATGCAGTATTGCCAACCCTAAAATAAATAATACAGTGCTGTTCAGCTGCTGTCATCTAGGAGAAGGAACAGGTGAACACTGCTACATTTCACTCTATCTGCCATATAGATATAAATGTATGGATGTAATATGTACTAGGTTTCAGCTTTTAAAAATAGGTTTCCAAGGGCTTTCAAGGTTTTTTGTTGGTAGTGTGGGGTTTTTTTTGTGTGTGTGAAATTTACAGTCTTCTCCACTTTCACACAGGTAAATGTGGCTTGATCCTAGAGAAAACCACTTACAATTAAAGTTGAATCAGTTCTGAATTGGTACTTCTGGTTGTCTGAAATCTTATTTGAGCAACACGACTATTTTTTCTTTAATGAGCTTGTGTGATTCTGATCTGAAAGTATTAAGGGAAAAAAACAAGGGAAATGTAAATATCCAAGCCCACTAAATTAAATATTACAAATATTGTATACTTTAAAATCATTATAATAAGTTAGAGAGATTGTTGAATTCAAAATATGCTGTGGTGTAAGTGGATGTGAACTACAAAGAAGAGTTGCTTTGGAGTATATAGTGAGCTCTCTTCCAATCTATTTTCTGTTTCCCTAAGCTATTGAATTCTGGCATAGCTGAATAACAAAAGATTTTAAAAGGAAGAGAAATACAATTTTTCCTTTCAGACTGTATATATTTGTTGTAGAGGTTGATAGTGCTTCCCCTTGTGTGCTCTATTTGAAATTCACCCCAACCTCTATTAAAAGTAAATTAGCTATCTCAGATTCAACTTTGCCACAAGTGCAGAAGGCTTTTAATTAGAGTAACAGATTAATGGATTTGGATGGTCAGAGTAACATATAAGACATGTCTGAATACATTTTTGTTTACTGTGCATCTCAACATATCATTGTATCTCAATAAGGCCAAGCTGTCTTTCATACCTTCCTGAATTATGCTTGATGTGCTTCTGTTACCAAGGGAGTTACTGATCAGAGTGTAGGAAATATATATTAATATATGTGGCTTTTGGGTGTTATTGTGTTACATAAATAAGCAGTAGGCTACACATATCATTATACAAACTTAAAGTTATTAGCACATTAATGATAGAACTGATAGTTCTGGTATCCTTTTTTTTTTGGTTTGGTTTGGTTTGGTTTTTTTAAGAATAACACATTACTTTATTCGGCTGCTATTGGAGCAGATTTTATTTGCCATTGGGAATTTCCAGTACCAAGTATCTATACCATTTGCTACTCTTCAAATATTCAATTATCAAGGCACCTATTAACACAAGTACAAAAAAAAGTTGTTAACTGTGGTAGTTCTGAGGCTCATATTAATAATTAATAGTTCCCAGAAGCCAGTTTAGTACAGGATATTAGATTCTGCTGTTTCCCAGTTTGGAAAGGCAAATTGAAGTTTCTTCCTTTCTGTGATTGAATTTTCTTTTGATGATAAGGCAGTTATAACTTTTCATCTTATTTAACTGAAATGGCCTTCAGGTTTCATCTTACATCTAGCCAATACACAGTCAATGTGTCAGCTGAATGGCATCAGGGGTTATCCAGTTTGATCAGGCAAAAATCGTTCTTTCTATTAATGGTTTGAAGTGTCTGTTAAAGGTTTCAATTAGGTTGATATTTTCATTTTATGATAAACTTTCCCTAGTGCTCCATGTTTAGGTTGTGCTTGAATATCATCCTATGTGTGTTCCTCATAAAACGGGGAAAATATCCTAATTATTTCAGACTTCTGAGATTTCAGTAGGTCACTTTTCCTAAGATGATGATTTTAAATGTCATGAAGAGTTAAACTAAAGATAGTCATAGATAAATTGTTTGGAATGCTATTGCTGAACTATTTTGTAGACCTAGTTATTTTTAAAAATGCAGTGTCCATATTGACATTAAACTATTGTGATAAAAATATCTGCGGTGATAGAATTCACCATTAACTGCTAACACCGGCGAAGCTGCAAATATATTAGTTCCGCCATTATTATTTTCACCATTAACTACTAACACAGGAGAAGCTGCAAATAATGTTATTTTTCACAACAGCTAGAAGTGTATAACAGGTTCTGCTTTTGCTTTCTGTTTTGTATACCTCATCTTTCAGTTAGCAATTAGAGGTTATGCTTATCAGAGGGCCCACAAGGACAGCACAAAGTGTATGTTCAGAATACTTCAAGATACAATAGTTAAAGATCATATATGATGCATATAGTTATGTGATCTGTTTTTTTAGAAGCGTATCTATTTTATTCTTGTGAGATGGCTGTTCTTGTGTGTAAAACCAAAATTAAGTTATTGCATTCAAAAATGTAGTGTTTTATAGAGAGTAGAGAGAAGAGTTGAATGTCAAAAGCTAATTGTAGAAAGGGTGATATTTATTGTAGGAAATCAGAATAAATTCTTTTTTTATTGTTACAGAAGATGCATATTATGAAAGATTTTTTTTTTCTTTGTCGATTTGAGTCACTGTATCTTTTTCTTATGAGATATCCCTGATACAGAAAATTCTCTTAAATGAGTAAGCCTTGCTTTAAATAAAGAAAATGGGATTCAAAAAATGTAGCAAAATTTCTTAGATTCCCTTACTCCATTTAATAAGCTGTAGCATCTTGAGTGTTATAGTATTGTGTTAGGCTTGTTTTTATTTCACTGCAGTAATATTTTCTTCTTGATAAATACAGGGAAATTGCAAGTTTTATTCACACAAAATAATTTGAATAACTTCTTTTTAGAACAATAAATCTGCTCACTGCAGGAGAGCAACAGGCTCTCTCTAATTAAAAAGTGAAAAGTAAAAAATGAGACTACAAGATATTGAAGCTAGTGTTTGTGACAGTTATTGTGGTGATCATAAAGTCATATCGCTTTTCTACAAAATATAAATAATATTCTCTCTACTCTCATAGGCCTGTTGCAATGCAGAATAGTGGATGAAATGTGATTACTTTCTATGACTAAAGTAAAAAGTTTAGTGACATCTACTGTTTAGAGAAATAACAAGTCTTGTGTTACACAAGGTCAATAAAAGTGTACTCTGGAACTATTGTCAAAGGACATACCTACATACTTTATGCAGAAGCAAGTACAGAAAAGATAGTGTTTTACTATTTATATGTGTGCAACCCTGATTAGATTGCTATCATCTACAACATCTAGACATTTCTACCTCATATCTTCATTTAATTTCAGGGTTTTCATTTTTAAGAGTTCCATATTCCACATTCTCTTAGCTTTCATTGCTCTCCACAAGAATTTTAATTTCTCTGACTTACTATTGAACTCTTAAGAGGTAGAACAAGAAGTTCCAGTATGCCAATCAGATGTGTTTCTACAGATTTTGCTAGTTTGTGTATACAAATTTCTTTGAGTACAAAAGACATAATTTGCAGATAATGTTGAAATTCCCTAATATGTTCCGGAGAGGAAAAATGCAACCTAATGTTGAACAATATAAATATTTACATGTTCTTTTAGGAAGAGCTTCATTACCCATTTTCTTGAAGTATCTATCTATGCCTTAAACACTCTTTTTGAATGGATTTGTAATAAAAGTGAAGTCTGGAGAACATTGCAATTTTAAGACTAATAATTAGGAGCAAATGGTAAGGTACGAATCTGAAAGTATCATGAGATATCAAAGGAAATTATCACTGGCTATCTGTTTGTTTAAAATAAAATAATGGTTTGCTTCCTATGTTTGAAGTAAGAATTTTGCTATTGTGAAAAATGAACTGATCTCACCGACTGATGTGTAAGTGCAGGAGATATTGCAAAACCAATGTTGAGTGTTTAACTAAGTGCATTAAATACAACTTGCCATGCTGAAATCAATAGAAAAAATGTCTTTAAATTCAACTGGAAAAGTAGTAGGACCTTAGGTGATAATGACTGCTTTTGTTATACATCAATACATGTTATTTAACAAGTTATTGTGGCCATTGCCATGAAGGTGCAGCAGTAATTCTTCTCCATTTACTGTATTTTGGAGTTCAAAGTTTCGTATTAAATCTACTTAGGAAGTTCAGACATCCCCTTGTCAGATACATAAAATACCAAATACTTCACAACCAAGAGATGCAAACAATGTTTGTGGCTGACTATACCAGTAGTGGTATTTCCACAGAATTTTTAAACTATATTTTTATAATCTGTACCAAAAGGAGAGATGGACTGCAGGACTTCATTTTTGCAGTGGATAAAGGACTTGTTAGTGGTATATGATAAAGTAGATGATAGGACTAGTACAAAAGCAGAAGAAGGTGGATTGGGGAGGGGAGGAGAGGAAGAATGCAGTCAACTAAATGCCTCTCACCTCAGGATTGAGGTATGAGGTTCTTCTTTTCAGCATAGATCATTGACCAGAGGGTACGCTGTGTGTCAGTGTTCATTTAGTAAAGCCAAAGAATGCTTTCATGTACACTGTTTTCTTTAGAGTGCAGAACTTTTCCTATTTTATTTCTTATAACCTAAAATTCTTATTAATGTTTCTTGAAAAGGGAATATATGTTACACTAAGATATAATGTATTGGTTCAGTATTATATTGGCTTCCTAATACTGATTCTTGACATTCCAAAGAGGAACGTACCCTATTTGCCTTAGACAGGAAACTAGTTTCATTTTAATAAAAAATTCTTAGGCTGCATGTCAATGATAATGAATAATGTATTCCCAAACTGCTTTCCTGATGAAACTAAACATATTTCACTTTTCTAATTTTTATACACAGTTATATAGATATTTATATACACGTACTAGTTTACACCTGTTTTTTGGATTTGGCGAAATCTTTATTCGCTATTTTTTTCAGCTAGTACTAGTGATGATATACCTTACTTCAATGTAGTGCTTCCCAGTGCCTCAGTAAGTTTTTCAGAGGTTCCTTTAAGCTTTACATTGCTGAAGTTTTATCACTGAGGTATTACATTCAGAGAAGGTATGTGGCTATGTACATATCGAAAAACAGAGGAAGGAGGAATGTAAAACGGATTTTAGTGTGCCTTCTTGAAATAAGTTATTTTTAAACTTTATGCAATTGAAAAATGTTATGTTTTAGAGAATATATAACTTCTGCATGATCGTAGGTGGCATATCTTTCTACATACCAAGTAACAAAGAAGATGCTGGTTTCCAGCTTATTGTTGATCTTTCTTTGAGAATCAAGATGTTTTTCTTGTAAAGCTCAGAAAAACTTACATGAAGTTTTGCATGTACAGCTCAGTTCAAAAGTAAATTCAGCTCTAATTGGTACTTCTCACAAAAAAAAAATATGAACAAACTGAGTGCATCTTAAAGGAATCACAGTTCCTGAAAATGAGTAAAATAAAACATACAGTAATCTAAGTGCATGTTACTTTCTCTCACTTTTTGTCATTGCTCTGTAGTTCTCAGCCTGTTTCTGTCTCATTTGGCAAAATTATAGTGCAGGAATATGCTTTTATGAAACATTTTTATATCACTGTGAGTATTGATTGAAATAGGGACTTACTCTTTGTCAAAGGCTATTTCAGAATCCCTTATGCAAGGCAGCAGGCAGTGAAGAAAGTCTTATCGGCATGTTAACTGATCTGAAAGATTGAGGGAGATCATCAAGGTACATGGAGCTGTAAGAAACGTTGAATCAATGTTTGATATTTTGTTGTTCACAGATTTAAGCTAAATCACTCAAGCCTGACAGAAAAAGCTCCTGGCAAAGCTGGATGTCAAATACTTCACCAAATCTCATGGGTTCTGGGAAATAAAAACAGATCAGTGAAATAAGGGCCAAGTCCCAGTCTTGAAAAAGTGTATATAGGAGTTAGGATGGCAGAGTAAGTAAAAATACTTGATCTAAAAGGCTTCTTGCATTTAGAGTTATTTCTGGGCAGGATTTTTCAGTATGAGTAAGCTTACAAGTGATTAAACAAGGGGGTTTTAATCTTTCCTGCCACCCTTTTTTTCCCTTTGTTCCTTGTGCAGACTGTCCTCTCCTCTCTTGCACATGTTTATCTGGACTAGTTTCTTATTCTCCTGTCATGGTTTAACACGAACCGGCAACTAACCCCCACACGGCCGCTCGCTCGCTGCCCTCCCAGGGGAATGCGGGAGAGAATTGGATGGGTAAAATGGGAAAAAATCTTGGGTGAGGATAAAGACAGTTTAATAAGTAAATCAAAAGCCATGCGTGCAAGCAAAGCAAAACAACGGATTCATTCACCACTTCCCATGGGCAGGCGGGTGTTCAGCCATCTCCAGGACAGCCAGGCTCCATCACATATAACAGTTACTTGGAAAGACAAGCGCCATCACTCTGAACATCCTCCTCTTCCTCATTCTTCCTCCAGCTTTATATACTGAGCATGATGTGGAATATCCCTTTGGTCAGTTGGGGTCAGCTGTCCCAGCTGTGTCTCCTCCAGACCTTTTGTGCACTCCCAGCCTACTTGTTGGCTGGCCAGTATGAGAAGCTGAAAAGTCCATGGCTACTTAGCAACAGCTAAAACATCAGTGTGTTATCAACATTATCGTCATACTAAATCCCAAACACAGCACTGTACCAGCTACTAGGAAGAAAATCAACTCTATCCCAGCCAAAACCAGGACACCTCCTTGCAGGGTCATGGGTAGAATTATGAGGTCCCTCTCCCTTCTCTTTTTCTTTTACTGAGAGCACCCTTTCAAATTGCAAAAAATCCTTATGGGAGCTAGCTTAGATAAAATAGTAGTCGTACATATGAGTTTAATATCTCCAGTCCAAAATGATCAGGGATTATCATATTCCTGAATGGAAAATCTTGAGTGTCATAAACAGATGGCAAAACTGAGATAACAGAATCTCCCATGCTGCTATTGTCTTATTTCAACTGCACTCAAGTGTGAAATAATATTACAGTGGTTATGTATATATTTATTTATCCTGGTTATTTATTGATGTATCTTAATTTCAAAGGGTTTATTTAACTTCTATATATATCATGATTCTTCTGTAACACAGCTGGACTTGAGTTGTAAATTGAAACTAGTTTATGAGTCTGCAAGTAAATAACCACCTTTCCTACCACAAGAGAGCATTGTAAGCTCCAGAGGGAGTCAGGCAGACAGAACTCTTAGAAGACTGTAAAAGTTATGGAAGATTTTTCTATGTCAAATATAAAGTCATGTATTTTCCTTAAATGAGCAGTTGTTGCTTTTTTAACTATTAAGTAGCTATTACACTGAAGTGTTTCACCTTCCTCTTCAGGAGTATTCTATGGCAACTGATACAGTGCTTGGTGATCTTTTAGATTTGACAGCCAGTATTTTTCTGTGATAGTTTTAACCTATTTTTAAAAACTACACAGTTCACCTCTGCTGGTGTCTTGAGCTCCTTTCAGTATATGTAGTCTAGACCTGCATCTGGAAGATAGGACAGTCATCAGGCACAATGGCATAACTCAAAAATGCTAAAAGGAGGAGTAGAAATAATGGAGAATCTTCTGTAAACAGTACTGGCAGGGGTTCTGATGTGCTGCTGACACCTGCATGGGATAGGAGAAAGGACAAAATGGTGCTCCATAAAGAAGCCTGCAGCTGAGGAAACCAAAATTCATGTGATAACTTTGCTGCACACTGTGTGGGACCAAGCTTAGCACATAGAATGAGAGTACATCTAATCCCAAGTAAACCTCTGTAACTGGATGTAATGGAAATCTGAGGAGTCTCAGCACCAGCTACTTCAGTCTGTTCATCTGCTTCTCTTGCACTGAATCAGAGGTACCTACCTGTAGATGTACCTGTTGAACACAATTAAAACCCCCCTGGGCATAGTTACCAACTTTGAAATATTGTTCAAGTATATCCCCTAAGATTCTGGACTATATACACAACTTTCATTTCACCGATGAATGATATGCTTCTTTTTTATTCTAATATTCAAGACAAATGAATTTCATATCTAGTATATTGTATCATTTGTATCTCTTTTGCAGAGACACTTAAAGAGGTATAGTAAGTATCCTCATACTAAAAACAGAGAAAATAAAAAATATGGTTGTCTGTAAGGGAACAGAGAGATATATTGAACAGAATACTACATGCAGCTCTGGACACTGGTATTAGAAAGTGATAAATGGAATAATAACTCACAGAAAAAAAAAAGTATAGGCAAAACTGATGAACAGAGAAGGTTGAATAACAAAAAAGCAAAGGAAAAAGAGTGCTTGATTTAAATTATCCAATAAAGTTAACAAACAGCGTTGTGAATAAAAGTAAGAAAGGTAGAATAGACTTATTACTGGTTGATCTAATAAAAGTATTTTGAAACCAGAAGTTGAAGATTCTATCACTTGGAGTCTGTATTTGTGTATGTATGGGGAGAAGTGCATAAAGTGAACATGAGCCGAGTTAGGGAAAACTAGCATTTAGAACTGGAGAATATGTTCCTTAGGGTGCTGGTTGCCATAGTTGCTAAGGTTGCAGCCGACAAACACTGACTATGTGCTTCTAAAGGAAGCTGACATTTTTACTCCTTATGGAAAAAAGGGAATTTGCTTTCTCCTGTCACCAAGACAATTTTTGGGGTCCTGCTCTTCTATGTGTCACTCCCCTGTGTTAACTGATATGCAGAGCAGTTTTGTAGAATTTTTCTCAAGACACTATATGCGCTTTTAGAAAAACTAAACAAAGTTGGAAAAAAGTATAGTAAAATGTTTGTAAAAATTCAGCTTAAAAACAATGGGTTAAATCCTAATTTCATTAAGTTAGTTAATTTTAGCAGAATCAGGATTTCATACTGTGGCTCCTATTTACGGGAAATAGCTGGGAAAGAAACAGACATTGACTGTTATTAACAGTACACAAAGTACTTTTTTGTTCTTTATTTAAAGATAGGATGACGTGGATCACAATGCCAACTTCTTTATCTGTTCATATTCCAGTCTCATCTCATCTCTGTCATACTTATTCTCTGTAGTGCTGGCCGGTTTCTTCCCAGGCATTTGTTTTCATAATTGAATCCAGCTTTAATGATGGTTTAAGCAATCCAGCTTACAGTTGACTTGTATATCCAAAGGACATAGAACTTTAGTCCTTTGGAAATCGTGTATTGTAAAAATTATTCCACGCACTTCACAGTGCAGCAGTCACAGCTGCTTTTCACCCTTCTTTCCCCTGAATATTCCATATACTCTAGCTAAAAATTTTTCGAAGAAACAGAGGTGTGGGAGAAGCATGCACATCTTTTCACTGGTAATGTGATCATAAAGTCCAAAACAGGCTAGAAGGGTAAAATTAAAAAGTAGAAATGCAATGTCTCCAGATATTTTCTTTTGCAGCTGCAGTCAGAAATGGCTTCCTGTAGTGACAGTGGAAGTGATCTCAGTCTTTCCAGCTGGATACCCCACTACCACCACCATGGGATAAGTTTTAAAAACAACGGAAGAAAAGATAATTACAAGATTGCAAGGTGTACCATGGAAAGGAAGTCTCACTCTGCCAGTTATCATTTGGTTCACTTTGACAAATGCCCAGTTTCTGTAGTGAGAACCATCTATGAGAAAATGAAAGAGAAAATGCTCCATGTGGGGGTATGTGGAACTGTAGGATCAACTGAACTCTCAAAATTTAACAATTATCAATTAATTACAGATCAAAAGCCCAAATATTTACCGGGGAAAAAGAAAATCTTCTAAAATCTTCTGCCTTGTAAGGTATGATAGTCTAAAATTTGGTCTCTGGTCCCTATTAAAATTGCTGTTGTCCTTCTGAATATTGCAGGGATTTAACATGTTAGATAATTGTTGTGGAACTGTTTATGCTTTTGTATGTAAAAGATGGTGGTGGAATGAATTAAGAAAAAATCCTGTAACTCCCTCAGTTTATGATTCAATTCTATTTAATTTCAATAGGTTATGTACGTATGTACACCTGTGATATTATGTTGAACTGCAATGCCAGCTGACTTATTTGCCTTGATAAGACAAAGGAGATAGACATTTGAAAATCATGCATGACAAGATTACCTAATATCCCTTCCAAATTACCTAACCTGTCTTTCTTTTTAGTTTAATAGGCATACCTCTATAAACTTGGTTTTATTCTTACCTTTAAGAAACCTGAGTAAAAATTACTTCTTTATCTGTGATTCTACAGTGTCACTAGCATACTTTTAAAGCCTATGGAGAAATACTGAAAGGATATATTGTAATTTCCAGTTCATAGCTGTACTTTCCTTATTGTTCTGAATCGCGTAGTTTGTTTGGAGGTTTTTTTGCTTCTTGCTTTATAAATAGCTTCGTAATAACACTAATACTGTGGACTTCCTGCTTTTAAGTTCTACATACTTGATTGTTACCATTGGTGCTGTCCACCCTTTTATCTTCCATAATTTTTATTTGTTTTGCTTTCTCTTACTGTGGAAGGCCCAAGACCTCTATTTATACACAGAATTATTGTAGGAAATGGTGTTAATGAGCAGGAGAAAGTCATGTTCCCAAGTCAAAACCATTAATAATTACGATTACCTTTGATAATACTGTATTATTACAGTTACTTTGTCATGGTTATGCTTACAGACATGCTTACTTACAACAGTAGGGCAAAATATTTCTTACCTCCTTCTCTAAGTCCTATGTTCAGGAGTATTTAAACTTTTCACGTTGGAAAAGAAGCCAGCAGAGCTAAGCCATGTAGAGGAGGGGAACATTTGCTGCCAGTAGGAACTGCTGTGAAGTTACTGCTGTGCTTGGTGAAAGAAACCGTAGCAAACTTGCTGAGGGTGCACTCTGCCCCATCATCCAGGTTATTAATGAAGATGTTCAACAGGACAGAAGCACATATTGACCCCTGAGGTACACTAGTAGTTACTGGCCTTCAGCTAGACTTTGTGCCACTGATTAGCTCCCTCTGGGACTCGCTGTTCAGGCAGCTTTCAATCCATCTCACTGTCAGCTCATCCAGCCCACACTTCAACAGCTTCTTCCTGAGGTTCTTACGGGGGAATATCAAAAGCCTTACTTAGGCTACTGAGGTAGACAATACCCACTGTTCTCCCCACACCTACCAGGCCAGTCACTTCATCGTAGAAGTTTCTCAAGTTGGTCAGGATGACTCACCCTTAGAAAATCCATGCTGATTACTCTTGATGAACTTTCTTTCATGTGCCTGGAAATAGTTTCCAGGATTAGCTGTTCCATCACCTTCCCACGGATTAAGGCAAAGCTGACCAGCCTGCAGTTCCCTGTGTCTTCCTTGAAGACAGGAGTGACTTTTGCTTTACTCCGGTTCTCAGGCACTTCTCTCACTTACCATAATGGATTATTGAGAGTGACCTCACAAGTGACATCAGCCAACTCCCTCAATACTCATGGATGCATCCCATCAAGGCCCGTGGACGTAAGGCTAGTGTATTTAAGTATTCCCTGGCCAGATCCTCTTCCACCAAGCATACATCTTCCTTACTCCAGACTTTCTCCCTGGTCTCTGGGACATGGGATTTCTGAAGGCCAGTCTTGCTAGTAAAGACTGAATTGAAGAAGGCACTCACCCTATCCCATCACCCCAGGCCCTTTGCTGATCATTGTTCATCACTGCCTCACTGCATTGCTGGTGACTCCCTCCTTCTTTATTCCTATGTGAAAGCTCTCTTTCCCAGGTCATCCATCCTATTCTTAAACATAGCTTTGTGCAACTTTGTGAGGTGGATCCCATCTCTCCTGAGCAGGTGCTGATCTGTGAACATGGTCCAGTGGCATAGAACCCAAAACTGTTGCCAACATCAATTCCACAGACAATTATTGACCTGTACCATCAGTGCCCTACTCCTTGTGACCTTTTCCCTCACCACCAGGGTTGAAGATACCACCTAGTCCCATGTGTACTTGGCTACTGCCCTCAGAGCCCTGTAGTCACTTTTAATACTGCCTAGGTACACTGTGGCAGTGTCACTGAAGGCCAAATGGAAGAACAACAAGGA
Source organism: Nesoenas mayeri (assembly GCF_963082525.1). Lineage (NCBI taxonomy): Eukaryota > Metazoa > Chordata > Aves > Columbiformes > Columbidae > Nesoenas > Nesoenas mayeri. The sequence goes on from NC_137542.1 coordinate 41,486,005, forward strand.
GGAGACAGAGAGTTGAACAGGCTTTGACAGTCCCTCTGTAACATTCTGGATCACGGTGCCAGCAGGCTGCAAAACTCGCAATGACAGGTCAGGTCAGCAGATGGGTTCCTCTGTCTCCCACAGCACGGAGTTGCTCAGTATGATCACTGACCACTTCTTCCTGGTGGTCTTGCATGGCTTAGGTTCAGGTGATTCAGATCCTTTCCTTGAAGGTACATCAGGCTCCTTTTCCACTTTGAGGATGGTGACTGTATTTTGTTGCTATAAGCCCTTAGGTAAGGTGGGAATATGCCCGTGGGAGGCAGAAATCACGAGCTTCATCTTCTCCAGAGGCTGCACTTACCTTAGTGTTAGTGTTGGTCACTGTCTACATCTCTGCTGCGGGTGGAGTCTGAGGATCTTCAAACTGTTGCGTCTCAGAAGAAGTCCTATCTATCTCCCTTTTGTCTTCTGTGACACTGTGTAGCCTGCTCACTTCATCCTGTAACTCCTCCACTTGGCAGCTCAGTTCCTCTAAGAGAGCACTGAAGGACAGAGGGCCATTGCTTCTGGCATCAGAGCGCAGCACCAGGTGCTCCCTGCAGCCTGGGGCTTGGAGGGCTGCGTCCACCACCCAGAGTTCTGGCTGTGTGGAAGCTTTTACTCTAGGCATCAAGATGTCTCTCTGGTCCTATAAGATAAATTACATTTTGAACATGCCCTGTTATAATATTATCTTAGAAGAGGATACAAAATAATTAGAACTAAAACCTCCATCTTTCAAGTTCCTGTTTCATCACCTCCTTGCAAATACTGCTGTGGGCAACTCATGAGGTCTTGTCGGTCTCTGATGTGCTAAAAGGACTGTAAGTGGGATTTGGTGCTTTGAAGCACTAGTTGTCAGTACATGCTTGCTGGACTTTCTGCAGGTTATGGACAGTATTGTATTCATGTTGACAGTGGAAAATTGCAAAATTGCAACCATGTAGCTCAGCAACTTTTTTAGAATTGTCTAGAAGTTTTAGTATTTATGCTGAGATTCCATAACCACCACACTTTTGGTAGCAGTTAAGTTCACATAAGCTCAATATTTTCAATGGAGGATCTGCAGTAAAGATGCATTGGATACAGGCTTTGATGCAAATAATATAGACAATGTAGTAGTGACTTAAAATTCTGACATCTGACTTCAGAGGAACCCACCTCTACCCAGCTGGCAAAATCTGTAGTACTAGAATTTCTTAATTTTCTAGGCAGCTTGCTCACAATCTAGCAGGTCATGACCTCTTATTTTCCTATGCTCAATTTAATTCCATTACTTGTATTTAACTAGAGTTCATACCTGTTTAGTTTATTTTTCTTTCCACGTAATTGCTTAGTAGTATTTGTATTTTATGGAATTTCTGGTTTTAGGCTTATTTTTTCGAAATATATTAATTTCTATTTTACGGGTTAAGTCCAATTTTATTGTTTCCAGCAGGCATACCTCCCTTCCTTTCTTCCTTCCTCCCTTCCTACCTTTCTCCTTTCCTCCCTTCCCTCTTTCCCTTCTCTCTCGCTCCCTCCCTTCCTTCTTTCTCTTCTTACTTTCTCTTCTTTCATGTTCCTTGTGTATTATTTTCATTAATATGTAGTCTCTTATACCTTAATTAGGCTGGATGCTTTGTTTCTTTGTACCATATTAACTTTTCGTTTTTAAAATTTTTAAAAATCTTTCATTCCCATAACTTCAGAAAGGAAAAAAACAGCTACCAATATGAGGTTTAGTATCATTATAAAATTGGAGGGAGTAATAATGTACTCTGTTAAGTTATTCACATTGGAGAAAGATAAGGTAAGCTTTCCTGCTGAACAAACAAAATAAATAGGCACAAAAAAAGAAACTGAATTGCAAACCTTTGTTTCAAGATATAAATGAAGTACAAGAGGGATTTAAAAAAAAAAAAGGCATTAGGCATTCCTAAGCCTCACATTTTGCTCAGCACATTACATGTAATCAGCAGTGGGCAGGAAAAATTGGGTTATAAAAATCTACTGGGATATCAATGCTATAGACTAAAATTACTGTGATGCAGTTTTCATTAAAATAATTGTTAAAAAAAATACAAGCAATAAATATTAAGTTCTAGAAAAGCTGAGAAACCATGCAGATGAAAAGCATTTATTAATAGATGCTGCTGATATGAACGTTTCTGTCCCAGAAGCAGGCATGTGAAGAAAACCTCAGAAACAGGAAAAAGATGGGAGGAATAGATGATGTATCAGTTCATTGCTTCATTTCTGTCTTCATAGACTACTGCTCTGATTGTCTTCAGGAACTGCTAATAGTCTACTGTGCCTATCTTTATCTCTTTTAAAATAGCTGGTACAGAAACCATGGCCTGCTAGGAAAATAGTACCTTATCTGAAAAAAACTCAAGGAAGATAAAAGTTTTATTATGTGTCAATGTATCTATCTAGTCCCTTGAGCCATCCCTGGGCTGTGCACAATATGTTTACAATTGCTTCATTTTCCTCTGTTATTAACTCTGTGAAAAGTGCCGTATAATGTGTGACAGTAGCCTGGGTTTCTGCCTAGCAACACTGTACCCAGAGCAGACAGAGAAAGCTCCAAGATACAGGAGTGACCTTGTCACTCTTCAGGGCAGGCGTCTGGACCAGTTCAACTCTCTTCCATATAGAATTACCAATCTTGTTTTAAAAAAACAAACAAACAAAGAACAACAACAAAAACCCACACACAAAAACACAAACAAAAAAACCCAAACAAACAAAAAACCCAAAACAAACTGCATCACTTAAAAATGCAAAACGTTCAGAAAATAGGAAGCTTGTGTTTCTTTTTATTCCGCTTTATCTCCAAATTCATTTCCAATCTCTTCTTCACAGTCATCCATATTAACAGTTTATTTTTTAATGAAAATTAAGATTCATACTTAGTGCAGTTATTCAGCTCTAAGATCTAGACTTGTTTATACCAAACAGCAAGTATTAGGAGACCAGAACTACAGCTGTGGGAAGTGGTAACATTAAGCAGCATTTGTGCTTCTCTTTTGTACATCCAAAGGGACACTTCATGCCCTTTGAAGTATGAGTGATCTCTGTCGTGGTTGAGAAGTAAAACAGAATGTTTGACTCTGAAACATAAACAAGGGGAAAGTGTTCTGTTCAAAGTCCTAAACTCAGTACTGCTACTCCTCTACAAAAATTGTTAAATAATATATCTAACTTAGGATGCCCAATATTTGTACCTACTTCCAGGTACATCATACTGTAATTGTATGTTTGTTCATTAACAACTGACCATTTCACAGACTATAAAAATGAATATAAATCTGTTGATTCTCAGACTATATTTGTTCATCAGAAATGGCTGTACAACAAGTAAACTTTTTATCTGACTTTATATATTAATTTTTTGTTCAAGTGTGTGTTTGAAGACATTTGTAGTAACTAACTTTGGTGCAGAAAATGTGAACATATTTTTCTGTACAACAGTTAATTAAGAAGTTTCTTCTTACTGTGTTTGTGCAGTCCAGGACAGCTGTCACTTATTCAAAAAATGTATCCATAGTAATATAAATAGGGTGAAGGTTTGTGGGGTGGGACTGAGGGCTAAGTTCACTGAAAGCAGTCGTCTCTCTACTAAGCTGTGCAGTGCTCAACAGATGAAGCATTACATTTTGTGTCCTTGTGAACCATATCAGTTCTAAATGTCAGGCAGTAGCTTTCTGTCATCTACTGTGACCTTGCCACAATATATCATATATTGAGCAAAGCACTTGGAGAAAATCAGGAACATAACAGTTACCTAGTACGTTTTTTGAGGGTGGGCATGACAATAATAATGCATAGCTATTGGGTATTTTGAAGTAGGAACACTGTGATCCTCAACAGTGTTTTTATCCTCACAGCATTTTTACAAACACTTAATACCACCCCCCAGTATCTAAGGAGCACATTTTGTATTTGATTGTAGTTTAGTTATTTTGGAGAAATCTGACATGTGTGAACAGATTCTTTGTTTCCTAACTTACCAACCAGTCTTTAGTTAGACTGTTTTACAGTGTATTTGAGTAATTCAGATGCTTAAGCTTTATTGGGATTTTATATTTTCTTCTTTTTTCTTTGGCCTTTTTTACTTGAAGTTTGCCTTTCGATTACTGTGATCTTACTAACCTTAGTTCACAGGTATATCTCCACCAAGTTGTATAAATCATTTAATATGGTAGTTCTTACTATCATAACAATGCAATTGAGCAGTGCAATGCAGACTATTTCTGGAACGTAAGACACATTTTATTCTTACAGGTGGAGGAAGTAAAGGTTCTGTGAAAAAGAAGCATTTTAGATACAAGGTGGTTTTTGTGCTTGTGTTCACCTATTGAATACAATTATTTGGAGTTTGTTTGATTACTTTTTTTCTTTTGAGTTCATTTTGCAAAATTTTTAAGTCCTTCATCTGAAAATTGCAAAGTGCTTTAGAGGAAGTAATTCAATGTCACTGATGTTGAAAGGTGGAAAAATTTGCTTATTTTATACTTGAGAAGACCTGAGCAATATCCAAAACTGCAGATAGCAAGCAGAACACTCGACATTATTGAGAAATCACTACTGCATCTTACTTGGACTTTCTCTGGTTTCCTAGCACTGCTTGTCTGTGAAGATGAAGATGGACTTACATTATATGAGGCACGGATAGAAATTACTATCATTGTAGTTAATATTCCTCCATTATTATTCAAATGTGGTAGCTGAAATAATATGAAGAAATAAGTAAAACAAACTGTAAAGGGGAGAAAAAACATGGCATAGAAGGATGTGCTGCTGACCCTCTAGTATTTTCCCAGTCTCTTATTAAGCACATACTATTTGCAATGTTCTCCACATATAGCAAAAGTAGCAGCATCTGTGTATCAAGAAAGTTCTGAAATAAGTGTGTTTTGATTTAGACACCACTGGAAATTACCTCAGGTGTCAGAAGGAAAGGTAGTGTCTTACAGTTGATGAAAAAAGAACAGTTTCACTTGTAGACCTGCTGCCCCTTCTTTTGTTGACCTTTCATTGAATTAAATGTGCAGAGGAGATAAACTGATCCTGTTCACTAATTAATTACTTATTTTTATCACCTAAGAGTGTTTTAACTGCATGATCCAGGGAGGGGATATAAAATGGCTAATTAGTTCAGTGAGACAGTCTGTCCTGCTGGTTTAGTAATGAGGAGTTTACTCTCTTGTTTTGATTTGCTTTAATTGATGGAATTCCATTTAAATGCTAGGCTTTACTTCTTATGTAGTTCCTTTGGGGTAGTGGAAGGAAGCAGGGAGAGGGTATAAGAGTGTCCTTAGAGAAAAATCTCTGAGATTTATGTCTTTATTGACAGACATGAATCCACATGGTAACCACTCCTAGCACAGAGAAATTGCTTCTATTTCCTCTGTAACAGACTACTGGATTTTTAACAAAAGTCTTACGAGTGTTGCACATTCAACATTTTCAACCCGTATTAATGATTTCTAGTAAATGTCCTGTTTATAGGGACTGCACATCAGTGCTTAAAAACTAAATTTTCAACTTACTTAATAATTTTTATTCCTTAGTAGTTGGGAGGGAGATGCTTTTTTTCTAATAGCGCTAGGAACTTGCATGATCTTGGTATTAAATAGCAAGAGTTGGCTTTTCTTTTACTAATGGATTTGTTCTGTAGAAACTCTGTGTATTTTGTGCTCAGTTTGTAGAGCTTTCACAGTGTGAAATAAGGAATATTTTCTTGTTTTCTGTGTTAAAGATAAGTTCTGTTTTTATGGAATTACTGCAGCAAATAGCAAATGCTCAAGATCAGAGCAAGCTCAATATCAGAGCATCTCAACACATAGGAAGTCAAGGAAGGGAGCCAGGAGACCTGCGTGGTTAAACAGGGAAATGCTGGGCAAACTCAAGTGGAAGAGGAGAGTTGACAGATCATGGAAGGAGGGGCTGGCCACTTGGGAAGAATATAAAGCTGTTGTCAGAGGATGTAGGGAGGCAACTAGGAAAGCTAGGGCCTCCTTAGAATTAAACTTTGAGAGAGGGGTCAAGGACAACAGGAAGAGCTTTTTCAAATACATGGCAGGTAAAACTAACACCAGAGGCAATGTAGGCCCACTGATGAATGAGGTGGGTGCCCTGGTGACAGAAGATACAGAGAAGGCAGAGTTACTGAATGCCTTCTTTGTCTCTGTCTACTCTGCTGGACGCTGTCCTGGGGAGCCCCGTACCGCTGAGGCCCCAGAGGATGTCAGGACAATGGAGGAGTTTGCCTTCGTTGATGAGGACTGGGTTAGCGAGAAGTTAGGCAATCTGGACATCCATAAATCCATGGGTCTGGATGGGATGCTCCCACGGGTGCTGAGGGAGCTGGCTGAGGTCATTGCTGGACTGCTTTCCATCATCCTTGCCAAGTCTTGGGAAACAGGAGAGGTGCCTGAGGACTGGAGGAAAGCAAATGCTACTCCAGTCTTCAAAAAGGGCAAGAAGAAGGACCCAGGTAACTACACACTGGTCAGCCTCACCTCTATCCCTGGAAAGGAGATGGAACAACTTATCCTTGGTGCCGTCTCAAGGCATATCAAGGATAAGAGGGTTATTAGGGGCAGTCAGCATGGCTTCACCAAGGGGAAGTTGTGCTTAACCAACCTCAGAGCCTTTTATGAAGAAATAACAAGGTGGATAGATGATGGCAGAGCAATGTATGTGGTCTATCTTGACTTCAGTAAAGCATTTGACACCATCTCCCACAGCATCCTCACAACTAAACTGAGGAAGAGTGGTCTGGATGATCAGGTAGTGAGGTGGACTGTGAACTGGCTTCAGGAAAGAAGCCAGAGAGTCGTGGTCAATGGGGCAGAGTCTAGTTGGAGGCCTGTATCTAGTGGAGTGCCTCAGGGGTCGGTGCTGGGACCAGTACTATTCAATATATTCATCAATGACTTGGATGAGAGAAGGGAGTGCACTATCAGCAAGTTTGCTGATGACATGAAGCTGGGGGGAGTGGCTGAGATGCCAGAAGGCTGTGCTGCCATCCAGCGAGATCTGGACAGGCTGGAGAGTTGGGCAGGGAGAAATTTAATGAAATATAACAAGGGCAAGTGTAGAGTCTTACATCTGGGTAGGAACAACCCCAGGTTCCAGTATAAGTTGGGGAACGATCTGTTAGAGAGCAGTGTAGGGGAAAGGGACCTGGGGGTCCTAGTGGACGGCAGTATGACCATGAGCCAGCACTGTGCCCATGTGGCCAGGAAGGCCAGTGGCATCCTGGGGTGTATTAGAAGGGGGGTGGTTAGTGGGTCCAGGGAGGTTCTCCTTCCCCTCTACTCTGTCCTGGTGAGACCACATCTGGAATATAGTGTCCAGTTCTGGGCCCCTCAGTTCAAGAAGGACAGGGAACTGCTGGAGAGAATCCAGCACAGGGCAACAAAGATGATTAAGGGAGTGGAACATCTCCCTTATGAGGAAAGGCTGAGGGACCTGGGGCTCTTTTGCTTGGAGAAGAAGAGACCGAGGACTGACCTCAATAATGTTTATATATATGTAGAGGGTGAGTGTCACGAAGATGGAGCCAGGCTCTTCTCGAGACATTCAAAACCCACCTGGACACATTCCTGTGTAACCTCATCTAGGTGTTCCTGCTCCAGCAGGGGGATTGGACTAGACGATCTTTCGAGGTCCCTTCCAATCCCTAACATTCTGTGATTCTGTATGAGAAGAAAAAGGCCACAAGCAGAGAGATACCTAATTCCATAGAATTCTATCTGTACTACTTCTGTTTGTTGGCTTTAGGGAACATTAAGGAGAAGCAAGAGAAAACAGATAGATCATATTTGTTTTTTAAGGAAAAGAAGTCAAGGAGAATATAGTTAGTTTTGTTTTGTTTTGTTTTGTTTTTAAAAAGTCCCTCTAGAAGGTGTCATGATTTAACACTGAAGTTATCTGTAATATTGAGTCCTTGTAGTTGGTTTTGGTCATCAGCCCTATATTCAGAGTTTCTTGTTTTCCCTCACTCATCTATCATACATACTTCAATAAAACCCCATTGTGTGCATTTTATATGGAAGATTAAGATGTGCATTTTTTTTAATAAGCCCCTTAATACTGTTATACTAGAGCTTCTTCCTTTTATCTGTAGCAAATTGAAATTAATTAGAAACCTAGAAACTGGAAGTAAATGAAAGCTGTTAGTTATTCATTTAAAACAATGGAAGTAATGTTTTTTGATGCCCTTTTTTCAGATTCTGGCTATAAGTTTTGTGGTAAGTCACAGTGACCAAAATGCTTTTTTGATAATTTTCTCTATTATCTAGACTGACAAATACGAATGTCCTTTTAAAGGAGATTGTTAGGCATGAGGAGAAACAGTGAAGAAATTGTTTGAAAAATATTGAAAAATCCGAACCAAAACCTCATAATAATACATTTTTTAAAAGGCTTGAAGTAGCTGTAGCCTTCAGCATTTAAAAATACTTTTAAGTGTGCAAACACATGTAAGGAAACCTGGAAAATTCAGCAACAAATCACTGAGGATATGAAACAGATGTAAAATGACAGCAGAAAGGCTAATAAGATACTCCAACTTTCAGGACATTTATAAGCCTGAGGAATGAAATAATAAATGTTAGTCAAATAGGCATGATGAAGAAATTAGAAGTAAGATAACAAGGAAAAACAAACTTGGAAAATACATCTACAGTGAATGTAACTGCAGAGTCTGAAGTGGCTGGTGGTGTAACACTGAGAATGAAATTGTACTAATGCTGCTTAACTCCACAGAATTACAAGTTATTACAAGTGCAAAGTATCAGAACTTTCCGCAGGATTTAGCATGATTTTAAATATCACTGGATCTGCTAAACATGGTTGGCTTCTATGTACTCCAAGAACTGACTCCTCACAAGACTGGTGAAAGGAAAACTAAGTGCCTGAAAGGGGGCTTACAAAGTCTTATAAAAACACTATGACTAAACTGAAGGAAAAAGGAAAAGAAAAGTTCACATCTTATTTATTTGCTATGTAAGTGGGAGAAAGAACGTACCTTACACATGAAAAAAGAAAAAAAGCAAATTTGCTTAATTCAGAAGTAAACATACTAAGTGTTCAAAGGCTTTATTTACACAAATGACATATTTAAAGTAATAGATAATATCATAGCTTCAAAAATGTGGGAGTTTGAGCTAAAAGTAGGAAACTATATTAATACTGTGAGACTCATAACCAGTGCTACTATATTTACTTTGCTATTTGTGGCTTTATTAATAAGTTAAACTTGATCATAATGAATATTTTTTCAGTCTTACTGTTAATAGCTTGACACTCACTATTTCATAGAATTTTATTGAAATTATTTGGAAGATAGCAATGAAAATGCTTCTCTATTCAATACAAACTGACACAAAAAGAAAGAAACAATTTACCTGGAAAGATTGATGGTGGACATGACAGTTGTGTCCACCCGCACCAGTTGTGGGCCATTAGCTAACCAGTGGCCTATGTTTCCTCCCTTGGCAATTGTGTGCAGCATGGCAGCTTGAATAGTATCATTCTGTGACCCACTGACAGCTAAAAGACAGGTTGGAAACCACTGTTTCATGTGTCTGTGGTCTTTCAGAATATCTAGTGTTAATTTACATAAATGCTAAACATAGTATCACAATCTTTACCAAATACCCATTTGATTTTCATAGAAGTAGTTTTCTAAATTTTTAATAATGATGAAAAACACTTCCTCTAGATGACTCTGAAAGAAAAAAAGACTGTCCTATACAAACCAAAAAAAAAGTATGTGAATTGAGTGTAATCTGTGTGGACAAGTGTCATACTATGTACAATTTACGGTGTATTTTCCCTAATAATCAGACTTAAGTATGAGGAATAAATGTAAGACAGCTCAGTATATAGCTTTTTCTTTATCTGACTCGGAACATGTTTAAATGCTAGGTCAGATGCAGGTAGGAGGATGTCCATGATTTTAATAAACTGTAAATTTTCTTTGAGATGTAACCTCACTACTTTTTTCCACTCCTTATGTGCCTGTCACAAAATGTAAGCTATATTGAGTAAAACAATTATAAAACAAATGACTGAAGTATGATTGGAACTTAAGCTATCAGTACTTCAGGTTTCATGTTGATACATTTTACAGACTTAAGTATAAGCAATAACAGTTCAGTTTTGTTTTGCAGCTTTCTTATTTTCACCAAACAATACCACATGCTAACATCGAACTATGTAATGTAGTACATATTGAGCTGTTTTATACATTTGTGCATATCTTCAGCTGGAGACTGTGACTTCAGACTTGTTTTTAAGTGGTCCATCTTCTCTAACTGCAAAAATAACTACATTTCTATCACTGTAGCATCAGGCTCAAGAGCCATAGATGTTCCTAGTGGTAGAAAAGCTGTGTGAGTCAAATATGTTAAAAGTCTTGAATCAATTGTTAGTATTTATGCTCAAACACAGGCTTTGTCTAAATATAAAATAATGTAATGCAATATCAATATTGAACAGTTGATCAAGGTAGTTGTGAATACACAACCTTTAACATCTTTATGTGTGGCTCAAGACTTTTACTTTAGACTAAATACCATTCAGTCCTTTGTCGTGGATGTCCCCACCATGCATAGCACTTGAAACTGTTTGTCATTGGTTCAGAGCTTTCTTTCTAAGCTGTAGAAACAAATTTGGTGCACATCATGGGCAGAGCTCTAGGTTAGTTTCTTCCAAGACTAATCTAGTTTATGTGCACCAAAGTCATTATTCAAAACCAGTGAATGTGCATTAAGTGCTCAGGGGATTCACTTCAAAACTGTGCTACAGCTTCAATACAAAACATTAACACTAATGTAGTTACTGTGGAATATTCACGTAAGACAAGCCATTTGTGAGCATATTAGTTATTTAAGCTGAAACTAAACATTATAAATGTCATTTAAAAATACTTTTCCCATGATGTTTCTAATGTTATAGATTTGATTAGGTTGCTTAACATTTTTCTCCCTTCAAAAAATTCATGTATTTTATTACATTAAGTTGGGAATAACAATAAATATTTTATTATGCAGTATTTTACCACATAGTGAAACAATTAAATGTTATATATATAGTATGATAATAATATAGCATGTATTGTGGTTTAGCCCTAGCTGGCAACTAGAGCTACATGCTGCTTCCTTACCCCTCCCCTTTGCCCTAGTGGGTTGGGGAGGAGAATTTGGAAACAACAGGCAAAACTCAAGGATTGAGGTAAAAACAGTTTAACAGAACAGCAAAAGAGAAAAGATAAATAACAACAATGTAAGAATATACAAAGGAAGGGGTACACAATGCAGTTGCTCACCATGCAGCAACACCAGTGCCTAGCCCGCTCCCATGTAGCGGTCCCCCTGGCAGTGACCATGAATGCTGTTTCAGTACCGCTGATCCCAGAGGAGCGAAAAGCTGGCCTGCATTTCATACTCAACCACGATCATGCTACGCTGTGTGTCCTGGAGAAAGCAAAGAGCAACATGGACAGCAGTGCCTGCCCCCAGCAGCAAGTTGCTCCCCTGGCCAGCTCCCCACTTTACACTGACCATGATGTCACTTGGTAGCTCATATCCCGTTGTCTGTTTTGGGTCAGCTGTTCTAGGTGTGGCCCCTCCCAGCTTCCTTTGAAAATTAGCATTATCCCAGGCAACTGCAGTATGTATGGTTACTCCAAATGTATGCTGCAGAGAAGCCATGGTAGGTCTTTTATCAGGTATTACTACAGCCTCTCTCCTAATCTGAAAAAAAATGTACAGATGGAGGGAGGATGAGGAAGGCTGTTGACTTTCTGAGCTTCTTATCCGTCACCGAGCCAAATTTCTTTTTGTGTATTATGGTGCAGCTTTTTATTTTTGACAGGAACTCTAATACTAAGATTATGGGCAGAGAGAAGATAGGGCCAGTTCTCTGGTTTCTCACTGTCTTTCATAATTATGGGAACATGTTTCAAGGTCCTTCTTCAAATTCTCTTTTATTTTGTATAAAATCTGATTTTTTAATCTGAGAGTTTATTTCTATGACCTCAGAGGGCAGCTGTGGTGGGTTGACTTTGGCTGGCTGCTAGATGCCCATCCAGCTGTTCTCTGACTTCCCCATCTCAACAGGACAGGAGAAAATAAGACAGAAAAGCTTATGGGTCAAGATAAAGACAGGCAAATCACTCACCAATTACTGTCACAGCAAAACAGGGTCTTTAGAAACCTTAATTTAATTTACTGCAAATTAAGATAGAGTTGGACGGTAAGAAACAAAGATGAAAACTGGAACACCTTTGCCCCACCTCTCCCTTCTTCCAAGGCTCACCTTCACTTCTTCGTTCCCGACTCTTCCACCTCCTCCCTGCTGAGGACACAGAAGAGTGGGGAGTGAGGGTGAGGTCAGTCCCTAACAGCTCCTTCCTGCTGCTGCTTCTTCCTCACACTATTCCCTTGCTCCAGCATGGGTCCTTCGCAGGGAACACAGTCTTTCACAAACTGTTCCAGAGTGGGTCCTTCCAAGGGCTGCAGAGGAAGGAATCCACTCTGGCATCTCCAGCACCTTCTCCCTCCACTTCTTCACTGACCTTACTGTTCATTATTTCTCACATGTTTTTTTTTTTGTCCTCCCTCACTTCTCTTTTCCACAACTGCTATGCAGCCTTTTTTACCCTTTCTTAAATATTTTTCTTTAGAGGTGCCATCATCTCGGCTGGGGCACTCAGCCACTTCAAATGGCTTCAAGTGCTTTAAAATGTGTAAAAATGTGGGCGTTTATTTCTTGTTCTAACTTAGAGACCTGGCTGCAAGGAACTGCTTGGTAGGCGAAAGCAACATTTTGAAAATAAGTGATTTTGGAATGTCACGGCAAGAGGATGATGGTGTGTACTCCTCATCAGGCCTAAAACAGATACCTATCAAGTGGACTGCTCCAGAAGCTCTCAACTATGGTAAGGACATACCTGTATCTTGCAATTAAAAAAAAAAAAAAAAATCAAAGATAAAGTAAGGAGCACCAGGACTACACTTTGGGCAATATTTGAGTATATATACTTATTCCTAGTGCGAAGTTCAAATTATATAATGTTTAGAAAATTTTAGTATTTCAGTCTTACTTAAGCTATATATTAAATACTGGTTTGCCTTCGTAAAAGAATTTGACAGCAACATCAAAATTGCTATTATGCAGCAATAAAATAATGCTTTGGTTATTTTGCTGACTACCTAGTCAGTCATCTAAATCGTCATTGTTAGCAAAATGAATGGCAAGTTCTGCATATTTATGACAGTGCTTGTTCTGGCACTTCTTCAAAAATGGTGGAAAGTGTTAACGTACTACAACACTCTGTTAGATAAATCATTACATTGGGGAAAAGTCTGATCACTGATTTATATATTTTTTTAACTGCTGTTTTTCTCTACATGCATTTTTTATATATTTCTAGGCTGTTATCTCAGGCAAAAAATTTCCTTCATTTGTGACTGAGGGAAGTGGTCCACACTACATGTTCCCAGAACAGAAACAGAAGCTGCTGGATTTAGCTTATATGAAACTAGAAAAATAAGTTATTCTAAGTAAAGTGGGCTGTGAAGAAGCAGCATATTAAATGAACGATGCCCTTTTTTGAATGTAGTTCTCTTAACCAGTTCTATACTTGAGTACTTAGAAAAAAATACTCTTAAGTTCTTCCTTGGAAATGTCTAGAAATATTTCTGCAATCTCTTAAGGTTTTTTTTATTCATGAATTGGAAATCCTAAGTTTGTGACTTAAAATTGATAGTAAAATGCTTCCTCTCATTAACACTTTTGCAGGCGATAATGCCAGTAAAGCAGATCTTCCCTTTGATAGGCTAACAAATTCAGTTACAGTAGTTGATCCCATATTATCAATTTTTCTAAGAGGTGTTAGTGTTGTTAGTGTTAACTGAGGAACACATTTTTATATTTTAGATGTTTGTTCCACTATAAAAAATTGTTTTGAATTTTTATTTTTGTTATCTCAGAAGTGTGTACAGCTTATTTTATATATGATGGAAACCTGTCCTTCATAGCCATGCAGTCCAGTGGGAAACAGGCTCTTGGGACAACATCTTTGCTTTGTACTTTTGAGTCTTTTTTCTGCGTAGTACAGGAGAGGATAGTTGATTAACATCTGCTTATTTTGTGTTTCCTAAAATGCATATATACTCAAGCAGCTTTAAGTGATTTTCTGTCATGTTTGTAAAATAAGCTCTCTCAAATATTTGTGTTCAGCACTCTAACAGTCAACTTTCAAGATGTCATAGAAGATTTCTGTGTGGTTTTGAAGTATTTTTTTTTCCACTCACTTGAAAGATGCAAGTAAAAATAATTGGTTTGTGGTTTACTATTTACCATCCTAATATTAATAATAGTATAGTCATAAATATTACATTAATTTGTGTAGGTAAGGCTGAAGGTATTTAAGGATATCAGAGTGAATTAGAACTAAATCTGCAGAATTTCAGAACTAGTTGGCAACTACCGTTCATGTCAGTTCTTAATGGCAAGATTTAAGGGTTAAAAGAAAGGGGGTTGGAATAGGTTTATTTGGCCATTACAGGAATGATACAATGCTTAAGAAACTATGTAGAGTTCACTTTTTAGTCACTTCTTGTTTCAGTGTATGTGACAAATTAATAGCAGTCACCAAAAAAAAAAAAAAAAAAAAAAAAGAGAGAGAGAAAGCACAAGTTACGAAATCTAGGAACACAGTCAGGGCAAACGGAGTGACTTGGAAGGTGTGTCTGAAGTCATAAGCAAAATCCGGATGCTACTGGAACTTGAGTGAGGTTGAACCTTTCATTTAGTGGTTGCCGTTCAGTACCATTCCATGTCATTATTTTTGCTTGGAGCAAAATAATTTCTGTCACTTCCAGGAACTGGAAAAAAAATGTTTGAAAAGCTCCTAAAATTATATATTTAGGCCAAGTGTAGGGTATTTTTGCTTCCAGTTCTCAAAATTAAAATACACATTCAGTATATGTACTTTTCCAGTACATATCTTGAGTTGTTTGTCATGTTAATAAATTTCTGTCTGGAGGGGATTTTTTTTTGTGAATGAACAGGCCTTTTTTTTTTTTTTTTCCCAGATATATCGCGGTGGAAAAGATAATTAACTATGCAGAATTTGTACTTTAAAAAAGAAAAAACAAAAAACAACTAATCACCTGTCTTGTATCTGCTGAATGGTTTCAATGAAAAGTGTAAAATTACTGGATGCCAAATTCTGAAGAGAGTTGATACATAGACAAGAAAACTAATCTTACTACAATGTGCATAATGACTGTCCATAATTGCCATCCGCAAGGCACACAAACTAATGTAGTGCAGCTGGAAGTGATACTTAGTTTAACAGTAAACTGAAGTTTCTTACATGAGAGCAGTTGTCATATCACGAACTAGCACTATAATTTACATGTATTTTCCTTCTTTCTAGTCAGAAGTAGCTTTATTTTGTTTAAAGATTAGAGATGAAGAAACAATACATTCACAAGCAAGTGTGTATTTTAAAGAATAAAGACACACATATGCAACATAATGGTATGGAACAAAGAGAAAGAGTCATGAAAAATTGTGAAGGTAATGTTGAAAATGGGTTTCAGAGGTAACATTTTCACAGATCCTGCTGCAAAAGGCTAGGAGGCTTAAGTTTCTGATGTGAATCCATCCCTCTTAATGTGAATCCATCAGGACAATAGAAATAACTGCTCCAAGATCTCTCACCCATAATATAAGGCTCTTATTACACAAATAAGTTTGGAATTCAGTTACCTATTTTGCTAGTCACAGATAATGGGACCAGCAGGCCGGATTTTTTTTCTTTTTCTTTAAATGATTGGGCACATCAGTTCTTTAGGATCCAAATTAAGCAAGTTGAAGCAACTATACTTTCCTTTTCAGAAAACAGTTTCTTAAAGCCTGATAACCAGGCCCTCTTTGCACTTACAAACTGTGAATGGTAGCTCCTCTCAGAATACTCATTGCCATAGTATATTAGGGAACTGGGAAAGGTAATTTTTTTGAAGTATCTTTTTAATGGGAAGTGATTCTAAACAAGGGCTAAAATATCTGACAGTTTTCTGTCCTTTTATATTAAGAGAAAAAAATGTTTTTGTACATTAAGAAGGTAAGAAATTCTTACCTTACAGGAGCCATAACTGAAATGGTAAGCTCTCTCAAATTGTAGAACTTTAAGTTATCTTAAATTGTTCATAGGTATTGACCATAAAATAATCTATCATTTGAAATACAGGAGATTATGATATCTGCAGAATATATTATTAGTAGCTACAGCTTGGTTCTGCTTAAAACTTGCGAGTGCAACACTTTACAGTAAATTTGGGGCCATAATTATATGAAACATTAATTTATCTGTACATTATGCTGTGGCTTTTCTCTCCTTTTCTTAGGAAGATACACATCTGAGAGTGATGTATGGAGCTTTGGAATCCTTTTGTGGGAGACCTTCAGTTTAGGAGTATGTCCATACCCTGGAATGACCAATCAACAAGCACGAGAACAAGTCGAGAAAGGTAGTTATTTGTAGGGAGTCAAATAAATGCTGTATAGATCTATCAGGATGTAGTACTTACAGTATAAAATAGCAAAGAAATAACATACACATTATCCGGCAACTTCAGCAAAAAATGGTATCAGATTCTTTCTTTGCTGTATCAAGCTTTCTGGGAGGAGTAGTGTGATACACAAGCTTATTGAAAATAAGAAGATACTGACCAGTGATTTAAAGGACAGAAGACTTATAGCATGCTGACTTTTGTTGTTGTGGAACTAAAAGGTGAGACAGAGAGAAGGGTTTTACTGCTGTGCAAAGCAGAGGCTTGACCAGAATGCATTATTTAAGATTATGCTAATGCAGGTATAAATATTCTAAACTGCCAGAAGAAAAAATTCTGTATCACTCTGTCTTCAATATTAAAGCATTTCAGACAACATTTTAGCAATTATGGTGGAGAATGGTAAGGTAGTTGAGCATTGAAAGCCACATTTCTCTTTTACAAAATAATCAAAAGGCTTGAAGTAGAAAGTAACTGTGAGCAGGATTTCAGGACTTTGATTTATTTTCATCATCTTTAGTGGCGTTTTAGAACTGTTCTTCCTCTACATAGTGCTGCTGTGTAATTCATGAAGAGGTTCTAAGGTAGTAAAACTGCTAAATGATTTTCTAAAAAAACCCAGTTTGTTTGCTGATTTATACAGATTGTCAGTGTTTGCTATAAGCACTGTAGATGACCATCAAAGTTTCCTCCTTAAAAGGCCAAATCAAAAAGTCCAATATTTTCCAGAGCAGAAGAGTGTTTGTAAAAACAAGTCTAACTGTCTGAGTACTGAGAGTCTCTTTTGAATCACTGAGAATACTAATCTCTTGAAATGTATAAAATCCTAATATTTAGTAGCATGTTTATACATTTTCAGCTCTTCATACTGTGTGGAAAATAGTCTTCTTGGCTAATCAGCAATTCTTTTTCATTTTTTAGCGGAATTGTCATTTTGTCAGCCTGTTTTGTTGGTTTTCAGTATATAGTAGCTCTTCTCTTAGGATAGTCAGCTAAGACTCTCCGAATTTTCTTTCCGCTCTTATAATCTCTGTTATAAAATCAGTCAGAGCCTTCAGTGAATTTAGTCACTTAAATGCTTGCTTTAAACCAGGATAATTTCAATTCTACGTAACTATAAAGAATCACTTCACTGTAAGGACAAAAAGTAGTCACTGTTTTGAAAAACTAGTTTCTAGGGGAAACTTTGTGAAGGAAAGGAGTTTTATATAGCTTTGTATTTTCTTGTCTATAAGTGTCCTAGAGCACAGCTGTTCTCCTTTGAAGTTGCATGTGTTAATCCAGCACATAGACCAGATGCATTCAGTAGAACAAAGGAAAAATATTTCTCATCTTTACCTGTTGTATGAGGCCAGTGTCATTTATACTCTGCTTTACAAAGAGAGATGCAGAGACCTGTGCAATAACTCTGGAGTCACAGAGCTGCATTTGGGTATAGAGACCTATGTGCCAACTCACTTAGCTGTCCACTGCCTGTCATTAACTCAGACTGCTACATGTGATAAACAGTTCATAGAATCACAAAGTTACAGACTGGCTGAGGTCTGCAGGGACCTGGATGTCATCTGGTCCAACCTCCTCTGCTCAAGCAGGACCTTCCAGAGATAGTTGCTCAGGACCATTCCCAGACAGCTTTTGCGTATCACCAATGATGGAGATTCCATCACCTCTCTGGGCAACCTGTGCCATGGATTGGTCATCCTCACAGGAAAAAAGTTGTTTCCTGAAGTTCAGGAAGAACCTCCTGTGTTTCAGTGTGTGCCCATTGCCTCTGGTGCTGTCACCGGGCACCACTGAAAAGAGCCTGGCTCTGTCTTCTTTGCACCCAGTAAGGTCCCCCTGAGCCTTCTCTTCTCCAGGATGAACAGTCCCATCTCTCTCAGCTGTTCCTCATAGGAGAGGTGCTTCAGCTCCTTTTTAATCTTCAAGGTCCTTTGCTGGACTCTCTCCACTGTGTCCATGTCTCTCTTGTACTGGGCAGCCCAGCAGTGGACACAATACTAGAGGTGTAGCCTCACCAGTGCTGAGTAGAGAGGAAGGATCATATCCCTTGATCTGCTGGTAACAATTCAGTTGTAGCCCCAGACACCATTCTCCTTCTTTGCAGCAAGGACACATTGCTGGTGCATGGTTGGTGTACACCAGGATCCCCCGGATCCTTTTCTGCCAGGCTCCTTCCCATCCAGACAGACCCCAGCATCTAATGGTGCCTGGGGTTGTTCCTTCCCAGATACAGAACTTTGCACTTGTCTTTGTTGAACGGCATGAAGTTCCTTTTGGCCCATTTCTCCAGCCTGATCAGGTCCCACTGGATGGCAGCACAACCCTATGGCTTGTCATCTCCTCCTCCCGGTTTGGTGTTGTCAGCAAACTTGCTGAGGGTGCACTCTGCCCCATCAGCCAGCTCATTAATGAAGATGTTCAACAGGACTGAACCCAGTATTGACCCAAAGGGTACACCAGTAGTTACTGGCCTCCAGCTAAGACTTTGTGCCACTTATCCCCTCCCTCTGAGACTTGCTATTCAGGCATCTCTCAATCCACCTCACTGTCTGCTCATCCAGCCCACACTTCAACAGCTTCTTCATGAGGGAGACAGTGTTGAAAGCCTTACTGAAGTCCTTTGATCTACCAAGCCAGTCATTTCATTGTAGAAAGCAATCAGGTTTGTCAAGCATGACTCGCCCTTAGTAAATCCCTGCTGACTACTCCTGATGAACTTTCTTGTCCTTCATGTGCCTGGAAATGGTTTCCAGGATTAGCTGTTCCATCACGTTCCCGGGGATTAAGGCAAAGCTGACCAGCCTGCAGTTCCTTGGGTCCTCCTTGAAGACAGGAGTGACGTTTACTTTACTCCAGTTCTCAGGCACTTCTCTCACTTACTGTGATGGATGAAAGATTGAGAGTGGCCTCACAAGTGACATCAAGACAACTGCCTCAGCACTCATGGGTGCATTCCATCAGGGCAAATGGACTTCTTTAAGTCCAGTTTACTTAAATATTCCCTGGCCAGATCCAAGCATTCCACCAAGCATTCATCTTCCTTGCTCCAGATTTTCTCCCTGGTCTCTTCAATACAGGATTTCTGAAGGCCAGTATTACTGGTAAAGACTGAGTTGAAGAAGGCAGTCAGTACCTCAGCCTTTTTCTTGTCCTGCCTCACCAGGTGCCCTACCTCATTCAGCAGTGGGCACACATTCTCCCTAGCCTTTCTTTTGTTACCTCTGTACTTAGAGAAGCCTTTCTTGTTATCTTTTACATCCCTGGCCAGACTCAATTCCATTTGGGCTTTACTTTTCCTAACTTCATCCTTGGATGCTCAGACAATGTTCCTTTATCCCTCCCACATTGCTTGTTTTAGTGTTTGAATTTGTCCAGGACCTCCTTGTTCATCCATGCAGTCCTCCTGGCATTTTTGCCCAACTCCCATCTTAATGTTTATTATTGACTTCCTCAGTGGTGTGGGGAAATGGAACACAATTAAAACCTAGGGGGTAGCTCCTTCTCAAGATACAGGAAATTAATCTATGCAGGTTGCTGCCCTTAGGGATGAGAATAGTGAAAAATTACCATTCCCAGCTTAACTGTCATTGGTACCTGAGCTTTGATTGCTTAATAACTATCTATCTTGTATAGATTATATATTGAAGACTTTCCTTGTATTATCTTGAAGATTTTTTAATGCAATGACTTCGAACTCTGCTGATTTCTTTTTTAGATTTGTCAATGTGCATCAGTTTTCAATGCTAAACATTATCTACTGTTTTTATTGTGTACCAGGCTACCGAATGTCAGCACCACAAAAATGTCCAGAAGAAATATATAAAATAATGCAGAGGTGCTGGGACTACAAACCAGAAAATCGGCCAAAATTCAATGAGATTCAGAAAGAGCTGTCTTCAATCAAAAAGAAAGTGACATAGTGATAAACAAGTGCCAAACTCAATGTGTGGGACTTTACTTTCCAGTGAAGTAATTTTTTCCCCTCACACACTATGCTTTTATACAACATTATTTGCAATATTCTTCTAGGATTACTTTGAAATTAAGGGGATTTTTTTATATACATGTGTAGCATTTTGAATGATGTCTACACCTCCATTAAAGACATATACTGCGAAATGCTATATATCCAGTCACAGTAATACTGTCATTTAGGTTACATGTAAATAGGAAAGCACATACTATAGATTTAAGGAACTGTGGCTTCTATCTGTTTTACAGCAAGTAACTGCTAGTGACATTTTTCAGAGGTTTTCTATTTTAAGCTGTGTTCTCACTCTGCTATCCCTGTCCTGTACGTCAACACCAGCAGCACTCTGATGTGATGACTGTCATACATGTTGGCCTTAAAAATGAAGACAGTTTTGACAAGTATTTCAACTAGAAATTTATATATTTTTAAAATTCTTTCTGCAACTGGTATTTTTAAGTGATACTTCATATTAAGGATGAAGGTCAGTTAGATTCTGGATGCAAATGTGCTTACTGTACAGTGAATTCCAGAATTTCCTTTCATAGAAAACTGAGTTACTTGTGGATTTCTTACCATACTGTAGTAAATACTTCTGGCTTTTGATGTGGTTCACTTAAGCCACACCTTTTCTTCCTACAAAGCCTTCAGAGTTCAGTAATGTATCTCTTTTACAGTGACTTATGTTTATTTAAGAAACAAAATATACAATATCAAGTCTTGACTACACATGATAAGAAATACTACAAAACATCTGCCTTCCAAAGAATTTGTGAAAGAGGTAGGCCAACATAAAGAGGATTACTAACAGCAGGTAGTGAATATCATTGATCTTAGACAAGTTAAAGAATGTGAATCGTTATATATGCTTTTGAACCTTATTTTGTTTGTTAAATTGGAAATAATTCTCAGAATGCAGCTGGAGCCTACAAAAGTTTATGATAATCAAAATTACATTCCATGCATAGCGTCCAAAGGAAAATACTATTTTGGTATGGCATAAGGAAATTGTTGAAGAAACCAAAATAAAGAAGTGGGTTTTTTAAAGCCTCTGATCAGCTGAAAAAGGCAGAATAGAAAAACTAACATACTAACTTTTATAAATCATTGCAATCAGATTCCAAAAGACTGGGGGCAAAAAAGTTTTAATGTCCACCAGGAAGAAAAACCTTGTGTAGATATATTTATATATAAATCCTGCTAGAAAGAATGAAAACTTACTAAATAGGGGAGGCGGGGAGGAAGGGAAGGCAGTTTGTTACTCTGGGTCCTCTTTGCAGCTGGAATTATTTTCTAGGGCCAAACACAGAAATAGGAACAAGTTAGAGTATCCTGATCTGAGTTCCAGAGTTAAGGTGCTTTAAGTTTTTCTAAGAATTAACTAAATTTTTTCAGATCAAAGGATGTCAGTTGCTGCTAATGCAAGTAAGAAACAGGGACTGTATGTAGCACAGCATCTGAAATGTTAATTAGCCCTATATTTTGTTGTTACAGTGGGATTGACATGTAGTGAAGTCAGTGGCTACATTATGTTTTTATGTCTGTTCAGGTAACTTTTCTATTGTCTACAACATTTTTGCTCTCTGAAGTGTGTTTATAGTAGTACTGAGTCGTAATGTGAAGGGGATATGTATGACCAAAACACATGTAGTCTAGAAGAGTTTGTTACGTTTCAGTTAGTGTCCAAGTAAAACAATGAATGATGGTGCTGGAGCACATCACCTGCATTTGAGGTGAAACTGTCAGTATCCAAGTATAAGGAATGCTGAGTGTGCTTCTTGCATTTCTTAAGCGTTTTTTTTCTTGGAGCTAAGGAAGCATATACCTACCTATGAATGTATAGTGCTTGGAAAACTTGGTGGCATAAATTTAAACTTCCTTATAAGCATACTGCATATTTTTACTTAGTTCTGTACGTCCAAGTAGCCCAAAGACGTTTTTCAAGAGCAATGGGAAACATTCTTGTTATTTGTATGCTTTTAAGTAGTACACAAAGTTTGTGCCTTAATTTGTTAGTATGCTAATGCAAATACAGGTGTACTAAGGTTTAAGGAATGTTCCACAATCATTTGGAAAAATCCAGGATTCATACAACTGTAGCTCCTTATGTATCCATCACTGAAGTCTGCAAGTAAGCATAATGGTGTCTCCTCTGTCACCATTCATAGCTTCTCTGGAGAGTTCGTATTCTTCTATGAAAGGGATGATCTGTTTCTTTGCTATATGCCTTATTGACAGTAAAGAAATACTGGTTTATTTTTATAAAATAAAATACTGTTTTATTTGTCTTAAATTAACCAGTCACCATCATGACTCTCACGTAAAGATAAAAATTGTACTCATATGTTCTGAAATATTTAACATTTGTAATTCATATCACACTTCTGTTTAAATTTAAAGACTTTTTAAAACATGGAATTTCTACAGCAGCAATAAAATTATTATTATTTCTGAAGTAGGCATCAGTTCAGTTCAAAAATAATAACTCTTTGGGAGAATACCAGAATGAGTTTATAGTTACAGAATAAATTTAAACACAGGTGCATGTCACTTCAATTATTTAAACTGTTTTCTTTTCATTAATTTGGCAGTTTGTGGCAGAACTTGTTCATCATCTCTCCCTTGTAGTTATTGCAATTACACAACTTAGAAAATGGAATCCATACCTATAGATACTGGTTTTAAATGTTTGTAAACTTCTCACAGGGGAATTCACAAACAAAACTGTCATACAATTGAATTTAAAAGAAAGAACCAAAGCCACCATATCTGCTGTCTGTGGACTTTTGTTGACTTAGTCTTGCATTATTTGTAAGTTAGCCAGATCCAGATACTAGTCATTTGGCTTATATACTGTGTTTATCCTAGAGAACTTAAAAAAAAGTTAGTTAAGAACTAGTCTCTTTTGCAAGTGTAGTGTTTCATGTAGGTTATTACACTGGCACTATCTCAACCAGGGGGAGCCTGAATTTTTTACGCTGTTGAATAGGAGAAACTCTGAATACTGTCAAGGATCAAGTAGAAATACCTCAGCCTCTTACAAGAGATGGAATTCAACAGCTTATCAGTTTTTTTCTTATTTTTCCAAGGAATTGCATTCATCATTTTAAAGAAGATTGATTTGAGTGTAAAAAATGCATCCTTAATTTGTTTTCAGTAAAAATGAAGCACACATGTTAGCTTCCTAGTCAGTCATCAGTGAAATAATGTGGATTCCTAAACATCTCAATGTTATGGAAAGTAAAATAGTTTTGTCTGAAAACAAACCTTTCTTCAGCAGACTTTGATCTTGTAAAGTCAGCATCCCAAGACATTTCCTTGGAAATGTTTTTGTGAGTTTCTGATTAAATCAGTGAACTACTTTTTCAATTAGCAACTACAGTTATATTTCATTTCTTCATAACAAAAATCTGCCTTTTTGTACAGTTGCCTAGTATTTTTATTGGAAGTTGTTATTGGAACATGCATCACCAGACAGATATCAGTAAGAACTGCAGTTTATAAAGTAAGCCTGATCTTATTGAAGAGAAACAGAAAACTGGGTAAGGAAATACTAAGTTATTAATCTTGAATATTTTTTCATCCATGTCTTTGACCAGCTTTTACACTTACACATATCCTACAAGCACATCACTAAAGCTTACTGTACCTTACTAAAACTGACTTTGAAGTTATCCATTTGTTATCTCTTATAACTATTTTTTAATGTCTTTTGCACCCATTGTAGAGATACTGAAGAAAAATAAAACCACTTTCCTGAAGTGACAGCGTAACCAACTCTCAAAAGCATTTAAAAATTATCTCCCCCCTTCCCAGGTGTGCTGCTGCATGGATATTAACAATAGTAATTAACTACTAATCCTGTTTCCATTATTCTTGTTGTCATCTCCTCTAAAGGGCAGTGCCACTGATGCACTTGAAACAGTGAAGTCTTTGAAGAGACAAGTTAGTGTGTAAACAGTGTCATCAAAGATGATATTCAAGAGCAGTAGTTCTGAAAATGGCTGGTTGTCACAAGTCATGATAACTCATTCTAAGTATGGAATAAAAAGAAGCAGGCTAATTGAGATAATCCACTCTCTATAATAGCTGTCCTGTTTGTAGGCAATAGAAATGTTTGTTATGCCAGTGCACTTGGATTTGTGACATCTTTATGACTGAGCATAAAATAGCTTGCTATTAAGAGTCCACCAATTATTTTTTTTCTTAAGTACTCTTGCTAGGCAAGTCAGAGTATGTGGAGGGAATAGTATGAAGGGTATAATTCCTCTACTGACAACCAAGGTACATATTTTTTTCTTCTTAGAATCATATTCATGCAGTCCATCACTTTCAGGAATATGGGACTTCAATTAGTAATTAGAAAATAAAGGCCAAGTCGAGTATTCCTCAAGTTCCAGACAACCATGAGTTTTCAAAAGTGATGTTTTCTTCTGGTTTTCTTCTGCCAGTTTACTGTGAGAATAGAAGTGCTTAAACAATCATCAGTAACAACTTAGAAGAAAATGCATCAATCTCAGAAACTTATCAAGCTTCCTTAAGAGTAACTTCAGTAAAGCATGTTTTTTGTAATCTTGTACTAGAATTCCCCTAAGATAGCTTTCCTTTCTAAAAAAACAAATCAAAACAAACAAGCAAACTGAAACCTCCAAGTTTAAACAGAAGAATCCTTTTACTTGTCACATTCTGAACAGTTTTTCAAGTATTGCTACAGATTCTTTCCTAAAGCTGACAATGCACCTGTGATTTCCAGTTCTTACATACATTTCAGCTTTGTGTATTAATGCATTATTAACAACCAACTTTACTGTCAGACCAAGGAAGGGAAGACTCTCTCATTGAAAAGTACAGCAAGTTCTGCCTGGTAATTCACACATTTTCCTTAACTTCCACATTCAGTCATCTGGGTCTTGTTGTTCATTATAATAAGCACCATATACAACAGGAGCTAGAGGCTACATATTGTCTTTAAATGAGCAGCTAATCCCCCATAATTTCACACCCTTGATTCTAGAAGCCAATTTGGTTTTGGTATTCTGTCAAATAAGCAAAACTAATTTCTGTATTTCAGCCTTACTACTAATCCATAAAACAGGATGGTTCAGAGATTTATTTACTGTTCTCTCTAAGGGAATGATACCTCCACCAATAATCATAAGTTACCCCTATATGCCTGTTATGTCCTTGTGTCTCTTTGACCTAAACTTCTAACCGAAGTGTATGTCCAGGTGTGGAAACTGGGTGTTAAAACAGACTTGTTTCATTTTCAGGAAGTTGTACATTATTAGCTGTTTGAGAACAACTTTTTCTCAGACATCATCTAGGCAGAACTTAAATTAGAATTTTCAGATGGTTTGGAGGTTGTTTTTTTGTGAGATGAAGGACTATTTAGATTGCTGGCTACATGCATGGTTATTTGGCATCTGTTTCAGATGTATGAGAGAGTAGTCCGGTTATAGATCTGAGATAACATATGCCTTCTCTGAATCAAAAACTCGCAAGAAAATTGATGAATAGGGGCCTCAAATATAGTTGACTGAGGTCATAAAGTGAAAACATAGAAGAGCCATGAAATACATTCTTTCTTCCTCTATCCTCCCAGAATTGAATGTTTTGTAGATAAAACTTGCAATGACTGGCTTTGTGTTAGTAGGTAAATATGACCTGTGAACTGGTATGATGACATAGGACTCACATTGCTAATAGCAAAGAAGGCTTGGAAGAAAGTGTTCCTAAACTGCTACTGTTTGGAACTAACATATAGTTTTAGAACTACAATTGTTTATAGATAACAAATTATGTTTTCTGAGTATGGTTAGAGAGACAGCGCATGCTTATCCATTGAAACTCTTCATTAATTTAAGGCAATTATGCTTAAAAATAAATAAATAAATAAATTGATCAGTGATTCCTTTTAGATTACTTATGTTGAAAGTATGAGCTAGAATCTTCCACCATTAAAAAAAGAAAAAACCCTTTTACTGCATTTGTATAGTCAATTCTGTCTTTCTCAACATATAAAGAATTCCGTAATTGTTAAATGCAGTGGTAATACATAATCCTTAGATATGTAAGCTACTCTGATCTTCTGCTTCAATTTTACAGAATCTTTCTGCTCTTTAATAAGGGGTGCAGTAACCTTACAGTTCTAGCTGAGCTCTGCTGTAGTAATCTGGCCTGTTGCATCTTCCTAATTCTGATGGCTCCATGTACCATAGATGGTGCCCTTTCACATAGTTAAAAAAGTTAATCTTGTGACAGAAAAGTTCAAATATTCTGGTTTTTGTTTGTTTGACTCAAAAATATTGTCTTGACACTGTAACTTGATGCCTATGGCAACATGTTTGTATGAAAATTGAAGTAACTATGAATCAAGGTGAAACACATTGTTCAAATCACATTCTTAGTTGTTACATGTATCATGAATTGTTCACATCTTAAAAGACATTGGAAGAACAGCATTCCTGACTTCCTAGTTTACAATACAGAGCATCGTACTCCTGCTAGGGAGCAATATAAAGCTAAGTATGCTCCTTGAGAAAGGAATGATTTTGCTGTCAGACCAGGTCCAAACAATATATTTAAAGTTAACAGCAACAACTTAATTCCAACTAAACTTCATTGTAAACTTCCTTGTTCTTAACACAACTTTCCAGATAGTATTAGTTTTCATTATTGTCATCCATTTTGCTTTTAGAAATTTGCCTTCTGTACATCACATAACATTTACTTGTACTGTTAATTATACCCCCGCCACCACCATGAAGTGCTTAGACTTGGAACTTCAGAAGGTGAGCATTGCTAAGTCAGTAAAAGTCTACAAGGAACTGATCTTTCACTAGGTGTCTGAATTGATACAGCTTAATGCAGTTTAAATATCACTAAAGCAGTTGTTTTAGTTAAAATCTGTTGTGCATTTTGAACAGCAGTATATTCCTCACTCAAGATCTCTCTGCAATAGTAATATTTGTATTTGACTTGAACTCATCAGGAAAGTAGAACTGCTCCTTCCTTCCTCTTAGCTTATCATGGAAGGGAACTGCTGAGTTCAAGTAGCCAATTCAGGTGCTGTCAGCGATTCTGGTATGTAGCATGGATGCAGCCAGGATGCCATAGAGAATGTCTTACAGTCTACATGGGCCCTCTTTACACTACACCTACACTCACTATGAGTCACTAATAAACCTACCAGAGACTGGAAGTTTGCCACATCTTTGAGTGTGGCTGATTCCTAAAAGTTACCTGAAGCTGTACTGCTTAGGGAAAAATAGTGACATTTTTTTCTTTATCACGAACTGCAGAATGTGTTATTCAATGGGGATTCTCTGCATTATTTTTTTTTTATTATTTTTAATCTGCATTTATTTTCCTTCATTCCACTCCTGCTTGGCATTGTTACAGATTCAAAGTCTTCAATAGACGGAACAACTAGAAGAAACATATCTGTTTCCGCTGTCGATTGTATTATTATCTGTAATTGACAAATTAACTTGTTTTTTCCACCAAGCTTCCCACCTAATTTTCACTAAAATGCTAAAAAAAAAATATAACAGGAAAAACTTGGTTACATAGGCTCATAATGCAGGACACAAGGAGGAGGCAGACTCCTACAAAGGAATTTTGAGGAGTGAAAGCCAGCAATAAACACCCGTGTTGTCCCTTCTGTTAAAGGACTATGTAGTCATATGCACATTCAAATGACTTCCAGAGATAGAACTTGGACTAAAATTTGTAGGACTGCTGTTTTTTCAGTTGCGTGTGTTACTTTACTTTTGTATGATTGTAAGCAGCTGAAGACGGAGGAGTGTTGGGGAAAGAGGAAAGGTTGGTTCACTAGCACATGCAAGACTTTTGCCAGTAATAACCTTGAGTGGGGCACACATACCATTTGCAAAATGTTTGGATTTCTGTTCAGTTTTGTGCCAAAGTATGCACCAGCAAGTTTAATATCAGGTAAAGCACCTTTTATAGTCTTTGTTGTTTAAAAATAATTTATTTGTGAAACAGATTGATAATACATAACACTGGAAATGGGTGCTTCTTCCCGAAAGTACACATGTAAAAAAAAAAAAAAAAAAAAAAAAAAAAAGAAACAACATTTGTGTGTTTATCTGGCTTTTAAGCAAGTCTGAAAATGATAACTATGTAATACAGTTGCCAGTTGTCTGTCCTTTATAATTTTAAATAGATCTGCAATTTAACTTTATTTATTTGCCAATTTTTTTATACACTTTAAAGTTACACTTTTGATCTCTAGCTAACTTTTTATTTTCCTAGGCTGTTACAAAACAGAATTTCAGTGTTCTTGTAAACTGCAGACCATTTTTTAATAGTCCTTTGTCTTTTCCTATGGACCAGTTACCACTAAGGAGTCTGCAGTCCCCTTTTTACTGTACTCTTCCAATAAATGTAAAATATCTGTATCAAGCTGTCTCATTTTATTTGGTATTTACAGGTTGTGTTTATTCACTTGCTTCTATAATCAAGCAAAAGACAAACTATAGTAGCATTGCTCTTGGGAACAGCTACAATTCAAAGTATTCTATTTCACAAAGAGAAAAAAAATCGATTTTGTTTGAATTTTTTCAGCAATTTCTGGAGTTAATATCTGTGTGATCCTCACTCACAGTTTGGCTGTCACTTTTGTTTACCTTTTGTATATCAGAAGGTATTGAAAGAATGAGTGGGCAGAAGGGAAAGGATGTTGAAACAGGCTGAGAATTTGAGGGCTGGAGCTCTGCAGTTTGCAGGATGTTACAGCACATATTGAACTGTGTGAAGAAGCTAGACATATTCTGTATGTATCTGCATATTCTATGCTCCAACAGAAAAGCAAAATCTACAAGCGTTTCTGGTTAAGAACAATGCAGCAATCTAAAGGCATACCCTAGCCTTACACTGTTACTTTTATATGATCTAGTGCTCTGTTCCCTTTACATATTAAAAAACGTTACAGTCTAAATACAGGTTGCATTTTGAAGCAGATTGTCTAAAGCTACTTTATGCTTTACTTTGAATAAAACAAATCTCCATAACAATTGCCATTTTCACCATACTTTGATACAATTGCTTTGATTTCCATAATTCCTTCTTAAGATAAAGACTGGGATACCAAAATTATGACTGAGGTAAAAAAATCAGAATTATTATGCCTTAAAAATTTTAAACAAATCTTTTGCAGTCTCATGGCTAATGTTAAGTCTGAACACCCCACTGAAAGAAATACTTCTACTTCCTGATGCTCCCTGCAGATGCACTTTTGTTTCAACAGCCAACAATGGGTGGAAAGACAGGTTTTTGTTACCCGCACCCTTATACAGGGTTACTAAGCACACTGCGTGCTGGCACAGCTCTGCCGTTTGCAAGACTTGGTACCTGACTGAAGGAGCTAGCAAATAAGCAGATATATGGCACTGATTAATACATGGGACTGAGGTACCTAGGTTTTGGGTTGGGAGTTTTTTTTAATTAAATACTAACACTTGTTCTTGTAAACCCTTTGAGGTGGTTTTTGCCACCATCTCCCAATAATCGTGGATGGGAGAGGTGTAGGTCCAAAGCTCATCCCCTGAATTTACCAGCATGTGTTAAAACAGAGGACAAACCAACATGGGCTTGCATGTAGCTGTGGTACAATTCTGCTGAGAGACTAATTTATTAGCAGGATAATTTTAGAAAAGGTTACTACAAATAAATCTGTTCTGCACAGTGATGCCTGGCCTCCAAACAATAAAAACATGTTGTTTGAAAACTTGCCACTGCCAAACATTAAGCAGCACAGGGTCACCAACTTCCCTCATTTGAAGTGTCACAGCAGTTAATTGGGAATAAGGGTAAAGAAAGAAGTCTTCGAGGTGATCAGAATAGATTACAGTTCAGAGTAGATTTAAAGGACTTAGAGTTTAAAAGATTAAATTGATTGATAAGTTTTCTCAGAAGATCTTAAAGGACATGAAGTACCTAAGGGTGCCTTTAAATGGCAGATCATAGCATCCCCCTATTCTTAAAATGCACCATTAAACCACTTAGGCACATCTTGCCCTAGCAAACCTAACAGTCTGCATTAGTGAAGCGGTCCCATGCAGGAGAACACACACCAGAACCATAACACCTCATTTCATATCTCAGTTCAAGTTTTCCACTTGGGACTTTCCCTGCCTAGCTGGTTTGTGAGCACTAACCTTGCAGGTACTGCACAACTGGTGAAACTCCACACAGAAGTCATTTGGACACAGAAGTGTTGATACTGGATAGCAGTGCTTGCAGCCATCCAGTTTTCTCTAATCACCCAACGTTTGCATGCTAGATCAGTTATTTTTCTCTGCAAGTGATGCAAATGCAAATACTGCATGTACAAAGATGTTTTGATACTCAAGTACAAAACCTCCACTGAAGTTTGGCAGAAACACTCTCTTTGTTATGTGAGGGAGAGACATTAATCTTGCTCAGAGACACAGAAAAGTCTCACAGCTGAGGACTCAGAGCAGAAGTATGTGCCTGCCTTCAGCCCGATGCAAGGGATTTGGAGAGATAGTGGAAGAACAGTAGTGGATTTTTTCCTTTTCAGCATATTCCATTTGGTGGCCCACTGTGTCTGCTGACTTCCATGAATGTTGCTCCTGAGTCCCTAAGTCTCCTTTGGTTCCACACTCCAGGAGCTTAACTCAGGCCAAGGAAGGTAAAGGGCTCAAAAGACTAGTATTCCTATATTTAAGATGTTTGGCGGATCTACCCCCCCACAAACAAAACAGGTCTAAGGAAACCTGCCGTAAGTCACACTTGCTCAGCATGGACCCCAAGGATCACCACATATCACTGAGTATGAAGTTCCAGCAGTGCCAGAATTAGAAGTTTCTGATATGAAGATGGTTTGAAGGCCTGTGTGATCTCCCTCACACATGTTCACTGAGGCTACTCTGCAGCTAGATTGAGTCACATTATAAGAAATGCAAACATACAGTAACATCACTGATATGGAGTGAATTGTAACTGTGCACGTTTCACCTCAGAGGATGTGATACAGATAACCATGGAGAAAACACAAGTCAGTGACACATGCAGGCACCACTAACCCTGCAATGCATTGAGCTCTTTAATGCAGGTTCATCAGTATTCATCTCATCCTCCATCCCCCTCAGTTCCTTGCAAGTCTCCTACACTAAAAAAGCACTGCTGCTAAACCGTCTGCGAAAATGCATCTGGACTGAAGAAATAGCTCTGTGTTGAGAATACAGAATAGTGAGACACTGTGCTCTAATTTTCTAGTAACTAAGCTTGTGTAGATTTCAATGACCTAATATTCTGCAAACATGAGTCAGAAAAGAGTAAAATCAAACTACTAGCTAGGTTCGAATCTTCAGAAGAAGAGACTGGTATTTGACCACACTGTAATGGAAAGAAGCGTGCATCTGTGACACACGTTTTCAACTAATGATGTATTAGTTCTCTGACAGATGAAGGAGAAATGAGATTGCATTAGCAACGGCTTGAGTGTATTAAAATATTCTTCTGTTTCATCTCTTACAAGCTTGCATTGCTAAGTCTAATTCACTAAAAAGAAGGCATACAAAAAGATAAGCAGGGCAATCTAATTGCTAAAATTTAGTCTGTGCAGTCAGCAGCTATGAAAACCCATCCTTTTAACACTACCACTTAGAAGTCACAGCTACTGTAAAGTTAGACCAACTGAGCCCTTACATAGAAATTTTGACTCCTAAATACCCTTGCTCATCTAAACTTACAGCCCTGAGGATTCAATAAATCCTTTCCAATACTCTACAACCCTGACTTCTAAATGAAAAAAAATGCAGTGACATAGATCTAGCTATATATATTCTATATATAATATATATGTGTGTGTATATCTATACATACATACATATATATACGTACATTCTCTATATATACATTATATATATATATATACATATATATATATGGAGGAAGTAGGTAGTTTCCATTTCACTCATAGTTATGGACCCAGACAGTCATGTCTCTAATGTCTGGGTCTGACTAGGGGTCATTTTTGTGCTATGCAGGTGATTTATTGAGAGATACTTTGACTTTCTGTCTTTCCCCAGACTTCAGATGAACTTGACCCAGGGAGACCTGGTTTACCAGGGGTGGTCAAGTCCATCTGAAGTCTGGGGAAGACAGAAAGTCAATCTCTTAATCAGCTGCATAGCACAAAAATGGGCCTATTTGCACAAAAGCAGATGCAAAAAAGTCAATCAGAAAGTGACATATGTAATGCAATTCCAAGTTTTTACCCATATATGGCTTGTTTCTAGTCTAAATCATATGGAAAGATTAAATTTTACTTGACACAGGGACTGAAACCAAAGTGCTCCCTCACTTAGAAGCCTCAGTGGATGGTTTTGCATTTGAAGCAGAAGTACTGTTTTCTATATAAATCCAAGCTTTCAGGTTTAGTCACTGCCTCTGACCTCACCCCGTCTACTGCATGCAGATTTTCGACTGGTGGAGGTACAGTAAGCCATCTAGGTTTTCATTTTCAGGCCCTCTCAGTGCTTCTGAGACACATCTGTGTATTTCTCATTCTTACCTTCTGGACTAACCCAGAGATGTCTTCAAAGGACACCTCCCGAGTAAGCCCTATCCAAAGAACACCCTGGGACATGGCTTCTCTCTCCTATTGCCACATGCATGGTCCAGCATCACCCACTAGCCAGCTCCTGGCCTTTCCCTTATGAAACCTGCCCTGATTTGGGGTTGAAGGTTGGGTCTCCACATGTGGAGCCCTCAGCATTTCTCCCCAGCTGTAGACATTTGGGAACAAAGTTGCCAAGACTCAGAAATTGCCACCTGTTTCACATGGGAGTGTCAGTGGCAGCTCTTGTGACAAGGGCAATGCCTTCCTCCTCTCCACAGTATAAAGCCCTCACTTGGCATTGAGAGCAAATGGGGAGGACGGCAAGCACCATTACATCAGGGTAGAAGGCATTTGAGTACTTCATGGCAAACAGGTGACTCACACACTTGAGGCATACAGAGATCAGCAGCAACAGGCACTATCTCAAAACCTCTTTTTGGTTTTAAAACTAGGGGAGTTTCTGAGCCGGTCCCCCATGACACAGCTGCCCTAGCAGGGTTTCTTGCAGACAATTTTGCTTTCTTGCTGTGATGTACATAATAGGATTCCTGCTCAATAGCTACTTTAGCCAGCTCTCCCCCTCTCAGTAGTTCTGTCAAGCTTAGCATGCATTTTGGTTTTGTTTTGTTTTAATAGCAATAATGTTTAAGAAGTAAAACTATGAAAAATCCCTGATATTAGAAGCAGTTGGCCAGCTTTGAAGAGGCTATCAGCCATGGCTGCCTTTTCTTACAGCAGCTGAAATTACAGACAAAAGTTATGCTTTTGATAGTCTCCAACAAAGAGTTTCAGCTGTTGTTTGTACAAGACAGTATGTTTCATCTCCACTTTTCCTTTACAGGAACGCAGGTTTGCTTTGCATTCCAGGGCCAAAAATAATTTCCGTTGAACTAGTGTCTAAGCACCTGTCTTTTGAACCCATCAGATTCAGTCTTCAATAGACATTTACATGAGGCTCTTTGGACAATTGCACTTTTCTGACAAGTGTTCAAAATATTACAATAACCAATTATAAGGTTTCCTGGAAGAGCTGAACAGTGGAGTTATCCACAGACACCTCCTAATCTCACCAGTTCCCACCCCCACCACTTACACTTGGACACAAAAGCCTGCAGGGAAGGGGCTGGGTATGGCACAATCATCTACTTCTTGTAACGACTCAACAGACTCAAAAAAAATATATACAGGGCAAGGAACCTTTGAAGCTGTTCAATCTTCTAAAACATGCTGAGTTAATCCAGGCAGGAACAGAGTTGTTGACTTCTACCCTCCCCTTTTTTTATTTTTTGGAAGGTTTGTCCTTTCAAAAGGATATGCCAGCCTCTGGTTGCCAGGCTTTCAACACAGGACATAAGGAGAAATTTTAAATATGAGGCAGTGCACCTGAAGTGCCGTAGAGTGGAGGTCGTGAGGGCAATGACACTTCAGCATTCCAGCCCCATGAAACTGAAATTTTTCTGTGTTGTGAAAGAGCTGCACACACACTGTTTGAAAGAAGCAGACGGGTAGGATCATTCCTCAGGTGGGGGTGGAGGGATAAGGGCAGCACCAGCTTCTCTCTGAGTGTAAGCATCCTAGAGGAGTTTACATTAAACAGCTATTGAGTAAAACACACAAATACTAAACATCGCTGGGACACTCACCACGCCTCAAGGTTAACCAGTCCTCCTACAAGCACTGAAATTCCTCTTTGAAGACCCAGACATAAGCACTTCCCTCCTCTGACCCTGTGAAGCTTTTGTTATCAAAACAGGGGGATGCAGATAGGGAGAAAAGTCCTTGCGCAGCAGCTGTCACCAGGGCTTTCCCAGCCTTAATGGCTGCATGGGAAGCTTTACCAAGTCCATGTGAACGAAGTAAATCACCCCTCTCTGCAGACCCAACTCCAGCTGTAGCTGCTGAACTGGGGAAAGCATCGAGCCCCATTTTGGGGTTCCCAGCTGGGCTTAATTCAGAAAAGTGTGTGCGACACTCAACTGGCATGGAGGCAGCACCTGACCTTTCTCTGGCAGGGCTCGACCTGCCCTTTCAACAACCGATTTCTGTAGCCGTCAGCAGCCTGCACACTGCTGACTTGGAGCTTGGTGGCTCCTGTCCAGCATCCTGTATCCTTCCATGCATCTGTCCCACTCTTCTCTGAGCTGAAAGACACCACCTGAAAGCAGTTCCAGAAGCCAGGAGCTATGGATGACTGGAAAGCATAAACAACATATGCCATAGTCTGTCACTCAAGTATTATTGTTTATTGTCGGAAACCTGCTAATTACAAGATCACTGTGAAATAGGAGATTTAAGTTAATTTAGAACTAGGAAATGGATAAATCCATGCAGCCTTTTTTTTTTCTGCAGTTTCATTATAGTTTTGTTATACCCAGCTGGCAACTAGGACCATGCAGCTGCTTGCTCCCCTCGGCCCCCCCAGGTGAGATGGAGGAGAGAATCAAAAGGGAAGGGAGAAACTCATGAGTTGAGATAAGAGTAGTTTCATAAGACTGGAAAAAAAAATAGTGACGGACAATGCAATTTCTTACCAACCAGGGACCAACGCACAGCCTGTCCCTTAACAGTGATCACAAACTCCAATCTGACGCAGCTGATCCCAGAAAAAAAACCCATAGCAGTTCACACTCAAACACAATCACACCAAACAGCCAGTCCCAGAAAAAAGAGAGCTGACCCTGGAAGAAAGTTCATTAAGGATACATTTCAGAAAAAAAAATTGCCATAGAGTTGTAGAAAAGCCGATGTTCAGATAGTTTTATGCTCAGCTATTCAATATTACAGAGAGAACAATAGACTGCTGGATATTGTCTTTCATACAGTGTTATCACCACAAATTCATAAGGCATTTTAAACCCTGGTGGTTGCCTGCAAACACACCATCCATCTCTTACAGCCTGATTTCAACATTCAGTCCTATCTTTGGCTGGCAGAAGGTCTGGGAGCCAAGTCTGTGTTAGAGGTGCTCGCAGCACAGCCAGGTGGGCAGGACCCCTTCTCCTCCCATGTTCCTTGCAGCCTCTTTCCATCAGAGAAAGGTGATGTGCACAGCCAGCTCAAAAGCCACAGTCACAGACAGTGGGGGGAGGATGCCCCTGTGCCAAGTGTGAGCTCCTGGCACCCCAAGACAGGCAGCTCAGTAGCTTCTGAATCAGCTTGAGGTCAGGTGCTGCCTGTCATCTTCAGGCCTGCTTGCAATATCTCCCCCTTCCCCAGAACTTCTCACTTGAAAGGAAGTGCCTTATGCAGAGCAAGGTGAATTTTACTTCACAGAGATGATGGTGAAGTCAGATTGAAGCAACAGAATCAAAGAGCCAATATGTTATTACTTGAACCAAGCACCTGATTATTATGGGGAAAAAAAAATAAAGCAGCATAATTATTACCTTATTTCACAAGAAAAGTAGCCTTGACTCTCCAAGACAACTTGGGGTGTTCCTGCTATGATGTTAACGACAACTTACATGTCAGAAATGCATTTTCCTAAAACTTTTTGAGCAAGCAAAATTTGACAAACATCAAAAATTGGAACACAGCCTGTCTTGCTTTTACTCTTGGTTGTTATTATTCTACAGTCACAGACATACTGAAGTTTTTGGTGGTGATGGACGCAATGTACCTGTTCCCTAGAGAAGGCTTTAGGGAATGCGTAATCAATTTTATAAATGAGCAGCTGGCCTGCACAGCAAGGTGCATTTCACCAAAATGAGTAATGAATTGCATATAGTCTGCAGTAAGAACATTTGCATTCTTCTTAGAAACTGTTTAGAGTTTCTTTCACATGTTAAAAGACAAACTACTGTCTGGATGTTGTTTAATGTACCGAACTTTTATATATAGTACTCATGCCCAAGCACCAACAGAGTGAGCATGCCTGGGAAGTGGCTCGCAAGACACAGACCATAGTCAAGCACCCACGTCAGAAACAGCTTGTGAATATCAACCTACCCAGACCCTGTGGAGCCTGCAATAGTGACAGCTATGAGTAAGTCCAAGGCTTGAGCCTTGGACTTCCTCTGTTACTGGCCCCTAAAATTGTTAATCTCAGCAAAATGGCAAGTATTTATTTTTATATTGAACAAAAATAATTCATTGCAGGAGCAGAAAAACAAACTCCAATGTTACGTCTGTTTCTCTCAGACTTAGTGACCTCTGTTATTTGCACATGCCCAAGGGCATTTTGTTGACTTTCCACTGGTCTTTCAATCTACAATGTGACTTCTCTAGTTCCTGTGTGGAAATGATCTGTGACTTTCATATTCCTATTGAGAATGACCCATCCATTATATAGCCTCCAGGAAAAGCTGCACCATGACAGGCCTTTTGAGGTCAGATAGGCTACTGTAATGCTTAAAATGGGCATGTCAAAGCTATATTTGTTGTGGTTCCTCACAAAGCAGAGAAAGCAAGCAGAAAGAAAAGGAAGAAAAGGTGGAAAATACAAGACTGAGCACCCATGGTCTTTACAGGGGAACATTTACACTCAGATGTATATTTTCTACTGACAACAGGCTCTAAATAAATCTCACTTCAGTTGCCCTTCTCCTTCAGGTAGGAAATGTTGTCCTTCCTCCACCGAATGGCAGGAAGCCTTTCCCGAGGTTCCTAGGTGTGCCTGATCAGATTCCTCTGGCATTTACATTGCTATTTCTTATTACTAGATGTGCTTGGAAGACAAGCAGGAACGGAATGAGAGTGGCATTGTTGCTCTGATCTGGGACAAAGATGTCTGTGAGGGTAGGGTTTTTTTCTGATAGCGTCCATTTAATGTAGGAGAGAGTTGTGGCAGGAGTGATGGAGGCTGTGGGGACTATATTCAGCAATAACATATGCTAGAAGAAAAAGAAGTTCACCTGTGGAAGCATATAGAGTAACTGCTAGGCTTCACGTTCCGTGCGTGCTGCTAGAATTCAGCACACAGCTCCAGGCCTTATGACATTGCTGTAGGCCTGCTGTGTCTCTGCACTTTTTAATGAGTTCAGCAAAACACCAATAATCCTCTCTGCACAGGTTTTAACAGACAACCACTTTTTTGGGCACTTCAAGCTTCTGATGGTAGAAAGATGTAAAATTAAATGCAGCAGCCAACAGTCCTGTTATATCACTGTTTTCATATTGTGACTTCCCTCTTTTCAACTACATGGGATGCGATGAAGTCCTGGAGCATCACATCTGTATATAACCAAGAAGTCCACGTAAAGATCTTGGCACCTAGTTCTGGCACTGAGGCCATATAGATGGCAACACTGCATGGAATAACACTGCCTTTTTCAGGTCTCCCCAACACTTAAGCAGCCACCTGATAATGTATTTAAGGATCCTGGCTGCTGCCAGAAGCTGGGAAGATCCAGCTGGGAAACAGAGCTTTATGCTACTGACATACCTACAGCTGTAACCCCAAGCAAGCACAGCAGCTGTTCTAGTTGCAGTTTCCAAAGTGACAACACCCATTGCTGAAACACTGCCCTCCAGCTGGCAGCCATCTCAGATGGCATGGTCAAACAGAGGTGAAAGCACTTGCTTTTTAGCTCTGAGCAGCCCTTCTCTTCCTCGGCTGCCCTAGGGCTGAAGACAGGGCACATGGGATTCAATGATGGAGTTCAGTTGCTCTTCTCAGAAGGCAGCAGAGCTCAGTTCTGCACACACAGGGCAATGCTTGGATCTCATTTGCCTCCTTGTGCTGAGAGCAACACAGAGGGGCTCATCGCAGCAGGTAGTGTCTTCACTTCTGCATTCTGCTTCTCGATTATTCAGCTGTGCTTGCCTTCTGTTCTCAGATCACCTGTGATTTTTTTAACATCTAGACTTCACAAACATGTCTTAAGCACCTTGTTTCTAAACAAGCTCATTCCATACCTGCTACCTAAGTGGTCTTAAAACATATTTTTAAAGAAAGCTGTAGATAAGAATCAGTCTGTTGCTAAAGTTTAAACATTGTTCTTCATGTTGGAAGCTTTCTTTCCCTCAAAAATAATACCACAGCCTCATTAGGAATGAACCTGTTCTTGCTGTGATTTCTGCTGAGCCTCTTGAGAAATGCTCCATAATCTAGGACTGCAGTGGGAATTATGGTATTTACAGGGCACTGACACTACATATGCAGCAAGCAGAGAGTTGTCTACATCCTCACTTTTGAAAGCAAGGTTGTGTTTCCAAGAAGGACCAATTTGTATTTCAGAAAATACATTTCCAAGTCTTATTCTTTTGCTGTTGTTTCCAAGACAAGACAGAACATTGCCACATGTCAAGTGGAAAAATTACAGGAGGCTGAATTGCTGTGCCATTCAGAGCAGGTCACATCACAGTGGCTTGGCTGTGACAGCTCTGCCAACGGGAATGGCTCAGGACCTCGCCAAGCTAGAGAGAGGAGACTGAGTCCTCAGGAAACAAGGCAGAATTATTCAATGGCTAGGGATACCTTGGGACAGGTGCCTTGCTAGTCCTCCTGATCAAAATTATTTCTTGTGTGGTTTTTATTACCTGAATAGCTGGCACTAATCCTTAATACTTATTTAGGGGGCAAACTAGTATAAGCTAGTAAGAGGCATTATGCAGAACCTGATAAGAAACACAAGCCTCACCTTCCCAGTAAAATCTGAAAACAGATGCTCTTTCACCATTTTTTTCTGACAGCTCTTGATGTCATGAAAAACAGGGTTTGTAGCTGCACCCCTCCCAACCCCCATTCTTCTCCAACTGTGTAAATGCCATTGCTCATGGGGAAGAAAAAAAAAAAGGTAGTTAACATTTTCAGACATTTGAGATGTTTACTGCTTATGACTGGGTAGAATAAGGACCCATTGAATGCCTACATTTGCGCATCTATGCAAACTCTGAGGAGTAAAAATCAGCCACCAGCATTCAAAGGTTTAGATAGTTTTAAAAGACAACTTTATTTTTATAAGTAAATAGCCTATAGACAGGCAGCTTGGTCACAAATACAGCTTTAAAGAAAAAAGGGCTGGTAGTATAAGTAATCTACAGTGCATAGACAAGCTGAGAGGTACAGTGAAGCACAGGCCTGTGGGCCACGGGATGCCTTGTAAGAACTGGTGCTCAAACTCAAATTCCACCTGCACAGCTGGTCTGTGTTGCAGGGCTGGAAGGGCAGAAAGGAGGCAAAAACATGTGTGTCACCTTGCCCTTCAAGGCTGCAGACCAATTTTACACCAAGCTTATCGAAAAGCTTGTAAATAAGCACCCAAAAAAACCTCCTGACTCCCCTCTCTGGTCAGCTGTATTCTGCTTCCTTTGATGGGTAGTGTGATGGGATGTGTGTCACGGGGTTTAGATGGCTCTGTAGGAAATGTTTGTGGTAAAAGCTAGTGGAAAATATCCAGAAATATAAGAAAACAGAGTATTGGAATAAGGACCTCCACCCCACCTCTTCCAGATGGCATCTTGATGCTTTTGTTAATATTTAGGTCTTGTCCTCAGAAGTCGGCCTGTATCTACCACCAAATATTTTCCTTCCTAATCAGCAAGAGTTCTAATCAGTTGCAAGTAGTGAGTAATCTTTTGTATTAGTAAGACCCTTCTGGTGGGATACCATGCACACTTTTTAAAAACTTTTTTTACTTTTTTTTTTTTAAGAAGGTAGTCACCAACTTATTATACATGGTTGTGAGAGGCAATAAAGCAGCAAAATGAATGTGAAACCCTGTATTGAGCTGTAGTTTTTACTAACAGTTTCTTTATTTTCCCTAATAAAACCATGTTTTTTGTAAGACATAGAACCATCAAGTCAGCATGTATTACTTATGCATTAGCAAAGATTATTCCACAATTCAGTACAATCCTCACAGTTAGAGTTCAAACAGAGGGAGAATACAAGACAATGTAGCTTTTCTAGATGAAAGGCATGTCAGCAGAGCTGTCATTAGAACTGCAATCACAAGAGACACGCTTGACAAACTACATCCTGACTGTGCTTCCCAAAGGATCTACAGTTGATTTCTGGGCAAACATTATTCAATTAGGTATTTTTCTTCTGTGGGCATCCTGTAGGCAAACACAGACAGGAGGGACAGGAGACCAGGGATATTATAACCATTACCTTTCCCTCCCATAAGTCTTGTCACTGCATGCAGGTCGAATTTTCTTGTTATTCGTAGGCAACATATCAAAGGCTTTTCACTGTTTCCTGTGAACTCAGTGACTACTGCAGCCAAAAAGGAAGGCAATTAACTTTCATGGGGGTAGATGGGAGTGAGTTGTCAGCACCAGAACGCAGCCACCTTCAGGTGGCTCAGCCCTTCTCAAAGCTTGCAATGGAAAAGGGCTGGAAGCACTCGTGTAACACTGCATTGATGTCCCACCCTGCTTCCATAAATCCTTGCTCTCTCAGCTGCCTCCTTACTCATCCTAGTGTTACAAACTCACATGAACACTCAGTAGAAAATATTATTCAAATATTCAAACACAACAATTTTTGTCTATTCTTCTTTCCCAAAACACAGGCACCACTTAACTCAGAAAGAGATTTCACTTCTCTTTTCAAGTTTGCCTTTGCTTTCAGTCTTTGCTATAGTGCTTGAGCCCTGTGACAGGTTATTATTTCTTTTTGAGAGAAATCCCACTCACAAAGAGCATGGCTGTCATCTTGCTCCACATCCAGTTTTAAAAAAGGCAAAGAACTTATTATTAATAGAGGTTAGCAAGAGGAGACAGAACTTCTCTAATACCTTCCTATCAAAATCCTAACATTTTAAATCAAGCTCAGATGACTGGACTGTTCTTCAGCGACACTGAACATGCATGGCGGAGTAAAAGTGCAAAAATTTGAAGGTTTTTTTTAAAAACACATAGTATTATCTTCCCTGTAAATTTGTACTTCACAATTTAACTACGCTAGGCATGAACAGCACTGTTGCTAGCAGTATCTGGCAAAATGGTGATGCCACCGGGCCAGCAGCACACACCAAATCAAGGCAACAGATGGCAGAGCCAGTACCCTGAGCTCAGGCTCCCACCAGCCAGGCCCCTGTCTGGTGGCTGCCCAGGGCCCTGGGAGGAGAGGCCAGCCTGCAGGGCAGGTGTAGTTAGCAGGTAGACTGCTCTGACTCATCAAGGCCACCTGGGCTCAGAGCAACCAGGTGGCAGCCTCGTCTCCAGATGTCCTCATGGCTTCATCCATCGCTCTTCATCGCACACCCCTCACCTGTTCATAAGACTTGTGGCTACAAATTTTACAGATGTCCAGCTTCAGCAAAATGTAGCTCCAAAGAGTAGTGAAACACTTGCAGAAAAGAAACCTTAACCAGGAAGAAATTTTTCTGTAAATGTCCTCTGTGTCTTGGCTTTTTTTGTATTTCTTGTTTGCGAAGATCAAAGGTCTAAGGAAAGCACCTAATTTGAGTTTCTTAGCCAGCTCTTGTTCAGAGACACATAGAAAAAATTCAGGGGGAGGGAAGGGAAGGTGCAACTCCGTCATCGCTTCTGTGTCACCATTAAATCCATATGGACTAGGCCAAATGAGGGTCAGTTCCCACCCTGAAACAATGTTCATTCTCTGATGCTGCATGCTAAAGACACAATTCTTTCACAAAAAATGCTGTTACAGTTTAACTGGTTTTGAATTTAGGAATGGGTAAATTTTGTACCACTATCAAATGCGGTGGCACCTAGGAATTATTTAATTTGGGTGGGTCCTCAGAGTGCTGCCACTATGCTAAAAGCAGTGCCAGCTGCCTCAGTCGGTGTCCCTCGTTCCTACTGGTGCCGATGAAGCAGCCAAGGTCAGGAGGATCATGGAGGGCTCATTCACAGTAGAAATCTGCTTTGAAACAGGCAGAGTATTCAAACACAGTATATCTGGTGACTACAAAAGCCAAGTAATTGAGTGGTCTTTAGTATTTTGGTCTGTTTGTCTGTCCCTCGCTGTTGCTGCAATTAGCCTGGCTATTGATGGCAAGTTATTTCAATGCTCAGGTTTCAAGCCTGGCAAGTACATTGCAGGTTCCTCTTAGAGCCCAGGCAAGCCAGGGCTCTCACTTGGCAAGGACCCTTCAAGGCAACTGATTTGTCGCTACCCCTGTAACTCCCCATGCATCCTGTCCATATCCCCTAGTACCTACCAACTGTACCAGAAACATTTTCCTTGCAAATAGAAACCCCCTTCCCATATCCCATATCTGGTGTTTTGTTTTGTTTTGTTTTGTTTTAATAGATATGGATACCTCAAACAAATGCTTTCACAACAGTCTCTTCCTTCACCACTATTCAAAAGCTCTCAGATCTCACACAACTAAACAGGAAAAGTAAATTCCCACTTCTGAGACATGAAAGGTTCTACTGAGAAAAACCCATTAAAATACAAAAATACACACGAACTACAGTAAGTCTGTTCACTCTATCATCCTCTTATCTGTGCTACCATGGATAAGGTATTATTTTTGAGTATTAATTTAAATACTGCTTATAATGTTTAGTGTATTCATTATGAAAATTGTCATGTCCTTGTGCTTGTGCTTTCAAGTCCTACACAATTTGGATATATCCATCAACACCATAAAACATACACTTGTACTATAATCAAATCCAAATACAAACTGCACCAATAACCTCCAGCTAAATACTATTACATGCACAGTTTGGAAACTTTAAAAGGACACATCAGACTTTAAACCTTTGCACTGAAAGCACAATGAAGAATAAAAATTTCAGGACCCTCCTGACTCTGACTTTCAGCTCCCACATACACAAGTCATTAGTTTGGTTCATAAACTCATCAAGATCTGTCTTAAAGAATGAATGTTCTTAAACTTCTCACTATTCATCTCGGAGGGTTTTTTTTCTAAAACTGCTGCTCTGATTAGAAGGTTCTTCCTAGCTATTCCTCTATTAATTCTCTTTTATTTTTGCACATACTAGTGCCTTTCATCTGAAAAAGTTCTTCTCCTCCAACCCTGCCCAGTTTCTTTCACGATGATTTGATCCAGCATCATTAAACTGCCAGTCAAGAATAGCAGAGAATAGTAGTTAAAGCTCCCACATAGATAATACATTCTTGCAAAATACACATTATGCAGGCTGTAAGAATAAACGGTTTCTGATGTCTTGAACATCTGCTTCCTGAAAGCTGTGCCAGGTCTGTAGCACTGGAGCCACAGTGGTGGACAAGATAAAGGGCTGGCCCTTCCCTGCTGTCCTTCACAGTGAGACTGAGGTGTCACCTGTGAGCCCAGCTGAACAGTTCCAACCACTCCCTGTTCTACAGGT
This sequence comes from Nesoenas mayeri, assembly GCF_963082525.1. Taxonomy (NCBI): domain Eukaryota; kingdom Metazoa; phylum Chordata; class Aves; order Columbiformes; family Columbidae; genus Nesoenas; species Nesoenas mayeri. The sequence continues at coordinate 41,530,421 of NC_137542.1, forward strand.
TACCAAAAGGCAAAAGAACAAATTGGTGAAAGCAGTGGGTAAGCAGCCTTGCCTAATTCTTTTCTTTTTCAACAACTAAGCTTTTTCCTTTCACATTATATATTTTTTTGAAAACAGAATTATTTTATATGACTTCAGATACCTCATGTGACAATGGATCAAAACAGGTTTTAAACACAAAGAACCTCTTCAGACCCATTGAAATTGAATTCTTGAAGGGTCAAGGTAAGACCCTTGTTACTTCCTAGGGATAATTGTAAGAAAACCAGAGCAACACTTTGTAATAAGAAAAACTGACTTGTCTGCCATGTTTCTTCCTTACAAACCAGTCTTCTTCCTCTTCATTACTGACAACTTAGAGCAAAATGGAGTGGTATTTTAGGGTGCTATGTTACTGCAATACGCTTAGTTGGTAGTATCTACCATCCAGTTCTTGGAAGAACATCTAATTTTGGAAGAAGGAAATGATGAAACATGCACAAACCTGAAGGAGGTTTGCTATAAATGTACACAACACTTCAAAAGTACTGAGACAAATGAAACCTTCTCTGACCTCCAGTGCACTGTACAATCATTTTCCCCGCTACACCCAAACGTCTTATTGAAACACTGTCTGTAGCAGCAATGTCTACAGACCATAACTATCAACTGCCAAATACTCTGGCTGACAAATGTGAAGACCTGGTTTTCCTTGAACTTTTCCTGTACCGTGCAAAAGGGCAATATAACAGCCAAAATGAGCAAGGAAGAGAGGGAAAATAATGTGAGAATTTCTAATTTCTTGCATTGTAAATTATAGATTGTCTGGAATGTATTAAATGATTCCATTAACCCAGTTTCTGCTTAATCTGTATTTCTGGCCACAATAGACAAAAAATTTAGAAAAAGGAGAGTGTTCTATCATAAAATGCCATCACTTGTCTGAAAGATCAATACGCAAATTTACAGAAATGCATGTACTCCAGAAAGGCATGTTATCAGATTCTCCAAAACTCAAAGCAACGATGTTTTTTGTCCTATGTTAATCACATAATTCCAGTTCCTGCAGGGCTAGTTTTATCCCCTGTACAAACTCACATTAATACAAGACAATGCTTTGGTTGAGAAGAGAGACCACCACGTCCTGCAGAGTGATAGATGAAATTCAAAAGGAAAAAGCGGAACAAATCACCCTTGATCAGCTGAAGTTCATTTTTACATGTGAGATAAGAGCGTTCTCAGATGTTGTCCATGCCTGGTAAATAGTGATGATGCACTTAAAAGTGAATGGTAGACTTGACCTTGTTATAGAAAATTACTTGTGTGCTCTTGCACTGTTTTTACACTAACTTCTCCCACCTCAGTGTTCTGCCTGGTACCTTCAACAGGTTTTTGCTCCACCACTGCCTACCCTCTCACTGAGAAGGTTATATCTACATGCGTACATACAATGTCCAGTATAGTGGGACATTAGCATTACATATTGAAACAGGAAGAAAATAATATTACAGGCATGAAAAGAAATAAGAAAAGCTGCATACCAAAAAAAAAAAAAAAAAAAAAAAAGTATAAGTAGGCTGAAATAAATTTTAAACAGGGAAAAACATCTATTGCTGTTGAATCATTCCCAGCTTTTCTCCTTAGCCTTCTACATGTTTTCCAGAGCATGCTTATGCTTCACCTCTCCCTGCTCCTGCAGCATCCTCAGGGGAGGGCAACTCCAGCTGCCCAGAACATTTCAGTTCTCACCTTCTCACTTTTGCAAATCAGCAATGAAAATACTTCTCTCAGGAAGTTATTTACATTCTGATTGACAAAGCTACTTGTCAATTATCCTCCACATTCTCTTTTTCTAGCCATGCTATTCCACATTTTCACTTTCCAACAGGGACAGAATAGATCTGTAGGGAAAAAAAAAAAATCACTTAAGTAAAATACTGCATGCCTGAAAACAAAACAGAACAACCAGAGTTACAGTCCCTTGTAGCCAATGCAGTATTACAAAACCAAACTCATTGCTCCCTGAAAGCTAAAGCATCCCTTATTCTGGACATAGCTGCTGGACACTGCAGTTAAATTTAGCAGTTTTTCCCCAGAAATATACAGGAGCAGCCTGGATGACCTGTGTGTTGCCTTTCTTACAAAATTAATAATGTGGCACAAGTCCTCCCAACTGCAGTAAAATTTCTGATTAAAACCAATTTTTTCTGCTGATTGCTTCCTGTGCAAGAAGAGGCATTTCAACTATATTTATAGCCAGCTTAAATTTTAGGTCAAGTGAATGAGTAATCCTATGGAAGATTAAGAACAAGATTTTAAGGTGCAAAATAAGAATGAAGATCAAAAACCACAGCATTCAATTAGCTCACCTGGGAAGAGAAGTTCCTGGTTCGAGTCTGGCAAAACAGTAAACAAACAGGAGCCGGGGAAGGTTAGAAGGCTGAAAGAGTTAGAAGGCTGAAAGTGTGTGTCCAGAAGCACAGCCTTTTAACTTCATCTAATAACAAATAATATCTGTGCTGAATATTGTGATGCTGCCTCTTCAGTGTCCTCTTTGAAGTAAAGCTGTACCTTCCAAGGACACATATTCTGTTTCTATGAATCTTTGCTGTCCCTTGCTCTAGTCACACCAGCACCAGTTTTGTTACAGCAAGACAAAAGCATTCAGGAAGGTGTCATTGCTGGCAACTGGTACCACACAGCTGCTCACTCACTCAACCCACTCCCTCAGGCTGGATGGGGGAGAGAATTGAAAGGGAAGGAAGAAAATAATGGGTTGAGATAAGAACAGTTAAATGCAATAGCAAAGGGAAAGGGAAAAGAAAAAATAAATATATACGTTTATATATACAAAATAAGTGATGCACAATGCAGATGCTCGGCAGCTGATATCCAGCTCATCCCAAAGCAGCAGTTGCAAACTCCTGTCCCATACAGCCAATCCCAGAAGCACAAAGACCCAGACAGCAGTTTACACTCAAATACAGTGGTACCAAACTGATGGTCCTAGAAAAGAGAGCAGCCCAGTCTCAGATGATACCAGAAGGTAAGAGAGAGAGAGATGGAAAAACCAGCTCCAGCTACATATGCCATATGATGCTAATGGTAGACAATATCTCATTGGCCAGCCTGCATGTCAGTCTAGGTCCTGTCCTGTTATGACCCCTCCCAGCTTCTACGTGCAGCATGATTTACCTGTGTTAGAGATTAATATCCTGTTTTAAAAGTTGTAGTTGCATATTTAGGAGGGATGGCTAAGACAGGAGATATAGAAGCACCTATCTGTCCTGAGGGCAAGATCAAGTTAGTGAACACAGATGTTCTTTCATGTTATCTCTTTATAGCATAACTTGATCCAGCTGTGCTGCACAGGATATTTACAGAAATATTGCCGCACAATTTTTCTTCCTCTTCATAAAACATTACTGATTCCCCTGACTGTGATGGATGTGCTCTTCTTTTGTTTTCTATTGATCATAGATCATAAAGGAACAGTAAAACAGCCTCTTTAGTACATTTACACCATCCAGTAACATGTCTGAAATGTTGAATTGGAATTTCAGGTACTATTTGTGGCCTAAGGTGTGTGTCATCAGCTGAGGAACTTGCTGCATCAAATAACACAATTGTTCATTTTCTTGCCTCTTAAAAATTGCTTTTGTCAACTTTTGCTCAAATGAAGGCTATTCCAGCATTAGTCAGAGCAAGTGAGTGGTCTGTTAGTGATCACTGCACAGGATTTCTGTACTGAGCATCACCTCTAGGCAGCCTACAGTGACTGACAGCATCATAGCTGCTAGGGTGCAGTTTAACTTCAATCAATGAGCTTTTTGACAAAGTTTTGATGTTGACTGGAATGCTGTGGAAAACAAAAATTACCCTGTATGAGGAGATCAATGTTGTTTTGCTGTGGGAAACAGCCTCTGTATGCATACTCCAGGACTTAAATGTATGTAGTAAGTATGCTGGTAAATAGATGAAAATAAAAGCTTCTACTGCAATACAAGCTGTACGTAGTAAAGGACAATGCAATTTGTCACAAAGGCCTAAGTTTGAGCCACCTTGGTGAAGGCTTTGTTTTGGGATGGTGTGAAGAAGAAGAAATTAGACGAAGATAGCAGGATTGTTCATCGCATGGTAGGATTCAGTCATGTTTGTTACGTATGCAAGGAATGGCTTCTGTTTCTATTCCTTATACAAACCCAAACAAAAATTAAGCAAGCCCTCAAATTTCATTGGCAAGTAGCTGCACCAATGTCAGCATGACTACTTAAAATAAAAGGGGGTACTGTCACTGTGGCAGATGGCTTATACCACAGGTTGTTCAAAGTGAAGATATTATGGGGCTTAGACAAGAGGATCCATCCTCAAAAAGGCCTCAAATCCACCCTAAAAAATGAGATGCAAGACAAATCCACTGTGTTTCAGTTCTGATAAAGTAAGCCCTCCTTTCTGAAGCCAGTGTATTGTTCTTAGGCCGAAAGACAGCGTTAGAAACATACTCAGACATGAACTCTTCCACACACTTGCCCAACACCTCAGTGAAAATTACAATTTAAAGCCATCATTTAGTTATGAGATGATTTAAGTCTCAATTAACAATTACGGCTACTTTTTCCAAAGCAATAACCAATAAACTGCACTTCAAGTCATCTGTTTGGTATCCTGAGATGTGCGAACACATTTCGCTGATCTAAGGTATACTTCAGCTGGACCCCATATACTTCAGCTGGACTTGTAAGAAACTCTGGGTTTAGTTCTTTGTAAATTACATATTTCCTGCATTTGATCAAAATATGTACTAGCAAATACCACAAGGTACAGCTGTAGCACTTACTGACCTGCCCACAAGAGTCATTTAGAGCAAGGTGTGATTTTAGACAAGAACATTAGTGGAACAAACCATAGGAAAGCCCATCAGTTGCACACAGGTTTTGAAAACAAGGAACATTACATTAGCTCTCAATATTTCAGCAATTGCATTGGTTTGCTTCTGAGATTGCAGATTTATTCTGTGCCCCTTAGGACTGCCACTACCAGAGAATATTAGAGAGGATGGGGTGCCATATGTAAGTAGTGTAAAAGCTAATATTTTGCCTTATAACCTTTTCAATAACTGGTCAAGGGATCCAAACTATTCTTTATGTCATATCACTGGATTTTTGCTTATTAAAAATAATCAGAAAAAATAAAAGAAGAAAAAAGCCACAGAGCAGGCCAAAAGTGTTTGAACAAGAGTAGTTCCTGCTTGGAAAAGAAAATGTATGAAAAAGCATGATCTAGCAATACTCCCTGATGTCTTCAACAGTCTGGACAGGATGAAGTTAAGATCACCTCACTTCAGGTGGTCGAGTATCTTGGTTTTCTCTGTCAGTTGAGATGTGCCATTACTAGTAAGTCACAATTTCAGCCCAAAACATATAGAGAGCTGTACAATAATAATTAGTTTTGATTATGCTAAACTCTGGAAAATTGAATGAGTCAATTGGTCCAAAGCAGGAGATAAGGGACCTGGAAGAAGAAGAGGTAATAAGTGGAGGGACAAAGCACAGTTTTATACCTTTGGGACAAAGAACAGCACAACAGCAAGAAGTGTGAAGCCAAAGGAATCCACAGCACTGCAGAAAGAAGAAAAGACGCAGATGAAAGGCTTTGGCAACACTTGAGATGATGAATACCAGGATGTTTTAATTCTGATTCTGTTACAATTCAGTGTATAGGTCTGGGGAAATGGTTTCTCCCATGACTCAGTTCTTCTCTGTTTAGAACTGGAATGACAGTATCTCAGAAGTGTGCTTTGCTAATGATAAACAAAAGCACGTGAGCTCTCAGGGTTAGCAATTCATAAATAAGGATGTAAGTGCCTATAGTTTTCAAATTCATGGTGAGAAATGTAATGCTTCCCATGCTGTGCTGGACCTCTCATACATGCAGCACAGATTTTTCCCTCACTCCTTCCTTCACAGAGGATGGATGGTTCCTTGGAATTTGCAGGTATTCAGTGGAGTAGTGAGAGCTGCCAAACATCCAGGGCTGAGGCAGGTTACTGGCAAGAGCAATGAAGTAGTTAGACAAGGAAAGATTTGAGGTGACTTGTGCCAGATTCATTACTGCAGGTACAAATGGCAGCATCACATCAGGGACCAGGTTTGTCTCACATTTCATATCATTACACGGAGTAACTTCGGACTGAGGACTCTCATGTGGGGAAAAACAAACTGCAGTGCCTGCTAAGGAGTTTGATTTATGAGGCAAAAGAGCTGTCACTCCTGCGTGCTCCTCAGAGGCCTGGTGGGGCTATGTCTGCAGAGCATTACCACTAAACCATTTCTAAACCATACAGCTTGGCTACCTATTGGAAATGAGGAAGCAGTGTCTGAAAACTTTAGATGTTGTGCTGGATATTTTGCCAAAGTTTCTCCTTGAAAGAAAAAAAAACAATGTCTGTAGCTAATGTCCCCAGCCATATAAAACTTAAAAAGAAAATAAGTAGAAATTCCCAGGTTGTGGTCCATGAAATTAAGAGGAAGCTTTACTATAGAACACATGTTACAGCACCTGTGAGTTACATGCTCAAAACAACCATAAGTAACATGGGAAACAAAACAGGTTTCAGTCCTCAATGAAATTTTAGAACAAAAAAAAATTTCCTTTTTTCTTTTTGGGAGGGGGGAGAGTGTTCACATTAATAATCTACATTTTTAATAAGTTTCATTAAACAAATTCATTTCATATTTAACTCAAACTGTAGAAGTAATATCCAGCATAAACAATCACAGCATATTTTTAATTAAAATAGGAGTGTACTATTTTTTTCCTAATAGTAATCACTCTTTCTGTCCTTGGAGATTAAATGAACATGTTAAAGTTGTTGAAATTACAGCAGAGAGTTTAAATAACAAAACAGACAAAAAACCCCACTAAGTCACTGCCAGACAGTAGCATTAAGTAGCAACTTCAGTATTGAAAAGGGAAAAGAAATTATTTACCAGCACCTGTTATGAAACCATAAAAAAAAAAAAAAGAGAGCGAGCTAAGGTGCCTAGATTTTTTTTCTTTTTAAAATTGAAGTACTTTACAATTATTTAAAAATCCAGAACTGTTTGAACTTAACAAGTCACTTGAACTATATTTAATCTTAAGGAAGGAAAAACATAGCATTTTGTAATTTCAATACAAGACCCACTAATGCTGAGCTGTGTTTACATATATGTATGTGTATGCATGTGTTGAGGAAGGGACCAATAACAAGACTTCGCTTGTGGCCCATTGATAGTTTTCAAAGTCTTTATTATGGTTCTGGGTGGTTTGTGCTGTAATTTGCCTTATGAGACCTCCTCCACTAATGATTTTCTGTTATCAAGTTCATGAGATGCAGTACTGAGCATTCAGGTCAGAGCAGTGATGACCACAACAGGGAGAAGTTCTCCCATGCTGGATGATGTCCTTTGTCATTGTTTTCACGTATGGCTGTTTTTGTTGTTGCTGACATATTCTACTCACTGGCTCTCAGGCTGGGGGAAGGTGGTAAATGGTTCATCACTACACCTGGTTTGGGCCACCCCCTGCTCCTGCAGCTCCACAGCAGCCCTTCTCTAGGCCAAAGGGATCTGGCTTTCCTACCCACATCCCAGCTGGGAGTTTTCAAAGGAAGAGCAATCTTAACTGTGTTTTTTCATACGAACTCTCCTCACTGAAATATGGTACCACTCAGCGGATTCAGCCATTTGATTTGACGTCTAAATGTAAAAATCCCTTACTGCCAAGTGATTTAGCACTTCACCAAAACACCACTGTTACAACATTATTTTCATTATTTTCACAGTACTGACAATTTAGAGAGTCACCTGTCCAACCAGCCCATTCCCAGAAACTTAACAAGGTCTGCAGACACCCCTCAGTGAGTAAAAACTCTGGAGCTGCTGCTGGCAATGACAGCACTGCCTGTGCTTCTCCCTTCTGCTTCACATCTGGGAGCACTCAGGGGCAGGTGCAAGAGGGAGAGATGGGTATGGGGTTCTGCAGCACACACTGGGCAGCTGCATCCAAACCTCTACTTTCAGCCTCCTCTGGGGACACGCTAAAGGGGCAGCTGCTCTGCAAGCTGCTTGGAGAGAAACATTTTGACACAGGGAAAAAATAGCTGCTTAAGAAAAAAAGATAGTGGAACATAAGAGGAAAAGCTGAGAAAATAGGAAGCCCCCAAATAATCTCATGACTGGACAAAATACAGGAAGAGTGGAGGAAGGAAGCAGTACTTGATTAGAGAAAAACCCCAAATCATAGAATCATAGAATGGTTTTGGTCAGAAGGGACATTTAAAGGTCATCTAGTCCAACCCCTTGCAGCGAGCAGGGACATCTTCAACAAGATCAGGTTGCTCAGAGCCCCGTCCAGCCTGGCCTGGAATGTCTCCAGGGCTGGGGTATCTACCACCTCTCTGGGAAACCTGAGCCAATGTTTCACCACCCTCATTGTAAAAAATTTCTTCCTTACGTCTGGCCTGAATCTCCTCTCTTTTAGTTTAAAACTGTTAGTCCTTGTCCTGTCACGATAGGCCCTGTCAAAAAGTCTGTGCCCATCTTTCTTATAGCCCCCTCTTAAGTACTGAAATTCTGCAATAATGTTTCTCTTCTCCAGGCTGGACAACCCCAGCTCTCAGTCTGTCCTCACAGCACAGATGTTCCAGCCCTCTGATCATTTTTCTGGCTTCCTCTGGACCCTGTTCAACAGGTCCATGTCTTTCCTGTGCTGAGGGCTCCAGAGCTGGACACAAGCACTCCAGGTGGGGTCTCACCGGAGCAGAGGGGCAAAATCACCTCTGTCCACCTGCTGGCCACACTCCTTCTGATGCTCCCCAAGGGCTGCAAGTGCACATTGTTGGCTCATGTCTGGCTTTTCATTCACCAGTACCCCCAAGTCCTTCTCCGCAGGGCTGCTCTCAAGCCCTTCATCCCCCGGTCTGTTCTGATACTGGGGGTTGCACTTGGCCTTGTTGAACTGCATGAGGTTTGCACAGGCCCAATTCTCAAGCCTGTTCAGATCCCTCTGGATGGCATCCCATCCTTCAGTTGTGTCAACTGTACCATTTACCATTCAGCTTGCTGTCATCTGTAAGCTTGCTGAGGGTGCACTCAATCCCACTGTCTATGTCATTGATGAAGAATAATAAATAGTACTGGTCCCCAGACAGACCCCCAAGGGAGACCACTTGTTAACTGTGTCCATTCAGACTACCCTCTGGCTGTGACAATCTAACCAGTTCCTCATCCACCAAACAGTCCACCCATCAAAGCCATATCTCTTCACCTGAGGAAAAAGGATGTTGTGGAGGATCATGTCAAAGGCTTTACAGAAGTCCAGACAGATTACATCCATAGTTCTTTCTTTGTCCACTGATGTAGTTACTCCATCATAGAAGGTCACTCGCTTGGCCAGGCAGGACCAACCTAGATAATGCAGTGGGAATCAAAACAACAGATTAAACCAGTATTTTCCTTTATGGCAGTGCTGGGCAAATGACTGTCCGCTTATCCACAGCTTAAAATAAAAACAAAAACAAAACAAAACAAAAACACTGTCCACTTATCCACAACTGAGGATAATATACTTTATGTGATTATCGTATTTCGCTCCTCTTTACTATTTCTGAAAAAATATATCCACCCAAAACTAATAAGATCTAGTTTTCAAATCCTGAATGCATTTTCAGGGACCTTATAAATAAATCCAATATTGACAATTTCTACACTGTACAGTATAGTGGAAAGATGGAAAGGCTAGAGGACAGTGACAGATAAATACTATACCCATGTTTGCACTGTCTTATGTCTTACATTTTTCCTGAGAGATCGCTTTTGCTGTCAAGAAATATTTTCACCTCATACATGTCTGTGTGCTCAGAAACATGACAATAACCAAAGGGTTAACAGAAAGCCTTTAACTTTCTGCCACTTTTTTACAAGAGGTATAATAGGTATGTGATGTCTCTCATTTTCATTGCTTGCAGCAAAATGTTTTACACGTTTCAGCACAATGATTTCTTCCTTTTCTTGATGGTGCTCACCACAGGACTGTTTCTTATAAGGACAGTATGATCTCTCTTCTACACCTGCAGAAACTTATTTGTCTAGTGCATAAACACACAGACAAAATGTGCCACAACAAAGTAAGGATAAACAGACTGAAATCAATACAGTTAATACATGGCTGACTTTGGTTCAGTTCTTTTCATTTCATTACAAATATAAGAACAATTTATCTAAATTCTTTTAAGACCAACCAGACCAATAACACCAACAAAGTTGCAGTAAACAAATAATAAAAATTTAATATTTTCTTGTGCACCCTATTTAGAAAAATACTATTTTGTTTCATTTGAGAAAGCACTTCCACACATAAACAGCAAGAAATGGGCATAGGTGCAATGAACAGAATATTACAGTCACACGCAAAGTAATAACATGAGAATAGAGTATGTATTTTTTAAGATTAATTTTGTATTTGATATATATCATCATGAATCATTATATATACACATATATCTCTCACTGGATGCAATATGTGGAAACACATACCAGTGCACAGGATGAATTTGTACTCAATCATGTTTTTCAGAGTCTCTGAACTGTTTCTAAATTGCCTCACATCAAGGAGAAATTGTACTGCAGTTTGTTATTTCCCCCCCCTGCCCCTAACCTTCTTGGTATTTCCTCCTAGCAATCACTGCTCCACTCTTTTACTTTTCTCTGGGATGTCAGGAGAAGGTGAATGGCAGAGGTAAAAATCTGTGGAAAGGACAACTGACATTTAAACAATCTATTGAATGTTTGTATTGAACAACAGATAAAAGAAGGACATCTTCCTGAACCCAGGCTTAAGCACCTTGTAACTATGATCAGCTCTGGGCAGGATTCCATTACCATTTAAATCCCAAATTTCCTTTTGTGGGAAAAAAAAAAAAAAGTGGGAAACCCGGCTGCAAAGAAGGTCCAAACAGAAAAATATTTTTGTTTCAAAGCTACTTTAAACTCACATCACACAGTGACACATTCTTCAGTCTTCAGTTTTGTTTTGGCTGATGTTACATTATCTTCATATATAATGCTAACAGGCACTAGCCATACCACATATCAAAACACCTTTACAAGAACAAAGACAGTAGAGCTCACTCAAAACGTGCACATTCATTGCAGCCCTGGGAGACACACAGAAGACAGCACTTTCTCCATCTCACCCAAGTTCGATGCTGCCGATACACTTTTCACTTGGATGTCTAAATGAAGTTGCTGCAGTCTACACTAACCTGGTGAAAGCGTGGAGATGGAGAGCAGCCACCCAAAAAGGCTTTGGGAGAAGCCATTCTCTCTGCACTGAACACATAGGGAGCCTATGGAGAGGCCACTGTCTGACTTGGGAAGATCTACGATCAGTTTTAGATCAGCAAACAGTAAGAGACCTGGTCCTTCAGGAATTTTTCTGCTCATCATTACAAAACCCATCCATATGAAAGTCCATTTGTTCAAGGAATTCCTCTTGCTAATACATAAATCCGTGCCACAAAGCTGAGCCCAAGGGTTTTTTAAGCAGTAAAGAACAAAAGAGTCAAAGAACAAAAAAATGTCAGAGAGAAAGCCCTGATTTCTCTTCCCAATCCCTTCCCAGAGTGGTGGTTCGCTTTCACATGAAGCTTAAAGACAATGTTGCAGAGGTTAACGTTCTAAAGAATTAATCTATCCATTTGTAAATCTATATCTCTGGGTCCTGGTTCTGTGACCTTGTTCTAATTTGGAGGCATCTGCTGGAAAAGAATGTATTCTGAAATTAAAAGAAAACAAAACCAAAGAAACAAATAGGAATTATATTCCCTTTGTTTCAAATTATTGGGTTCAAAATGGCTTTCAGCAATAAGTGACATGTTTTGTCATAACATTAGGCACTGATATCAAAAGTCAATAATAGAATGTCATATATCTGTAAATATAAGCCTTTTTGATTGTGTCAAAGTCTAGATGAGCATGACCTATCGTTTCTTATAAAAATGCTCGTATAGCGTACTCTAACTACTGTAGTATCAACGCTGTGCTTTACATATTTAAGTAAGGGTTATTAGTCTAATTTCATGGTTGTGAAGGTAAAGATTATGAGATGTGCCCAGGAAAATAGTTGAAAATACTTTTGAGCTAAAGGAGTGGCAAGGACTTAGTTTGTGCCACTATGCAGCAGTGAAGCACCCCTGCTCCTCAGGCTACTCTGAAGCAGTGACTAATGTGTTTTTTAATAGGGAAAAGAGGGAATAGTAGTTTCTCCTCTTTTGGCACTCTTAGGAAGTCACACTTCAGGTATAGTATTCCTGTAAATGCAGACCTAATTAACCAGGCAGTACCTGAGTGATACAAATGAGAACAAAACAGAAGACAAAGCATTCAGTCTCAGACGGCAGGGAGAGACAGAAAGGTTATGTCCTGTCCCAGACCTAGAGAATGAAGAAAGGAGCCTATAGCACATAAACCTGTTTCACAAACCTGACTTAACACAGCACTGACTATTAAAGCATATGTGAATTGTAAAGTAATTGCTGCACACTTTGCAGATTTTCTAATGTAAAAATTCCTTAAAGCATTTCCATTCTGTTTTGTCTAAAATGACTATGAACACTGCTGAGTAAAAATGGTTCATGTATTGAGAACAGAAACCATGTCATTTAGAAACCTCTTACACTGGGAACACATCACTCTTGTACACAGCATTAATGTACATGACATTGCCAATGGTGCAAAACAGAAAAAAAGGAAATGAAAGTACAGCATCAGTTTAAACCTCCCTACATTGTAACCTGGAATAGGATCAAACTGTCAGACAGCAACTGGCCACTGCAACGAGCTCTCAGCCTGGAGCACATCAGCTATAGCAGTATGAAACTGGATCCAGCTGTTTAGCTGGAAAACAGGAAAAAAAGGAAGAACCAGTGTCTAGGCAGATCGAATTGACAAACTAGCCCAGGGTAAACCCTGCTGTAAACCTTATATCATCAAAGTTAACAGGAGATTAATTTAGTCCAAACTAAGCTATGAAAGTGCTGAAATACATTAGAGTGGAGATGGAAAAATACCATTGTTGTGAGCAATTCTAATGCAAGGGAGGGTTAAAAGGGAGGTATTAACCACAAGTTCCTCTGAGCAAGGATGATGCTATGGGTGGAAAGGAGATTCAGCAGCTGAAATGGGAAAGCCCACTGTGGCAGGAGCGCTGAGGAGCTGGAGAACCTAATCACACATAAACCCCAAGGACCATTTCTGTGACTGCACTGTTTGGCAGCAAGAGTTAAAAACAAAGACAAACAATATTGCTCAGTACTGTATAACAAACCTCATTACCAAGTAGGTCTCTTATATTTCCATTCTTAATACTGTAATCAATATGCCAGAACTGCACAGAAAAAATTGAAGCTTGCAGTTTCCTGCATTCAAACCCAATTATATTCTTGTTTCAAGCAAATACTAAATTAATATTTTATCACATTTTTCTCAGTCAAAGTATGCAAAAAGTTAGGATTTACCAGTGCCAGTAGTAAGGAGCTTTTTCAGTTCTCTTCAGTAACCTATTTTGTTATCCTGATAGTAAATCAGATAATAGAAACTTCCTTTCAAAGTTTATCATGCAGGAAAATGCAACTGTGCCCCCAATGTTTTCATGTTACAACACTGCGTTTAAAATGTAGTTTTCTCAGTTTCTTTCTATTCTTGATGATGTTGTCCTTTCATAAATGTTTGTTGTTTACAAATTGTGATGAAGTGGCCTGTGGCCAGTGCATGTTTTCCAGATGGGGATTCAGCACTAATTTGTGGTGCTTGTTGTTTAATTCAGTGCAGCAGTGGGTTTTGTTCACTGGCTTTGTGGGCAAAATGTGGAACTATCACAATGAGTTTCCAGCAGATTGCAAAAGCAGCTTGTCAAAGGGTATGTTGAGCACATGCTTGATATTTTAAAATCTCTTGAAGACCAAGTTTCACATGTGTTCACAGGGTTGCATGTTTGCTGTTAGAACTGCAAGTCACAGATGGTAATTTTTTCAGAGATTCATGAGACTGGAATTTGATTTTGCTATATAATTTAGATGACTTGGTAAATCATATGCATTAAAATACATTAAAGATTATTGTCTAAGTCACCTCCTTCAGAGGGAAAACACAAGTTCTCTATGACTAATCCAGTCTTTGAGACACATACAGCTGCAGATACTATCCTTACTTCAGAGGCAGACTGACCAAGCAAAAGCAGGTTTGTCTGACACCCAGTGCAATTATTGCCTATTATTATATACATATAAAAACCTATCCAATATGCAGATAAATCAAGAAAATACCTGATTTTGCCCTCTGCCTGCCTTGAATTTCAGTTTCAGGATCTGGCTGCTACTGAAATGTACAAAGCCCCTCGTAATAAATACACAAGTGACAGCATTGTGGAATAAACAGGTATGTAAAACACACTTAAAATTACAGCAGGATGAAGTTATATCACATATGTTCGAATAACCAGCTAAGTATTTACATATACGAGTTACAAATGCGTTCATGTAGACTGACACTTAAGTATATAGTCTAGCCATAAAAGTTTAAACAAAAACATAAAAGTCTACTGTATCTCAAGATTTTAGTACAAATAAAATAGTTGCTTTCTGAAATTGTCTTGCACTCATTTTTCATTTAAAGTATCAAATTCAATATATGCACTGGTCTGAAAAATTTGAGACACCAGTCAATAAAAAAATGCAGGTATTCTGAGGGCTATGATACACGCAAAAACACATACATATAACTAACAATGAAAGATTATTAGGGATACTTGTTGCACTGAAGCTGAAATAAGTATGTATTTAAGTGAATGAGCCATTTGTTTCCACTGCTCTCTAATCTTGTTGACATTTTACTTTTCTCTCCTGTGTACATATATGCACAGATGCACACTGTACATTAGTAATAGTGCAAGCAGATGCTGAGACTTGTAAAAATGTAATAGATTGCTTTTAGCTATTCTGAAACTACATTGTCCACACAGCCATCACATAATTCCACCAGTTTTTAAATACACAAATATAAACTCTAATCCATCTGCTTAATGACTTGCAAAACAATAAGGTTTATGCATCATTCCACATATTACAACATAGCACTGAGACAAAACCAAAACAAAACAACTTTTTTGGCTTTTAGTGCTCTTGGAAGGGCACAGAAGTTCCTGAGTGGAAGTCACAAAACTGGCTTCTGGCTCAAATCTTTTTTTTTGAGCATGAGTGAGCTAAGCCTTCTCCTTCCTTCTCTCAATTTGGGAATAGAGCAAAGCCTTGTTGCTCTACATGAGCCATTTCCATCACTACAGAGTGATGTGGAACAGATCGCACTTGCAGAGGAACAGCATGGGCAGAAGGGATGGAAAGCCCTAGGTGAGTTGCCTCCTCATGGATCATGATCATATAGCTGCACCTGTGATCATATGGTTTTCCACACTGTGTTCCATAAATCTTTCCATGTCTCCTCAGATAAATGCTAGTTCCGTGATTTTCAAACACATTTGTGGCATGGTTTGGGCAGTATAAAAGCAGTATGTTGTGATTACCTGTTAGAGTGTTATCCCATAATGGTGCATGCTAAGTTGCTCATGGCTACAATCAGCAACAGAGGCCACCTTTAAAGATCTTTGTGCACAAACCATCTGTTTTCAGGTACCAAAGAAAAGAGGTACGCTAGTGGGACTAAGTCAGAAGTCACAACTCCAGCAGCTGTCCTTAAAGCAGCGTGACCTAAACCAAGCTTACAACAGAACAGACGTAAGGCTCAAAATGGCATGACTTTTGAAATCAAATATTTTGCAAGACAAAATGCAGCAGCAAATACATGTAAAGTGGACTAGTGTGCAGTGCCAGAGAGACACTTCTGCCTCCAGCACCAAGATGCCTTTTCATATAATAAAACTTCTGCAATGCTACCTGACAAAGTCTGTAAAGCCTCTGCCTTGTTCTCCCTCACATCCTTCCTGAAAAGTCTTCAGAAGGGACTCTTCTATGCTCAGAACAGTTGTGCTCCAGGTACCCAGCCCCCTGATCCAGAAGTCAGGGATGAGGAGCAGTATGAAGCCCCAATAATCCAAGGTGAAATAGTTAGCGACCTGCTACACTACTTGGACACCCATCAGTCTGTGGGGCCAGATGTGATACACCCACTGTGCTGAGGGAGCTGGCAGAGGTGATCACTGAGCCACTTTCCATTATCTACCAGCAATCTTGGCAAACTGGGGAGGTCCCAGTTGACTGGAAGTTGGCAAATGTGATGCTCATCTACAAGAAGGGCAGGAAGGAGGATCTGGGGAACTAGAGTCTAACCTCAGTGCTGGGGAAGGTCATGGAGCAGATGATCTTGAGTAACATCACACAGCACTTACAAGACAGCCAAGTGATCAGGCCCAGTCAACATGGGTTTATGAAAGGCAGATCCTGTTTGACCAACCTGATCTTCTTCTATGACAAGGTGACGCAACTTGTAGATGAGGAAAAGGCTGTGGATGTTGTGTACTTAGACTTCAGTAAAGCCTTAGACACCATATCCCACAGCATTCTCCTGGAGAAGCTGCAGCTCATGGCCTGGATGGGTGTACTCTGTGATGGATAAAGAACTGGCTGGATGGCTGGGCCCAAAGAGTTGTGGGGAACAGAGCCAAATCCAGTTGGTGGCCGGTCACTAGTGGTGTTCCCCAGGGCCCAGTATTGGGGCCAGTTCTGTTTAATCTCTTTATCAATGGTCTGGAAGAAGGGATTGAGTGCACTCTTAGTAAGTTTGCAAATGACACTAAATCGGGTGGCAGTGTTCATCTGCTGGAGGGTAGGAAGGTCATACAGAGGGATGTGGACTGTCTGGGCCATTAGGCTGAGGCCAATTGTATGAGGTTTAACAAAGCCAAGTGCCAGGTCCTGCACTTGGGTCACAACAACCCCAGGCAGTGCTACAGGCTCGGAGAAGAGTGGCTGGAAAGCTGCCTGGAGGAAAAGGATCTGGGGGTGTTGACTGACAGCCAGCTGAACATGAGCCAGCAGTGTGCCCAGGTGGCCAAAAAGGCCAACAGCATCCTGGCTTGTATCAGGAACAGTGTGGCCAGCAGAACTAGAGAAGTGATGGTGCCAGTGTACTTGGCACTGGTGAGGACCCATCTTGAACGCTGTGTTCAGTTTGGGGCCACACAGCATGAGAAGGACATTGAAAAACTAAAGAGAGTTCAAAGAAGCTGATGAGGGGTCTGGAGCACAAGTCCAATGATGAGTGGTTGAGGGAACTGGAGCTGCTTAGCCTGGAGAAAAGGACTCTGAGGGGACACCTTATCGCTGTCTACAACTACCTGAAAGGAGGTTGTAGCATGGAGGGTGTTGTTTTCTTCTCCCTCGTAACAACTCATAGGACAAGAAGAAATGGCCCCACGTGCACCAGGGGATGTTCCGATTGGATATTAGGAAAAAATTCTTCATGGAAAGGGTTGTCAGACACTGGAACAGGCTGCTTGGGGAAGTGGTGGAGTCACCATTCCTGGAGGTGTTTAAAAGGCATTTAGACGAGGTTCTTAAGGACATGGTTTAGTGCTGGAGTTAGGTTATGCTTGGACCTTATGATGCTGAGGGTCTCTTCTGACCGAAGTGATTCTGTGATTCTATGATCTAAGCTTTCTGAGCAAGAAAGGATTAATGTGAATTCAATGTAATATTTTAATTCCCCCTTTACTTAAATGGTGACATACACAAAATCTAATGAGCTTTGTATTAAGCAAGCAAGCCATTGATGTTGTATGGCATCGAAAGTCCAGAAAAAGGTCTTTGCCAAAACTGGTTTTGTGATTACCCAGATACCCTATTTCAGCTAGCACAAACATTGGCAAAAAGAGGCACCTCACTTGCTCTGTTTATGGTGAGGCCAGGCAGAGCGCAGCTGGAAAAACCTCTCTAGGGTCTTCCTACAGAAGAGTGTGGCTGGAGAATGTACGAAGGCGATCCACCCCTCTGGAAGCCCTTGCTGCTCCCACCTTCAGCTCCAGAGCTTTCCCCGGGCCACTCACCTCCACCTGCATCCCAGGTTTGTAACTAGAGCTCACAGCTTTTGCCTCTCTTTTTTTTTCTACTTCTAGCAGCTGACTGGCCCTTCTGATTATTATCCATTATTGATTTTTCAGGTAGGCAGCAATGAAGTTGCAAAAAGAAGTCCAAAGGCAATCAAGAGCTTGGGATTCAGGGCCTTGGGATGACTGGTTACCTGATCAGGAGCAGAAGCGTTCTCCTCTGTCCCTCCAGTGTAAACTGGTGTAACCAGCAGAATATTATTGTTTTTTTAAATCATGATTCAGTATAAATGACACCACGCCTGCTGGTGACAGGGTAGATCTGTCTCAAAGGGAGAAAAGGATCTTCATGTAGGAGGCAGCAGGGCTCACTGAAAGAGCTTTAAACTTGATTTGAAGGGAGAAAGGGATAAAACCAGGCTTTCTAGAGATAAGCCTTGGAGGTGGGATGTCAGTGTTTGAGGGATGATGTGCTCTTGACTTCCTTCAGTCTACCATCTCAGTGGAGGTAGCAGATGGAAATCCACATGGCAGCAAAGACAGAAAGTTTATTGATGTTTTAGAAACCATAAAACTTCCTGAAAACAGCCATAAAGGAATTAGGGCTTCTCCTTAAAAAGAGGTGGCAGAATCAATAGTCCAGTGAAGTGCATCTGTATTACACCAAAGCACACAGCACAGGCAAGAAAGAGGATGAGTTGGAAGCCATTGTGCAAAAGAAAAAGTATAACATAGTTGCCATTACAGAAACACTGTGGGATGATTTTCATAACCGGAGTGCTGCATTAGATGGCTATAAACTCTTCAGAAGGGATAGGCGAGGAAGGAGAGGAGGTGGGGTGGCCAAGTGCGTTAGCAACTGTTTCGATTGTCTGGAGCTTGATGAGGGTGATAAGGTTCAGTGTTTATGTAATATATCTTCATTTCCACTTTTTCTTAAAGAGAAATATGCACCTTATATGACCTTTAGAGGTTGCATTATTATTTATCATCTGGATCACACACCTTCCAGAGCAGTAGTTTGTAACAGATATGTAGAAGATTATGGCACTTCTTGGACTAATATGATTTCTGCCAGCAAGTATGCCTAGAAGTGTATGTTACTTGTGTTTCCCTAAGTTCTGATGCCTACTTTAGTGAATATAAAGTTTTAAAACGGGAAAATAAGCCATCAAGGAGCTACACATTTGATACTTTTCACCAGTATTCTATTTTGTGTTCCTTATACTAAGTTTTGGAAAAACATAACTGAAAACCTCAGGAGCAGACTCATGGCAACTGTCACCAATTCTTTGTTCTGCTGCAGACGAAGTTACACTGCAAAGTACATCACACAATGGAGTATGTCCCTCAAACATGAAAATTACTGTCTTTTACTGCTAATAAAAGATTATTTGTAAATAAATGAGACACTACGATGGGAGTCATAATCATAACTGAAAAGCCAGAGAGCCACTATTAGAAGACTACTCTTTTAAATCACTTTTCAAAGAGCTAAATTCAGCTTAATTTCAAAGTTACTGTAAAAGTCTGTAGCTGTTGTAAGAGTATTTAATTAGAGCCTTCGTATATTCTTCTCATGTATCAACATTTTAGAAACTGTGTGTCAACCCAACAGCCACAGAAAAGCTTTTGTGTGGCCATTAATACACACACACATCCAAATATTAACCTTCTGTCCTGGAATAATTAACTTTATGACCCTTAATGTTTTCGCATATACTAGAGAATTATTTATAGAGATATCTTCTAGAGACCAATCTTTTCTCCTTTAAAACATTAAGTGTAGCACAACCCACTGCAAATACCAGAAACATTCCAATTTTTAAATTTCTGGAATAACTTTACAACCATTACCCAAATACTCAGCTGTATTTTTCAATTAAGTGTGTGAAGGTTCTACAACCTTTTTCAGAGTCCAGAAGTAAAAAATATTTTAAACTATATCTGCACTAGAAAGGAACCCCAACCCTGTTATATATAAATATATCTTAAAAAGAGAGCATGCATGCATGCAGGACACCCAATTAGCAGAATGGAAACACAAACTGAAGGAACTAGCCACCCAGCTCTTACAGAGGCAACTTCTTATGAACTTAAAACTTCAAACGTTTAAGTTCCATAGTTCATATACATTTGTGACACAAGCTTAAAAGTAGTCCTAGCACATTAAAAAAATTCAGACAGCAGCAATTTAACAGCACTGACATCAAGAAAAAGTTTATTGTAGAATAAACTGGTAAGAAATATTGTTCCATTATGCAATTTGTTTCCAGTCAAATCTAATTCTACCACTGCTGGTAAAACAGAACATCTCATCTTAAAGTCAGAGTGGTCCTAACTTTGTCAGAAACAAGTAGTTCAGTTATATTATGTAAAACAGATAAGCGTAACTTTCATAAACTTCAGCTCCAGTGTAGCTGCAAGACCTTGAACAAAGTGTCACATTATTTTTTTGGAATTTTTTTCATAATATAAGCTTTAGACATTTCAGTTACCAGCAACATTCTGCCTAGAAAAAAAGGCTGCACATTCTTCCAATTCACAGTTTGAAAATTGAAGCTATTATAATATAGAGCACCCTCTTTCTAAACTGAAATATATAATATAGATAGAATCTTACATATAATATTTTATACATAATGTTTTTCATATTGTAATTAAACAGGCAAAATTTACATTTTTGTTTTGGTGGCAAAGATTTAATTTCAGACTACTCTGAAGCTCCTGTAGTGCTGTGAACAGAGGACAGGGAATCATGACCAGGCAGAAAGGAAACAGTGGCAGCACTTGCTTCAGGAAGCACAGGTGTAAGCACATGACGACAAACTGGGCATGTTCCCGACTGCAAAAAAAAAGAGAAAACAAGATAAATTTGCACAGTTTGTGTTCAATGCTGTTAAAGAACTGAAGGTTATTATTTACAAAGTATTTAATGTCTTCACAAAAGCACTTATAGTCAGATTTGACTGGATTGCCACCTGAGGCTAAGAAAAAGCTAACAATCTCAGAAGAAAGCTTAATTTTGCATTTATACCAGTTATAGAGTAGATACGCCAGGCTCTCTGCAGGGTCTTCCTCAAAGAATTGATTTTACAGGTGGGATTTTTTTTTTTTTTTGAGACAAAGATTAAATGCAAACAAGGACATGCCAAATTAACAGGAAGTATTTTGTCCTACAATTCAGCAAGAATAATTTACTATGACAGTAGAAAAACACAATAATACAATACAAGCAATATCAGCATAGTAATCAACTCTATAAACCCTTAAAAACCTACCAGCAACCCATGCTAGAGGTGTTCTGATCTGACCTTCCTAGTCTGAATCAATATTTCTTTTACCTCTTCAGGAAATTATGTGTTACACTGTAGGCTCACTGAGAACTAGCAAGTCCACGCTCATACTGTGCCTACAGAACAGTGCGAGGAGAAACCCCCAGTTAATGAAATACACTTATTTTAGTCTAGTCTCAGTATGATGTAAAACTTTTTTAAGACACTTGGAAAGAAAGTGATTACAGATTATGAAAGTGAAATCTAATCCAGTACAGATTTACCAACAGTAAATATTTTCATCTACAAGCATTCTAGTTATTTCTCCCACCAACCTTAGCTGTCTCTATAAATGGGTCTGACATACTCTCAAGACAGATCAGTTCCTTTGCTCTTCTCAGAGAAAACAAAGCCATATTCTTTACTTCAAGGTATGATGACAGGGAAGAAAGCTTTTCTTGTACCAAAACAAGTTATAACTCATCCATCTCTCTCATTCTTACCAAAAGCAGACCATGTTCTTCCTCACAAAAATACCCTCTCTATTGAAGAAATTGCCCTTCAGGTGAGTACAGATATAAGTTACTTTCTTCACTTGCACTAGAATTTAGTTCTATAGTATGTATAATTAACAGCCAGTTATTTCATGGTATCTCATCCCACATTTTAAGTGTTATATACTATTCTTCCCAGAAGAATGCCAATACTCAATCTCCTCCCTGAAAAAAACCCCATCTTGTAGTACTTACTTCCTGTAACCAACGAGTTACACAGGATTTGTGAAACAAATGATGACAGGGTAGCTCTGTTATGATTTCATCTTTCACATATTCACAGAAACAGATAGTGCACTGCTCTAGGCCTACATCCAGGATGAAGAAAAAGAATTACCATCTTGTTTTCCATCTGAGTTGAAATTAAAATACATATATATATTATTGACAGCATCACCAATAATTACAAAATACAATCACACTTAACTCCAGTAAAGATTAGTTTACCAAACTGATCAAAGTTACATTCAGTCTGATTCAAGATTCAAAAGGTCTTAGAACAGCAGTGCCTGTGACACACTAAGTATGTTTAAATACTGCATCTATGGTATTACAGAAAGATAATTTTCTTAACAACTTTGTGGAATTCTTAATTATTTTCCATACCATTGTAGTCATCTGTGATGATAGTCTGTGGCAGACAATCTATGGTTTCTTTAGTAGCTGGTGGATAGGTCTGTTCACCGTCAAATCCAAGGGACTCTAAATGTGCCAGAGTAGTCTGAAAAGGGTAAGTAGAGATCAAGTTCTCTTACATTCCATGTAAAAACAAGCAAGGAAATGAATCCAGTTGTAACAGTATGACTTTCTTAAATGGAAGTTATGTCTGTCAGACTAACCATTACATCATTTACGTAAGGAATAAGACAACACTGAAGGTCAAAACAGTAACACCTTGGTTTTTAAGCCTTCTTAAAGTATTAGGACAGAGTCATAATCCATTCTCTAATGCACATTTGCTCACTTTATAAAATTTCAGAAAAGGCAGCAAGTAAAAACACATAATAAAGCTTGCTAATACAAAACTGCAATTACATTTTGCTTTCTAATAACAAAAGTCTCAATGTGCTTCCTGGCTTCAACTATTGAATTACTCTGGTACAAACCAAAATATTGAATACCTTGGCTACACTACTATGGTAAGCTTTCAGGGAAAAAAAAAAAATGAATCCACACAGATGTTTCTCATCTGTATAATGACTTAAGACAGACATAGTGCTCTGAAGTCATCCTTATGAAAATTAAATTTTTCACCATACAAAAATCTTTTAAGATTCTGATGCTACAGCAGACATATTTGATGTTTACATCATATATTCAACCCTATAAGACAATGAAAGGATCTCCATTACGAAAAAAAAAGAGCAACACAGAATTCAGATTTGTTATATTTGCTAAGAAATGTACTAGATATAGGTGTCTGAACAGCAGAACAAACTGAAACTGAAGAGCCACAAATACAGAAGCACTGAATTCATATCATGAATGAACTAGTCACAGCCCTCAAGTACAACTACTTCTCTAATCAGCGTGAAAATTATCTTAATTCTAATGGCCACAAAACTCCCTTGGTAAGAAGTTTAAAATAATTTGACACTTCTGTGATGTAGGCTTAACTAAAACACCAAAAATATACTAGAAAAACACTGGATTACAGACATCTTCAGTAGTCTTTCCTCTTAAACTTTAGAGAAAGTATCCCTACTGCAGCTCCAAGTTTACCTGCAAAAGAGGTATGCTCCTCCAATTTAACAGCTTAAAAACATTTAATTCTGCTACAGCAGACAATACTGCCTGACTAACGTTCAAGTGATTTCAGTATTTGTAATGGTATTTTGTTACAGCTGTAACAAAATATGTAGGTAAAAATATTATGCTTAGATTAACTACTACAGCTGGAAAAATAAGCTCTGAGGCAGACAGAAGGTTGCAGTGATACGTGTGTCAAACCACTGTGTCTATATCTAGCATTAGCAGCCTTAAACAGAAAACAATTTACAACAGCATTGTATTGTTTGCTTTTGAAAGCTATACAAAAGAAACATCATAGCTAGAAAGCCTCACAATTACTCTGATGCTTAATACCACATGTTCAAAACCAAACCAGAGCAAAGAAATGTCTGTTTTAACACTTTTACAACTTTATAACTTCAAAGATACCTTTATTTCCTTCCTCTTAGTACTCGTGCAGCTGCTTACTGCTCCATGTACCATAAACCGAAAGCTGGATTCTGCTAAAAACAGGAGTGCTACAGCTTATAGGGGTTTGAGCTCCTCGTGTGTGAATCAGTACAGGAAATATTCATAAATGAAGTCACTGACACTGTAAAGACACCCAGCCTGTTCTATACTAATTAAGTAAACCAAATACTCACATCTAGGTAACTTATTTTAAACAAATGGAAGTAAAAAGTTTAAATATATATATATATATAAAATCACACATACAAGTTATTACACATTAGGATGCCAGAGTCCTACAGAACGTAGCATATTTTTTTTTTTATTAATTTTAAAATTTTTTTAGAAATAATAACATATTCCCTACTTCTCCTCTCCAAGTGTCACAATTAATTGGGACAGATGTCTTCCCCCACTAAGATACACTTGAATTTCGGATGCATTACATCACATCCCTTTCAAGTGATTCATAGCTACAGTGAATTATTTTGCTAGAGAAATTTTCAGAAATTTTTCTGAACTTAAATTATGTTGTTATAGGTAAAAAAGAATCTACTATTTCAGGTGAGAGAATTTTGGGAAACTTCAGTAGGTAGATCAAGTACATCAATAACAGGTTGAATAAAGTCATGGTCATTAGATTATTAATAATGTTATAATTAAACTCAACCAAATGTGTTTATCAAATCAGAATCATACTTAAAGCTAGTCAAAGTTCAGACTTCTCCATTACAAAACCTCTGGTGAAAAAAATACTACTATGTAAACTCAAAGCAAATGCTGAGGTATATTGCATGCCATATATAAATACCAAAATAGCATAACTGTCAACAACTAGCCAGCTAGAAAGCAAATTATAAATATATAGATAATATGTAACTGTTAAGTGATAAACCAGCTTGGGGTTTAGTTGTCCAAACAGAGAAAGAAAATACACGTGCAAGCAGAAGGCTCTGGAAGGTGAGAACAAAAGCAGTAGAACAAGCAGGAAAGGTATTTGGTGAAACAAACCTAACTATCCTGCAAAAAATGCTCAGCAAAACCAGAACAAGTTCTGATCCCAAAACAAAATGAACTATGTCAAGAGCAGATGACATCACCCCCTTCGCTCTTGGGGAGAGGGATGAGGAGCATAAAGTACCAATCATGAGGAAGAAAGACAGCCAGCTTCTGTTCTCAGTTCCTTCAAAAAGCTCTCAAGCGTGATCTCTTTGACCTTAGTTACTAAGATACCCCTTCACACTAATTTTAATTCCCTATTTGATTCATACATACAGTTGCAAGAAACTACAGAAGAAACTGTCATATTACAAACATTTTCTATGTACCCTGTAAATGGAAAAATCAGAAATTGAGTTTTCTAGCAGAACACAAAGACTCTTGGCACTGTCTCTTACCCAAACTTGAAAAGTTAGTTCAATCTGCTTTTTAAAAATAATTTTTTTTAAATTAAAATGCTGTTTGCCACATTTCTGATATCTGAACAGGCACTGTGACCACAGTACCAAAGATAAGGAAGGCTTTGTAACACTGTATTTACTGTTTCAATGAAAGATTTTACATTTTTAAATGTGCAGAACATACTTCAACATCATCTACAATTGTCTGAAAACCACGGAAGTTGTATTTAAAAGCTGTTCTGAAAGTCCTTCCAGAAATATAAGTTCCTAGTCTGTGTTAAGCCAATCAGTTACAGGGTCACATCATATTCTATTAAAAGATTAAACTGGACTAGACATTTGCAAGTCTTATTTTCTATAAAGCAGAAAACGTTACATCCTGATCCCATCCACATCTTGCTGTAGTCACTAAAAGACAGGATCTCAGCAAACAGAATTAATTCTGGATAGAGGGACATTACAGAGCCATTTTTGCTTTCTCTCAACTTGCAGAAATACTTGCAATATCACATAAGACAAACAAACAGTTTTTGGTAATCCTTGCTCATATTTTCCATACAATTGTAGTAACCATCTTCCCGCTGGAAAGAGGTGCTCTATATAATCTGCTTGATATTTGGAAGAAATAGTCATAATTCTTACCCAAAACCTGTGTTGCCCACTTAGTCACAGTCAATACAGCTGTTCCTTTTATTACTCAGTTATCATTTTCTGCTAATTCAAATTAAGAAAATTGGTTTTCATTCTTGTTTAACATTCACAGTGACCTGTACCACAGGTACCAGAGAATAACTACCTTTGTAGTCACCTACATAGCCACTGAGGATTGCTTTTACAGATCAGCCTGACAACAGTAGTGCAGACTATGCATTACGTTACTTGATCATGAATAATGGTGACCTTCTGTATCACAGAATCACAGAATCGACTGGGTTGGAAAAGACCTCAGAGATCATCAAGTCCAACCCTTGGTCCAACTCTAGTCTGTTTACTAGATCATGGCACTAAGTGCCATGTCCAACCTCACTTTAAAAACCTCCAGGGACGGCGAGTCCACCACCCCCCTGGGCAGGCCGTTCCAATGCCTGACCACTCTCTCTGTAAAGAATTTCTTCCTAATATCCAGCCTAAATTTCCCCTGGCAGAGTTTAAGCCCATGCCCCCTTGTCCTATTGCTGACTGCCTGGGAGAAGAGACCAATCCCCACCTGGCTATAACTTCCCTTCAGGTAGCTATAGAGAGTGATGAGGTCACCTCTAAGCCTCCTCTTGTCCAGACTAAACAACCCCAGCTCCCTCAGCCCCTCCCCACAGGTCTTGTGCTCAAGTCCCTTCACCAGTCTTGTTGCTCTTCTCTGGACCCGCTCCAGCACTTCAATGTCTTTCCTGAACTGAGGGGCCCAGAACGGAACACAGTACTCCAGGTGTGGCCTCACCAATGCAGAGTACAGGGGAAGGATCACTTCCCTTGTCCTGCTGACCACGCTATTTTTGATATAGGACAGGATACCGTTGGCCTTCTTGGCCACCTGGGCACACTGATGGCTCATGTTGAGCTTCCCGTCAATTAGTACCCCCAGGTCCCTTTCTGTCTGACTGCTCTCCAGCCACTCTGCGCCCAGCCTGTAGCGCTGCAGGGGGTTGTTGTGACCAAAGTGCAGCACCCGGCACTTGGCCTTGTTGAACTTCATCCCATTGGAATCAGCCCACTTTTCCAGTCTATCCAGATCCCTCTGCAGAGCCCTCCTGCCTTCCAGCAGGTCAACACACTCTCCCAACTTGGTGTCATCAGCAAATTTGCTGATGATGGTCTCAATCCCCTCATCTAAATCGTCAATAAAGATGTTGAACAGGACTGGACCCAACACTGACCCCTGGGGAACACCACTAGTGACTGGCCACCAGCTGGATGCAGCCCCATTCACCAGCACTCTCTGGGCCCGGCCCTCCAGCCAGTTCTTAACCCAGCAGAGAGTGCACTTGTCCAAGCCACGGGCTGCCAGCTTTTGCAGGAGTATATTATGGGAGACAGTGTCAAAGGCCTTGCTGAAGTCCAGATAGACCACATCCACAGCTTTCCCCTCATCCACCAGGTGAGTCACCTGATCATAAAAGGAGCTCAGGTTGGTCAGACAGGACCTGCCCCTCCTAAACCCATGCTGCTGGGTCTGATCCCTTGTCCATCCTGAAGGTGCTGTGTGATTCCATTCAGGATGATCTGCTCCATAACCCTGCCAGGCACCGAGGTCAGGCTGACAGGCCTGTAGTTCCCAGGGTCAGCTTTGCAGCCCTTTTTGTGGACTGGGGTAACATTGGCCAATTTCCAATCATATGGGACCTCCCCAGTGAGCCAGCACTGTTGGAAGATGATAGAGAGTGGCTTGGCAAGTTCTTCTGCTAGCTCCCTCATCACCCTAGGATGGATCCCATCTGGTCCCATAGACTTGTGAGGATCCAGATGGCTTAGTAAATCACCAACTATTTCCTCCTAGAATACAAGGGGCCTATTTGGCTTCCTATCTCTGTCAACCACCTTCAGAGGCAAGTTGTCCTGAGGGCCACCTGTCTTTCTGGTGAAAACTGAGGCAAAGTAGGGATTAAGTACTTCAGCTTTCTCCTCATCTTTGTTTACTATATTTCCCTCAAAGTCCAACAGAGAATGGAGGTTTTCCTTGCCCCTTCTTTTGCTATTAACATATTTAAAGAAGGACTTTTTATTATCCCTGACAGAATTGGCCAAATTAACCTCAAATTGCGCTTTTGTTTCCCTGATTTTTTTCCTGCATGATTTAGCTATTTCTATAAATTCTTCATAAGTAGCCAGCCCTTTTTTCCACAGTCAGTAAAGTCTCTTTTTATTTCTGATTTCATTCAGAATCTCCCTGTTTAGCCAAGCCGGTTGTCTTCCCCGCCAGCTAGCCTTTCGGCACACTGGTATAGCCTGTTCCTGTGCACTCAAAACCTCCTGCTTGGGGGATGCAAAATATCTGGAAAATGAATGACTGCTAACTTCAGGGAACAACCATTCCATGCCCTTGCAAAATCCCCATGAAGTTTATTCACAAAATCATTTATTTTGCAGATATCCCAAAGCAAAAACAACAACAAAAAAAATATCTACGATTGTTCCACTGACTAAGCTTTAGAAAACATTTTATGTCAATCTTGGTATTTTGTCTGCAAGCACACTATGACATACAGTCTGTCCTATTCAACCCTTTTAGCTAGGAGCTAGTAGTCAAACTCCACTTAAACTTATGTCACATGCAAAACACTGAATCGTTTCAACACCATACTATATGCCTATACATCATTCAACTCTTATTTTGACAAACACCCTGCAAGAGAGATTTCTTGAAGTGCAAAAATTGTCACATTGCATCAAACTGAATTTCAGCTAGCTCAATATTCACTCTGACAGCGACCAACATCATGTAACACAGAAAAGACAAAGATCGTACCATGTTGGTTCTCAATAACAAATGCTCTGGTTTATCCAAAGCTAGACAAATGAAGTGAGATTAGAACAAGATAAAAGGCCTCTTTGCTTTTGGATGGTGGTGTGTTGTTGTTGTTTTGGTTTGGTTTTGATCTATGGTTGGTTGGTTTATGGTTTGGTTGGTTTTATCCTAAATTTAAAATGCATGGAGTCAAGATAAACATAGAAAAGTCTTCTACTGAAGAAAAAAAACTATCCAATTTTACTGTTGCAATAAAAACAAACAACCTAAACATACATCCCCCCCCTCCAAAAAAGAGGGAAAAAAAAAAAAAAACCACAAACCAAAAAAACAACTGAAAAAACAAAACACACACACGTCAAAAAACACACCATCAAAATCACCAACTAACCGAACACAAACCACAAACACTGGGACAATTCATAGGCACAGTGCCAGGTATGAACTTCCCTATTTTATGTAAGGAATCCAGCAACATTCATTAGAATATTTTGAATGGCATATGTGTATACCAGTAGAAATCAGTATTTTTCCTTTAAGAGGAACTACAATAATATTATAAGAGGAGTATCACTGACCAATGACTTCCCACACTACCTCACTAAAAGGAATTTCCAACATTTATTTGCAGGCTTGCAGACCTGAAACTTCAAGCTAAAACAGTAAACTTTTTCCCTGATTCTCCTGATTGTCAAGGAAGTTCCTTAATCCCTAATACTGATTTTCAGATGATGCTGAAAAAGTATTCAATAGTAAAAACTTATGTCACAACATCACTGATTATATACCACCAAGAATATTTTAATACCTCCAAAGCTTCTCGTAAGCGTCGCTCTAGTGCCGTAAATGTGAGAAACTGAGGATCCATGTAAGGAATTGCTTGAGCGAGTCCTAGGCCATCACCGAACTCATCAAGTAGACTGAAAAACATGAGTTAGGAAAAATGGGTTTCAGTTCAAAGTAAACAGTAACAACCTGATCTCCTTCTATGACAAGGTGACCCAACTGGTAGATGAGAGAAAGGCTGTGGATGTTGTGTGCTTAGACTTCAGTAAAGCCTTTGACACCATATCCCACAACATTCTCCTGGAGAAGCTGCAGCTCATGGCCTGAATGGATGTACTCCGCAATGGATAAAGAACTGGCTGGAGGGCCAGGTCCAAAGAGTTGTGGTGAACAGAGCCAAATCCAGTTGGTGGCTGGTCACGAGTGGTGTTCCCCATGGCCCAGTATTGGGGCCAGTTCTGTTTAATCTCTTTATCAATGGTCTGGATGAGGGGATTGAGGTACTACAGAGAGTGCAGAGGAGGACAATGAAGCTGGTGAGGGGTCTGGAGCACAAGTCCAATGATGAGTGGTTGAGGGAACTGGAGCTGTTTAGCCTGGAGAAAAGGAGCCTGAGGGGGGGAACCTTGTAACTGTCTACAACTACCTGAAGGGAGGTTGTAGCATGGAGGGTGTTGGTTTCTTCTCCCAAGTAGTAGGTGATAGGACAAGAGGAAATGGCCTCAAGTTGTGCCAGGGGAGGTTTAGATTCGACATTAGGAAAAAATTCTTCACAGAAAGGGTTGTCAGGCATTGGAACAGGCTGCTTGGGGAAGTGGTAAAGTCAGTATCCCTGGAGGTGTTTAAAAGGCACATAGATGAGGTTTTTAGGGACATGGTTTAGTGCTAGAGTTAGGTTAGGTCAGGTTATGAATGGACTCTGTTATCCTGAGGATCTCTTCCAACCAAAATGACTCTACAATTCTATAACATGAGGGCTAGGTACATCAAACTACTGCACATCACCTGTTAACAACTGTGTGAATATACCTTCATGAGATGCTTATGTTGTGTTGACCTTGGCTGGCTGCAAGATAGCTATGCAGCTGCTCTCTCACACCCCCACCTCGACCTGACAGTCATGTAAATAAGACTAAAATGTCATGGATCAAGACAAAGACCGGGGGATCACTCACCAATCACCATCACAGACAAAACAGGTTCAGCCTAAGGGGGAACCTTAATTTAAACGAAAGGTTGAATTAGATGATGTTTTGAGGTCACTTCCAACCTAGGCTGTTCTATGATTCTATAAATATATTCTCAAAAATGGATTTGGATGGTGAGAAAACAACAAAAACTAAAACACCTCCCCCTTGCTCCCCTTTCTTCTCAGGCTCAACTTCACTCCTTCATTCCTGACTTCTCTATGCCCCCTACCCCAAGAAGGGCAGAAGGACAAGGAACAGCAGTTGTGGTCAGTCTGCAGCAGTTCCTCTCTGCCAGTTCTTCCTCCTCTCACCGTTCCCCTGCTCTAGTGTGGGATCCCTTGCATGAGCTGCAGTTCTTCAGGACAAACCTGCTCTGGTGTGGCTATTTCCCACAAGCTGCAGTCCTTCAATAACGGCTAGAGCGTGGGCTCTCCACTGTTCCTCCACCAAATACCTACATGTTCCACTGTGGTCTTTTCCAGGGGCTGCAGGTGAATCTCTTCTCCAGCACCTAGAGCAACTCCTTGTCCTTCTTTCGTCATGAAGTCTGCAGGGTTGTTTCTCTCACATCTTCCACACTCCTGTCACACACCCTGCTGTGTGGCATTTTTTACCCTTTCTGAAACACCTCCCTCAAGGTACCACCCTGCAGTGGGTCCACTGGAGCTGTCTGGAACCAGCTGTGCCCCACACAGGGCAGCCCCAGCCTTGTCTCACAGAGGCCACCCTGCAGCCCACCTGCCTGCACCTGCCCCCAGTACAGCGGTACACTCTACACAACACAGACCTCATAAGAACATAATGGGAGCTTTTACTGTTGACCACTCCAGAGTAAAAGGGCATAAAGTTCAGCCAATAAATTTCATATGTACACTATTAAGCTTGTTTTACAAAGAGCATTCCAATTTTGATTATATTGTGTGTCACAGTTCATCACTTGGCAGCTGTTTCACAATATAACTTCACAAGGACAAAATACCAGTGTTTTTCTTATCTCTACACTGTAGTTTATAATATTTTTAATAAGCAGAAGAAAGCAAGTGTTATGTCTCTCACTAGAAAGCATTCTGTCTAACTCAGTCTTAATTTAAAGCAAATGCATTAAAGTCTTCTAGAATTATGCTGTGCAAGTGGCTGTGATCACTTTCTTCCTGGTACTTGCAGAATTTTTGTAATAAATATATTGTAATATTTTTCAGTAAACTAACAACAGAAAATCAAGTGAAGCACTCAAAACTACAATATTAGGTAAGCACATATAATACTATTTTATTTTTCTTTGAGATACTAATATCCACGCCAGTTGCAAAAGATGAAAAGACTAAATATAGAATAGCAGACTTGAATGTCAGTTATTCATATTGTTTTACTTCTGTTATACTTCCACTATACTTACCACTTTATACTTAAAAACTAATTGAAAAGTACACCCATCCCTTGAATATTTAGTGCACTAGAATTTTCTCAGATCATAGTGTAGTTTGGCAAATCTACATCCTTTTTCTCTCATTAGAAGACACTCAGCACTTGAAGTACCTTAAGACTTAAAACTCAGATTCTCAGACTTTGAAACAACTGCATACTGATAACCATGAGTATTTTTGACATCTTTCATATAAAGCACAACAGTAACTACTAAACCTCTGAAATTAATGTGGAAAGCTATCAAAGGCATACCTCCACTCCACATCCAGGTCTTCACTCACACTGAAGTCATCCTCAAGGTTGTTATTCCCATCCAACAGGAAGAACCCAGGATGCACAAAATCACCAACTGTATCATTTTCCTCATCACTGCTACTTTCTACTTCTTCACGGTATTGTAACCAAGGAATTTCTCCTTCTTCCAATAATGTCTGTTCCCTTCAAATAAATAAATTAAAAGCTAAAACTTAAGAGATCAGAGAATTTATGAACACATGGAAGCAACACATGTTACACAGGCTAAAGCTGCATGTTTTCCAGACTGCAGCCACAGATTCGGAATTCAGCACTTGCTCTTCAAAAAACCCAAGAAACTCCCAGTGGTATTGGCTCCAGACTCCCATGATTCTATTGCAGAATCATCTGTCTAATGCTCAAGGCCAGCAGTACAGTAAGTACCTTGCTTTGCATTTTCTCTAGTACAGGCAGTACCCCTGACAGGGCCAGTAAAGTTAGCACTGAAGAGTCTTACTCATCTAAAAGTTTCTAAAGGCACTAAAAGAAAGGCCCTCTTGACACCCTGGAACACCCTTAATGGGAAAGCCTAGCCTGAGTGCTAAGAGATACTATTTGCAAGAGAAGCTAATTGCATAAGGAGAAAGACTCCTCTCATTACTGCATTACCTAGAGGAGCACA
Organism: Nesoenas mayeri; assembly: GCF_963082525.1. Classification (NCBI taxonomy): domain Eukaryota; kingdom Metazoa; phylum Chordata; class Aves; order Columbiformes; family Columbidae; genus Nesoenas; species Nesoenas mayeri. Next base: position 41,563,683 of record NC_137542.1, read on the forward strand.
AGTCACCTGGATGTTTAGAGCCATGAGGCTGTGAGTCCCACTTTCCTTTTCAAAGGGCAAATAAACAGGAATCATATTAGAAATGGGTACCTTTGCAGTCTGTTCACATGAAAGAAAGCTAAAGAGTACATATCTCCATTATTGTTGTTTTGAAACAGAAGAGTTTTCATAATGCCATACTAATTCGCCAGACCTCAAGAGAGAGTGATATTAAAAAAGGAGCAATAGCAACCTGGACTGCTTGGTAATAGGTACTGTCAACCTGACAGTAAAAGCTGAAAGAACACTTAGGCATGGCTTGTTGCTTTATAAAGACCTAAACTAAGGCTACAAGGTCAACACTAGATTTTTCAGAAAAAAAAAAAAAAAAAAATCTTTACTTGGCTATTTATAGCTACAGATTCTGCTTTGCCACAAAGGCAGATATATTTTATAAAGTAAAGTACTGAATGACTGGAAAAATAACTCTCAACTACAAAGTAGTTCAAGTTTAATCACTGATAGGGCTGCAGAATAAAGAGCAACAGTAGAATATGAGAAGCAATAAAACAAAGAGAAAAAAACTGCTCTGCAAGGAGTACTAAGCAGTATCAGATGATATGCATGTAACATACATGTCTTTACAATTAAGTTGACTACTCCAGCTTTTTAAAGTCAGTATAACCAGCCTATTATCCCTATTGACACTACATGTCAATGCTCTCTCATTATTTCTGTGTCTTTCATAGAATTGTTTGCATGACATATTTTTTTTTCCCTGATTTGAAATACAACTACTCAGATTATTTTGATTAAGGCAAGTTGATTACTGCTAGCATAGTAACTTTTAGAATTTATGTTATTCTGTGTAGTGTCACACGGATAAAGTGCTACTGCTGATTGTCAGAACTTACAGGAACTTGGCTAATAAAACAAAACCCTACCGTCCTTGGTAACAGAAGTCTGTATTCTTCTCTTCTACACCACTGCTGCTGCTCTGCACTTCCAGCCCACATTCCTCTTTGCTTGGGACAGTCTCCCAGCTCTCATCACTTGAGGACTGGCCTCTCTCAGTAGCAGTAAAATGGGTAAGCACAGCTGCAGACCATTCTCCATCACTGCAATCTGAGCTGCAATTTAAACAAGGCAACAAGGTGTTAATTTAAACACTGCTTTAGAAGAAAGAGAACAAATATTCTGTGATTTCCTGCATTTCTATGAACATTAATCTCAATATGGTACAAAGTGAATTTCTCCTAGAAAAAATAGTCTATTTATAATGTATTACAAGGGAAGTATACATAAAGAGCTGATTTAAAAAAAAAAAAAATCCCAAGAAATAATTCTGCCTATCCCACTTTGCAAAAATGTTTAGCTCTTCCCACTCCACATTTGCAGAGTACATGAAACAACTCAGGAATATAAACCCAGACTCACTACACACATTTTTCTCCAAGCACACAAAGAGAGAACAGCGGCAGTGACACTGAGAACACTAATACTCATTTAAGAAATGATAAGCAATGTTGGCCTTCCCTAGAACAAAACAAAACAGTTCTCATAACCTCTAAGCCCTATACAGCAGTCCTTTTTTTAATCATACAAAGATACAACAGATGACTTCCTTTAAACAGGGAGCTTTGCAAACAGAATTAGCTCAGCCATCACACAGAAAACAGCAGTAAATAACAAGTTGTGGGCAGCTTAAAGATAGTAGTGACTTTAACAGAATCTCAAGGATGAACTTACCTACTGCTACCCTCGGTAATACCACTTACAAAGTTCTCTCAATACTAACGGTGAGAGTTGACACCTACCAAAATTCAAAGTACAGTCAGCTAGTGGTGTCACTCCAAAAAGTTATAGAAAACTAATAATATGTGAACAGCAAACATGCTCAGGGCACATCTTACACAGCAATCCACAACACCTGCAGCTCAGTTTTCAATCTGCTAAGCCCAGAATGGCTGTGCATCAATCAAAGCATGGAAGATATGGAAGCATTTTATTTTGAAGCAGGAAAATACTCTTCCATCACAATTTTCACAATTAGGGAAAGTGATGGATATGAAAATATTAATTAACTTTGGGTTATTTTAAAGTATTACTTTACACCAGAAAACAAATCTGTTAAATTCTGACACACAGTCTAATGCAACTTAAGTTGCACCAACTAAAGCTGAAAACTGTCATTCTAGAACCTTTTCTTTGGGTGTTTTTTGTTTTTGTTTGTTTGTATGTGTGTGTGCTTTGTTTGTTTGTTTTTGTTTTGTTTGTTTATTTCTTTTTTGGGGGGATGGTTGGTTGGTTTGTTTTTAATGTCTAAGCACACTGTAAGACTAGCCCAAATATTCAAATATCTCATTTTAGTTCTCTGTTTTACAATCCAGGAATGTTTTCTAACACAGTTGACAACGATATTCTATGTTAGCCAAATCGGTTCTCTTTAAAGTTTATCCACAAACAATAACTCAAACCAGAAGGGTGACAGAGAACTGAAAGGGAAAGTTAGCATCTTGTTATCTGATCATATTCTGAGATTGCTTGAGATTTTTTTGTCCCATTTGCTAACAAATTATTCAGATTCACACAATACAAATAATTCAATACTAATTTACACATAAAAATGAAGTTTTACCTGTCTTCATCTTTGTGGGACATCGAGAAGTGTCCGCTGCAGTCCTCAAACTCATCCCAAGAACTGTCATTGCCTTGAACATTTATTAGTACTTGAGCTGCTGAATTTTTCCTTAGGTCTATTTCTATATTATTTCGGTGACCTTCACACTGTCTTGAGTCAAAAAACACACCAGAACTCATCTCTTGTTTGCTGTTTCTCCAGGCATACTCAGCATGGCCATTTTGGGCTTCAGCAATTTCAGTTCTCCTCCAGGAACCACTTTCCTCTTCATCATCATAAGGGAGAAGACTTCCTCTCTCCAAGTGGTTTCCAGTACTGTTCATTCTTATTTTAGGTCTCACTACTAGCTCTGATGAATTTCCTTGTTCAGTCCTTCTATCATTGATATTTAATACATTAGCAATTGGTACTGGGGTTCTGATTTCAACATCCACTATATTTTCTATCTGCTGTGTTTCATGATTGGTGCCACCCCAGTTACTTCTTGGTATACCCTCATCTTCAGCAGAAGATTTAAATGGCCTGTTGTTTGGACATGCGAAGTCTGAATCTGTGCCAAAACACCTCACTGAAGGCATTAATCCTGCTTCTTCACAACATTCTCTGGAAACACACTGGTTGAGAGCTGATAATGAGGACAGTATGCCAGAATCAGGCACAGATTCTTTTACTAACTGAGAAACCATGTCATCTAGTGTTTTCTGAAATACACATGCTTCTTCTCCATCACTGCTATCTGGCTCATAAGAGTCAATATTTACAAAAGCAATTGCATTTTGACCATTCAAATCATTATGTCTTCCAGACATGTATTCTGCAAGGTCCTCAGAATGTTCATAAGAATTCATAAAGTTCCTTGAGATTTGGTTGCCTTCCAGACCAAAGGAGAACAGACAAAATGGAGATGTGTTTGCTTCAGAGGTTCGGTTTGATACACTTCGGCATGCGAGTTCCCCAGTTTCAGTATTTTCTAACAAAGGGTCATCTAATAAACCAGAAGAAACTTGAACCAATGGACTGGAACCTTCACGGAAAGCTGTAAGAAAGAATGCATTGGAATAATAAAAAATAAAATAAAAGATTCTCATCTACAACAACTACTCATGAAAAAGAAAGGACAGTTCACTAGGACTGCTGTGGTATTTGATTAGAGAGAAACATTTACCAGAGATGCAGTAATTCTTCACTGATATATTTACGTTCTCATTTATATAAACTAAGTATATATAAATAGATCTAAATGATGCAATTTCAGCTCAGCCTGTGACAGAAAAAAACAAGTATTAAAGGAACATGTTCATAAGCAGCATTTTTACGTTGTTTATATAAAAGGTAATTAAGATTAGAACTGTAAACCTGAAAAAAAACACTAGAAGATTAAAAAAAGCTACATTTTCTTCCAGAAGTTAAAAATTGGACTATTCATTCATTAACTGGCTAAGCTGAGTGTCCTGTCACACATAGGTAAAGGCATTTATTGCTACTACAAATTACATACTAATAGCACCATATTTTGTATGTGCAGCTGTGAGTGCAACTCCTCATAAGAAAATAATAGCAGAGATTAATCTGGAATTGTCGTCAGTAGTTACCACCATCCCAAATTCGGTTTGGTTATATTACACTTGAACACCTCTTCCGTAAAGGGGCAATAAATATCAAATCCAGCAGCAAGAGTTAAAGAAGGTAAAAACATCTATCCTGCTGCTACTAAATTTATGCTTAGTTAAAGTAATTTGTAAACTGCTAACCAAGGCAATACTCCAAACTATTTTTGAACACACAATGGCTTGCATAACTAGATGAGCATACTTAGTTTTTTTAAGTTGTTATTAAGAGATTTGGAAACTTAACTACTAGACAAAAAAAACCAACCCATCCGCATTGTTAACCGAAGCAATTCCCTAGCATGTTACGTGAAAACCAGACAGAGGTAGGAAACCATATACAATCAGTATTGCAGGGTTAAAAAAAAAGGAAAAAAAAAAAGGAATCTAATCTAAATAGTAAATTCATGCCTAGGTGGGTGAACTCATGGCACTGAACTCTTAAGACAGCTGTGCCTCTCAGCACTAGGGGTCTGTCTTGCAGGAAGCAATACTGTAACATTACATTTTATCTAATTAAAAACTTAAAGGTCCTTCACAAAATTGCTAACAGCTGAGGCTGGCAGGCAGGCTCCTCTGGAGATCACCCAGTCCACCCTTCTTGCTCACACACAGTCAAGGACCAAGTGCAGTCAGATTTTCAGTATTTCTAAGGATACGTCCTTCTCCCCATTTTACACAGTCACTTAGCTGTATATATAAAATGTCAAGTCAGTTAGCAAGGAAATTTGCAGCATGTTTGAGGCAGTATCCACCTATCAAAAAATAAGTATAGACTGGGAAAAAAAAGTAACCTAGTTGAGGTAAGGGAAATAAAGCAATCCAAAATATTTCTCAAAGAAATTAGAAGACTCATAGTTACCAAAAAAAAAAAAAAAAAAGCACAACCAAATATAAAAGGAAAATATGAAAGGAAAGGCATTGTGTTATTAGATTTAATATAGAAAATTAGTCACTCAGAATTTATATACAAAGCATTTGCATTAAGAACAAGGAGATAATACACTCCAAACTGCATATTTCTTACTACCCCTAAAATAACAGCATGCTCATTTCTGAGGAACTGAAACAAGAGAGATGGTAGCATCACAGAGAGAGAAGGAAGATCTCTGCAAGAGTCAACACTGCTTTACAGGAATCTTTAACTAGATGAAAGTGTTAAAATTACAAAAAATTAAAACACTCCAAGATGATCTACATCACATAACAATCTCCAAGGAGCAATGGTATATGCCAAAGTTTAATTAGCTCTACCTTATTATTTTTTTAAAAAAAGGAAAATTAGGAAGATAAAGCAATACAAAATAGTTTATAAAAGGAGGAAAAAAATGCTACTTTATAGAATCATAGAATCACTTCAGTCAGAAAAGACCTTTAAGATCATCAAATCTAACTGTAAACCTAACACTGCCAAGTCTAGCACTAAACCATGTCCCTAAGAACCTCATCTATGTGTCTCTAAAAGGCCTCCAGGAATGGTGACTCCACCACTTCCCCAAGCAGCCTGTTCCAATGCCTGACAACCCTTTCCGTGAAGAATTTTTTCCTAATATGCAATCTAAACCTCCCCTCGTGCAACATGGGGCCATTTCCCCTTGTTCTATCACTTAGTACTTGGGAGAAGAGACCAAGCCCTCCATGCTACCACCTCCTTTCAGGTAGTTGTAGACAGCAATAAGGTCTCCCCTCAGCCTCCTTTTCTCCAGGTTCCAGTTCCCTCAACTGCTCCACATAGGACTTGTGCTCCAGATCCTTCACCAGCTTCACTGCCCTTCTCTGCACTTTCTCCAGCACATCAATGTCTCTCCTGTACTGAGGGGCCCAAAACCAAACACAGTATTCAAGGTGGGGCCTCACCAGTGCTGAGTACAGTGGCACAATCACTTCCCTAGTTTGCTGGCCACACTATTCCTGATACAAGCCAGGATGCTGTTGGCCCTTTTGGCCACCTGGGCACACTGCTGGCTCCTGTTCAGCTGGCTGTCAATCAACATCCCCAGATTCTTTTCCACCAGGCAGCTTTCCAGCCAGTTTTGCCCCAGGCCTGTGGCATTGCCTGCGGTTGTTGTGACCCAAGTGCAGGACTGAGCAACTTTGGAAGATTTGAGGCTGTATCAAACTTTAAGCAGAAAACCTCATACACTCAAGGAGATGGGAGTATGTTTCTAATCCAACATGCCATTTCATATATATCTATGAAATTTTTATTCAGATGCTAAAAATCTCAGAAGACATTCTGGGAAACAGTAACGCTTAATACTCATTAAATCAGAAAGGGAAGTGGCTTGATTGGTATAAAAAAAATTCAAAGAGAACATTTAAAGATGTTTTATAAACTTAAACTAATTCCCACTGTAACTAAACTAAGGCTGACTAAGACAGAACAACTTCATCCATGATAGGTCACCTATTTAATTGCCTCATTCCAAACAGAAGGTTACAATAGGTATTAGCTTTCAAATGTGATTAATTATTTGATTGGAAGACAAAATAATTTGAATTATACAATGTTACAGTTCTCTAGTTGGTTAGAATGCATTAACTCATTCAGGAATGCCCTTCCTCAGGAAAAACTAAACAGCCTAAAATAGATTATACTTTGAGTTTGCTAAATTTCATTCTGTAAAGCCACTTACACTTTCAGATTTCTCTGTGAGCCTTCCTCCTCTAACCCCAAGCATCCCAGTTTGTAATTAAACAGCACCTACACAAAGATATGCACATACATAAAGAATTCTCTCTCTGAACATCCTCAAACTCCAACCGTTTGCTGTCTTCATTGCGTTGATGTTCATCTCTGTCTTGGCCATTCAGAGAAGGTCTAAAGCCAACATAGGCATGTCTTCTTCCATATCTTCTACCAGTCACAGTCTGATACCCTCCTGCTGGTTTGAGCCAGGCAGGTTTGGCAGATTCTTGACCCATTACTACATGAGATTATAGAGGAAAGAAAAACACCAGGAGAATCATTAGACAACAATACATCTTTAGAATTTCACTCTTTCCCAACAATTAAATATGATTTTTCTTGGCAAGGGATTTCCCATTGCTCTAAAGTCTTGAGCTCCACTCGCTAACAAAACGATTATTAAGAACATCAAGTGCTATGGGCATGTGATGAAAGCACATAACAGAATTTTCATCTACAATAAATAATATTGACAAATACCTATCTTGCCCCACCTTAACATGTTTGAAGTAAATAACATACTTTATGGGAAGAAAAAAAAAAAAGAAAATCAAGTCCAGATGTCACGTGACTTTTTTTTTAAGGTGGTGCACTTCTGCACATGGCTCTGACAACATGTCAGCTTGCAAAAAACATTTGCAAGCGCTATAACGGAAAAACCTTCAAGTGATGCATCACAATTCAGCCAGCCCTAGCCAGCTTCTCCCTCTGATGGGAAAAGTACAATTAATCAAATCACACCTTCTAAAGCAAAAGTCGCAAGTCCCAGGGAGATGGCTTTATTCTTTACATCAGATAGTATGTTCAGGCATGGCCATATAAAGCAATTGCCCACATACGGCTCCTATTATTACAGCAGTATTCCATTTAACGGATCTTAATGCTTCCACCAAAAAAACATGGGCTAAGCAATACAAGGAAACCTGGAAAAACAGTGGGGGAAAGCTGTCAACATCATAATGAAGAGATATTTTAATACAGCAATAGTATCAGCTATGAAAGTTTGCAACCATTAACACAGAATTTTCTGAACTTCGGAAAAATAAGAAAGCTTTTTCTTTGCTGGCTGTGAAATCAATCTGTTCACTACTCTTGAAAACATCTATATGCAAAGACATCATTTAATAGCAGTTACTTCATGCAGCTTCGAGTAGAATAGCCACTAGTAAGGCTGGTAGTTGCAGTATGTGGCTGCCTAGAAGATATAACTGCACACATGTACTAACTAGCAAAGAGTCCAAGCAGGATTTTTACTTTTTTTTTTTTTTGACCTAGCATCACTTTTGAAACTCATTTTGCTAGGACCAACATAGAGGAAACTAACTGTGTTGCTGTCTACCTAACAGAACATGAAAAATAAAATTCAAGGAAAAAAATACTTTTCTGGGAGCTGCACTCTCAAATCACATGATCCCTTAAACGCTTTAATGAAGAAGGAAACAGAAGAAAGCCATCTATTGTAAGCTACAGCTTCTAGTAGAAGCTAGTCTTAAGAGGTTCAAACACAACATCCTACAAGAATTTGGTCGACAATTGCCTGTATAGCAATTCTATACATTTCCTAGCAACCTGCACTTAAGTCCAATTTCTGAGGAAAAGTTCATATACTTGCTGCCTGATCTTCCCCACAGAAAAGAAGAAAAAAAACCAAAACAAAACAACAAAAACACAGCAACATGAGTAGTAGAAAAAAAATGCAAGTTCCAGGAAAAGAAAAATAATCACTCTCTCTCAGCCTGACATGGAAAAAAAAAAGTTGAGTAAACCAAACAAAATTATACTTAAAATAAAACACCTGCCACAAGATTCTAAAATATTACTGTTTCATTCCCAGGTGAACTAACAGCAACAGTGAAGATACTTGCAGTGTTTAAAATTAAAATGCAAGTACTTACATTTACATTGTTTAAAATTGCAACATTTAAGCAAATTATGATGGGTCTTTTATCTGATGCTGTCAGCCTCACTTTGTCATCTTTAGCCAGTTCTAAGAAACCATTTGCTACAAAAATGTTGTGCTATAACTCACCACATTACATATATGGTTCTACATCTCCCTTAAAACGTGTAATCCTAGCCATGTCGTCTTTTCACTCTTCTTTCCACAGATGAAATCTCTCCAAACATAGCCAAGTTCCATGAACACTGCAGAAGTCCAAACATGTCCATCACTAGCTGCAATATGGTGGCACTGCTTATTTTTATGGATCTGGGATACAACTCAGTTCAACCTTCGCAGAAAAAAAATGGCAGGAGGCAGGGGCTTTTTTCTCATTTATCTAGGAAACTTTATGCACTTTGGTTACCTATAATCTTCCCTGAAAATATTTTCAGGTATTTGTCCAAACCTGCCCATCCCACATTAAACAACAGATGCTAAAGTGGTCAATTTGTTACTAACTATAGTACTCCTGCAATCTTCAGAAAGGTGAAAACTCTATACCATCTTTGCAGAAAAAACCTCTTTGCAATTAGTGCAAGGAAAGAGGACTAAATTTGTTTTTCTTAATTAGTCAGCCAGTTAATATCATTAAAAAGTCAATGAGCAAGTTGTTTTTATTTAAGCAAGCTCTCAGAACTCTTAGATTTCCACTGATTATAACATGACTGGTTAGCAAATTGCCAGAGGGAGCTGACAATGAGCAGCCACATCTGAACTTGCAGAGCAGAATCCAAGAGTTAGGTTAGTAAATCAGCACAGCAACAGAGAAATCTGCCCTCAAATATGGTAATACAAGTGGTTGAAATAAAAAAAGGTAAAAATACAACATAAGTGCCCAAATCTGAATTTTAGTTTGTTCTCTAAAATGCCACTATTGTTCAAAAACAGATGTCTACTCAAGAGAGTCAAACTTTCAGAATCCAAGTGTCCTATTGTTTAAAACTGATGTTCATGGCATGCAAAAATCTTGGAAGCTGCGTGCAATCCACTAAATTTTTGTTCCAAATAATTTTCTCATATAGAGTATCATCTTGTATTCAATAGTTCTTAAAAGGTACATCATGTCTGTGAATCCAGAGACCAATTTACAAGAAACTCTTCAGGCAGTCAAGTTCCTGAGACACATAATATCCTCTCTCAGGTTCTTCTTCCAGGCTAACCCAATCTTAGAAGTGCGTATTGCTGTATATTCTTTCAGAGGCTCAGTTTAGTAGGCCTGTTCAAACCACACCAAATACCTGCTGACAAAACACGGTTCTGAGAAACAAACCAGTCTCAGAGACGCAACACACTAGTCTCTAAATAATCAAGGTAGGGGTAGCAGGCTAGTTACTCACTTCTCAGGCTAAAGGGGTTTATACGCACATCTCCATCCTTTCAAAAGGGTAATACAGTAACCTGAATTCTTCAAATGAGCATTACGTAGCTGTCATAAAGCAGAAAAGAAAAAAAAAAAGCGTCTCCTAAAATGCTCGGTGCATAAAAAGCTAGGTGCAGTCTTTGCCAAGCACGGCCTTAATGCAGAGCAGCAGGTTTCCTCTCCTACAAACACTGCAGTGAAGACTCCACTCTGTAGAGCCAGCAAACTAGAGGCTGTAACACAGAAAGCCTCAGAACCTAGAACAAATCAATCCAAAGTGCATGACCAGCTTATCCTCTCCCACAAAAACTGAAACATTTGTCCAGAAGTAACACAGTGCTCAAAGTTAACAGTAGGTGCACGCATGCATGTGTTCACAACCTAGCACTATAAGTAGAACATTCAGAAAAGATCCATCCCCTTGACCACAATCCTACATATAAATCTCAAACCATTCTAATTTATAGAACCAGATTTAGGACCACTAGAATTACCTGCTCAGTTACAGGCAGAGTCCTCCAACAGGATCCCAGTCCTCATGCTGTGAAACCCAGACACCTACCTCCTTTTACTCTCCTCTCCATTACCTTTTGTTCTCCCCTACCTTCTTGACTCCCTCAGACCCTGCACTTAGAAACAAGAGAAGCAACTTGCTGGGATCAAGGAGTACATGATCTAGATCTACAAGACTGCTCACACAAATCACCACCTGTGCAGCTGTAAGGCATATGCCATGACTGGCATCTAACTCCTGAACAGGGCAATGTCAACTGCCAGACAGGCAGGCAGGTTCATCTTATTCACGATTTCCAGAACTGCTGTGATCTACCTGGATAGCACCACCTTGCTGGATCAGAGTCTAGTCCATAGATGCAACAGTAAAAAGAAATAGATAGATAAATAAATAGTAAATAAATCAAAATTCATCTAAAGCAGTTCTGAACATCTGAACAAGATCTTGCTCTTCTTCCAAGAGCTGAAATACTGAAAACTTTCCATTAGACACCTAGCAATTTCTGTAGTTTAAGGAGAAAGCAACCAAGTTTTGTAACTTCCACTGAAAAAAAAAAAAAAAATCCCACAATCCTAGAAACTTCACAAAGACCTTTTCAGTTAAGCATTCCATCAAATTTACCTGGATCTTAGTATGCCCAATTTTATTTTCTTGGTATAATTCATACACACATTCAGTCATCTCCGAGGCCTATTATATACCTTACAGGGGGAAAACAGGAGTGTTGGGAAGTGGGAGGAGCAGGGCAAGGTGGGGAAGGGGGAGAAGGTAGGAAGGGGAGAATTTGGGGTGGGGGAAACAGTCCCAAGTGTTTGTCATTCCAAGGGAGGAAGACATGTAAATTTTTAAGACATGTAAATGAGTTTCAAATAGCTCTCTAAAAAATATTTTTTTCAATCTTTTAATAACTCACCTATTTTTCCACTTTCTCAGATTTCTCCCAGTGTTCTTAAAAAACTTGTATGCATATTATGGTCTCAGTCTCAACAACACCTGGAAAAACAAATCTCCTTTATCCTACTTAGCTGCTCTTTTTGTTTTGACATCTATGAATCACAGAAAACTTCTCCTTCCACAAGGCATGAACAAGATCACACATTCAATATTTGAAAAGTAAAAGCATGAAATACTGACACAATTACTGTTAGGTTACCATCTTTAATAAAAAGATCTGCATTACTCCAGAAGTGTATGAATGCATTTGGCTTTCAAATGGGTGAAACTTAAAAACAGCTCACACTCTTGAAACCCCGTCCCTTACCTGACTAATTCCGAATCATAATTAAAGCATATCCTTTATCAACTCAGAAGTTGCATGTAAAAATATTCACATTATCTTTTAAACATTACTATCCAATATTCTTAATCTTTAACCAATATTCCACATCCCTTTCTTCCTGCAGGTATTGAAAGATTTCCAGGAGCAGATGAATTAAAAAGAAATTTGAATTTCAGTTTTCTAAGCACCATGGTTTGGGATGGTGGAGAGATTAGTCCATTTCAGTTAACGGAAGAAAGGCATAGAAAAATCCCCAAAAGGGAGATGAACATTTAAATAATTTAAAACAACATTTTACTGTCACAATTTCCCTCTCTTGCCACTGTGGGCAGATTAACACTGAAATGCTTTAAATGTTTCATTACGTTTATAAGGTTCAAACTACATATATAGTGGCAAATTAGCACTCATAACAATGCATATTCAGTTAGATCTCACCTTCACTATCTGGGATTTATCTGAACATCAGAAAGTCACATGTAATGGTCTAATGCTGGCAGGCAGCTCACTCAGAGAGATAGGGGAGAGAGTCAGAACCGTCAAAGTGAGAAAAATTCAGGGGTTGACATAAAGACAATTCAATAATTTTTTTAGAGGGAAAAAAGAGCAAAAGAAACATAAGGAAAGAAAAAGAGTGATGCAAAAAATGTTTAATCCCTCACCAGCAACCCACCAATGCCCACACAGGTCCAAAGTATCGACAGCGTCGCCAACCTGCTTTCCTGCCCTCCCTGTTTTATTGCCAACTGTGATGCCATATGGAATGGAATATTCCTTCAGTCAGTTGGGGCCAGCTGTATCTATCAGCTGTGTCCCCTCCCAGCTTTTTGTGCACCCCCAGCTTCCTCACTGGCAGAGCTGTGTGAGAAACAGAAAAGGCCTTGGCTCCATTCAAGCCCTGCTCAGCAAGAACTAAAACATCCCTGTGCTATCAACACCGTGTTCAGCAGAAAAATCCAAAACAGAGTCCCACACAAACTCCTATGAAGAAATTTAACTCTATCCCAGACAAAACAAGTACACCATATCATAAGTAAACCCCAAACTTTTTCTAAAGGACCAGATTTATTCACCGAAAAGTTCCTTCCGCAAAGTCTTAGGTTCAGCAGTGACTTTAGGTTGTTAAGATATTTGAGAACAGAGTGGTGATTATTTCCATAATCAATATCAGCTCAGCTACAGGTACACTGAAAAAACTGAATATGCTTCAGGGATTTATTTTTCAGGTATTAAATATTGGCTTTTCATTAGCCTTCCAGGTTATTTTGTAGTCTTCTTTGAGCTATAGATTCCCCTAAGTCAATGTTTTTACTTACTGTAATTCCTTCTCTTTGCTTGAAGGCAAATTGGCCTGTGGTCCAAGTTCAACAAGCTGGCAGCTGGCCTACCACTGAATTTGCTTTAAATGAAATGAAAATAAACTTTTTTTACTTCTCAGATTACAGAAACTGATGATTTTGTTAACGACTGAAACAGCAGCAAGCTGTGCCTTCAAAAAAAAATGACCAGTTTAGGTCTCTGGAATCTCCATAGTGTAAAGCATCCTTTCAGCAAATATAAATTGGGTATTTTTTCCACTTTCCTAACTTTGGAAATACACACAGGCAGTTAAAGATATCTGAATACCTTTGTGAATAAACAATGTTTGTGACCTCATCCACTTCAGTGACAAAAATGATTCTGCATTTAGAACTACTCAGAGAGCTAATGAATACACTAATCAGAGCAAATTGCTATTTTGTGAACTTCCAAAAAAAACACTGGGCTTTTCACACTTGTTATGTCACTCCAAACAAAACTCTTAAAAGTGTGCAAGCACACGTGGTGTCAACATGTTTATACTTACACTACTAGCCTGAACCTATTTTGATACAACCAGAATCAATGCTAGCAACAGTAAAATAGCAATAAAAGATGGTCTTATGACACAAAGTGTATACAGTACCAAAATGAGGTCCAGATACTTATAAGACAGTTCACTCCTTCTCTGCCCTGTACTGTTTGCACACATGCTCCCCACAGGCTTGCAGCTCCAGCAGCCAGATGAGAGGATGGGAACCAGATGGGTGCTCCCAGCAGCAGCAGGACTGGAAACCACAGCAGCATCGCACTGACAGTTATCAGGTAACAGCAGGGAAGCGTTAAAGGTAGTGCACCCCAGGGCTTGAAAGGGAGGGGAGGGACTTAGTTCCAGAGTGCCCTTCCACTGAGTTTTTTTCATGGGACAAATTCCTATTCTCCAAGGAACACCAAGTCAGATCAAAGAATAGTAAGAGATTGTACTATGGGAAGATAGAAGAAAAATGAGATCACTGAACAGACCCCATCTCCCAGATTTTTGGTAGCATTTTAATATGGGAAGCTTGGTGATAGTGTATGAAGCATATTATTAGTGCTTAAAATCTAAATGGTTAGTAACCAAAAATTTAGAGGACAGAAACTCTAAAATGCTGTTTCAGAAAAAAAAAAAAAAAAAAAAAGCTTTATCTTTCAACAGTGGAGATCTGAAGACAACTTTGAAGTACAACTTTGAATGAACAACTTCATGTCTTTTTCCTCCTCTCCTTAGTGAGGAATACTGTTTGTCTTACCTTTGTGACATACAGTGCTTCAGTGGACACCGATCTGAATTGCATCCACCTCCACACACATACTTTAAAAGGAAAAGACCCCTAAAAACAAGATCATTGCAAAATACTCTGATACTGATCTGAGTTTTTTCCCCACATACCAAAAGGGAATGGATGAACACCAGCAAGGTGACAACAGCTTCCTTCTACTTCCATGCTAAACAGTTTCCCTTTTGTATTTCTCGGAATTTTGAAGCTTTTGATGCATTTTGTGCCACAAATGCAAAACTAAGGTTCCGAAATGTTACAATCCATTAAGGCATACAATATAAATAGTTTCTGTATTTATCCAAGCATTAGTCAACATGCAGTCTAAAAGAGGCAAGTGGATTAGTATTTTGGATGTTGTCTGCATACTCCTAATTTCAATTAATTATCTCCTATAATCAGCATATACAATTCACAGCATTATACAAATTATGAAAAATTTTCCCAAACTTCAAAGGGAACAGGTGCTGGCACTATACAGACAATACTGAATTCAAGTATATGCAGGAAACTCTACATGTTTGTTCTGAATGGATGCATTACATATATTCACAGGGTAATTAGTATTTAGTAAACCCATGAAGAAAAATAGAGACACAAAATTGTTTCAAGTCCAGAACTCCTTTCACAAGTGGAGCCTAGTCATCACGTCCCATGTAGAGGTGTCTGACTGGGTGAGTTACTAAAAAAACACCATCTTGATACAGTTCCTTAGGAATCCTCCTAGAATTCAAGATCCTGCATGGTTGCTGTTACTTCATCCAGGCTGTTCCAACCAACACCGGTACAATCCCTCTACACAGATGTCTGCCATTTGTTCACATCAGCCAAAGAGCCACGGTTAGGCAGGCTTGCTCTGATGCAGCTGCAGTTACAGCAGTTGGCTGTCTCTCAAGCTGTAAATTGGACTGCATGAACTTACTTGCCTTTATCAAATACCCTTCTTTGAGGGTCTAATTCTGTCTTCATTTTTTTTTTTTTAAAGCTCAGCAGATACTTGCAGTAGCACAGCTGAGGCTGTAGAACCAAGCAAGATGTAAGCAGTCCAAGGCAGGAATCACAAAAATTCTGCTGCCAAAGCCCCTGCATCACTGATCTGTAACCATTTCAGCACTCATTCTTCACTGTCCTCTGATGATCTAGTGGCTCCAACATCATATTAAACTTCTGCATTATTTCCAGTTTATTTGCACTGACTTGCTCCAATTTTAGCGCAGATCTATTTACTTACTTACACAAAACTGTAAATAGTTTGAATGCATCACTTTTCGTCTTCCTTGACTTTGACTCAACCCTGGCTTTGGTAAGACATGTAAATCTGTCCTACCAGCCACCAGCTCTGGCTTACTACAATAATTGCTTTTTCAGTTTTTATCCTGATTAATAGCTTCAGCAGAGTTTCCACACTACATCTCAACCCAAGAGAGCAGGAAGATTAAGTAGCAGAAGTATTAGAAGCTTTTAAAGATCAAGACAGTGTATGTGTCGTGTACTAACATTAAGAACAAGTCCCACCATCCCTTAGAAAGTTAGCATTATAACTTTAAGAATAAAACGCCTAACTTTACCAGTAGCCCCTGTAGCAATGTGTTCTGTTAAAACAGAACACTATTACAGGCTGCTAATCATCAGCTGAACATTCTTACCTCTCCTTCCCCAACATCAAAGTTTTCATATTCTAAATATGTGTACTAAATTAAGGGCGTGAAACTAGTAATTTTTACTTACTGCTTTTCAGAAGACATCCAGAAATTCAGTCCTTATTCTTAATAAAAGCTGTACTGGTAGTCCATCTCCTTCTCTCCCTCCCACTAAAAAAACAAAAAAGCACCAAAACCCCTCATATCTGTCCTCTCTTTTTCCTCTGCCTATGACTTTCACATTTTGCATTTCTATTTGAGTTCCAATTATAAACTTTCTGGAGGAGGAAGCACCTCTCTAGAGCTGAAAGACAGCAAACAGAAGCCAGTACTAAACAAAACACCAAATCTTTTCTATAGTTTAAGCAGACAAGGTTCACTTTTACCAGTGCAGATGTCCTCAACTTACTTTAACAAGTTAGAATAGGCACTTCCTACCTGGCAAACAGCAAATTAGCAATGACAAGAGAATTCCAAGGTGGAAAGTCAGGTACGTGAAAGTCTTACATGATGGAGATATCCGATTCAGCAAAATATCAGACCCAAAGATATATTTTTGTCTTTCATCTTACA
This sequence comes from Nesoenas mayeri, assembly GCF_963082525.1. NCBI lineage: Eukaryota > Metazoa > Chordata > Aves > Columbiformes > Columbidae > Nesoenas > Nesoenas mayeri. The sequence goes on from NC_137542.1 coordinate 41,580,525, forward strand.
TAACTGCCTGTATTAAAGTTAACCAAAGCCACGTAATGAATCCTCATCCACCACAAAAAGTAATGCAAGTAATTTTTTAGAAGCAGTTGTTCGGGTTTTTTTCCTGAAGAACAGCAAAAATTCATTGCTTTAAACTTTTACACTTTCACTTGCTTTAAACTTTCATAAGCAGAATTCTCTATCTTGGATACAAGGGTAACAAAAGCCTCTGATCCAACCAACAGACAGGAGAGCTCACTTGAAGTCAGTTGAGCCTTCAAGAATTTTAAGTTTTAGAAACGATGTGAAGTGATTCTAATATACCTATGAAGAAAGTGAAATCATTCTTAGAAAGAAAAGCGCAGGATATTATTGTCAGGTAGAAATAAAAATCCGAGGAAGAAAACCAAAGGGGGAATAATTGGCAATGCACAGCTAAGCAAAAGGGCAGCAGAGTATTATAGAGGACCACAAGTTACAAGTCCATATTTCCCTCTGTTTTGGCATACAACAACATATGGAGCTGCATTAAAGGATATAAGAGAGGAAAAGTCACCCTTCTATCTTGACCAATGCTGTTTAAAATCAGATCTAGCTCTCTACAAACATTTTAAGTACCATAATTCAAAAAAGATCCATCTTAGATGGCAGCAAGGAAGACTTCCCTGACACTTGGGAACAACACATGGAAATGACATAGGAGTAACATTTCTACCACTAGGAATATCATACCAGTTAAACAGATTGCCTGGGGAGGCTGAAGAATACCAATCAGCAATGCTGATTCAAACAAACATCTAATGAAGAATCACTGTAAGGAAGGACAGGGAAAGAGGAAAAACATGACAGGATAACTGTTTGAGGTCCCTACCAGACATTCATTATTTCTCTCAACTAGCCCTGCAGAATTTCAGATATTTATTCTGCTCCCAGGGCTAGAACCACAACCATACATAACTATGTAGGGTGAAGAGAAAAATCTATATGCTTTTTATCAAAACATGTGTTGTGTAGACTTAAATACAACCTAGAAGGTGACTCCCAATCACTGTTTGCTTGCTTTTACATAACTTAGAAGATAAATCACCACTTCTCTACCTATCAACTTCTCTATCACTTTTACATACTTTTTTCTTTTCAAAAAAATTCTAAGAGGTTATACAATTGATATGCTGTATGGAATTGCACCAGTTTTGCTGGGTGTGATACAAATACTTCGTAGTTTGGGTTTTTTCACCTCCTTTGTAGTGAAAAGTGGTTGCTTTTAAATCTTGGAAATATATTACAGAACCATTACCTTTTTTATTGATGCAGATTCCTGACCCTAAGAACTGCTCAAAATCTTACACCATAATTATTAAGCTGTCACACGTGATGAAGATACCTGTTTAAGATAAAAAGTCAACTACAGAGACACTAAAGCAGAACACAGGTTTTGCTACTGTTTTAAAATAATTCAGGTTATGGAAACTTCCTTTCTGATGGTTTCAAACATTTCACCTCTGACAGTAAGGTAACAGGGTAGGACATTTCAGGATAACCAGTTATCTCTAATCTGAGTAATCATCCACAATCCACTTTCAGGATCAGAATATGCGTATTATGGTTTTCTATAGTATCAACAAGTTGCATAATTTCATACTCAAATCAGTTATCACCTTGTATTTTCTTTTCACTGCTTAGCACCCAGCAGAGAGATATTACCAATTTTATAGCAATACATAAAAACCACAAGGCATTTTAGCATCTGAACAACTGCAAGCTTCAAGTCATGTTTTAATACGTGTAAGCATATACTAACAGGCACACACATGAACCAGCTGGAATTCTCTTTGTTTCCACAGTCACATGTTTAGTTAACCTGAAAAGCTGTGTAAGGGCCTAGTATCAAAGCATGACACTTGATATTAATCAAATTTGAAAAGCTGCTTTAAAACTACACAGAATTATTAACACCATTGGCAGCAGAATTTCTAAAGATGTTTCTCCACCATGACACAAGACCCATTAGCAATTTACATGGCCAGCGATTCTGTCACCTTTGCGCAGTATTGCACTCATTACTAAAAGGTCATTAATAATTATCTTCATTTCCCATATAAATAAGCTGTAATCCTGCTCCACAACATCCAAAATATAGCCAGACAGGTGTGGCCTACAAGAGAACCAAGGTTTTTGCAACACCTAGTATAATTTACACTTTAACAACTCAAATAGGTGCCCCTATTTTAAATGTATACTACTCCAAGCACTTCAGGATGTTCCTGTGATAAACAGCCTGAAGTATGTTTCATTTAACTTTAGGCTATCAAATACACAAAGCTGAAGTTCCAAACACTGATGCAAAGTACCATCCTAAGCTAAGGTTAGTGCATCTTTTAAAGACATTCAAACTATCACTTCTCCATTGATGCTCTGAACAGAATGCCGAGGTTAGCTAGCATCCCCCTTCTCCAGAATTTTGGGTTCACCTATATTCATCCCACATTCAAAGTTGTTTCCATATCTTTGATATAGTTTCAAGGTATTATCTCAAGTTTTTGAATACATTTGCCAACTGAAACGAATGCAAAGCAAACCTTTTGGATCTGCCGTAATACACGACTAAACATACAAGCAGAGTCCTGAGGTGTCATTATAACTCTGCAGTGGACTTTATCAGACTTACAGCCCTATCCATAAAAACGCAGGGGGATCATTAACATATCAGGGAATAAATGAACTAGAACAAATTTGCTCCCCATACTTTGTTTGTTCAAAACATTGCTCAGAAATAGTAGGATAAACCTTCATTGAACTGTAAATTTTATGTTTGCAACTTCATTTGCATCCTCAACTCCAATTGCCTCAGATACCAAACACTACTTAAACTGCAAACTGCAAGCCAGGGACTGCCTGCCTTACAAATGTGTTGTCCTCAGTGCAATGGGATTCTGGTCTCTACTGCTGTAGAGCACAGTAATAATTTTTGTTTTATTGAAGCCTTCCTAAGAGACCAAGAATAGAAACAACCAACAAGTACTATGGACCACAAGGGAGATTACTATATGAAAATAGTAGCAATGCCAGTTTAAACTTTTGCTACAAATACCCATAACAGTATTTGCTGAATTCATCCAATACATCATATGTTTCATTTGCTATGCTAAACTGCTTTTCCAGAAGTAAATATGTTTATGGGAATAGCTAGGTTAACAAGGCAAGAATTCATAAATATGTCCTATTTTGGTGAGGCTTTTATCTGTTAAGGACTTTTGCACAATACCTACACTGCATTGCAATTCACTGAGTTGGCAAAAGAAATAAAAACATAGGTATATTTTGCAAAGTTCCCTGATCCTGCATTTTAGCACAACTTCAAAATAATTATTATTCTGAACAACTTTTTCCAGACATTCTCCTTTCTTTAATGGCCGTTAAGAACAGGAAATTGATTCTGTGCAAGTCTGACTCAGCTACAAATAAACATTTTATCACATATATTTGCTTACACAAACTTAAATATGCATACTTCTCCTAAATGAAATTTACATCTATAAAGCATGTATTCTTCATGAGTCATGCATTAACACAGAATAACGGTCTGACAGCACTCTTTATTGCTACAGGACATAATTTATTTTTTTCTAGATACAGTGTAACAGAATTTTAAACAAAAATCATTCCTCTAAATCACTTAACTGTGTATACAAACAACTGCAAATCAAGAACCACACTGCAAAAACAAAGTGTCTGAACATGTCTGGGTATAGAAAAAGGAACTAAATGCAGCCTCTAAACTTTCAAACACATCCTATAAAGTACTCAGCATCACAGTTATAATACCAACATTTTATACATTTTTACATCTTTGCGCACCATGCAGATTAAAATGCTGTAAAACAGACACATATTCTTCATAAAAGTGTTAATTCACCAGCAGTATCCAATCAAGCATCTGCAGTGCACAGTATCGTGAGAGATCCCAGTTCTACCAGTCACCACAGCTGAAGACAAGCAGTTCAAAAGAACCTACTAAAGGGGCAGCATCAAAGCACACACAGGAAACACCCACAGGGACGCTGTCACCTAGGTGCAAAACCCATCTTGCACAGTGTTACTACAGGCCAATGCATTTTTGCTCATAAGAAAACGCATACTTTTGGCTGATGAACCTTAACAAATCTCCTCTGGACTCTGGGCCCAAGACACGTTCCTTCTGTCCCTGAATTTTAGGGTGTTTCTGCTCACAGCCAGCTCAGACCACCTCTCCTCCAACAAACAGGTACTGTGAGTGCTTCATAACTGACTTCAAGGAAACTTCAGAGGAGAGCCTGCTCACATGAAGCTTTACTTTGTCTGAGGTAGCGCAGCAAACACCCAGGCCGCCCAGCTGTGCTGCGCGCAGAGGCTGCCGTGCCGGACACGGCCACACCTGCCACGGCCAATGGCCCTTCGGCCTGCGCACCGCGCAGCAGGCTCTTCCCTGGGCCCCGGGACACCGAGTCACCGGCACGTGGTTGTGGCGTGTGCTCGTTAACAAACAAACACAAGAAGCGGAAAAGCCTTTAACCGAAGGCCTGTCCGTGCCTGCGCCGCAGCCGCGTGCCCTGCTGGCCTCCCCGCGCGCACCGGCGGCCCCTCCCGCACAGGCACACGTCGGGCTCAGGGACGGCCGCGGAACTCTCTCGGCCTCTCTTTCGCCCACTGGCTGAGGCCCATATCCTCAGGCACAAGACTGCCGGGGCCGCCTCTGCGCCGGGCCAGGCCGCGCCCCATGAGCCTGTTCCTTACGGGAAGCCGCCGCTCCGCAGCCCAAGCGACCGCCCCGAAGGCTGAAGACGACCGCGGCGCGGCCCTGACTGGCTCCACTACCGCCCTCCCTCCCCAGCCAGCGGCCGCACGCAGAGTCCCGGGTTTCAGCCAGGGCCAGGCCGGGCCGGACTTGTCCCGAGCCACCGGACTGGGCCAGCCCGGGCCGGGCCCCGCACCCACCCCTCGCGAGCCCAGCTCACCCGCCTCCCCGCAGCCGTCGCCTGCCTGCCTACCCGCGTCCGGCACTACAGCCAATCCTGGTCCCTTACAGCCGCCACCGGCGGCCAATACATGGACAGTGTGAAAAAGCAATGACCAATCCCGGCGGGGGGGCGGGAACAGAGACAGTGGGCTTGCACCTGCTGCCCACGGAGGGGCGGAGTGGGGCGGGGCTCGTGCCTCGGTGCGGAGCGGAGCGGAGCGGGCGCCTTCTCCGGGCGGGACCTGCCGCCTCTTGAGGGCTGTGCGGCCCGACTGCTGCCCGGGGGCTGCCTAGCGAGGGTGGGGGTTGTGTAGCTACAACCTCCGGAGGTCGGGAGCTTGTCGCGGCCTCACCGACTGAGGTGAGCTCGGTGAGCTCCCGCGGCGGGAGCGCCGCTCACCTGCGCTTCTAGGGCCGTGCGAGGAGGGCGGACACCTCCGGGGTGACAGGGCGCCCGTCGCCGTTGCTCACCTAGAGTGGTGTTCCTGCCCGGATTTCGTGTTTCTGGCCTTTATTCGTTGTCTGTTAATGAATAAATTACTGTTAGCCTTTTAATCTGTTGTTTAATCATGCAGAGTGAGTTCACTTCTGGGCCAGTCACTTCTATCTGAATTTCAAAGGAAATTTTGCTATTCAGAGGCAGGCAGAAAGCAATTTCAAGTTTTACTGCGGAGAAGTGTGGGAGAGTGGCACACAGTAGCACAAAGGTTTACACAAACCAGCAGGTGATATCCATTGTACTAAAGAGGGAGATAAGCAAAAAGACTTATATTACAGAGGAAACAAAGACAGGGGCAGAGCAAGGGAAAAGAAAAACATAATGGCCTCATGCCAGAAGTACTGTGCTATTTTGTGTGCATACAGAAAGCCGAAGGAGAAGCGCACAGCATATGGGATGAAGGTAGGGCACAGACTGTGCAATACAAAAACGAGGCCCGAGAAAACATGCTGCACATTGTGTATAGTGATGAAGACTCCCCATTTTCAAGTATTTTATGAAGTTTGAACATTTATTAAAACAATTAGTCATTCCTTAGGGAAATCTCTTTTTATCAACTTCATGTGGAATATGTCAACTAACATACACTTACATTGTTTGACACTCCCGTCAAAGTCAAGTATCTTCGTATCATTGCAATAATTAACAGATCCAGTTCTCAAAAAAAAAAAAAAAGGTATTAGATGATGTTATTCTAGCCTGCTTCCATCTACAGTGAAAGTTTTTTAGTTGTCTAGTATTAACATGTTGTGTGCATTCTAAATATAACAATCAGGAATGAATAATTTATGAACACTAATATCTATCTGTTGAAACATGACAACCAAGGTTGAGAATAAACTTCATCCTCATAGAAGAAAACAAGTGAACATGCACCTAATAAAATGTGATTTCTGTGAATGTGTCCCATACTCCTGCCACCACTCCACCTGGAGTGGTGGAGGCTGAGGGGTCTGGAGCACAAGTCTGATGAGGAGCGGCTGAGGGAACTGGGGCTGTTTGGCCTGGAGAAAAGGAGGCTGAGGGGACACCTTATTGCTGTTTACAACTACCTCAAAGGAGGTTGTATCATGGAGGGTGGTGGTCTCTTCTTTCAAGTAGCAAGTGATAGGACAAGAGGAAATGGCCTCAAGTTGCACCAGGGGTGGTATAGATTGGATATTAGGAAATATGTATTCACAGTAAGGGTTGCCAGGCATTGGAACAGGTTGTTTGGGGAAGTGGTAGAGTCACCATCCCTGGAGGTGTTTAAAAGGTGTTTAGGCAAGGTTCTTAGGGACATGGTTTAGTGTTAGGTTATGGTTGGACTCGATGTTCCTGAGAGTCTCTTGCAACCAAAATGATTCTACGATTCTATGTAGATTTTCTGGATTTTAGTAAGGCTTTTGATACTGTTCCTCACAGCATCCTTCTGGACAAGTTGTCCAGCTGTGAGATAAGTGGGTTCACAGCACACTGGGTGAAGAACTGGCTGAATGGCAGAGCTCAAAGGGTTGTAGCAAATGTGGCTACATCTGGCTGGTGAGCAGTCACCAAGAGTGTTCCTCTGAGCTCAATTCTATGGCCAGTTCTGTTCATTATATTTATTAACAAACTGGATGGAGGAGTTGAATGCACCATTAGTAAGTCTGGTGATGATACTAAACTGGGAGGTGCTGTTGACTGTCTCACTGGACATGAAGCCTTGGAGGGTGACCTAGGTGGACTGAAGAACTGGACAATCATTATTGGCATGGAATTTAACAAGAAATGCCAGATTCTGCCCATGAATGGATTAACACTGGGCACAAGTATGAACTGGGAGAGCAGTGTCTGGGGAGCAGCCCTGCAGAGCGGGCCCTGGGGTGCTGGCTGACAGCAGCTCAGTGTGAGTCAGCAGTGTGTGCCCTGGCAGCCCAGAGGCAAACCCTGTCCTGGGGGCACCAAACACAGCACAGCCAGTGCTCGGAAGAGGGGACTGTCCCCTGGATTCGGCCTTGGTGTGGCCTCACCAAGAAGGCTGTGTGTGGTTCTGGGACCCACGATTCAAAGAAGATGTGAAGGTCCCTGAATGCCTCCAGAGGAGGGCAGCACAGCTGGTGGAAGGGCTGTTAAGACATGTCCTGTGAAGAGCAGCTGAGGACTCTGGGCTTGTCTAGTTTGGAGAAAAGGAGGCTGAGAGGTGACCTCATTGCTCTCTACAGCTTCCTGAGAAGGGCAAGTGGAGAGGGAGATGCTAGTCACTTCTCCCTGGGATCCAGTGACAGGACACCTGGGAATGGCTCAAAGCTGCGCCAGGAAAGGTTTAGACTGGATGTTAGGAAGCATTTATTTACTGAGAGGTTAGTCAAATATTGGAAGAGGCTTCCTAGAGAGGTAATTGGTCCCCCAAGCCTGACAGTGTTTAAGAGGCATTTGGGCAATGGCCTTAATAATATGCTTTACCTTTTGGTCAGCCCTAAAGTGGTTAGGCAGTTGGACTAGATGATTATTGAAGATCCCTTCCAACTGAAATATTCTATATTCTATTCTATTCTATTCTATTCTATTCTATTCTATTCTATTCTATTCTATTCTATTCTATTCTATTCTATTCTATTCTATTCTATTCTATTCTATTCTATTCTAGGGTTCTTTCCTTCTGTCATTTTTTTTTCTAAAAACAGCTAGTGTTTAAAACTATTAGAAAGGAGTACTGAAAGGCATGGAGACAGACAGAGGGACAGAAAAGCCAAACTCAGATACTCTGAGGCAATGATGTGAGTTACTCAAGAAGATCAAGATATCCTAGTGTTCATAGACTAGCTCTGCAATCAATATAGCTTAAATCCCTCAGCAGCAGAGGATACAGCTCTTCAAGTCAGGCTTATATTGAAAATCATACTCTTATGGAACCTAGCTCACACACCCACAGACTGGCATAAAAGGGAACAGGAAAAATTAGGTACCAAAGGTTAAAATTAGCCTCTGTGAATACTCTTCATGGTGCATCACCCCATCACTCCATGGAAATACAAAAAATTTTGCCTGAAAATGTCAGTCTAAATAAAAGAATACTATGAAAACATCTTGAGTTTATATCCTCAGCTGGGAGCAAGACTGAATTCTTCCTGGAGGCTTGCTTTGCTTATTGATGATTGTACTCCATTAAAGACATAATTCAAAAGTCCAGGAAGTCTAACAGTTTCTTTCTAATGAATTTTAAATGGTTGCATAAGATACCTCCATATCACTGATACATCCACACTGTCATTCATATTGTATTCAAAAGAGTAAGTAAATACACAGAAAGATTTTTCATGTAAATGAATTGTTTGTAACATTAAGAACAAGTATGTAGCAGTATACAAGATATACCTTGCGGTTTATATAGATAATGTCAACATCTAGTTTTACATCTAGGTTTACAGTTATAGTATAAATTAAAAATATAGTATAAATACATAGTATATAGTATAAATTAAAAATACATACCAACACCTATGGAAAAGTTATAAATCTATGTTCAGAATTTGAGATTTTAAAGTATTTTTAACTGATTAAGAAAATTATTTCAGCATGACTAGATTATTCCCTACATTTATACTTCAGAGTGCTTCCCCAGTTTGATTCCTGCCACTATTGCAAAGAAGATTGTAAAAGATTTAAGTTTTTTCTTAATTCATTATGGCAATTTTATGTAACAAAACATTTCTTTCTGTATTAAAAGCAATGAAACAGTACTGCAGATAAACAAATATTTAAAACTAGCTTAGTAAAAATAATTTCTCCTTCTTATAGCTAACGTCACTTACTATTCTTTGCATGGCAGTAAGATCCAGCCCACTGAGCTTCTAAACAGGACATCTATTATTTCAGACATTTTTACATCTCCAAAAACAAACCAAAATTAAAAAGGTAACAAATGGTATATTATTTTATTCTGGGTTACATTGCGTAGATAATCTACTTGGGTGATAAAGCACAACTATAATATGTAAAGAACTTGCTCTTATAGTCTGAAATTGGTCTGAATAATGAAACCAGTTATTAAAGAATAAGAATATTTAAGTGGTTGCTTTATTGGTGAGATCTGGTTGTTATTCATAGCAATTACCAACTGATTAATAAATCTATATTTGATATTGCAGTTATTTAGAACAGAAATAATAGAGCAGAGCAGTTCAGTTGGAAGAGACCTACAACAATTATCTGGTCTGACTGCCTGACCTCTCCATAGGGCACACAGGGCATTGTCCAAATACCTCTTAAACACTGACAGGCCTGGATCATCAACCACCTCTCTAGGAAGCCTGTTTCAATGTTATGCTGACATTCCCTATACAGTATGTATTAATGGTTCAGCCATGTTTTTACAGCTCAGGCTTCCTAAAGTACCTCATGTTATGGGTTAGCAAGAACAGAGCTCTGCAGAATAACTCACAGTAGTAAATTAAATCCTAACTACCAAAAAATTAGCAGGGCAACCAAAACATATTGAAGTTTCTTTAAAGAGACTGAATCCACTCTACTTGTATTTGTATCTCATGATAATGAACCAAGATATACCCAGGCTGTAAAGCATTAACAAAGTACTCCATGCAATCTTTCTATGTCCTAAAGTATTCTCTAAATAAAAATAATTTAAAGTTAATTTCCTAGGAAGGTCTCTGATTATTTCACCTCCTTCAGCAGTGATACATTGAAGCAGAAAATGATTAGATCCTAGCAAACAGCTCTGTATTCAACAATAACAACAAGAAGCAAAACCAAAACAAAATCGCCACCATGAAATTCCATGAAAAACTACCACACAAACAGGTACTGTACTAATCATAGCTACAGACCTGAGACTCTCCTAATCAATATACAAGCATAATTCCTGTTCATTCATCAACCACTACAGTGTAGGATTAAAATTTGAAGGACTTTAGTCAGGAAGACATTCTTTGTCAGGAAAGATGTGCCATGATCTAGTAAACAGACTAGAGTCGGACCAAGGGTTGGACTCGATGATCTCTGAGGTCTTTTCCAACCCAGTTGATTCTGTGATTCTGTGAAAGCATTCAAACATATGCATGAAGGCCTAAGCACAAAACAAGTCAAAGCCTGCTAACTCTGTAGATTCTTGTTTTTCTTACACTTGTGGTTCCGGCAACCTCTTCCTGTACCTCCTTCCTAAATTGCAGCATGTTTAAACAGAAGCATTCCACCTTTTCTGTCCTGGAAAAAAAAAAAAAGGCATTAAAAGACAACTAATTACTTTTACACTAGATCTTCATCTACTGTAGCAGCTCCAGCTGTTATTTTGAACTTGGTACACCCTAGGCATGCAACACACTTTCAAACTGGGCATGAAAGATCAAACAAAACAGGTGATATAAAAACCTGTAGCTGGGCAAGACTGATCCCCTCTACCAAACTTCTTAGGTGTGTAATTGTGATATTGTAACACAGTAAAATGGTGACACTGCATCCTGTAAGCATACTAAGAGAAATGGATGATTGGTTTTGTCAGCTTAAAAAATACCAGTGATACTAGGATTATATAGCAAAATGTTTCCGTAACTAGTTTTAAGTATTTGCACTTCTGGCCATTTATAGTAAGCTAACCAACTTAACTGGAAAGGCCTAACCATTGTTCTGAAATGGTTAATTTTTGCTCTTCAGACTACAATTACGAAGTATTTCTGATACAAAAGCTCAGAATAGCTGAAGTAATTTTGTCAGTGTTCTCTGGACCTGATTGAAGTACATACACAGTGTGTCTATGCATGTGTGTTATGTATCCAGATCTTGGCACAAAGTCCAGTTTGTCACGGTTGTGACTCCTCTTCTTGTGTTTAGTTGGCAGAATGAAGAAGTTCAGCTGCCTGAGTCCAAGCTGGGCTCTTTCACCGGTGCAGTGAAGAAAGCTGGAAGCAAGGGCTTGCCCCTCCTTTCTCATGGGGCTGTTCCAGATGTGGCTTTACCACTGGGCCACAGCTGTTCAACAGCTGGTCTGCACCTAGTCCCAGACCTCCCCCAATCTGACCCTGACCCAAACAAGCCTGACTCAGCGCTACAGCTTTGCCAGGTCAACACTGGGCTGTGTTTGACTGTCGTCATCATCTCTGGCCCTGATCCTGACACCTGCAACATTGTCAGTGAGGCAACTGCTCCCATCTGACTTGCTGTCACACTTGGCTCTCCTGGCTTGCCTTCTTTTGCAGAGTAGCCAGGCCTTGCTGCACCTTGATGCAATTTTGGTATGCTGTTTTGACAAAAAGAAACAACTTTAGAAATTAAGGCTAACAAGTGTTTGTTTCTTGAGAGAGAGATCTCAAAGCATTAGAGATAAGTAACGAGTTTAATCCGTTAGGAGCTAGAAAAGTTAAGAGGTCTTCTATGTTATCATATTTGGTATCATGGTAATGATTAAATTCAAAAATAAATCCTGGCCTAGTCAAAGACAAAAATTTTTTGAAAGCTTGTCAAAAGCTTAATAAATATGTCTTCTGAATTTGCACAGTGCAAGGATTTCTGCTGCTCTGAGAAGATAAAGATTACCCTTCCCAAGCTCAGAGATCATAAAAATCACCTTTCTTGAGCAGTCGCAAGGGAAAATGCAACAGCGTCTCAGGATCTCCAGCTCACAGCCTGGCATTTTAGCTTAAATCATCATGGAAAGGGAGTTTGTCTTAGCCCATTGGTGATCTGGCAGATATATTTGTAAGTATTGAACCAAATTCTGCTTTCAAGCACAGAGATGCAAGTTCAAGAAGGGACAGTGTTGATGCATTTTTACTTCTGACTACATTTCTGGCAAATTCAGTAGGATCCTGGGGGTTGTATTTGTGCAACTGACAGTAAAGTTTGGGCTACTGTGTTTATTTCCAAGTTCCAAATTATTCTTTCAGCTTTTTTACTGACACCCTTGAATACAAAACTACTCAAGACACTCCTTTACCCTTCTTGAGAGAAGGCAGATCTAATGTGTTGAGGCACTCTTTCCTTTAGTAGGTGCTATGGTAGAAGAACTTGATCCTAAAATGGAAAAATGCATATGAGTTGTATAGCTGCTGCAAGCATGTCTTTCACACCCCTGTATGTAATAGTTGTTCAGAATCTACTAAAAAAAAAAAAAAAAGTATTACTTTGAAAACTGTCTGGTTTTTTTGTGATGTTGTATGTATTTGTGTCAACAGAGCATTGATTTGCTTCTTTTTTTTTTTTTCTTGATAGGGTGAACTGAGTTTTTGTCCATCTTCAGCTGCTGAAGTTAAACAATCCTTGGTCAGTACAGTGCACCACTCTGTAGGGCTTTGAATCTATTTTTCACTACTTCAGCATTTTTCTCCTTACTGAATCTGAGTACTGTAAAGAACTTTTTAAGTATGTCCATTATCATATGTACCAGAACAGGTCCTGGCTTAACAAAGGGGGATAAGCCTATTTTAGATGATAATTAAACCAATGACAATCTTACCTGTAGATACTGTGGTTAAGATTTTCGAACAGGCTTAAGATTGGGATGTCAGTCCCTTCACCACCAAAATAGTTAGCTTACACTTAATTGATTTGTGTCTCTCATACCTTTTAGTGTGCGGTTTTTATCAGACTCAAGACTGTCCGAATATTTACAAGCCATTCTGTGCAGGTAGTGCTATAGTGCGTTTTCATGTGTATGGCTAAGGAGGAATTTAGATGTCTGCTTGTAGATACCCACCCTGTAATTATGTAGCCTCTGCCTCTACCACCCCAGAGAAACTAGGACAACTGCCTAACACTGATAACATTGCTGCAGAGAAAATACCACAAGGTCCTCCCTCCTTAACACTGCATAGCAGAAATGTGTTGGATACTCTGGCTGAAGTTGCAGACAAAGTCTGCCCTTGTTTTGGAAGCAGAATTTTTTATCATTTTAATTAACATAAATCTAAGAAAGGCAAATATTGTTGTAATGAAAACTAATTTATAAAAAGGGTAGAATCTGCAAATGTCAGATATAGCTTCATCAGAAAGTTAACTGATCCAAAACTGATGGTGCTTACCTATTAGAAAATTAAAATATTCAAATTCCATGGTTAAATATGTTATATCTGCAGTTTATTTCCTCATTAATCTTATTATATTTCAGTCTGCCTCAGAGGTTTTTCAGCTTCTAGGTGTTTCAAAGGCAGTGAGTAGGACAGACTTCACTGTGAAAACAGCAGTAGAGTCCACTCCATGTGGAATAACTCCCATGTTTGTTCAGCATCAGTTCTTACAGCCACTGGAGACCAGACCCGTCAGTTCTTCTCTTTATGGAACAACTGATCTAAAAATGATGCAAATAACATAATTAACAGAGGGGCTGAAAATTCAGAATGTGACTTTGCAAATTAAATAGGATGGCATAATTCATTTCCTAGAGATTGATTTTTCACCAACCAGAATCCGTCTAGGAGTTATTATAGGAATTATCTTGCTACTTATGTTAATTTTGTTTCAGTAACAACACCTGTAAGATTTTATTGATGTAACTAGCAAACCAGATGGCAATTTTGCAAAATCTTGGAGAAAAAAGCAATTGATTTTTATAGAGTCCATTGTGTAGGACAACTTGAAAATATTAAACCGAATATACATATTGGCATATTTCCAATCAAGCCACCTTGTTATGTTTGTTGATAATCTACTATACTATTGATTGCTAGATAATTCACTATACTTCAGAAACTGCTGGCTGTTTTCATATCTTTTATGTGTAAAACATCAGGAGGCTGTTGGCAGAATCTGAAAGTTCAGCATAACTTCTGCAGCACTCACAGATCATACAGTGAAAGCCAAGTCTATTTTGTTTTTTTCCATTACATGCTTCAAGCTAATTTTTTTCCTGGCAAAGGAAGTAGCATATATACATAGCCTGAATTTTCTTTATTTATTGAGTTCATAATCTTCCCTGGCCAGTCAGATTGCTTATTCAAACTAAGCCAGTAAATAAGGATACAAACCACAGTTATCTCACTTAAAACAATTGCTGTAACATGCAAAATTATGCTTAACTTCCTATATCTTTTTTACTGCTCTGTACACTTTCAAATAAAATGTGTTGGTTTACAATACAATTCTTTCACAAAACCGTGAAAGAATGCTTTCACTGCAATGACATCTCATCTAATTTCAAAAGACAGAAGTCTACCAACAACCATTCTACCTTTATAAGCATATAAGTTCAGATATTTTCCACCTACCATGTACATAGGAATGGAATAGTTACCAGTCAGCTCTGGTTAAGAAGCTGCACCACAGGACAGATTTGAAGAGACAGCATTCAGGTCTGTGTACCTCAGAGATAACATTAAGGAATGAGATCCAATACTACTGTCCATGTGTAAATCAGAATAGAAATTAAATATGGTGGTACTAGCCTGGCTATCTGCCTTCAGAAAAAGGCCTTAGGGAGAAACCAAACAACAAATCACATAAAAGGCTGTCTTCCTGAATTTCCCAAGTCTTATTTCTTATGTTAAAATAAATAATGGAAAGTATTGCAACATTATTATATGTAGATAATTTACAGATTTTAGAAGCTCATTGTTCAAAGTGAACATAGAAGAAAATAAAGCCCACTACTACAAACAGTGTCAGAATAAAATAAAATTATGTTTCTCACAACATTTGCAGATCTCAACAATTACATTTGAAGAGTCATACACTGGAGCAGAAGTTCTTGAAAGACCCTGGTGATCTACTCTGCCTGCAAAAACTCTTTTAAAGTCCTTTCAGCAAAACATTATACAGCTAAAAAAATGAGTGAGTGAGTGAGTGAGTGAGTGAGTGAGTGACTGACTGACTGACTGACTGACTGACTGAAGATTGTGAATGATTTGCAAACCAGTGTATATTTCTGGCTTTTAGGGGTTTTATTATACAAAATTTAAAAATTATAGTCTATGCTTTTGAAAGAGGAAAAAAATAAACTCTGATTTCCAAAACGGAATTTCACCGTTTCACTTTATGAAACTGTCACCTTATCTATTAATTTCTAAATGCATTTTTTTTCCTGAGTGTAGACATTTCTGTAGAGCTATTCATTCTGAAAAACTGGTATTTTAAAAACGGAGATAATTTTCAGGCATCTCTGATCTGGAAATGTATACGAAGCTGGAGTACTTCATTAGTATGTATGAATTTGCAGACAACAAAGCACAATGTGAATACTTCGTATCTATTATTATCTGTTTTATGTTTTCTGTGGTTTCAGACAAAACATAACTGTTTGTCCTAGCCCTGAAGAGCTTGGAGCCTGAAGGTACTGAGCCAAGGGAAGAGAATTCTCACAGTACAAGAGAAGAACATCAGCTGATGGCTGGTCATACATGTTCAATATGAAGTTTTAGAAAGTGAAGGATATTTTTCAAATAATTCAGTATGCAGTGTATTCGTACAACCTGTCACAAATGGTCAGCTAGCCTCCTGCAGACTTGAGTTCAAACAGCAGCCAAATGTTATGCCAAAAGGCTATCTCACCGCTTCCTTATAGTGTAGATCTGTAGAGGATCCAGGGGTGAATTGCACTGCTGTCGAATGGGCCTGTTAGCCAGCTTTGTCAAGGTTTCCAGCAGAGCCTCCATATGCATTTTAGCCCTGCCATTTACAAGAAGAAAAGCTACTAGTAAAGGATAACTTTAAGTATCTCGTACAGCCTACAGGCTATCATGATGATCCAAAGCATCCAGCTATTAAATGAGACAAAACCATGAGGTTTTGGTCATAGATGAAGATGCTCAGCAGTAGATCAAGGTCTTAGGACTTGAGCTGCAGGGATGCGGGGCAACACCTGCTGGCTGCCCCCAAAATCAGTTCTCAGGAGAAGCAGCTGCAGCCAGTGTAAAATGGTCAACATCTCCAGCTCCAGAAGAAATCGGCCACATCTGGCCAGCATTGCCTGGGTGCAGCCTCGGAAGGCTGGCCAGTGCGCCCAGCTGCAGGAGGTGAGGCAGCTCCTCTTGGGCTCCCAGGTGCTGTGCTGGCAGCAAGCACCCGAGCAGGTGAATTTACCACCAGCTTTGGTGCCTCCACCTTGCCCTGCAGTTCTTTTCAAGGATATTTTTTCCCCTCTGAGCTTCATCCTGTTGGTTACTCCCGAAACCCTGGCCCCAGAGAGCTGCAGAGCGCCCGGCGGGGATGGGCGGCCTTTGCACCGGCAGGTGAGGTGGCCAAGCTCGGGCATGGAAGGCCCGGGCTGCGGTATGGACGTGCGTCGCCTTGGGAGGGGCGCTCAGCGAGGAAATGAAAAGCCAGCCATGGACGGGAACGTGGGCAGCAGCTTTATATTTGCAGTGAACGACCTTTGGTTCCCCTCGGTGGTCCCGCTGCCGCCGTCGGCCGGCAGGTGGCGCCGCGCCGCTGCTGTGCGGCCCCACGCGGGGCGGCAGCGGCCGTGTGCGAGCGGGCGGCCCTGGAGGGGCTGCCTCGGCCTCCCGCAGTGAGAGAGCGGGCGAAACTCATCCTCACTGCGGTAGGCGCGACGGCAACAACCCACGGCGGGCTCGCCTCGCCGGAAACCCCGGCGGCGCCCCCGGGCTCGGGCGCCATGTTGGGAGCGCGGAGCAAGGGGCAGGAACGGGCGCGGCTGCCCTGTGAGCGGCGGGGCCTGCGGAGCAGGCGGGAACATCTCCAGCCTGTCGGGGCTCCGCGTCCGGGACCCGCGGCGCTTGCTGCGGAGGGTTTTCTAAAAGATGCAGAACTCTTGTTAGTAAGAAAGAGAAAAAGGGGGGGTGATTCAGCAGCTCTGCAGTACTGGGGTATTTATAAACAAAATTTTTAAATAACTAATCACTTTCTTTTGTAAGGAGCCATTAATTTGTATCAGTTTGTTCTTGCAGGAGTGAAACTTTTCCTTGCTATCATACAATCCCTGGTGTATTTTTACAAGTACTGATTCTGATGCGATGCCAGGAAGAATATTAATGAAGGAAATTCTGTTCTGGGCTTCAACTTTGAAGGACGTCATGTCCAGGGACACTGTACAAAAGTAGAAAAGCAGCAAAGGTGTGGGGAGGCCCTGGCAGCGGTGCAGTTACGTGCGTTTCTGTGAACTTGGTACTGTGGTAGGCTGTTTGTTTTTTATATTTACCAGTTTAATTTCTTCAGGAGTAGGATTTGGGAAATACAATTTAATCCATATTTTTCAGAATGTGAAAAGTATCCAAAGCATGATACAAATATTTTAATATGCTGCAGTTTCATGACACTACAGTGATTTAGCTGCCTTTTTTTTTTTTTTTTTGTCCAGCGAAGATAGGAATACTGTATCACGTACTACATCACAGCATAAAGAGGATTACGCATACAGATTACAGCTGTTAGTGTACCACAGAAATATCTAACACAAGCAGTTTATATGAATATCAGTGTCACAGTTTAACTCCAGCTAGCAATCAAAATCACAGTAGCCACTCACTCACTCCCCTCCACTGACCCCCAAACAGGGCAGAAAATTGAAGGAACTCATGGGCTGAGATAAAAACAGTTTAACAAAGTAATAATACTAATATGCTACTACTACTATATATAAAATGGAAAACAGAATGTAAAATAAAAGATGCTCAATGCAATTCTTCATGAACTCTCTGTACTGAGCAGCCATTCCTGGGAAGAGAGGACCCAGGTCCTGAACAGCTGATCCTGGGGGAAAGAGAAAAAAAGACCAAAATTGTGGAAAGGCCTAGAGGCCTCTGCAAAACAGCGGAACAGCAAAAGGCTTAACTAAAGGAACTCCGGAAGGGGACTCAGCTGGAACAGAGTATAACCAGAACGGGTCTACCGAGCTGGAAAACCTGCCTCTCGTTAAATACAAAGCATGATGCTAATGGCATGGAATATTCACACTGATCAGCCTGGATGTCAGTCCAGGTCTGTCACCTCTGTGTCCCCCTTTCTAGCTGCTTCACACCTGCACATAGAAGGACCAGAAAGACCTTGGCTCCCAGACAAAGGCTAAGATATCAGTAAGTTCTTACATTCTCTTCATTCCAACTCAAAAACACTGGGAAGTTACTTGAAGAAAAACATTAACTTTGTCCCAGGATGCTATCTTATTATTCCCAAACTAAATCCAAATGACTGTGCTAGCTGTGAAAAAGAAAAGTTTCTAACTGCATGAAGAAAACTAATTTGATTTCAGTCAAGTTAGCACAATCAGAATTAGCACTGCTGTTGAACTGTTTGGATAATTATCTGACTATCGTAGGGGTCATGTGTGCAAAAACTGCAACATGGGAAGGAAGTCCATGAAATGTTTGGCTGCATGGATATGTATACTGCTGAGCTAGCAAAGACAGTAACAATAGTGCATGATGTCACTCCTTATCTCTGAGGCTTTTGCCGTAATCCACCACTGCAGCTGCTGTGGGATCTGTCCATATGGTTAACACCCGTAAAGGCAACAGTCCATAAGGTCAACAGACATATGGCTGACAGGCCAAGAAGTTAATATGCTGAGAATTCTGTAAACTGGGAAGCTGGAAATAAATACCCGATGTATTCAAGTAGGGAGAAAGTCTCTTTTAGAAAGACTGGTGAGCAGTTTATTTAAAAAATATTTTTGTGTGGTGTTTTTTCAATGCAGGGAAAAGTTTGTATGGTATTCTTCAGCTGAGTAAATGTCATTAAAGCAACAGCACAACTTCAGTCTTCTAAAAAGTGAGAGTGAGCTAGAAATCATTTGTGTGTCAGTAGAACTTTAACTCTTCTGTAAATGCTTATGCTGTTTCCACCTTTCTGTCTTACAGACTTCTGAATTTGACTTAGCACAATACAAACACATGGTGGAAATATCTGTATTCAGAAGTGTGGACACTACTGTGTGAAATAGTAGCTTAGACACTAACATTAGGTATTACTTCAGAAAAAAATTAACTCTGCCATTCTGTTTCAATGCTCAAAATGTATTTTTAAACTAGAGATAGGTTGTTAAACCCAGAGGCTGTTAAATAATACTGGCATCTGATTAATAGTAATTCTCGCAGTTATAGGCTACATCTGCAGTTAGTGGGTACTGTGTGTAGTTGGCAAAAGTTATTTGGTGTTTCCTGCTGGCTGGTGTGCTGACCTCATTTGGAAATAACACGAGAAGATGCTAAAGATGCCGTATTACAATACTAAGGAGAACTCTGAGAAGACTGCTGCCTGCTTATTTGTCTTTGACTTCCCTCAGAGCAATGGAGTCCTGAATCCCAAACTATGCTTCTTTTACCACCGTCAGCACATGTTTCTGTTGAGTGCACTGTCCAACAGTGTTGAAATCTTCTGGCCTGTTTGTCTTTACATTCCCTTTAGTTCTCTTTTGTCATCCTTGTAACTCCTCTATCAACTGCTTATGTGCAGAACTCTGCAACCAGTCTTACTGCTTGGACTAAGAATAGAAACAGATCACCTTGAAATGACTCCTCAGACCTTTCAGAATCCAGTTCAAAACCACCTCTAACTTTTATGTCTACCATCGGTTCTGTTTATTCTTTTTTAACCTGCTTCCTTTCTTTATTCCTTTGCAGACTGTGCAAGCTGTTAACATCAGCGTTTTCTTCTCTGTGTTTCCTGCCATCTGGATCTTGGTAGCTTCCCATCTACGTTCAAGCTGTATTGTATGCCATATCTCCTTTTCCCATGTCAGTGCCACTAATTGCTCTTTCTCCCTCAGTTCTGTCTGATAGAATTATTAATTCACTAAATTATATTTTATATGGTTTCTGAAATATATACCTTGTACTAGCTTTCATTACTATATTCAGTGTGTAGTGTTTTCTCTTTACAGATGATAGGCAGAAAGAGAGTCAAAGGAAGTTAATTGCAAGCAGCTAGAGCTGAGGAATGGTTTACCAAAATGGCTGACAGATAACTTGCACTGTACTCTGTTTTATTTCATAGTTAGCAAAGCTCTTCCATACCATCCACATTTTCCAAATGTTGGTCTTGCTACTGGGAGCAGGGGTCAGGTAACAGACGTGGTGCCCAGCACTGATACCATTCCAAAGGTTATACTTTACACTCCACGGATTACTGCTATCAGTAAAGGACAAATGGATAGAAGTTACAAAAAGTCAAGAAAGCTGCAGAGTGCTGTCCTAAGAGCTTAACAATTTGTTCCTAATTTCCCCATGGGTGTTTAGCCTCCAGTTATTCTCTTGACCAAATATCCCAACTAGGTCTGTGTCTGCTCATGAGAACATAGCAAATTTTTCCACAGACATCCTTCAAGGGTAAGTCATTTTCTGAGCATTTTAGTGAGAAAAAAAATAAACAGAACAGCCTTCCTGGAAAATGGACAACCACTGTACAAGAATACTGTTTAAATAAAATAGCACAGTAAATTATGCTTTTCTTATATTTTTATGGTGTGCTACATGGTATCCTAATCTTAGATGCAGTTCTGCCTTTGAAAGAAAGCACACCAGTAGCAGTTCTTGCACGTGTTTTCCTACAGATTTGTTCTAAGAAATTCTCAGTTCCCAAAGCATTAAAAAGTCTTTTCTTACATCTGTACTCCCTTCATCATGCAAATACCCTCCTACTGGCATAGTTACAGCTAATTCCCTCTGAATAATACTGCTGTACTCAGGAATAGTGGCATGACGCTTAAACTAATAGGCTATCTGTATTCTTGGCTTCAGAAAAACATGACAAATGCTAGTTTTTTACAGCTGTTGCTGTTGACATGATTTCTGAAAAATTAACATTGTATCTTAATATTGTGAGGGGTTTTACTGGGACTTGTTTCAGGAATTCATATTTGGTTTCTTAAGTTGTGCTTACATTATAAGTAGACACGAAGGAGAGAGAACTGAAAAAAAAAAAAGCATTATCTACAAGTTGCTTCTGGAAAGGGCTATCTTCTTGTCCATGTTCTTATCCACGAATAATGATGTCCTTGTGACTCAGTACTGTCTTCACTGATTTCACTGCAGGTAATTATTATAAAATTTGAAGGAGCATGTGCAAAGCAGGCATGTTTCCCAGAAACGTGACATAAGTTTTTAAAATCTAAAATAAGTGCAGACTCTACCTTGTCCCTAATCTACTGTAAATATCAATTATATAAAGATTCATAGATTATGTTTCTAATAAATTAAAATTTATTTGGGAAAGGTTTAGTTTAATCAAGGAAAAGAGCTGGGTAATATGATACTTTACAAGATTGTTAGCTTTCTGAAAAATTTTTAGAGCAATTTTAAGTAACTCCACTCTTTTTCCCAGGTTGGCCTTCCAAAATAGTTTCAAAAGGATTATTTCCCTGTGGTTTTTGTGAAGATTATGCAAATCTAAAAATATGTAGCCAAAAAGTATCTGTAAAACCCGTGGAGTACTGTAATAATTTTATCTATATGACAGAAAGAGGTCTGCATAAGTGAGCATGTGCTATTTAGACTTCCAGAAGATATGGAGGAAAGGGTAATAATAACACTTGAAATTTAGACTTTTAGACTACTTCCACACTGAGTTACAGGAAGATCAGTTGGTGCCCTAAGGTGGGAGAATTCTTTGTTTTTATTTATATGTGCCTATCATACCAGTCTGTCATCAGCTTACTTCAAAAATCTATAGGAATGAAACCTAGACGGCGAATTGTTTGTCTCTCAAATGTTATTTCTTTTGTTACACCATCTAGTCAGACTACTCAGCTTGCAGATAGCTTGTGAAATACATTTTTCAACTGTTTGTGATAGGTAGCCAAATTGAATGTGTTGAAATGGAAAAAAGTATATTTTTTTATGTCAGTAAACAAACTGACTCTATAACCTTGCTATTTTCAAAAGTCTATATGAACTTTGGAGCAAAGCTAAGGTATACTTTTGCTGTAATATGTTACAGACGTGCCCTGACTAGCTTTGTATGAGCCAGCTTGGGTATCTGAAACAAGGCAGCTAAAGCCAAGCTTCATATGGTTAACTTTCCCTTAACTGCTTAAAGTGGTACACTGACGTATTCTCTTAGTTAAAGGAGATTTATCTTCAACTACATTTTTTCTCCTTAAGCCATTTGCTACAGGAGTACTTTTATTTTCTTTTGAAGTAACTGATGCTACTGTCAGAGCATTGCAACTCCAGTAGAAAAGAGACATTGCAAATTTTAACACATATAAAGGATATTTGACTTTGTTATAATGCAACCTGGGATATGGAAAATAGTTTTTTAGTCCATAGGGAAGATGAGCAGGAATTGTTCACCAGGGTCAAATGCTATGTTAGAACTCTGACAAAACAGTGTTTCATATAGTTACTTTATGCCTTACTTCTTACTTTTCTCTGTAATTATAAATAAAGTACTGTACTGGTTTAAAATAATCCTTCAGAAAAGAAACATAATTATTTCATCTAGTATATTGCAAGCACTTTAGAAAAAGTGATGCAAATTGTAATGTATCTCAAAAACACTATGTAAATTACACATAAGCACATAGACATGCAAATGGCAGCTCATATCCCAAACAAGCTTATTCAGCACCCCAGCTGTCAGTGTGACATTTAAAAAAATGATGCTCTCTAGTTGAACTGTTCTGTCCTACCCCTATGCTTCACAGCGGGACTTCTCTCTAGAATTTTCCTCCTGTCATCTGGCTTCGCTTATATAAGAAGTAAATAAATCTTCACTTGCACCCTCAAAGGTGATTTGTAGAAACAGAACTGACCTTCCAAAGCAACGGGAGAGTCAGATCTCTCCATTAGTATTATCCCAT
The DNA here is from genome assembly GCF_963082525.1 of Nesoenas mayeri. Taxonomy (NCBI): domain Eukaryota; kingdom Metazoa; phylum Chordata; class Aves; order Columbiformes; family Columbidae; genus Nesoenas; species Nesoenas mayeri. The sequence goes on from NC_137542.1 coordinate 41,603,658, forward strand.
CCAAAAGCAGTACAAAACAGAACAAAAGATAAAGGTACACAAAATTATGTGTTTTGCCACCTGGCCCAGTAATCGTGCTAGGCACTGGTGCTGACTTGTGAAGGTCTGTTCATGGAGGATCTCCATATGTAAAGGAGACTTAGCTTTCTGCTTTACCTGGATAACACAGTAGAATTCCTGTACATTTCAATGTGAGGCAGTTAACAGAGAATTCCTGGATGCATTTCTCATTTTTGCTGAATGGTCAGATGTTAGCTTGATGTTGTTTCCTGTAGTCTACATTTTGAGTAATAAAGGAAAAAAAAAGAGGAAAAAAAAAAGTCTGTTTTTGGCAGGGGAACAGAAAGACAACAGAAACATTACTGAATTTGCACTGCTGACAGCAGAATCTGACAGCAGTACTCACATTCACACCCAAGTGACTGTAGCATTTCTTTTCACCTTTGGCTTTCCTCAATTGTTGCAAGGGATCTCTCCTGGAATTTCCATTATCCACTTATCCTCTATACTTGGATTGTCTGTCAGCTGCTGCTGCCTCCATAATACATTTAAGATAGAAGTTTGACATTTGAACTAGTAGCTATGGTTGCAGGCAATCTGCTTTGTTCTTGGTCTAAAGGAGCCACAAATTAAGACAGCTTTGCAGCATCTGGATAAGCATTGCCATGCCCTTACATGGAACATCCATCTTTATTGTGACCACATTTACTGGTTGCTGAATACATTGCAAATTTCCATAGATTAGGTGAATCAAGAGAAGACAGGTTATACATTTTGGTTTGGGAAATCCTCATCTGCTTGAGGATTACTGTCTTATGCTTTGCACCCATCTGTTTTCCCTACCATACAGACCCTCTATTTTTACACAAATTAATACCTTGAAAGAATTCAGCTAATGAGTGTTTTGCTATAATAAATACTGAGTCTGAGTGTTTTTAACCTTTAAGATCTGTTTAAATGCAAGATGGGATATGCATCACTGAGAATAACAAACTCAAATAGCAGTAAAATGTCATATAGTATTCCCATGTTGGTTTTAAAATTAGTGCCAGTGAAAAAGGCATTAGGTACATGATTTGATCTTTCATTGAAAGAAGCATGGAGCATGGACAGTCTGTTAACTGTGTGTTACACCATACAGTTTAGTGAGCAAATAGTTTTGTTCTTTAAATCATTACAGGATGTGAAAGATTTTATAGAGCTGAAAACGAAAAAAAAAAAAAAGAATAAAGAGTATGTACAGGTACAGTCTTTGGTTTATATTGCACCCAATATTCTAAAGAGAATAAAGCATGGTTTAAGTGACAGGGAACAGAAAATGGGGAGCAAACATGTTCCAAGAATGGTTTGGTACCCAGGTGATGTGGACCATGAATTTCAGAAGTGTTTCTTCTCTCTTGATACTAACCCTTGAATTTATGGCCCCTATGCCTCTTGCTGGGAGGAAGTGACTAGAAGATGGATACTTTTAAAATTTTCTGCTTCCTCCTCTCCAGTACTTGCTGATATATTTCCATTGTTAATTTCTGTAAATGTCCTGTCCTAATCTTAAAACTAATGATACTCTATACATAAACAAGAATTATATAAACAAGAATTATATATATAAGTTGAAACTTCAGAAGCTTGGCTGATAGGGGAGACAGAAAACTTAGTATTTTGATGGATTCAGACTTAGAAGTCTGTGCAACACTTATGAAGGAATTTGACTCCCAACAGACATACATTAATGAATTAAACTGTAGACAGTGAACTATCTGACTTGACAAGCCCAATTCCGTATTTGGTCTTTTATGTTGGTCTGTGTTGGTCTGGTCATTCGTGTCTTGGATACCAAGTCTGCATTTCTGTAACTTGGTTTTCGTAAGGTCCTCTTCCTGTGAGCAATACCTATGAAACCCTTCAGGGCATTTCGACAAAGAATGTAAGGTACACCAAGCAATTTCAGAGAAAATAGTCTGCTATTTAATATTAATGTGTTTACGCTGTACTAGATTTAGAAAACTTGTAGGTCTGCTCTGAAATTTACTTGAATAAATAGTTGATAAAATAAGTAATCTCTTACATGAACAAACTAGAATACCAAGTGAGGAAACAGAAGCTTTATTTCACTAGGTTTTACCCATATTAGTCTGCATTTTATACTCAAGATTATTAAGAATTATTAATGGAGTCATCATTGTATTTCATGCTGGTAACAAGCTTAATCTGGAAAGACTTGGGAAAACACACTCATCATTTCCATACCTACCTTTTTATACTTAATTTGAATTTCAGCCATTAGTTAAGTCTTAGACAATATAAAACCTGAAATTACATCAACCAATCATATGGAACAATATGTATCAAAATATGCCATTAGGATAATTCATTAGATTTTACAGGATAGCAAAACTCACCAAGGGGGGTGGGTATGTGTGTTTATGTACACATTCTGCTGAAGCTGGAAAAACAACTGCTTGATAAGTGTTTCTTCCTTTGTACCAGCCTACCCACTGAGCTGGTAATTATTCTTGCTTTTTATCTAATCATTGTAAGACAGAAAACAATCTTTATTTTCCCTGCTTTCCTCCTTCACAAATCACACATAAGAAAGTCTCTATATTCTGAATCCATTTTTCATTTTCCTGTATCCTTCACAATTAATTTTACATGTTTTAAATGATATATACAGTAATTAATGCTCTTCAAAAAATAACAGTGTCTTTATGAGACCGTTGTACTGATCTCACATGCCATTCTCACAAACACAGGTCTGAGCAAAAATCCATGGAAGGTATAGAAACATCATGTTTTCAGAGTGTGTCAGAGTATTCAGGAAGGCGTTAAAGAAGAAATAGTTAGTCCCAGACTTCCCTCAAATGAAGCAACCTGATTATACAAATAACACTGAAAAGAAATAATGACAAGTCATTTTAAATTCATAACTGTGAGCCATTTAATAAAATACGATTTTATAATCGCAAATCTTGAATTTCAAGAGACCCTAAATCCCATTGAGAGACAAAAATCCCATTGGATTTATCTTTTAAAATTATATTTCTGGTGTTGTTTTGTATGAACATTATTTATTCATAAATCATCTTGAGTATATAAACTGTGTAACTTTATAGTGGACTATATATAGCTGAATGAAATGAATATATTACAAATTCTTCAAAACAAAGGCAGTTTCTTTGCTCTGTAACTATATAGATCTTGGTATTACCAGGATCTGCAAGACCATTGCACATAGTAACAACAGTAGCAGCACTATTAATATTGTCTTCCATGAGGGAAATTGTACTTCTTTAAAATTCTATATGTAATATTTTATAAAGTATCATATTCTACATATATAAAACTTATTAGACAAAGGCTTTAGTAGTAGTTGTTGTAGTTATATATAATCCTCTAAGTATATTAGAATTATAAGGCAAAATATTATTTTTACATTTAAATGGAAAAATGTATGTATACCAGAAGACAACACAGGTATATTCTGGCAACTTAAAAAAAAAAAAAAAAAAAACAACAAACCACAACAACAAAACCCCCCCCAAAAAACTCAGAAGAAGATTTATGCTGAACATAGTTCATAATATTATGAATTCGAGCGATCCTTTTCTGAAACTATTAATTCAAGATGATGTCTTAGATGTTCCTGCTTGTAGAGTGTATTAATTTTGTTTTCCCCTTGTGGTAACACCAGAATGAGATAAAAGATGTGTGGAGTACTGAGAGTCTGAAAACAATACAGACAAGTGAAATGAGAGAAAAAAGAGAAATGTTGAGGAGAAAAAGGAGAGAGGAGGGGAAGAAAAGGATGAGTGAGAAAAAAGGCAAAGAGAAAGAAGGTTAGAATGACATGTACAATAAAGGAAGAGAGCAAAGCCAACCTTCCAGTATTCAGGATAAAGTTTTCTGTCTGAAGTTACTTCCAGACTATTTTAGGCAGTAATGTGTTATTCCTATTATTTGACTATTTTCTTAGCAGCTATTGAAATCTTGCAGGTTGTTACTTCTAGGATTTTAAAATGTCTCTCAGCTTTGTCCCAGAGGTTTGTGTCTTACTAGTAACCAGTCATTATTCCTCCCACAGAAGATTAGTATTTTTGTTGCATAGAAATCTTACAGTCATCAAATTTGATTTATCCTATTTACATAGTTTGTGTATGGAACATATTGAAAAAGCATTTTCAAAGTCTGTTAGTAACACTGACACAATAATATCCTCTTCCCATCAAATAATGGTTGAATTCGTATTACTAATATTCAAAATGTTCTCGGTACATCTAGATTAAAGGTAAATAAATTAATATCATAATGACAGTCATCAATTTTAAAGTAGAATTATGAACATTTTGTGATATAAAACATCTAAAATATATACCACGCCTGAACAACAGAATTGAAAACCAAATGAATGACTCATGTAGAAATGCTGAGAAAGAACAAAGCAATGAATATCCAGAAAGGAATCCAGGGAAACCACATGGCTTGAAACAAAAGAAAGACTAACTGGGTAATGGAAATCAAGCTGTGCAGAATAAGCAAATACAAACAGCAGACAATAATGTACAGAAATGACTGAAATACAATATGAAATACAAGAAAAGGACTAATGAGGTAGACAAATAAATTGACTTCTGAAGTGCCCAATAATAGTAATGAAAGGGAAGAAGGAAATGGAAGAAGAATATGCTTAAAGCAAATATATTGCACAAAGTTCATCATTCTACTGTTTTTGCTTTGACACTTCTTTAAACAAATGGGGTTTTGTCTAGGTGTCTAATCTTACGCATATGGCTGTGAAAGCAAAATCTTTTCACCCTGATACCCTTCTGTGAAAGGAATACAAAGGTAATCTTGAACTCTCATTTCTGAGAGCTCCCACTTTGCAGAAGTCTCGTATTTTCATATAGGCATCTCTCAAACTGCTTTTTATTGACAATACAGTGTCATGGCATCTGTTCGGCAAGACATAAGGATAAGAAGGAGAATGTAGAATAGTAAAAGGAGGCAGATTACAGGGCTGTTGGAAGAAGCAGAATGCCACTAGTCTGTTTTCAATAGCAGTTTTATTTCTAAACTGACTCTTAGTGAAATGCTGTCAAGCATGTTTCTTCCCAGCCCAGATTGCAGAAAAAGCTGCAGACTCCAGAAAAATCAGCAGGCTCCAGCTGAATGATGCCTGTACAAGGCGTAAGGAGGTGACCAAATAGACCCTGAAAGTTTACAAGTTGTTGGCATGAAAATGATGAACTGATTAATTACAAAAGCTTCAGCACCTTTAAGAGATCGAGAAGATGTAGGGCAAGAACTTCAGTGAAAAAGTAAGAATTTCAATCTGTGGTAGATGATTTGCTGAATCCAGTGAAAACTTTACACTTCAGTCCCCATTTCTATGGCCCAAATAGAAGACTTTGTCCAGACTTTAGAAAAAAAACCAAAAAAAATTAACTATTTTTTCTTTTTTTAAAAAAAACTTTTCCATGAATATATGGTTTTAAAATGTTAGAAACTGGCAGCAGTATAGACCTGCTGAACCTTTGTTTATTAACCTAATGATGTAGAGTGATGAAAATGCCAGCACCTTGTGGTTTATCTCTTCTAAAAGACATACCTAGCATGAACAACTAGCCTGAAAATGAAGATGTGAGTGCTGGTAAAACAGATGTTAAAATCATGAAGATGAGGAAAGGAAGAAGCCTTTGTTTTATTGCAGTTTTGCTACTTTGAAGGTTACTCTGAAGGAAAAGCAAAACAGGTATGTCAGACCACATGAGCATTTCAGAAAGCTAAAAGGCTGTCTGAAAAACTAAAGTGTCAAGGTGAAGGCATCTGCTGCAAAGACGAAAGCAGCTGTTCGGGCATGGTCTGAAGACAAAAGCTTGTGTGTAAGGAAGGGTAATAGCATTTTGACAGCTGGAGAGTATAGATTTCCCACCAGAGACATCTGTGAATGGAAGAAGTGGATCTACCTACAGAAGTCATCAGCTTTCAGGTAGAACAACAGGACTTTGCTTTTCTTAACCCGTAACTGTGTCTTAGCGTCACCTTTTACCCAGCCATCTCCTGCGTATTTGAAACAAATTTTGTGATCCAGTCTGGTCCCTGTCAATAACAGAGAAAAGAATTCAACCTTGCTTTCTTTTTAAAAGTGTAACCATACAGAGGCCACAGTGAGAATGGTTTGTTTCAACTGTAGGACTAATCTGCAGGTAACTTGTAATCTTGTAACTGCATATGCAGATATCATTACATCAATCCATTATCACAGATGAGTACTAGATGTCCGGCTATCATAGTTGTACCAAACCAAACTTTCATTAAAATGAAGACCCAGAAAAGCAGTAGGAGCTTGTGTTGCCACTGGGAAGGCAATGAAAACAGAAAATGCTGGAATGGAAAAGCTGTTCATTATTGGAAGCATTAGTAGAACTAACTTCATGTTTAGATTTCTGTTGCTTCATTTTAATTCTCGTTGTTTGCTATTGTTGGTGATTAAATTTATTTATAATTCTTGTAAAAAACTTTGAGGATCCTTTCATTAAACTTAACAAAATGGATCACTTATATTCCCTGTCTATTTTTTTTGTGTGTGGAAATGTAACACCTTTCAGTAATATCAAACACTCCAAATGCTTCGTTACTTCAAGTAGGCACTATGTATCACTCGGTTGTTCAGTTTATAATGCAGGTTCATTACCATACTCATTACTGTGAATTATGGAAGTTGCCTGGCTGGCCTTCATTAACCATCTGGCACTTAAACACTGATTTGTGTTTATATATAATGTTAATTTTACAAAAGCACCTGAACATCCTCTGGAAACATAGATTTAATGTGTTTCTCAGTATTTATTCCAGACCTTAATGATTGCTGCAAAACCATATTTTGCTTTACCTTTATTGTTTTATTTACATACATGGATGACACCAAACAATTGCATGCATGCAATAACATAGTATTTTTTTCCCCTTCTGCCATGTATTCATTCAAGTGGTTATTTTCTCTGTTTTAGCCAGTGGCTGGTTTAATGAAACCTGCCCAGGATCAGCTTTTCAGACCATGTTTTTCACAAAGCAGTAGTTTTGGGCCCAACACTCTGCAGCTTGGCTTTACTGCTTTAGATAACTTTCAAAATTTCTTCTATAAACTGCTTTGGAAACATTTAGGAAAAAATATTTTTAAAAGTACAATATTTCGGGAATTCCATTCTAGAGCCCACAAGGCACTAGAATCTAGTCTTAAAGGATTTGAAGGAGAAGTAATGCTGGTTGGATATAGCTCCTTATTCCTTTTGAATGCTGTAAAGTTGCTTTTCCTTCTAGGTCGTGTTCACTCATAGTCTTCAGTGGAAGCAAAATAATTTGTAATTACTGCACTGTCATTATCAAATATATTAAATCATCAATGTTTCCAAACACACGTTTTAAAACATTTCAAAGGTATCTTATAAATACTGTTTTATGTTAACAGCTTGAAAACTTCTGTAATGTCAGAATCACTCTGTAAAACTCTTGTGAAATGTATTAACCTCAAATCATAATGTCTATTTCTTCAGCAAAGTCTCCCAGTTCTATATTTCTTCAAATTATTTGCCTGAGCCTAGAGACTAGTATTTTTTCATAAGGTTTTCCAGCTGAACAGTTGCTTTATCTAACTCACAGCCTTGTGCTCTTGTACCATTAAGAAAATTCACCCTATCATTGACAATGTGTATAGTTCCTCCAGGCCAACAAAGCACCATATGATGAAACTTGGAAATGAATGACTTGTTCTTGAGGGTTTCCATAAAATACCACTGCAAGCAGGTTCTGTGTGACCAAGAAAAGTCACTGATCCATTTAAACCCTTTGCAGCACTGTCTGGTGAACTGAGATACTAGAGCCCTGTGGTAGAAGATTGATACACCTGAAGTGGGACTTTGTGTGTGTGGATGTCTAAATATCTTGATCTACAACTAGGATTTTGAAAGGCGATCCTAACTTGCTGCCTGATTCTGGGTGAGCTGGTTCTACTCTTTACAGACTGATCTAGGACAAATCCTCAGAGTACGTAGGTGGGAAAGCTGCTGAATTTGCGTCATTGTGCAGCAGAAAACAAGAGAGGACTTGTGCCATCTTGTGAAATACATAGCTAGATGACTTAGATGGCAGTATGGCTTCCGGTGTTGTCTCCCAACATGGTTTTTATCAGGCTCCGTATATTGTCACGAGTGAATGCATAGGGTGAACTCTCAATGACACTTCTCTTTCTGAGGCTGTGTTTAGAAAATAAGAGAGCCCTACTAAGAGCTTTTAAAGGAGTACATTTGTTCTGCTTGGGACCTGATCCAAAAGAAGGTGATGTCTCCAAAGGACAGGGTTGCATTTGCTTCCATGACCTCAGCAAACTTTGTAGACCAACTCTGGGTGGTACACAAATAAGCGTGTTGTCTGTTTGTCCCATGTGCTGTTCAAGCCATCCCCACGTAATATTAATTGGATTTGGTTCTCCATTCCTAGGCCGAGCAGTTAAACCAGCTTTTACTTGTCTGCATTACTAGCAGTAAGGGGGTTTCTTCTTCCCTCTCACAAACCTTTTCTCCCTCACAGCTATGACAGGCATGTGTTTCTAGAGCAGAATGCTGTCCAAAAGGAGGAAAGAGAGAGTGTGAAGCTACCAACATAGTAGCCTGATTATAATGCTGTGTCAAAGAGCACTAGTACATCAGTAAGTTATAGACTTGTTATAGATTAAAATTAGGTAAATACTGTATTATCCAGATATAAAGCAGATAAACTCCAGTTCCCTGCATTTCCCCTGAACTATGCTATCAAGTAGATATATTGACTATTCTTCCACTGGGAACTAGTAATTTACCTAGAAAGTTCTTGATTATCTTGGCCCGGGCCTAAAAGTTAAATGAAGTATATATTAAAACATAAAGCTGACATAGTCAGACTATCAGTACTATCAGTGAGGCTGACAGTAAACTAATCTTGATAGAATTAAATTGTATGCCACAGATGCCATATAAAAGATTCCTTTTAAATTGAATTTCCATTGAGATGCTGCATTAGTGATCTCAGCAGGTATGCCATGTGAACTACAACTGGGACCATTATGCAAGTATCATTATACAAGGGTAAATAATAAGATCTATGTGAATCTGTGAAAACAGATTCTTATTCTCTGACACTTAGTAAAGCTGTCTAGGACTCTGAGCACCTCAGCAAGGTATAATATTCACCATCCTCACCAAAACTGACTGGGAGTTTGTTCCTAGTAAATACAGAAGGAAGAAAGCTTTCTACCAAATGTGTGCAAACCTGTTCACAGTTTGAGAATAAAGCTTTACATGCTTTCCAGACACAGAGTGACAAAATCTGATCCCTAGTCTATAATCTTATCTTTCTGAATTTCTTTGTGCAGATACCTCCAGCCTCTGAGGCATTTTTCTGCATTGCTTTCTGTCTGTCATCCTGTGGCACGAAGTTGCTGGAGGCTGGTGAGCAAAGGAGTGCTGCTGCAGACCCCGGCTGGGCACGGGCAGCCCCTGCGGAACTGCCGGTGAAATACCCTGTCTGGCTCTGCTCTTAGCCCTTCTCTAGCTGCCTGCTTCTGGCCTCCCTTCGAGGTCCAGGCAGGCGGCTTGATTCCTTAGGGCTTGTTTTTTGTGTCCTCTGTACACGAGAGAACTAGCCTCATTCCTTATTTAAGTAACGTAATTTTAACTAATGCTTTCATTACCTTCTTTCTTATTTTGCATCCCCAGTTTTTAAATTCTGCTGACAGAAATAGCACAAAGAGTATGCTTTCTGGATTCACTGCTTGTATGACAATTGTCTTGTTTAATATAAGGCTGTATATGACCAGTTCATTCTAATAGACAGGCTAGACTTCCATTTATAATAATACCTAATGATTTTTGAGCAATTTTCATTATTTGTCAGCCCTTCTTCTGCCTTCAGGTTCTCAGAAGTCAACATTTCAAATAAAGGATTTCTGTTATTGCCTGTACGAATACATACAACTAAGCTTAGAGCCTAATAGGTCTTCAGATTGCGAGAGGATCAATTAGCTATGCATTCTTTTGTTTAAATTGCCAGAATAATAGAAGTACAATGAAAGAAAACAGAAAATTGTTTGCTTAAATAAAACTGTGCTTCTCCATTTTGTATTGTTATCATCAGTGGTAGTACTAGCTGTGGAGCAGTAGGAGTAAACATTGTAGGAGTAGGTGTATTTAATAATAATAGAAAAATCAGCTGTATGTAATCAATGTGTACTGACATGTGCTTTCAAACCAGTGCACAAGCTAACCTATAACAAGGATTTGCACAACTCTTTTACTTTCTGTTTCTCTTAAATCAAAAATAATTTATTCTTGTAACTTCTGAAACATAATACGAATTTTCATAAATCAGAACCGAACAATTATTAATTTAAACACTTTTTAAACATGAATTGCCATTTAGAGTAACTGTAGTGTTTTCCAAAGAATTAAGCCCCTAATGTAGGCATATACAGAACTTTCAATTACATTTTATAGTATCTCTTGCGAGCCATTTTGTTCTACCAGAAAATCATATTCATTTTGGAATTGTACTGTCACTTTTATTGATCTTTATTGCTTTAGTCACTGCTGCCATAGCCTTTCTACCTTGTTCAACAGAATATATCACTGTAGCCCTTTCCTTTGAAAGAAGACATGATATTTTATCAGAGGTTAAGGCTGTCTTTGTATAAACAGTTGTTACTAATGCTGTAGAACTTGCCTGTTTGGAGACTGACCAGTTGTTCACATATTTGATCTGAAGCAATATGCATACATTTTCCAGGAAACATTGTTATTGCATGGATAAACTTCAAATTAATTTCACTATTATTATGTGCAGCTGCACATTGTGATTAGGTGGCAGAAGCCAGTAATCACTGGCCCAACTCTGCTCTGTATTTTGGAATATCTCTTTTTGGGAATATTTGTGAGAGACATTACAATAGACATTTTTTTTAGGAGATAATTCTAAGAAGGTGCCTTCGTCGTTCCTTTGACTGTGGGCTTGTACAATGTGTTGTGTGCTGTCTTCAGCCTGCAAATTCCTGGAGAATGGCTATTTATTTTGAATCCTTTGTGCATACAATTGCAAAGCTGCAATCTCTGGAGGACAGCAGTACTACCACTACTGAGTGAGATTTGCTTTTGCATAATTACCTATGTGTTCTTCTTTTTGGATGTCACTTGTTCTGCTTAATCTTGCATTGCTTGCCAACTTGAGGGGAAAGCACAGTTAAGACTGAGTGTTGTGTTGCATAGTCTCTCTGGCTCTGCAGACTTCCCAGTGAGTCAGAAAAGCTGTATGTCAGCATCTTAAAATCTTGTCTTGGCCTTATCACAGTACCACTAGCTTTTTCTCACGTTCCAAATGAACATCAAATTTTTCAAAGTCAGGAGATCAGCTTGTGCCTCCATCTGTGAACATAACTGAAAATAAATCAACTAAGAATTGCATTAGACTGCAGAATATAGACTGTACAAGGAACAGTCTGCACAGGGTTGTCCATAGGAAAGAGCTACAGATTCATTTGAGTTATGGGTAAACTGTCTCCACAGCAAAAATACATATCAGAACTTATACTGCTTTTCTTTGCTTTGTTCTATGCAATGAAATATATATACATATGTGGTAATCCATTTTTAATCTAGTATTCCTTTCATGTTCCTGAGTGTAATATGATTGTAGTGCTCATTATTATTAACTTTTTGGAAGTTTTGCAAATTACATACATACAGTTTGTCCACTTCTTCATTATGTAAGTTTTTCATTAAATACAGAACCAGCTGAAACTAAATTACATCAGAAAACATTCTGTAATTACACAGTATATTTGGTTATGTCACATATTATAAAATAAATCACTTGCAGCTCAGTAGATTGGACTGGCCTTTAGGTTCACCCAGGACACTGGTAATTAATATGAGAAGCCAGTCCCTGAACTTGCCCTTGGAAGTATCTGCTGTTTTGAGGAAGCAGATTTAAAGGGAAGAGAGCATAGAAAAGAATACATTCATTTTTCTGTCATGCTTTGATAGCCCATAATGTCTAAGGAGGTTGCTTTTGCATATGGACAAATACGCTTACACTTAGGAAAGGCTGCCATATGGATAATGAAGAGTTGAGAAAGGACATCTGTTGATATACTATTTTAAAAGATTAATAATTATTTTTTCCTACCAGTGCTATCTCGTAGTGTTAATATCAGAAACAGATTTCCAACATTTCCTATAAACTTTTGAAGCTTAGCATTCACTATATTTCTTGTTTTTTTCTTCTTGGTACCTGTAAAAAAGTGTTATGGGTGCCAATATCCTACATTTTAAACCCTTCCATGGCTCCTCTCTTGTCCAGTAGATCTATCTAAATGCTAAATTCTGTGAGGGACAGAACATGGTGGACAGCACCAACAAAATATTTAAACATTTACCTAGCTGTGACTGGACCCACTAGGATTTAAGTGTGTTTATAGGAACAAATAGTCATGGTGATTATATACATGACTGCGGATAGCACAGGTAAGCATTTACTCCGAGATGCATAACAAAGTAAAGCTGCTGGTCCTCTTACTCCTTCACTGAATAAGGAGTAGATCAGATTTTGGTGATGGTCCTGAGGGGAAAACAGTGGGGTTATTTCTTGAAAAATTTCCATCTGAACTGAAACCATGGATATAGAAAAAAGAAAGAGGTATGTGCATGAAAAGGTCTGGTTACCTGTTACCCAAGGAAAACTGCTCACTGGATGTGACTGTGGAAGGTAATCTACTTCATGAGGGAATGTTAAACAGTAATTTATTCCCCATGACTTCGAAAGAAAATAGTACTGGAATACACTTTTGTCCTGGGCCACTGAACTATAGCAGTGAATCAATATCGCTTAGAAAACAAAATATTCTAATTGTATTGGACTGAAAATCAGCAACTCAGTAGAGCTCCTTGGTTTATGATGCATTAGAATTTCTTCCAAAAGCCATCACCAGCTAATTACTCAGCTTCATCTGGGCCCTGCTACCAAATACCTCTCTCTCCCCTTGTCTTCAAATACTAATAACTGTCACACCTTTTCTGCTGTTGATAATAAGCTTCCTTGTTTGTTTTTTTTTTTTAAGCAAGCAAGCTCTATTTTTTTTTTCCCCCATCTTATCTTTTCTTCATCTGCTTTTATACATTGTTGAAAAGTTTTGTTTAAAGTCATAGTAATTTTTCCCAATATGAAGATCTGAAGAGAAACCTGCTGATTCTCTTTTAGACTTGAAGGATGGATTGCTTGTCTGACAGCCTGCTTTTTTCCAATGGTATCAGTTAGGATAATATGGGACATAACCTCTCCCAGCAATCTTTTTCTCATTCTGGTCCACAGAGACTTTAAAATTCATTCAAGTGCATTTGCTGAATTATGAATACTGTGCCTGAAAGACACAGATGGACACCTACACTGTTTGTAGAATTATTGCTGTACCTAACTAGAGTCTGTCACTGGCTAGACAGTATCTAGACTGACAGATGAAAAAGCTTTAAAAGATTATAGGAACGTTAATGTTGCCATGGGTAGCAAGAGCCTGTCGATTTACTGTGTTTGGGGACACACTCCTAAAAATTGGCCAACATGAGAATCATAAAGACATTTGGCCATGTACACCAGAGATAAATCACTGCAAACAGATTTTTATGTTTATCAGTCATGCATCCATTATAAACACAAAGGTCTCATATGTGGTTGGTCAACACAGCATTATTTGTATATAATTTATGTTTTTAAGGGTCCTGTATAATTCAAAAGCTAGTAACCTAATTATTTGAAAAAATATAATATTACAAAACTTGCACTTCATGTAAACATATTTTAAAACAAAAACATCCATGGTAATAAACATCTTGATATAGTTTTACTGTTAGATAAGAACTAAAGGTTCAAAAAGGAAAAATAGATTTAGATGTGGCCTCCTCATTGTAGGTAGATAGATTTTACAACTCTTCAGGATTCTGTGTTTAACAGCAAACAAGCGAGGTTTGTACACTGCTTTCTGTAAGAGCAGCTCATTATATGAATGATTGCATCAGTTACAAACAAAAGAAGGTCATGGCCAGCTTTTTCTTTCTGTTTCTTGTGGAAAAAACTATTCTATTGATCTATTCCTAGAAGCACTTTTTCTACAACATTTTAATTCTCTAGTAATTAACAGTAAAGCAGAAGACTTCTGTCATGCCCTTCATTTCTCTCATTTCTTATTTGAGGGTAATGGTTTCTGCTAAAAGCTGTTTCTTTTCATTTTCTGTGATTAAAGATAATCTGAGTAGCAGTACACTTAAGGGTGCACTGAAAGACTGTTGGCTAAGAGTTCCCATTCTGTACTGTACTTTGATATCAGTCTGTACGAGTAATTTTCCATGAATATGCTCAGAACTCATATATTTGCAAATGTAAATCTAGCAAATCTAGTAGCTGTGTGAGTAAACATGAACACACTATTGAAAGTTCCAATGAGCTTTTTTGAGAATCTCTGCCATAAGAATCTGATTCAAGGTCTAACTTTAAGTGACAAAATATGCAAAGTCCATGAAAATGAAAGATCCACAGTTCTTACACTTATTCGAAGTCTGTATTGGTACACGTTAGTAGTGTACCTGAGCCTTTCCATCCTACACTAGCATTCTTTTTCTTCAGGATACAAATCATCATAGAATCACAGAATGGTTGGGCTTGGAAGTGACCTCTGAAGATCATCTAGTCCAACCCATCTGCTAAAGCAGATTCACGCAGAGCAGATGGTACAGGAAGGCATCCAGGTGTGTTTTGAATGTCTCCAGAGAAGGAGACTCCACAATCTCTCTGGGCAGCCTGTTCCAGTGTTTTGTCACCCTCAAAGTAAAGAAGTTTTTCTTCATATTCAGATGGAACCTCCTGTGCTTCAATCTAAACCTGTTGCCCCTTATCCTATCATTGGGCACCACTGAAAAGAGTCTGGTCTCATCCTCTTGACACCCACCCTTTAGATATCATGGATAAGATTCCCTTTCAGCCTTCTCTTCTCCAGAAGAGCTGAACAAACCCAGCTCGCTCAGTCTCTCCTGATAAGAAGATGGTCCAGACTCCTCATCATCTTCATAGCCCACTGCTGGACTCCCTCCAGTAATTCCTTGTCCTTCTTAAACTGGGAAGCCCAGAACTGGACACAGTTCTCCAGATGCAGCTTCACCAGGGCAGAGTAGAAGGGGAGGATAACATCCCTTGACATTCTGGCCATACTTCATGATGCACCCAAGGATACCATTGGCCTTCTTGGCCACAAGGGCACATTGTTGGCTCATGGTCAACCTGTTGTTCGCTAGGACTTCCAAGTCCCTCTCCGCAGAGCTGCTTACCAGCAGGCCACCCCCTAACCTGTACTGGTGCCTGGGGTTATTCCTCCCCAGGTGCAGGACCCTACGCTTGCCCTTGTTGAACTTCATCAGGTTCTTCTCTGCCCAGTCCTCCAGCCTGTCCAGGTCTCACTGAATAGCAGCACAGCCTTCTGGTGTGTCAGCCTGTCCTCCTGGTTTGGTATCATCATCAAACTTGCTGAGGGTACACTCAGTCTCTTCATCCAGGTCATTGATGAACAGGTTTAACAAGACTGGACCTAGAATCCATCACTGAGGAACCCCACTAACTACAGGCCTCCAGCCAGACTCTGTCCCATTGATTAAAACCCTCTGAATTCTGCCATCCAGCCAGTTCTCAATTCACCTCACTGTGCACCCATCCCACCTGCACTTCTTGAGCTTACCTATGAGGATGTTGTGAGAGACAGTATCAAAAGCGCTGCTGAAGTCAAGGTAGGCAACATCCATTACTCTTCCCTCATCTACCTAGCCAGTCATACCATCACAGAAGGCTATCAGGTTGGTCAAACATGATTTCCTTTCAGTGAACCCATGCTGACCACTCCTGATAACCTTCTTTTCCTCCACCTCCTCTTTTCCATCTCCACTTGGAGATGATGTCCAGAATGAGTTGTTCCATCTTCTTTCCAGGGATGGAGGTGAGGCTGACTGGCTTGTAGTTTCCTGGTCCTCCTTCTTGCCCTTTTTGAAGACTGGAGTGACGGTGGCTTTCTTCCTGTCCTCAGGCACCTCTCCTCTTCTCCACAACCTTTCAAAGATGATGGAGAACAGCTTAGCAATAACATCTGCCAAGTCTCTCAGCACTCGTGAGTGCACCCCATCAGGGCCCATGGATTTATGGTTGTCCAGTTTGCCTAAACGATTTCTAACCTGATCCTCCTCAAACAAGGGAAAGTCTTCCTTTCTGCAGACTTTCTCTCCTGTCTCTATGGTCTGCGATTCCTGAGGGCTGGTCTTAGCAGTAAAGATGGAAGTGAAGAAGATATTCAATAACTCTGCCTTCTTTGTATCATCTGTCACCAGGGCACCCACCTCATTCAGCAGTGGACCTATGATTTCCCTAACCCTCCTCTTGCTGGTGATGTACTTGAAGAATCCTTCTTCTTGTCTTTGACATCCCTGGATAGATTTAATTCCAAGTGGAGCTTGGCCTTCCTGACCTCATCCCTGCAAACTCTAAGAGTTTCCTGTATTCCTCCCAGGTGGTCTGTCGCTTTTCCCACATCACATAAACATCCTTCTTCCACCCAAGTTTTGACAGAAGCTCCTTACTTATCCATGCTGTCCTCCTACTCCGTTTTTTGGCTCCGTACAGTAGCCAACAACACAGGAATACTGTACATTATCAGCCATGGAAATGCCTGAATTTCTTATTTGTTTAGTGATTTAGGTGTTTTCTGTTTGTGTAGAAAATATTTTCTCAATCACAATACAAAAATGCTACAGTGTGGTTTTTTGTCCTTCTCTACTGTTATATTTGTAGACTATAATATGTCCAAATAAGAATAATTACCACTTTGTGTTAGACAGTTCTCTATTAGTTATTCAGTCATCTATTTATGCTTTGAATAGCCCTACTAACATTTGTAGCATGAGTCTCAGTGATTGTTATATGTTATAGATTTACAATGATATTTTGAATCGCTATGGTTAAGTCTCTGAAGAAAATCAATTGCTTTTATTGCAAGGTAATTAAGCTTACTTGTTACAATTTTTAAATCTGATTGGAAAGAAGACAAGACTAATAAGTATCTCTGAAATTTAAAAAAATTGTTACAATGTAGCTTCATTTTCCATCCTTAGCTTCTGATATGCTGATAGAAAAGTAACTTGCTTTAAGGAAAGATCACACACTGTTTTAATAACGATATGAAACATCCAGCTGTGCATGTATATTTATACTTATGTATTATATCAAACATATATCTTGAGGCACAAGACTTTGGAGTCTTAATTCCAATATTTACCTAACCAAATATTTTACTTCTAGTTTACACAAAAGACATGGAAAAATAACTGCATAAATAAACTTATAAGCTTGAATAATTTTATAATCATATTTTAGAAGATGACCCTGAAAAACTTTTATATCTTGAAGTCCACTCAAGGATTGAATGATAAATATATTGCACCTTGGACACGGAAGAGCTGAGAACTTTTCAAATGCTTTGGCAGCAAAGTGATTTGTCGGAAACAATAAAGGACTTAAATATATCATCCAACAAGAGGCAATTGCTCTCTGAGTGAACTTTTCTAAAAATCACATGAAGTCTATGCTAAATATGATCTCCTGTATCTAAAGCTATGATTTACCCTAAACGTACAATCTAGAGACTCTTACTGGCAGCTCAGAATCTTTCAGCGCTGTTTCTGATGGTTATCTAAGGATATATGTCTTCTGTAAGAGAAAATATGCAGGAAACAAAAAGCTTTTCTCGGTAGGTGAAAAGATGTCATGCATTAGTTTTAAGGTAATTTTTAACAGTTATTAAAAGTCAATTCAAGGGTGCTGTTTACTTGTGTTAAATTTGTACAAATTTGCCCTTACTTTGTACATATCAAGTGCTTGACTTTGCATGAGAAGAACAATTCATACCCTGGAATGTCTTGCCTTCCTGATCTGCCAAGCACTAGATGAAAGGATCTCTTATTGGAAGTTATCACTGCACAGTTGCTCTGTTCTTGTTTTATCCCTATATCTGAGTCTAGGATGTAGGCCTGAGACAGGAGACTGGGTTAAGTGGACAGGATGCTGTCCTGGTTTTGTTAAAAACAAGACCAGTTTCTCTCTTAGTGAATTTTCCTTTCAGCTAAAGTCTTCTTAGTAACTGCACTTTTCTGTAGGTGGATACATGTTTTGGTAGACATAGCAATGGAATGCAGGTTGCAGATAAGGATGCACGTCCTGTAAGTGAGTGGCGCAAGGAGGAGCAAACTGAACAGGTGACTAAAGCTGACCAACTAAGTATTCCATTCCATTCAGGTGATACTTCATATAAAAGCGGGAAATCACGAGGATCTCATCCCTTTCTTCCTTCTTTGGCTATGGCCGACATCTGGGAAGGACCCTGCCTGCCGTCCTTGCAAATCTGAGGCCTAGTGACAGACCCTGCATCCTTGAATCCAGTTCCGGTTTGCTGCAGAGTCCAACCCAGGACTTCTGGGTGCAGGCTCTGCTGCTGCTGGAGCAGTGCTGATCTTTGCCTGGGAATTCGAGATTGGGTTTGTATATTTTGTATTATTTTCTCTATTTTATTAGTAGCATTAGTCAAATATTTTTAATTTTTTCCAACTCTCTCTTTGTCCTTCTTTGCCTTCCTATCATCTGTATTTAGTGGGGAGGGAGGGGCCTAGGGAGGCTAGGGGTGAGAGGGAGTTAACAAATCATCTGCCACAGTTTATTATCACCCTGCAATCAAACCTTGACAGATACTTGGTCTGATTCATTATGACTGCTCTCTTTTTATGTTCTCATCTCGATTTGAACTCACCTAAGCCCAGACAGCACAAAACTCTTCAGGGAGACAGCTGCACTTAATTACTCCATTTCACCTCAATCTGGGGAAAGTTAGACTTGCTGAAGACAATTTTAACTTAAATCACTGAAGAAAAGGCAATAGTAGACCTCTGTCCCAGGTTGCACTGTCACACCTCCATAGTCTTCCTGGAAACTGCATATATGGTCTCATCCCGTAGAGGCCATGTCCTTTTGACAAACCTAGTGAGATCTATAATAGAGAAAGCTTTCTACTGGTGATCCCTCTTCAGACTCATTCAGATGATTGACTCTAAAATGCTAAAGGTTCCAGTTGGAAATATGCCACTAACTTCTGATACTCTTCCAAAATGTACCCCTATTTCCTTACTCCATAATAATAGATACATAATTATACTTTTGAAAACATTCTCCTGATGTTAACTAATATAAGTGATTATTTGCTTATGATTACTTTCAGAAGCACCTGCCTTGAATTTATGGCTGTGGGCATAGTACAAGCCTGTAACATTTTTGCTTTGCTGTACTGAGCTATACTACATGGTAAACCTCACAGAAGTCACTAGAGGTGCTTGTGCTTTAAGGTACTGCTCATTGTGAAGAAAACCACTGATCTGAGCCTACTATGGATAAAAATAGGAATGCAAATAAATTATTATTATTATTTTAAGATTATAAATATTAGTATTAAAATTAAATAAAGGTTTTACTCTCTGATCTGCTTTCACAAATTTGCTGAAATCTTACTAATGTGGCAGAAATTGTAAACACAAATTAAAACCATACTTTTGCCTTTTGATAAGAAGATGGCTGCAGGGGAGAATTGTTCATATTCTCGCTCTGAAAGCAGAGATAAACAATTCTTAACTGTCTGGTAGAACTGTGTTTAAAAGTGTTTGTCAGTCTTGATGTCTGTCAACAAAAGATGTATGTACAAAACCGCATGAACAACATTGTTGCAAAATAAGTGACTGAAAATGTCACATGCTAGGTAGGCATTTGTAGGTAGGTATTGATTTGTATGTTCAGGGCTATAATTCTTGTCCAATTTTGACAAATACATCCAGGTGTCTACCCACTGAAAATTGATTCCTGAAGTTTATTTCAGAAACAAAAATCTTTTCCCATAAAAACATACATACAGAGGTTGCTGAACTCTCCACTTTCTACTCATCTACTTTGTGGAAATTTCTTGTGATTGCAGGATACAGTACAGTGGCTTTTTAAAATTAACCTTGTAGTTCTGCCAAAAAGGGGAAGAATAAATGCTGCCGGAGACAGAGGGACTGGCTTTAGGATTAAGGTTATGTCTGCCCAATATGTTCTTACTGATACACCTAAAGACACTTCAGTCCTATGGAGAAAGCATGAAGGTTGTTATCTCCGTATGATGGGCATAACAGCACTTTCAAGAACATGGTTAAATCCTTTTTCTTTTTATACACCTTTCATATATCCTACTGGAACTCAAATATTGTCAAAAGAAACATATCTAAGAGACAGACTTTGTGAAACAGATTTTTACAAACTCTTAGATCAGGAAAAATGTTTCCATGTTTTTATCTTTCATTTTAAAATCAGGCTAGGACTGTTCTTATAAGCATGGCCCCTTAAGGATTTCACATCTGGGCTACTGCAACACTGTACCGGTGTACACAAATCTGATGAAACTACCTGTTAGAAAATAACAGTGGCTATAATCACTTCCTTTGTTTAGATCAAGAAAAGTACTGAATATATTCAGGAAAGGTAAGCAACATGCACTACTGTGTAAAACACACGGAAAATCCACCAAGCAGAAAGAGAACAAAAAATACTTGACAGTCAATTCCACAGCAGAGAGAAAGACTGAAGAAAATGATGAAACTCTTCCTAGACTTCCTATGCAAGTCTGAGCACTTCAACGTCTCAAAAGTTATGCATTCCTGGCTAGTGTACCAAATCTTTTATTAACCAGTGAAAAGAAACCAGGCATCCATAACATAAAATCACAGAATCATAAAATCATTTTTGTTGGAAAAGACCTCCAAGATCACTGAGTCCAACCGTTAACCTAACACTGCCAAATCCACCACTAGACCATGTCCCTAAGCACCACATCTACACATCTTTTAAACACCTCCAGGGATGGTGACTCCACTGCTTCCCTGGGCAGCCTGTTCCAATGCCTGACAACCCTTTTGGTGAAGAATTTTTTCCGAATATCCAATCTATACCTCCTCTGGCATGACTTATGGCCATTTCCTCTTGCCCTCAAATGCTGAATGTTTGGACTCTGTGGTGTGAAAGGGTTATTGACTCTTACCAAATACCTCTGTCTTGCTCTCACTGTAATGGAAAATTCAACTGTATCCCATAAAGACTAAAGCTATGTTTATGAGTGACTTCTTGTTACATTGCTGTATGGAATTCCTTGTCAAGTGACACACTACCTTCTGGTGTAACTTTCTAGTGGACTTCTACAAGAAATATTCTAAAAGTAGGCTCAAGTCTTATCATTATTCATCTATAAAACAGGTGAAGTATACAAAAACTGTAAATCCCATGTTTAGGATATTTGTGATCCTGAAAAAGCAAATCTCTTTCAATGTGTTTATTTAGAAGAAATGACAGTGAACTCAAATTGCTCAGGACAAAAGCACCACTGAAATTAAAGTGAAAGCACAGCAGTTAGATCATATTTACACTTCAAACCAAAAAGGAGTCCACAAAGGACTATCAAAGCCTCATGCCATGTAGGTGGAAATATTTTATGCATGCAGATGGTCTATGGTATGTGGCTTGCTATTACAGTGAAAACAGGTAGTTACATAATGATATCTTACATAAACATGCTTCTTTTTGATAATTTCCTGTTGGTTTGCTTGTTTTCTTTCACTGTTATGCATCAGTTGAAAAGTACTTTCGAGCAACTGGTCATTTTGGTCAAAGTGTAAATTCTGCACTACTAAATGAAGCATTTGGTACTCAGGAAATCTTTTTTGAAGCTGTTTAAAAATGAAAAAGCTATTATGTTGTATCTCAAAGACAGCTTATTACAGATTCCTAGCAGGTATGTTCTATAAAGCCTGGACTCCAAAGCCACAGTATGAGTCATTCTAAAAAATAGTAAGTTGCAAGCTCTAGTTAGCCATATAAACAAACACCTTCCTGTAGCAGCTACCTGCTTGATATGGTGTATATTATGCAGATATCTCTATAACACACTGACTGATTATGGTAAATATGTTATGATGATCTGTTAGCCATTAACATGTTGGCATAATAAAAATTTGGGGGTAATGGTGGCATTTGCTTCCCTGCAATTCTAAGCAGTCTTGGGAATATGTTTAAATTTTAAGATATATTTATATTTCCTTCTTACTGAATAATGATAGCATTCAATAGTTTGTGTTGTAACTTTGCAAATGACAAATTGCAAACTCCACTTCTTCTAAGCCAGTCTTGTGACTTTTGTCATTCTGGTGCTGGTAGGGAAGAAGTCTTTCTGCTTCAGGAGTTCTCATCCTTTGCTATAGTACTTACTAAAGAGCTAGAAACTCTAACCCAGGTGGGGTTTCTGTTGTTAGTGATGGGGACACAGAAAGGAAGAAATAAAATAACATGATCCAGGCATCAAACGGAAATATTCTGAGAAAAATGCAACACAATCACATTCTGATTTCTTACCAAAAATAAAGAATCAATCTTTTTGAGCCATTTGACTCTAGCGTGGAAGAAGAACCACATACCTCTGGTGAGAGAAACAGGGTGCTGAGGGGATAGGATAGTGAAGTCTTAATGTATAATGTTCCTTTCCAAAGAAAGAGACAATAACAAAAGAAAATGTGAGTAATAAATTCCACCATCACCAAACCTACAGCTATGATATTTGTTTTGGATTATTTCAATATAACCTACATTTTCCTTTTCCTCTCTACTCTGTAACAAGTTTAGGGAGCTGCAACATATGATACAGATAGATCCTTAAAGCAGTCAAGAGAAGAATCTCCCACATGTGAAGGAGATTTTAATGTAAAATTTGCTGTGGAAGGTGGGGGATTTTACTGAGGAGACTTGAGGCTTTTCAGTTGAAAAATTCTGTGAGGCACATGCTCTGAAGCACCTGATGTGAGAGAGCAACTGGGAGAGAGCACCACATTTCAACCTACCATCATTCTGCTACTGAAGAGGTGAGTTGCCATTTAATTTGTTCTCCACCTCCAGAGAGAAGGGTGTGAACCATAATATCTTCTCAACGTGGTATTTTTGCTCATTGCGTCACAGTATTTAAAAAAATCAAATGTAGCAGATTTTCCCATTTTGAAACAGATCTTTCTCATATTTTCAAGGATTGCTATTATTGTTTATAAGTATGCCATCTCTGCATCCTCTTTGGACTTCCTGTTTGTGGCAGTCTTGATCTCTTTATACTACATGTCTGAAGTTGTATCTTTCCTGTTATTCCACTGAACATCTGTTTTTCTTTAGACATTTAAATTTGCCTATGATTGTCTGTCTTTTGGCTTACTGTACATGCATTGTTATGCAGTACATACCTTTCCATTCTTCTAATGTAAATGCAAGAGAACCTTGAGCACACCTATTTGTTTAATGCTGTTGAGTGAGGTTTTATAATACTATGGAGCTAAGTGTTTGCTGGAGCTATTGATAGAAAATAAGATTTATATGACTCACTCTTATCATTTTTGCCTATTAATTCACTATAATAATAATCCTCACTAATTTGGATTATATCTAATTTATTTTCTGTTATTTCAGCATACTGGGTTACTTTATACATATATGCAGTTCATTTAGCCACATTTTTTAGTTCCTCCACTGCATGTAATTCTTAAAATATGTAATTAAAAAATCCCAAAAATCTTAATCCTGTGAAGACTTTGAAATTCAGGTTGTTTGTGGTTTTTATTTTTGTTTCTTGGTGGTGGTTTGGGTTTTTTTTCATCATACACACTCACTCAGGCATAAATGACAAAATGTAACAATTAAATTTATTTTTGTATAGTGACATTAATACAAAATTCCATAAAATACTTCCAAAAAACAACAGTCATAGCAAGATAAAACCTTGCAGAACTGACAACAGTGTATTTGGTGTGTGCAGAAAGTGATGACAAAGTGGTGTGATAGATTAGAAAGAAATGAAAGTTAGAATATAAAAGAGAGAGGTAAGTGTTTTGTAATTGATTCAACAGAGTAGTATTAGCATCAAGAGGAAGTTACAAAACTGGAGAAGGTGACTGTGGTCCATACCATTTGAATATGGACTGAGAGGTGAGGCACGGACTAAATAAAGTGGCAAAGGGGAAAACTGCCAATATGTTAGAAATCACAAAGTAAAGAGTAGTTCTGCATAGTCATGGAATAACCAAAAGGAGACCAAGATGAGAAAAGTACAAGTAGATGGCTCTTAATTGACAGAGCCAAGATGAAGGAGATCTAAGGGGAAATTTTGTAGATAACAAAGGGAAACTTGCCTTTATTGTGGTAGGAACTGGTTCTCTGAAGAAGGAGGATTTGGCGTCAATATTATGAACTCTTTAAATGTAGGGATTAATATCTTGGGTCGATTAAGACAGAAATTATTGAAACACCAATGTAACCTTGTGATAACCGTCATGGGTTGACCCTGGCTGGACGCCAGGTGCCCATCAAAGCCTTTCTAACACTCCCCTCATCAGCTGGAGGGGAGGAAGAGTATAACTAAGGGCTTGTGGGTTGAGATAAGGACAGAGAGATCACTCACCAATTACTGTCATAGGCAAAACTGACTGAACTTCGGAAAATTAATTCAATTTATTACCCATCAAATCAAGAGTGAATAATGAAAAAAAAGGAAACTAAATCTTAAAACACCTTCCCCCACCCATCCTTTCTTACTGTGCTCAACTTCAGTCCTGATTTTTTTCTACCTCCAGCAGCACAGGGGGATGGGCAATGGGGTTGGTGGTCAGTTCAGCACATGTTTTCTCTGCTGCTCCTTACTCCTCAGATGGAAGACTCATCACACTCTTTCCCACTTATGGGTGACAGTTCTACATGAACTTCTCCAATGTGAGTTCTTCCCAGAGGCTGCAGTTCTTCCTGAACTGCTCCACTGTGGGTGCCGTGTGGGGTCACAAGTCCTGCCAGCAAACGTGCTCCAGCATGGGATTTCCATGGGGTCACAGCCTCCTTTGGGCATCCACCTGCTCTGCTGTGGGGTCCTCCACAGGCTGCAGATGGGTATATGGTCCACCATGGACCTCCATGGGCTGCAGGGAACAGCTGGCCTCACCATGGTCTGCACCACGGGCTGCAGGGGAATCTCTGCTCTGGCACCTGGAGCATCTCCTGCCCTCCTTCACTGACCTGGGTGTCTGCAGGGCTGTTTCTCTCGCATATTCTCACTCCTCTCATCAGCTGCAGTTGTGCAGGTTTTTTCCCGTTCTTAGCTATGTGATCCCAGAGGCACTGCCACTATTGCTGATGGGCTCAGCTTTGGCCAGGGCCGGGTCTGTCTTGGAGCCAGTTGACATTGGCTTTACTGGACATGGGGAAGCTTCTAAAAGCTTCTCACAGAAGTCACTCCTATAGGCCCCTCCCTCCACTACCAAAACCAAAATACTTGCAGCATACTTTTAAAATTTGTATGCAATATCATGTACATATAACAGAATTCCAGAATGAGATTGCAATCTTTTTAATTACATTAATGCTTTCATTGATTTATATGAGATGCTCCATATAAATAACCATTAAACAATGGATAGCTATTCCCCATACTGCCATTCTAGCTTGTAGTTTTATAAGGTTATGGTAGTGCAGAGTGCTTGAAATTAAATCCTTACTGACAAATGAGGAGAAAGTTTATTTTATTGACCAAATTGCAACACATGCAGATTAATAAAAATTGCACTGCATGCAGATTAATAAAAATATGACTTACTAGGTCCCATGTCATTTGTGTAGAAGAACAGGGAGAATTTATGCAAATCTGTAAGGGGAATGCTGTGCTCTGAACAAGTTTATGAGTCCTCATCAACTGGAAATGCATGTGAGTTAAGAGCTTCTCTTTAAAGGGCTGTTATTTGCAGTAGTAAAAATGGCCAGCCTCCCCAGCTGTATGAGTTTCATACCCTACAATTCGGAAAGCTGAGAAGACAGATAAGACTGTAAAGCTGCCATTGAATGGAGACCTATACAGACTGTAGGAAATAACCAATGGGAACTTCATGAAATGAAACAATGCAGTGCAAAGTCCTGCACCTGGGAAGGAAGAACCCCATGCAGGAATACAGTCCGTCATAATTTTCATCTTCACTGGTAGGAGCACAGTCAGTAGATGGAGGGAAATCAACATCCCCCTCTACTCTGCACTCCTGAGTCCAGCAGGTATGTATCCAGTGCAGCTGTTTGGCCCCAAATGCAAGAAAGACATTGATCAACTGCAGTGAAGCTGGGCTTTTTCACCCTCAAGGAGATAAGGTTTTGCTGGGACCAAATAACAACAAATAGTTATTAAGAGATTATTGAGAAGATGGAGCCAGGATCTTCACAACAGTGCATGGCAGGAGGAAAAGAGACAATGCACACAAATGGCAGCCACAGACGTTCAGACTGGACAAAAGGAAGAAAACTTTTTCCCCATGAGGAGGCTGTCCAGGGAGGTTGTGCATTCTCTGTGCTTGTTTTCAAGACCCAGGTGGATCAAGCCTTGGGCAACCTGATCTGACCTCACAGCTGACCCTCCTGTGAGCAGGGGGTTGGACTGGAGGTCTCTTAAACTCTCTTCCAGCCTAAAGTATTTTGTTATTCTGTGATTCTTTATGGCTCCCAAGTGACCACTAAGGATGGTAGTTGGACAGGATGTGCACCCGCATCCCAGGGGATCCCTGTGAGAGACATTAGCAGCTCTTCCTTGCTCACTTTTTGCTATAAGGAGGGATGTGGAATACTCAGCGACCTCACTCCACTGTTTATTGTGTGTGATTGCCCTGGTGTGAGACAAAACACTGCATTAACAGCTACAGCCTTATAGCCTAGGCTTATAATACAATCTGATCAAAAACTGTAGCGGTCAAGGTGAAAACCTTATGCATATTCTTACAATGTAAAATAAGACGGGGGAGTACTGTTTTTCAAAAACTGCCTACTTATACAAGAATAAGCCTTATCATCAACCTGATACATGTATGAAAAGGGAATATATGGCCAGGGAAAAGATCATATGCCTGGGACCTGCAGGCATTCTGGACCCAAGCCTTTAAAACTTCAGCTAGCAATATGAAATGTCTTCATGTGCCCTTTTCCTTTTATTCTGATTATACTCAACAACAGATAAGATGCTTGATTCTTTCATGGCTCCTTTTTATTTTGGTCTCATCTACCTCGTATAGTGCATGGGGAAGAAGGTGAAGACACAGGCAAGATGACAGCAAACTGTTACCCATATCAGTCTGTTCCATGTTGCAAGAAGTGTTACTCAACCTACCAAATATTTCTTAGCTCTAGGAGTCAAATGTTAAGCGAACTCTTTCTGACTAGATATGTTTTTTTGACTCTAGAACTGATGTATGTAAGTTTGCTATCCTAACATAAAGACATCCATTATCACTAGATAAAAATGGTATAGAGGAAGGTGCTCCTCTGCAGAACTGTACAGCATACTTCTATCACTCGAGTATTGGCAGTTCTGGAGAGGCAGCAGGCTTATGGCCTTTAAATGTTTGCTGAACAGACACACACATCTCAAAACTGTTGCATACTGTAGTTTCAGGCACAGGTAATCTTTCCCTTTCATGCTGTGTGAGGGGAGGCCCAAGGACACCCAGAGCTCTGCATGTTCTTCAGGGAGTACAGCTGGCCAAACGGGACAGGCATGAGTGCCTGGAGCACTTGAGCACCAGGGCTGTGGTACATATACATGGACAGGCTATTCACAGCCACCAGAGTTTTGTCTTCTGAGCAAGGGTTGTGGTTAAACATCATAAACCAGTTACAATATTCATACAGCCAGGAGCTAGCGAGGTTGAAGAGGTGACTATGATGAGCACACGGTAAGCCTCAACTGCACTGTTAAAAGGCTCTTAATCAGTTCAGTGTCAGCAGCTACTGTAGTGGGGCTGCTTGAAGGAGCACATACTCTCTGCTTGCTATACTCTGTCCCACTAAAGTTCCCATTCTGACACATGGATTACATTGAAAATAGCATCATTATTAAAAAAACCAAAAAATTCTGCTCTATGCAGTCTTCAAAACAGGATAAAACATGATTGGGTACAAATAAAAATGCGCTCTAGCATATGTAGGATACTGAAGAACAGTCTGGCAGCATACTAGCAGGCATGGTAAGAAACCTATTAATAAATTCTGATCAATTTTGTCCTCTCAAGTTAAATGTGATTCTTGCTCCAGTGAAGCCTTTCCTGGAAAGAAGGAAGTTAACACAACAAACTATGCCAGAAAAAAATTTATACTGAAATGAACAGAAAATGATTTAGCAATAATCTTGTTCCTTAATGGTTTTTATTTAAAAAATTGAATAATCAACTTAAGGAAAATCTCTCCCCATTTTTAAAATTATTGTTAACATCTAAGTTACATCTGTTATTTAGTCATTCTAAATAACATGTCTAAAGACCACTACATGGATACAATTATACAAAAAGAACTGATTAATTTTGTACTTGTTTCTGCTTTCATAATCCTTGTCAAGTGAATAGAACAATTGGTATCATTTATGTTTCTTATTATAGTATTTGTCATTAGAATGATGTGTCAGGAAGCATTTAGACTGCCTCACATTTTATGAATTAAAATAGTGTACCATACTGTTGTGACCTTGTTAATATTCTGCATTTTCCTCTATTCCTTGGGATTACTCTCTTCCTCTGCATGTCTTCTCCATTCTATGATAGGAAATGTGAACTTACAGACAAAGTAAGAAGAAGAAAAGCAGACAAAACAATAGGTCCTATTAAAAGAATTAAAAGATGAGTACTCATGCAGTGTGGTATTGCAAGCTGTAGACCTTGCATCAAAATAAGATTGCAGATATGTCAACAACACTGATACAACGATACTGTGCTGCACAGTGCTGTGAGAACATGCTGCAATTAGGGGCTACGACTCATCGCCACAAAATGTGACGGGTACACAGAAGTTTTGGACTTCCCACACATATCAAGTCTGCAGCACAGTTATGAAAGTGTTGCTAACAAACAGTGGAAAGGTTAAAAGAATATATTTATTTGACGTTTAAACTAGTATCTCACTATGAAACATTAGGATGAAACCTTCAAAGAGGTAGTTTATCTTACATAGGGTCAGTAGAAGGTTCTTTTGCATGGAAATACCTAGTGCTTGCCAGTCTTTGGGACAGTATTTGATGTTTGAACTGCAGTTTTTAACTCACTCATATGGCTAAAGGAAAACAGACAGCCTGTCATTGTGGTTGAGTCAAACTATGTGCAATCATGGTCCACTCAGGACACTGTTAAGAGGAAAAAAAAAAACTGAACAAGCAGTGTAATGAATTATATAATTGCTGACAGGATTTCTTTAATTTATGTATAATTTAAAAGGCAGCCTGAAACTGACAATATGAGTGATGCCTGTTTGTCTCACTCGTCCTTTCACAGTATCACAGTATGTTTGGGATTGGAAAGGACCTCAAAAGATCATCTAGTCCAATCCCCCTGCTGGAGCAGGAACGCCTAGGTGAGGTTACACAGGAATGTGTCCAGGTGGGTTTTGAATGTCTCCAGCGAAGGAGACTCCACAGCCTCCCTGGGCAGCCTGTTCCATGCTCTGTCACCCTCACTGAGAAGAAGTTTCTTCTCAAATTTAAGTAGAACCTCTTGTGTTCCAGCTTGATCCCATTACCCCTTGTCCTATCATTGTTTGTCACCGAGAAGAGCCTGGCTCCATCCTCGTAGCACTCACCCTTTATATACTTATAAGCATTAATAAGGTCACCCCTCAGTCTCCTCTTCTCCAAACTAAAGAGACCCAGCTCCCTCAGCCTTTCTTCATAAGGGAGGTGCTCCACTCCCTTAATCATCTTTGTTGTCCTATGCTGGACCCTCTCCAGCAGTTCCCTGTCCTTCTTGAACTGAGGGGCCCAGAACTGGACACAATATTCCAGATGGGGTCTCACCAGGGCAGAGTAGAGGGGAAGGAGAACCTCTCTCGATCTACTAACCAGCCCCCTTCTAATACACCCCAGGATGCCATTGGCCTTCCTGGCCACAAGGGCACAGTGCTGGCTCATGGTCATCCTGTTTTCCACCAGGACCCCCAGGTCCCTTTTCCCTACACTGCTCTCTAATATGTAATTTCCCAACCTATACTGGAACCTGGGGTTGTTCCTGCCCAGATGCAGGACTCTACACTTTCCCTTGTTAAATTTCATCAGGTTATTCCCCGCCCAATTCTCCAGCCTGTCCAGGTCTTGCTGGATGGCAGCACAGCCTTCTGGCGTGTCAGCCACTCCTCCCAGCTTAGTGTCATCAGCAAACTTGCTGATAGTACACTGAGTTCCCTCATCCAAATCGTTAATGAATATATTGAATAATATTGGCCCCAGTACTGACCCCTGAGGTACTCCACTAGATACTGGTCTCCAACTAGACTCCACACCATTGACTACCACTCTCTGGCTTCTCTCCTTAAGCCAGTTTGCAACCCACCTCACTTTATTGTCTAGACCACACCTCCTCAACTTAGCAACTAGGATGCTGTGGGAGACTGTGTCAAAGGCTTTACTGAAGTCAAGGTAGACCACATCCACCGCTCTGCCATCATCCATCCGCCTTGTTACATTCTCATAAAAGGCTCTGAGGTTGGTCAAGCATGACTTACCCTTGGTAAAGCCATGCTGACTGCCCCTAATAACCCTCTTATCCTTGATATGCCTTGAGATGGCACCAAGGATAAGCTGTTCCATTACTTTCCCAGGGACAGAGGTGAGGCTGACCGGTCTATAATTACCTGGGTCCTCCTTTTTGCCCTTTTTGAAGACTGGAGTGGCATTTGCTTTCCTCCAATCCTTGGGCACCTCTCCTGTTTCCCATTTCCTTCACAGCTGGATGATGATGGAAAAATGGTTGCAGAAATCACAAGTATCATTAACATAATTTAAGCTTCCCAATCAAAGAAAAATATTAGCTGACTGACCGAAAGATGCTCATCTGGTCTTTAGTCTCAGAATGGGCTATTCCTACAATAAGGATATAGAACAAGAGTTATGGACCTAATATTTCAAAGGAAATACAAGTAAGTCTTACACTTCAGCTAAGTATTTAGCTAAGGTATTTTTTCAGAACAAAGAAATATCAAAGCACCTATTCTAGTGGTCAAGACTGGATTATTGTTTGTCTTTTGCATCAGTCTCATGACAAGAAGGCACTGACTGAATACTGTTTGCTTCTAATTCAGCCAGGGAAATCTTGCTACTGATACCATAAACTCATTTCATGATATTCCTCTTGATGGTTGCTGTGATAGGTTGCTTAAATAAATTATTAGAATTGATTGGCTTTTAAATCATCGTGGGAGTCTAGATCACAAGTTTCACGCAGCAGGGGAAAGATGTGTACAAAGCTCAGAGTGACCAGATAACTGATGGCTGGTCCTGAAAGGCATGAGAGACTGGGTGCAAGATAAAAGGCTAATGGAAACAGCAAAACTACAAAATATCACAGAATGGTTGGAGTTGGAAGGGGCCTCTGGAGATCATCTAGTCCAACCCACCTGCTAAAGCAGGTTCACCCAGAGCAGATCACACAGGAATGTGTCCAGGTGTGTTTTGAATGTCTCCAGAGAAGGAGACTCCACAACCTCTCTGGGCAGCCTGTACCAGTGCTCTGACACCCTCAAAGTAAAGAAATTTATCCTCATATTCAGATGGAACCTCCTGTGCTTCCATCTGTAAAATATATGGTATCCGCGTGCTGAGAAAGGCTCTGAGAAAGGCTCAGAGTGTTCCCCTGTCATGACAGCAAGGTATGGAAAATGGCAAGAGCACGGCTAGCAGTGGATGCACAGACAAGACTGGTAGACAAGACAAGGGAGAAAAGCATCAGACACTCCTTTCATAGGAAGAAATGAAGGCAGGAGCCAGGAAGACTTCCAAGTACCTTGCAACCATGACTCCTGTCCATGAAGACAAATAGTT
Organism: Nesoenas mayeri; assembly: GCF_963082525.1. NCBI lineage: Eukaryota > Metazoa > Chordata > Aves > Columbiformes > Columbidae > Nesoenas > Nesoenas mayeri. The sequence goes on from NC_137542.1 coordinate 41,635,729, forward strand.
TATATTTCTTTTTAAATGAAAGTTTTTGCATGTCTGTATTAATCCTCCTTCCTCCTCTGAAGAATCCCCTTTCCTTTTCCAATATCCTGTTTGATATTGAATGCACTGAAAGTAGACTAAGTAGCAACCATTGTGTTCATTTAAATTAAATGAATAAATTTTTCAAAGAAACAATTCAAAATTAAATGCAAAAATATGACAATCTTAAGTTGAGGCCTGAAACTACAGTAACCCTTACAATTTATTTTAATAAATCAAGTTATATACTACATCTATGACCTTCCTCAGATATGAAGGTTAAAGGCTGCATAACAGAATCAGAAAGCTGGGAAACATTTAGTTTTTTTAAAGTCATCTCAAGCATTATGAATATGAGCTAGCGTTACACATAAATGTACCTGTATTATTTTCAGTATTTCCAGTGAAGCAAATGTGGATATGTTTCGCACAAAGATCTAATCTTTTTGAGTTCTTATGTCTAGAAAATGTTTTGCCATACTTTTGCTGTGGTGGACTACTTCAGAGTAAATACTATTTTTTTTTTCTTTATTATGGTTTGTTTTTTTTTTTTTAATGATTAAAAGCAGTTCTTCAAGAGGCTGGAAATGGAAAAGCCTGGAATTCTGGTTTTCTACTTCCAGATGATGAACGAAAAACAGGGACTACAGGATGGGCAGTTGTGTTCTTGCCACAAGGGCACTCTGCTGATTCCTGTTCAACTTGCCCACCAGGACCTCCAGCTCCTTTTTTGCAGATCTGCTCCCCAGCCAGTCAGACCCTTGCATGTACTGTTGCATTGGACTATTACATCGTAAGTGTAAAACTCAGCATGTTTCTTTGTTGATCTTCATGAGCTTCCTTTTGGCCTTTCCAGCCTACAGTTTTGCTAGCAAAATACTGCAGGAGGCTGTACAGAAAATCAAGGTAAATGACATCTCTACCATAACACTGTCTATTCCATTTACAGGAGCCAATCAGTTTGGTAAAGCACAAATTCCTCTTCATAAAAATCCATTCTGACTGAGCCCAATAACCTTTTTTGTGCTACCCTTGCTTTATAATGTTTTCCAGGAGGAACTGCTAGAAAAAGACACCCAGGTACTAAGGTGGGTTTGACTATCCTGTACTTTTCCAGAGTCTCCCAGTTGCCTTTTGAAGATGTGTTCAACATTTGCCCTTTTCCAACTCTTGCTCTATTTTCAGTCTTCTTTTTTAAAAAATGTGTCCATATCCACCGGCTTTTCTTAGACTAATTTAAAGTACTTCTTGTTGCATTTCAATTCCATCCCTATTTCAATCCAAACTTGACCTAAAATTAAAAAAAAAAAAAAGGAAATAAAAATAAATAATAAAAAATAAAAAATAAAAGGAAATTATAAAGAATATAAACATAAAATGAACACAGGTGAATAGGTGAACACTTTTTGAATAATAAAAATAAAAAATTAATAATGTGAACAAATACCTGTGATGCTATAGAGCTATTTAGTTAAATAATTTTAGATATAAGGTGGTGCAATTTTCAGCAAAGAAAGCAACTAAAAAACTGTAAAACTTCCGTGTTTTAATGTTTACATAAGTCAATGAGCATGAACACCTATGCAAGAAAACTACTGGAAGTTAAAATGCAAAACTTGATTAAGTATAAGTTTCTTGGTTTTGTTATCAATCTGCTTACAGTAACTGATTTCATTTTTTTTATTTACTAGAAGTGCTCCAAGTAATCATCTGCCTCAATCATTTTATCAGAAGACAATTTCTGAGTAGTTTTCCTTGTCACCATTTCTCATATTTGTTTGTATCTTTTCATTCCTCCATCTGCAGTTTCTCATTGTAGTGCTGTACAGAGTAATGCCCATGTACCTGTCAGTTAGTCCACTTAATTTAGATTTTAATATGTATAAGTAGCTCATCTTTCCCCTTCACTGTGCATTACTACTGCATTTATCATCACTGAATTCTCTCTGTCATGTCCAGTCCTCTCCATAAGTCTCCCTGACACTCCCTTTTTTACTTTCTTTTAAATTTTTTTTCTTTTCCTGGCTTAACTTAACAACACAGTTACCCTGCTCTCTATATACTAAACAAAACCAGGACTTAAAACAGATATGCTTCTTTCTGTCATGATAAAGTGTACCCTTTTATATTTTTTGCTTATCTTTTCCTTCCTAGCTTTTGCCCAAGGCAGTAATTTGTCTTTTATCTCCCGACTTTATTATCTGCTTGTGAGAGACTTTGTTAATTTACTTGAAAAAAGTTAGGTTCTTGACATTACCTGGTGCTTTTTTAAAATTAATTTTTAACACATTTCTGTGATTGCAATAGACGACTGAAAAATTTCTGCCAGTACTGGGTTAATTAGTTCCCATATCATAATCTTCCAGCCATTCTGATATTATTTTTAAAAAGTATTTTAAAGCTATTTACCTGGTGCCTATATACTGTGTACCTAAGCATAAACATGATTCCTAATATCTTGAACAAAAGATTAACTTTGTTATTACTATTAGTTCATCATTATGCATGGACCAGAGATAATAATGACTCATCACTATCCTTTATTAGGAACTCTTATTTGGGATCATAATCAATTGGCACATTTTAGCACCAGTGGTGGCCAGTGTTGGTGTCCCTAGCTGTACTGGGTCTGGTCAACACCATGCGCTACCACTGGAAGTGACACACGGGAATTATTGGCACAGATGTTGATTTTTTTACGGCCTACATTCAGATTTTCTGAAATTTTAAATTTGCTATATTTTATCTAAATTGTAAAACATAGAACTTTACTGCTACAAATATTTGTAAAGATAACATTGCAATGATTTTTGTAGTCAGAATTTGACATGGCCCTGTTACTTTACTGGACTAAAATTCTAAATGAATATGGATCCTAACTTTAGACCAACTTTATAGTGCCCAATTTCTATATGTTTGTATGCTTATTTATACCTACAAAACCATTTTTTATGTAAAATGTCACAAAATTTTAAATAACACTTAAAACAAACTTGTTTACCTATTCTTTTTGCATCCTTTCTTTTAGCCAATAGTTGCTACATGTCAAAAATAACAAAACTTTTATAAAGCCAGGTAGTAAACATTGAGATAGGCTTTTCTATCTGTAAAAATAAAATAACATTATCTTTTCTTGGCTATATCTAGGAAATAGTTGTTTAGTTGCTGTTATTTCTATGGTCCGATGAGTGCTAACATGGTGTCTATTTTTAGAATATTGGCTTTTAAATAGTTACTTCATGAGTAGGCAACAGTCTAGGGAAACTGAAAATGAAATACTAAGTGCTGATAGGCAGATAATCAGAATGGCTTTATGTATAACATGCATGTCATACTGACAACTGGTATGGCAATGAAGAAATAGCATGCATAGTCATTGAATATCACACATTCTCTTGAGCGCAATTTTTATTGTTTCTTTCTTTTAAAGAGAGGTCTGTATCTGGGAGAATATAAACTCTGAGACTTACCATGATTAGAAACTCATTAACCAGTATTTTTAATGTCTAGATTTTTAACTTTTAAAGATTTTTTAGTATGTGTTTGTCTTTTAGTATGTTTAATTTGTTTGATCCTCTTTAAATGTTGCCCTAGAAGGGAAATTGATCAGATATTTATTTGATATTATCTTTTTCTTTATAAATCATGTACTTAAAGTCTCCTTTCCCAGAACACAGAACAGGCAGACAGCCACAGAAGAAAATGTCCATCTTTGCAATCTTTCTTTCATGCTTGCTTTCATAGCCTGCCTCATTCTTATGCACATTTGGTCAATCAATATCCCTAAAAGGGGGAGGTTTGAGTAGTTTCTAGATGTGAGCTTATATTTATATTGATAATTTAATGATATCTAGAATAACATTGTGACTTCATGTGAGACTGAATTTTACACAGCTTCAACTTGCATCAGCTGCAGACTCACCTGGAACACTACTGCCTGAATTCCTTTGGCTGTGATTCTCCCCAAGCATTCCCAAGCACATGCTGCTCGTTTCTTCAGATTTCCCATGTGACCCAGTGCTTATCACTACATAAAAAGGCATTTTTGCTTTATTCTGCTTAAATTCAATCTACCCGTAAGCTATACCCAACTCTGTGACTGATGGTAGCAGTTACCATTTTTCCATATAAAAGTAGAATGAAACACATTATATGATTTTATGCTGAGACAGCTGATCCCTTGAAAGAAGTATCTATATATCCAGGTTGGTTCCTGAAAATATCATCAAAGTAGTGTATCTCTTAATGCTCACATATTCCTCCAGATTTACTGAATACTGAATACACAGATAAAAATTCTTGTCAATGTAAAGCAGGATTCTGGTCACTTGCTTGCTCCATTTAAGAGCACACAACAGTGACATGAGCTGAATTAGGACCTGCTTTAGCTAGATTTGCCCATGCCTTTGTAAAACTGTAGCTGAGGAAGGAAGTACACCATACTCCTAACTGGCACAATTAAACAAAGGAGAGTAGAAACTCTGCAAGTGGACTTCAAAGTCCCTGATCCTCATTAGTGAGCTTTTAAAATAGTCCAGCATTCTCCATGCCATGTGTCTGCCAAGAATGATTTCCCCATTTCTCATTATGTATGAATGCCAGTGCGCTGTGAAGCTCCAGTGCACAGTTGATTAATAAGGTCAGTATTAGAAACTGAGAGCTTTCCTTTTCTTAGCACCTACTTCAGTTTTCCCTCAACAGGATTTTCTTTGCATATTCTCTATGATCTGAAAAATAGAACTTACTGGAACAGAACTTATGTATTTATGTATTTTATCATGTGACCCTAAACACTGTGTGGCATTCTGCAGTTTTTTACAAATATTGCACATTAAGTTTTTAATAGTTTATATTAAAGTCTCTTAAACGGTATAAAATATTTTAGAAAAATGCATTAATCCTCTTTTTCAACAGATAATCACAGTATATTCAGACACCATTTTGTTTTCAGAAAGATAAGTCTTGGCTTTATCTGAATTATGAGTAAAGCAACTCGATATCTTTCAAGTGTCGCAATGACATCAATCCAGTGCAAGTGAAGTTCTCTTCCATACAAGTGATTAAAGCCCTGAATTTCAAATCAATTCTAAATTATTACAAATTACACAACCTTCTTCCCACCAATGCAGCCAACATTTTGCATGTGCAGCTAGTTAATCCTTTATCCAACTGTATTTTTATTAGTATATTTACAAGCATATTATTGGGTTATTCATTATCTCTGCCAAATAAAAGCCTATGCCAAGGACTACAAATCTGTGTTGTGGTTTTGGGATTTTTTTTGTGCTTTTTTTTTAATGTGGTTTTGAGGTGTGTGTGTGTGTGTGTGTGTGGTTTTTCTGTTTGTGGGTTTTGATTTTTTTTTGTTTGTTTGTTTCCAGATTCCTTTTTGTTTTGCCTGAGATTATGCGATTTTTAATTCTGTTATATTAGCGGCAGTAACTGGTCTGGTACTTCCAGTTGTTTCATCTGTAATTATGTAAGATTTTTGGTTTGAAATATTTTGCGGAAAGCAAACTGAAAATCATAATTGTCCACACCAGCCTGGCACATAAAAAAAAGAAAGATAGATTAAGAGGATTTTATCCATCTGCATCATCCGATGAACATAGTGCAGAAAGCAGAGTTTGGGGAGAGTCACAGATTTACAGAAATGTTGGTCAGAAGGAATGTCTTCTGCTTGAGGCAGGACTATTGCAACACAAAAGCGGGCCAGCTGTGATTTTGTCCCGCTGAGCTTTTCTTTGAGGACAGGCATTCCACTGTCTCTGGATATCAATACCCCTTACAGTGCTACAAGGCTCTCCTACTGAAGAAGTTAGTCATGATGTCTAATCTGAACTTCCAAGTTGAAACTAGTGGCTTCTGCCCCTTGTTTTTCCTTCTGCTTCTACAAAGAATAACTTGATTCTGTCATCTTTGAAACACATGTTCAAGTAGTTGTAGGCAGGTATTAAATTGCCTCTCAACCTCCTTTTTGCCAAACTAAACAAGATAATTTATCTCTGCTACTCCTCCTGTGTCACATGCTGTATACCATTAGTCATCTTGGTAGACCCAGTGGATTCCTTCCAATTTCTCAACATCCACCTTGGACAGGGGGCCCAAAACTGGACACCATATTCTGAGTACACCCTCACCTTAGCTCCATGGAAGAAGATAACTACATCTGCTGGACGAAGCTGATGAAAGGGATTATTCTGTTCCTGGTACAGATCTTCGCCATTCTTGTGGTGGAACCAATACCTTGTTGGTCTTATCCTCAAGTTTCTCAGGGTCCCTCCATAATGAAACATTAATGTAGGGTGTGCGAACTACTCTCTCTGATTTAGTACTGTCCACCTATTTGCTGCTTATGTGTTCTGTCTTGTCACCCAGGTCACTGACAACATTATTGAACAATACAGCCCTCAGTGCAGATGCCTGGCTAAGTAGGTATTCCAGCCAGATGTCAAGCTATTGATTACTTGCCTGTGTTTCTGTTTGTCCAGACAACTTCAGTCCATCTAACAGTTTGTTTGTCTTGCCTATCTCAACTCAGCTTCCAAATGAGTATGCTGTGGAAAGCAGAGTCAAAAACCTTACTGAATTCAAGCTATTAATGTTTTACATCCATCATTCCCACCTCAGCCCCATAACCAGTCATTTCATTGTAGAAAGCACTCAGGCTGATCAAACTCAATTTTCCCTTAGTGAGCCCATACTGACTTTTTCTGATTACTTTCTTGTCTTTGTCAAACGAAATTAAAATAATACATCTTTTTACTTTTTTTTTTTTGAGAAACTGTGACTCAAGAAGACATTTGCAGATGACCAGGTCAGCTTTCAATTTCTGACAAATGAGAGTAGAACCCACCTTGCAATGAAAAACTATTATAACAGCTGCTTCCACAGACAAGACAGGTACTCAGTAGTTTGGAAGCCAGCCATGGAGATTGGCTATTGAACTTTGCAACTGTTCTTTGACTGTAGGAGAAGACATTACATTAATAATATAACAAAGTAAGTGCTACTCAAAGTAGTCAAATCACTATGCACTTAAAATAAGAAACTGGTTGGAACTAGCTGCAGAAACACATTACCAAAGCTGTGTCTTGCACAAATACTGCAGTACAGCTTGGGATTTGTGCTGCTGGTCAAATCCCTGAAATATTTTCTTAGCTCCTTCATTTATTATGGCTTTAAAATACATAATTCATTTTAATGCACCCTTCTATATGCTATAGCCACAGCTATATATTCCCTGGTTGTCTCTGAAACTAAGTGGTTAAACCAGGTGGTCTACAGTTCTTATTAAAGTAAAACAGATGGGAACAGGAAATAATTTTACAGTATCACCATCTTGCAAGTTTTCAGGTAGATACACAGCATGAGAGCAAAAAGCACATGATGCAGAACATATTCTACTTTATAATATAACATTCCTGATGGCATAACAGACATCATCTTCTGTAACATCAATAAGAATTATCTCTAAATTTTCACAATAGTAGGAAAACAGACCTCTATGTTGTTGAATAGTCCAAGTTTCCAATAGACTTAAACCTGTTTGCATGACTTGACATAGATTGGTTTACCCTTTAGAAAAGGGTAAGTCAGAAAGCTATTTCTGAAATTAGATACGAAGTCAAACAAGACACCAGGTAAAAATGCCATCTACCTAAACTGATAGACACGTAACCTGCATAGAGACCCAGAGTTTTCCAGTTGTCAACAGCTTCTTCTGACAATGCTAAGTAAATACTTTTCTGATTTTAATTATTCATATAGTTCAGTCCAAAGACTAGTTCCACAATTATGAAAGCTAAAGTGAATCTAAAAAACGGGTACACTTTTTTTCTGTTTTTCAGTTTCCTCACCTACATGATGAAAGTGTAAATAGATAGGATTTGTTAGCTTTAAAAAACTTCATGGGAATATTAATTCCTTCAGTCCACTAACTGTAGGTAATAATTTGTTTTCATCAGTTTACTTCAGTTAAAAATATATATATATTAGGACATTAGATATATGTGTTATGTTACTTAGATTATTTAAAGTTGTTTTTCCAATCATGAGTAAAATAATTTGAAATCTTGCTTCTTGGCTTTTATTTTTAAATTTCATCTGATTTTCTAAAATTCTATAATTTCTACAGATACAGACATAAACAAGAAAAGCTAAATTCTCTTCATCAGAAAAGTAGAGGAGAATGATTTTCTAATAAACAACCAAGAACACTTAAATGTATGTAAAATTTGTGTTAAATTGTATAGTCGCTCAGACGAATATTGCAGATCATTCTGGAAAGCAAGAAGTATCATACTTACTGTAAATTCTGTATTAGCCATCAACAAGTTGTACAATGATTTTATCAGCTAATGAGAATCAACCTTCCTTTATGAAAGTAACTAAAAATTATTCATTAAAAAAAGGTATTAAGGTTCATTAAAGCCAGAGTTCCTGCTTACTGATTCAAATTATTATTAAAATTATTTACGTTCCTCCACCATGCTTCTTTCCTTGCCAGGTTCTGCTCTTGCCATAACAAGTATGTGAAGCAATGAATACTCCATATGTGTATTTTTTTACTCCTATGAGACTTCCTGGAGACTACTCAAAGATCCTAATATATTTCCCACATAAAATATCAAACTACTCTAACCAATGGAAAATGAATCTAAAGAAAATGCTTTGTCTCGTGGACTAGGCACTCACATGTTCTGTGCTTTCAGAAGTGAACTCTTAAACAGAGTAGGAAAAAGGTCAGAAGTATGGAGTAAGCTGGATGTCTTACCAACTCCTGCTCTTTTTCTGTCCACGTCACTTTGGAAAGCAACTGAAAAGACATTGAGCAATGACTAAATTTCACAGTTTCTTGCTCTTCTTTTTCTTTTTGACTTTGTTGTCCTTTTGAGTCGAACTTTTTGCTGTTTATTAAGATGACTTACATTTTGATTGACAGCTGGATCCAGCTCTTCGAAAGAAGCCTAGAATCTCTCATGATATTACAGATATTCTCAAAATATTTGATCCTATTCTAAGGAAAATTCAAAGGCTATTTTCCTTTCCAATCAAAGCAGCTTATGATTGCATTTGTCAAAATTAAACTCACCTTGAATGTCCTTTGTATTGCAGGTAGTGAGGTAGGTCTTAGCTTTCCCTCAGGGTAAACACATTGTCCTGACTTCTATTCAGCAAAGAGGTGTTAGATGCCACTTTTCAGCTTGTAATGGCTAACAACTTTTACGAAAGAATGTTAATGGAGTAAATCAAGGTGCAGGTTTTTTAATAGGGGTTATTTGTGCAGACACTCAGCGTGCTGGCCATCAGCCTCTCTAGGAATTCAAAATGTTAGGCACTTATTGCTCAGAAGTAAGACCTGGGTGAATTTCAGGTACCAGTAATAACCCAGATGTGGGACTAAAAAGAAGCAGACATTTTCCAAGGAATGGCTGAGAAGGGAAGCACTGCAAATAGCACAGGCTCTGGTTAAGGGGAGACATTTGGAGACATATAAATTTCCAGAACAGCGCTGAAAAACACAGAGGCTGAGCTCTTCACATCCCCAGTCCAGCAGATATGCTCTGGAGTCCTGTCCCAGTAGACATACCTGCATGAGCATTCTGGGTTGGGTCAACTGTGGACTTTTGAAGTGAATCTCCTGCTCTGCTTCAGAGTTCCTGGGGGGCACATGCTTCTTTCAGATGAAGCTAAACCAGAAAGGCAGCCCAGGTGTGGAATAATTACCGAGGGGGCAAATTATTGAAAAAAATTATTTAAAGTACATGTATTGAGAATAAAGTTATATCTTCAGCTTTGGCACATAAGGCAGCTGCCCAAGGAATCTGCTCTGCATGGTTCACCCCTGCCCCTAACCTGGCCTGAATTCTTGGATGTTAAGTATATGGGGGAAGCCCAGTGTGCTGGCATTAAGGAGAACAGTGGGGCAGAGCAGTGTGGGGATATTATGGCCAGGGGATGTGTACAAGGCAGGTACAGGAACTACCTGGTACTGTGCACATAGGTGCTATCAAATAAAGAGATAAATATTCCATTCCATCCAAATGCTAGTTGCTGAGCTAGCAGATGTGTTGAAATTTGTCCTGCAGATGAACTTTGCTCATTATAACAGCAAAACACACCTCCATCCCAATAGATACCCACCTCCATCATACTTCCATTCTCTCTCAAGCATGTGTCCTGAATTATTTTAAATTTATATACCTTCCAAATCAAAGTGAAAGAATGTTACACCAATCAGTAACAAAGGCATGTATGACTAGAGTCACTCAAGCTCCACCTAAACATAGGAAATAGCATAAAACATGCTAACAACAGGAGAAATTTAGGGAAGACACTATCACAGGGAAGTCATGGAAACAGCACTGCAGGCTTCTGGGATCAGTCAATGCCTGACCCTATCTTCTCACCCCAAAAGGATGCGTTTCGGTAAGATTTGTACATTTGGTTTTACCAAGAATTTCTCTGGGACACTTAGACTTTAAGCTTGTATTTGTAATAACATTAGTAGCACTATATAGTCATCTTAGGATATGTATATATTTGGTACCAATACGTATTTTTTGTAATTAAAGTGTATTTTTGCAACTAAAGTGTATTTTTGTAGACAGTGTATTTGATCAATGGCAACCTAAAAGAACTTGTACCTGTTGCTTTTATAACCTCATAATTTGTGAACCTAGTGAGAATTTCTCATTGGATGCACTCAGACTTATATGTATTATACTGTTTGTCAATCTGTGCAAGCATGTAAATTCAACAACCACAACCCAGCCCTGCACTATTAGTGCCAGACTAGCTGTTGAGTATGATTGGACCTATAGTGCTGGCTTGAGGTCATCTGGAGTGATTTGGAATCACTCAGACGTTCAGCTCAGATATCCACAGCCTCCAGTGAAATACTGAGGACAAACTGGAATGCAAGGGAGTTTAATTTCTGCCAGTTTAACCCTCATAACGCAACACCAGGGCAGCAGCTTTGGTAGGGCAATGACAATCAGGCATTCAGACCATTGTTAATCTAAAGGAAAGCCCCTATAGCACAGGCTTCAGGCAGTGTGGCCTAAGACACTTTTCAAGTTCAACTTCCATTTCACAGTGAGGTGAAAATATCAGTGGGTATTTGGTCTCAGATGACTTTTCAGTGGTGGTTTTCTTTTCCCCTGCATTAAGTAACTACGTGTTGCAGTACACATTTAATTTCTCAGAGTAAATGTACAGTTCACTATTATTAACTGTGTGCTATTTGGGCACTTTGCCTTTAGCTTGCTATTTCTTTACTTGGCTAGAAAGCCATTAAAAATCATTGCTGTAGTTAAGGTATGGGGTTAACCCACAGCATTTACTTCATGCACACCGGTTTACAATGGTTGATGTGTAACTAAGCCTAAGAACAGCACAGCTGTTTTAACCTCCATCTGTGGTACCATGTTGAGAATGATGAGGGTGATTGATCTTGTCAGTCCTCTCATTTCAATGTCCACCCCTACATTTTGCCTAACCTCTCCATTTGAAACTTATTTACATTTGCCTCACATATAGATTTAAAAACGCTTAAATAATATTCATTTGTAGATACTCTCACAATGCTTCTCGGTAGAGCAAAGAGAAGGCAGGAAAATATTTTTATATTTTCTTAAACATGCGATCAAGATAATGGTAGAAATTCTATGTCACTGACACTCTTGGATGTTTGCACATTTACTTTTTTATCTTGAATTAAACATAACTGACTACAAAGGAAGACAAGTATTAATTTAAATTTTAAACTCTGATTACATTAGAAATACACCATCCACTCAAATTGTCATCTGATCCTACATACAGCCATGTAGATTTCATTAGTTTGGCTACAAAATAAATCAGAGAAGTGCTTGTTTCTACTTGCCCTTTTCTTTTAGTGCCCGGAGGACTTGCTGGTATTTTCATTACATGCTTAATTCTCCACTGTGACATGTTCCTCAAGTATCTGATTAGTCAAGATGTTTTAACTGTACAGTGCTCTTAGCTATGGATATTCATTATCAATATGTTAAAGGTTTGATTGTGTTGCCATTACATGTGCAGTAGACCCTTAGTACAACACGAAAAGCTGTTATAAAACACATTATTCTAGATAAGTCTAATGGAGACAGCAGTACAGGCAGTCCTTAAATCATACTGACACAAGTCCAGTTATCCATAAAATTAGGCTAAATTAATGTTTAAGTACAGAATGGATATTTAGGTGGACAAGCTCATGAACAAGTGCTTTAATTTCATTAAATTTGTACATTCAATTGAGAAATATAGCAATAAGGATTACAGTCTCAACTATCCTCTTATGTAGGGTGTTGGTCTCTTCTCCCAAGTAGCAAGTGATAAGACAAGAGGAAATGGCCTCAAGTTGTGCCAGGGGGGGTTTAGATTGGATATTAGGAAAAAATTCTTCATGGAAAGGGTTCTCAGGTATCGGAACAGGCTGCCCTGAGAAGTGGTAGAGTCAGCACCCCTGGAGGTGTCTAAAAGGTGTTTAGACAAGGTTCTTAGGGACATGGTTAAGTGCTAGAGATAGGTTATGGTTGAACTTGATGATCCTGAGTGTTTCTTCCAACTTAAATGATTCTGTGATTCTACAAAATAATGGTTTGTAGGATTTTACTTTTTATAAAGGATTGAAATAATACATTGCTGTATCCAATATGAAGGACGCTGTAAAACACAAGAAAAGCACACAGAATAACTACATTATTTCTATTCTAAATTTCAGTACTGTAATACATTAAAAATCAAAACTGAAAAGTAGATAATTGTTTCATATTGTTATGTAACACCTTTTACATGTTCAGAAACAAATACAAGAAATACATTCTCCCCCAAAAGACAGTGGATAACACAAGTCTGCAAACTTCATGGGTTTTATCTTAGTCTTCTCTTTGATTTTGTTTGCTTTCACTTTCTCAGTTCTATGGAGCAATATTCTGAATTAAAGATAATAGATTTTGCAGAGGGTTAATATGGTTCAACAGTTTTGTCTGAAATTTTGTATGGAAATTTATTTTTATGTTACTTTTTTATCTTACAGGTTTTTCATTTTTTTATAGTAAACAATTCTACTCTCGAAAGCGTTGGTATTAATTTATAAAATTAGAAAGATTTGAATCATTCTGCACAGTATCCACATAAAGAATGCTTAAAAAGAAGTAAAAGCAATTCCATATGTGAAAATTATTCGTGTGCAGTCATTTCAAAGTCAAAACTGTTTACTAAGAAATCAGTCTTTCATGTCTCTAGTTAAAAATCAGCTATAAAGCATGCATCTGCTCCCATATAGTTTAAAAATTCATGAAAGAATCACAGAAAGACCCAAGTGTGTTTCCCAAACAGAAACAAAGTATGTGGTCCTAAGTTGACATTATGATGTAAGTAATATTGTTCACTTCGTTGAGCAATTTGCCATCTTTAGAACTGATTTGCTGTGTAAATCTGAACACATTTGTGTACATGGATTGTACCTGTATAAATCTATATCTACATCTATATCTTTATCTTATCTCTTTCTGTATCTATATCCGTATCTTTACCTAGCAATGCAAGCTGTATAGTTGATGGATATTGTTAATCAGATATTTTTATTACATATTAGATGGATATTGTTAATCAGATATTTTATTAATGAATGTTGTTCACACTTCAAATATAACAGGTACAGGGAGGAAGGCAGTTCTCATTCAAATTTCTATTTAGTGCAGCTGACTTTCAGAAAAAAAAATAAATTAAAATTTAATACAGTTAGAGAAACTAATTCATGCTTATTTTTCATCAGCCAGTAAGTGTTTTTAATTTAAGCTTATTTTCAGCCTTTTTATTTTTCTATGACCAGTCATTATTCTAGTCAGTATATGCAGGTAAAATCTGAAGTACAGTTTACACACATTAACAAAAATTCGATGAATAGATTTTAATTCAAACAATTCCACATGGTATATGTGGACAACATGTATTTGTATGTATATAAAACAAGCAAGTTAACATGATTTTTTAATATTCTGTAAACTAATAACATTTCATAAAGTACGTATCGTGATATGTTGGACACATTCTTACTTTGGATGTCATATACCAAAAGATATTAACATGGTTAACTAATTTACTGAGTATGCTAATTCTTCAGTTCCAGAAATTAAAAGAGATCATGTCTGAAATGGGCTGATTGACAATCTGTAAGAGTCGGTCTGAAGATTTGCCTGACCATCGCCACCAGGAACTGAGAGAACTGAGGCCCTGACAGAAAGAACATATGGACAATGACTTGGAGAGAGGCCTGAGGAGAAGCATTGTGTTGCATTGGTTTCTCTGATTCGGGGGGGCTGCTACTTACAATAGCTGCTGTGTGGACTTTGCCTACTGCTTCAGCCAAATCAGCCCCCGTCTCCTGAAAGTTATTGTTTTGAAGGTCTCTTCAACCCAGGGAAAACAGCTGCCGTCCAGAAGATGTATTCTCACCTGTGGCCTCAGTCACACCTGTCCCCCACCTGCTCCCTCAAACAATGGCCAATGAAAAAGAGCATGCCCAGAAGCTCACCAAGGGTTCTGAGGTCACCCAATGGACCAGAGAAAGACCCCTGAATGCTGGCCACGTAAGCACTGGCAGAAGAAAGCGTGGATCTTTTGAGCCTGCACAGTACAAGCCTGGGTTGCAAAATCAAGGCAGAGACTGGGCTCAAACAATGGGAGTGAGGTGGGGGTTGAAGAAGTGTAAGAGATGACTCCCGAATGGACACTGTCAAGATGTTCCCAACAGAGGATCCCGAACCACGACGGAGGACTGGCAGGACTCTACGGGACCAGAGACCAGAGGGACGCCTCTGAAGCTCAACTGGTGGTAAACGCATCCTCATTCCCACTTTATTTTCCTTTTCTTTCCCTGTTTCTTTTCCCTTTTCCTTTTTCTTACTCTCTCTCTATCACGTACCACTCTAGGGGCAAATTAATGAAGTAACACTGTTTGATTGAATCATAACCCCTTGGCTTTTTGTTTGCCTTAATTTTGCTCTCTGAGATCAAGGTAAATGAACCACCACAGGTCCATCACCAAGTGGACCGTGACACCATCTCACTGTGAAATGAAGCTTGGTTAACCAACTGTACATCAGTTGTGGAGGCACATGTCTCTGTAGGGTGGTGCAAACACTAATGAAACTGCGTCCTCATTAAGTCCTTGAGGTTTTCTTACAAATATGGTTAGTTATAAAACAGTGTAATACAAATTTTCATGCATGTATTTGGTCATGGAGTAGTCATATTAAATTTCTAGACCAAAACCAGTATACAAGAGGGAGAGTCACCAGATGTGGGTTTTTTTAAATAACAGTCCCAAGGGCACACAATCAATTGAAGTACTATACAGACAGCAGCACAGCCACTTACTTGATGGTCTGACCACAAAAGTCACTCTATTCCATGCTGTCTACCCTCTATCAGGTAATTTTTTTCTCAAAGCAGTATTTCTGGCAACAATAAGCAGTACTGTGAAAACACCTACCTACTGACAGCCCCTGTTAAGCTGTACCTAGGCTATCAGCCCTGCAGCCAACAACATGGCATCAATCCATCTCATAGGTCTTGAAAAACCTGCCCAGAGTGGAAATAAGGACATGTCAATAAGATTGAAAGGTGACTGACATCCTGAATAACAGCAAAGAGGCTGAGAAAGCAAGGATACACAATGGTAATGGGAGACTGCAATTACCCCCATGTAGTTCTTTGTAGTTCTGTGAGGCCATGAAGCTGAGACTGAATCTTTGAATGCCATAAATGACTGCTTTGTGGAGCAGTTATACAGGGAACCTCAATAGGAGAAGCAACACTTCAGCTGGTCCTGAGTGCAAGACCTTGTTCATGATGTTATTGTACAAAGTCACAGTGATCACAGGATACTGGCCCTTCATATTCTTTGCAGGATCTACAAAGTTGCATAAAGTGACATTTATTAAGAGGGGAGAGACAAAAATATGTTTGCAAATGACACAGATAATTAAAAGCCACCCTAATGGAGGCACAGAGCAAACATTTACCACTTCTCACAAAAAAACCAACCAAACAAACGAACAACACACAACCCAACCAAACAAAACAAACAAAAAACTCCCAACAAAACAAAACATAAACACAGACACACAAAACCCAAAAACAAAACAGAAACAACAATCCCTCCCCCCCCCTCCCCCAACCAAACCAAACCAAACCAAAACCAACCAACCAACCAAAAAACACTCCCCCACCTCTTTTAGGAATTTTAGGAATCCCATAAGAAAGTCTGAATGCCTGATCAGCACAGGTAAAGTTGTATTGAGAGGCACAAAACAGAAAGGATTGTGAGTTCATTTCAGATCAGGGTAGGAACATAAGACAGGTTGAAAAACAACCTGAGAAACATGCAAAACTGGTGATAGGCAGAGAGTTGGAAGATGAAGTCAGAGAACATATTGGTAAAATGGACTAAACCAAACAATAATACATTGCTAGGACCAGGTAGTATTCACCCACCAGATTCCACAGGGACACTAGGAATTGCCAGTCATTCAGTGTAATATCTTACTTAAAACTGCCTGTGTGCCAGAGGACTGGAAAGTAGTTAATGTGATGCTAACTTTCTAAAAGATTCCAACAGAGAGCTGTGGAGCCATAGACCTGAACTGTGTTACTTGTATGTGATAAGTGAACAGAAATGAATAAAATTAATTGGCACATGGATGTATCTGCCACAATGGTGAAGAGCTAACCCAACTTTGTAAAGAGAGGTCACACCTCACACAGCACTGGGGTTTCCTGAAGGAACCAACGTTCATAGGGATGCGGAAATTCTGGCACCACAAGCAGTTAAATAAGGCAATCTGTCATAAAACAAGAAGGTGAGATCACACACAGCCAAATGGTAGAAAACTAAAGGTCAGAATATACCCTTAGTTTTCACATATACGGAATGAATATTTGGAAGTCCTCCTTTCTACAACATGAACTTACTCCAACAGAATATTGCACAGCACAAAAATCTGTATGAGCTCAAAAGGGATTAGAAAAATCTCTAATACGGAGATGTTCTTGTGGTTTGAACTAAATACGTCTTGTTTTTAGAAATGTAAATAAAAAATACCTGTATCAAAAATAGCTGTCTTCACATGGATAGGAGCTCCAAGTTTCAATGTCTATGAAGCAGGGCTATGTAGTTCAGGGAAGTACAGTATATGAAGGTTGCCTACCTAGAGTTTATAAAGCTCTTAGAGGATTTTAAATTCTCAAATAAAAAGAGAAGAAGCAAAACCAACCAAACAAAAAGCTTATAATATTTTTCTTGAGAAGTTTGTGAGTTCTTCATAGGCTTCAATTAGTGCTCATCTTCACTTAGCAGTCAAACTCAAGATACAATTAGGGAAAAGTCTTCTATTCCTTGAGTCATCAAAACCACAAATTAGAATTTCATATGTCTGTGAGGTCAGTATTCAGCTTTCCAGAGGATAATAATTTTTTTCTTGAGAATTCATACACAGTTACTTTTTAAGATCACCAATATCTCATGCACTTCAAAGGAGGCAGTAGAGGAAAAGTAAGAACTTATGAAAAAAAAAGGTTCAGGTGATTGGCAAGCTGTGACCAAGCAGAATCAATCCTGGCCAGACTGAATGCACTCCTGTTTTCTCACTTTATGTATTAATATATATAGGAGTCACGGCTCAGGCTTGTAAATCACGGATGGATTCCACCTACAAAAGGCTGTGATCTAGCTCACGGTCTTCTTAAAGAAGACGATTTAGGCAGCACAGTCTGCTCTGGTAGTTTAATGTCTCTTCCTGAACATGCACACGGTGATGTGGTCAAATCCCAGACATTCCCACAACTGCCTCTACATGTAACATGAAGGTATGGAAATACCTTTCTTCCTATGTGCAGCAAGAACCCATAGACTACAGCTATCAACTGGCAGAATCCACAAATCTGGTCATTGCAGCTCTTAAGACTCTATCAGCTTGCAAAAGATATTACTTTGGTTCTCACAGAGTATTGCACAGGGCAGTGACATCTGACCAGAGGAGAAATGTGTGGACTTTCTGGGGAATAGTGAACTGCCTGAAGTTTCAGGGATCAGGGAATGGATGTACAATCCATCGAGAACTGAAATGTTCTCTCCCTTCTTTCTGTAATCCATCAACATGAAAGACTAACAGTATTCAACTGTACAATTAAAATGATTGAAAAAATGCTCTCTCACTATTTTTCTAGTGAGAAAGAGGAAATCAAGTATGCAAGAACAACAGAAGCATGGCATGCAATACACTGAGAACAATGAGCTTCATGCTCTCTCACTTTTTTGAGGTGCCTGAATCAACTGCAGCAATATTTGAAATGAAAGATATATTCTGAACCCTAAATAGGTTATTGCCTGTATTTCAGGTCTCAGAAATAAGGATCTGAGGGAAAAATTTTAATCATATTTAAAATGATGAATATTGAAAAATTTCTAAAGCCCCTGAATTGTTTGCACAAAGTCAATATCACTAAGCCAAAGCAACACATAGAAGATTGATGGGACTGTAATAAGAAATTAAACCTAAATTGATTCAACAAATTTCTGCATATAAGAACAAGCTGAATAATTTAAAAATCAATATTAATAATTTGAATATCTGGAGAGTAAAGAAGAAAAGCATTGGACAGGTTAATATTTATTGCATGTCTATTTAGTGACTGTCTTGAAGCAACAGTTGTTGAATTAAAATATGAATATCAGTTTGTACGAGTATGAGAGGAGGAAGAAACAGAGATAGTTTCCAACTATCTGAAAACTGTTCTATACAGTGCTAATATCTGGAGTATACTTTTGCAGAGAAACATCCACAAAATTTAAGTCCCTTACTACTTTTCCTGCTCTTTCTGTGCAATAAGAGAAATATTGTAAACACAAACTTAAAACTGTGCTGGGATGTAAGGTCACTTGAATTTAAAAATAATTGGATTCAAGATAAATACTAACACCATCTTAGTAGCAAAGATGTAAAAAGATTTATTCTGACAATGAATGTGTTCGTTCATTTATTTTAAAACTTGGCTATTGCTCATGTACTTTAGGATTCAACTGCAGAATTGAAAAAAGGAAGAGACTGAGACCCATTTTTAAAGTATGTAAAACTTTTTTTTTTTTTTTTTTAAAAAGAAAACCCATCATTTCCTGAAAGTATAGCTGTAATACTTAGAAAACTAATTAAAGATTATTTTGGATCTCTGAAAAAAATATAAAAATTATGTTTCAACATCATAAAGTAGTGCATGGGTTCAAACATCACACTAGTAAATTATTGCTTCTAGTTGCTAATCTTATTTCTTTAGGATTAGCTAAGGGCCACTTAGGAAGCAGCACTGTAGTGTATGCACACACCAACTGACTTAAATAATTTTTTTATTACTTTTGTACTCAAACAGCTAATTCAGGGTTTTTTTAATCTCCTTAACTTAAAGGCTTAAATCCTCTCTTCTGTACACCTTCCAGAGAAAAAGGAAAATCAAGTCAAATCATCATTCCCTGTTTTCTATTATTCTGTGGAAGCAACTGCATGGAATTTGTGTGTACTGCAATCTTAATTTGAGGAAAAAGCAATGACAAGTAATTAGGAAGTTTTACAGCACTGGAGATTCCCCAAATGTAAGCAGGAGTACAGTGAAAGTGGTCCATTACAAAGACCTGTAGGTGGGCTACAGTAGTTACACTGTTTAATTAAAACCACGAAAACCAGCTAAACTACAAGCCTGTGGACTTGATTACAGTTACTTGGAAAATAATATAAAAAATTATGACATATAAATATCCAGCATACAGAAAGCTTCAAAGCTGAACAGGAAGACATTAATGCAGATTTTGAGGTCTGTGTGGAATATGATTGTATTCTTTGCAGATGTAATAGTTCGCATAGGCACATCTGTTCATGTACCACTAGGCTGTAATTTATTAATGAACATTCATTACGAATTCCTGAAGGGGAAAAAAAGATGTCTCACTGTTGTGCTTGAATTCTTCAATTATCTCCCTGATTTAGTGGAAAAAAAGCGCCTATCCATATTTCATTAAAGCATTTGATTCTGTACTTAAGAACAGCATGATGTTCAAGGAAAACCAGAAAACAACACAGAAAGGTAGAATAAATCGACCTAAAGAGATGACACGCAGTGAAAGAAAGACCTGCAGCATCTTCGGACAGCAACTTTCAGGTTGTTCGCTGCATCAGAGTTGCAGTTCTGGCAGGGAGCCAAGCTGCAGTTGTTACCCAACCTGTGTCTGAAAAGCACTTCTGAGGGTGGGCTGGACTCTGGCCGCACTGAGCACAAGGCAGGGGCTGCCCGACCTGCAAGTGGGCACAGAGCCTGCCCCAAGGCTGCAAGGGGGCTGTGCAACCATGTGTATGGGAGGGAAACAGGGAGCAGAGCACTCGCGGGTGCGCCCACTGCATGCCAGCGATGTGAAATAAACAGTTCAGGACTGGAAGGTGCCATAATCGTGAGTTGTTTGCTCTGATTTGTTCCTTTGGACAAGAATACCCAATGCTCATGTGACTCACTGGCTGATCTCAGGACACTTCATACTGAGGCAATTACCTTTGTGGTGGCTCGGGGACAAACCATAAGTGAGGAGGAGTGAAGTGAGCTGCTGGAGGTCACCAAGCAGGACAGCAGCACAGCTCTGCAGAAAAACCCCTTTACCTGCCTGGCTGCCCATGCTGCAACAGGGTGCAGGAGTGAAGAACCCCACACTCGTGGAGTGACAGAAAACAGAGCAAATGCAGTCATAGCAAGCAAGATATCATGGAAATAGTTTGAAAGAAGATGTACTAGGCAAAAAGCAATATGTTTAGAAATTCATTTTCCCTATATATAAAAAAGAAATCAAAGTTAAAAGCAGAACAGTTAAATTCATCAGGATTTTTTTGGCATCTGTTCTAAAAAGCTATTTTTAAAAGCAGGTATTTAGGGGTAAAATTTAATCTCAGTGAAGAATTTTTCAATGCACTAAGACTTTTTCATTGTCAGTGAAGAATTTTTCAACATATGCTCACTTATTTTTTTTATTTTTTCATAAAGAGCTTACACTGAATAAGACCTCTACAGCCCAAACAGGCCAGTCACTTCAGGAGTGAAATGTTACAGCTGTCTCTCTGGACATGCCTGGAAACCTTCTTTTTCCATAGAAACCTGGCGTAATTTGGGATCCATTATTAAAATGCTCTCTGCACATTGCTGGCTTACCATGGAGTAAGCAAAGATACACATCTTTAATAACATTTATCTCTCCAAGTGTCTTTTCATTTTGACCTTTTCTCCCTGCAGCTTGGCCAGTTTCCACTATTTTTCCCTTTCAGCTGTGCCATGCAGGAAAAAAAAGAAAAGAACCATATTGAGGAGGTGAATGCAGTCATTTTTATGAAAATTGAAGTTTTTTTATACAAAAATTACATAATCTTATTCCACCAACAGCATTCTGTTATGAAAAGATAGCTTTACAGAGGCATTCTTGCTTCAAAATCAGCCAGGAAAGGACATTTATTTGTTATTACTTTACTAAAGCTAGGTTAAAGGTCATGAAAGAAAGCAATAAGAGGAAGGAAAATCACAAACAAGACTGAAATGTACCATTATGCCTTTATAAATTAACAACCACAAAGTGCCACCTGAGCAGCTTTATGAAGTACTGTATTGTACTTCTGTTTTGCAGGACATACAAGGTACATTTCAGCTGTAATTGAATTTCATTGCTTTTATTCTATCTCATTAATATTCTTTTATTGCAGATTTCTTTGCAGACATAAATGACCTTGAAGGGTGTATGCAATTTCAAATGTATCTATATTTGCTGATAGTGCTAAATTGAGCTGGACCAGTAAACAGAGGAGAGAGCCAAACATTTGAAAATTATCAGATTGGATTAGGTTTGGTGGCTGATAAAGTAGTTCATTCAGATTAGCATGGTGAAGTATAAGATAATGAAACAGGGCACTAGCAACAGACAGAAAATTTAAGAGAGATTCATGGTAACTAAGACTGTACTTTTGTGATTTTACATGCTTACTCTGAAGTATGTGAAACACATGAGGAACAAGGGTCAAAATCATCTTTCACAAATGAAACTGAAGACTATGTATGAATGGAAAACCTCAGATGTAAAACCTTAGTTATAAATTTTGTTTTAACAACTGAAGCAATTTCCAGATTTATTTGAAACTGTGCAAACTCTTCCAGCAGTACCAATAGATTGGTTTGCTCTCAAACCAGCATAAAGGATTTGATCGTTCAAAGATGATTGAGTAGCTTGACCTAGCAAAATGAAGGAACATTTCTAGTTTGCTTATCATTATTTCTGAGCCATTACTGATCTGCAAGCATATGTTTGTCAGTAAGGTAAAAGAAATCCACATTCAACAATTGTTTTTGTTAATATTGTAACTCTTAGGAGTCCTAGTCATGAGCCAGGTCTCACTTTGTCATTCACAATATAAGCAGCTGTGTCAATGACACATGACCTATTAAAGAATATTTGATTTATATGTGTATGTTTCCATTACAAAGAAGGTCTCAGGGTAACAAACAGAAATGCTGCTGCCACACAGCCAGTGTTCTGTGTCCCTGGGTGAAGTTACACAAGATGGTTGAAATTACTTAAAAGGAGGTGATCCTGCTTCCCCTGCTTCCTCCTGTCCTTGCACCCCATATCCATTCTCCCAGCCACAGGCTTTCCCTCCCTGCCTTGCCTGGGCTCTGGCCCCTCTCGCAGACAGCTTCAGCTCACCAGCCTGACAGGAAAGCATTCGTTTCACTGCTAGGTTTGTTTTTTCTCAGTTTAGGTAACCAAATTGGCATCACACAAGGCTGAGTGCCAGAAGGCAAGTGCACAAGAAGAAGCCCACGGCCAGAAGCAGGGTATGGGAGACACTGCTGCCTGTGGAAACACGTTCCATTGCCCTGCGCCACGGGGCACAGCTGCGCTCCCACCTCCTTCCCCAGCTTCCTTGTGTGGGAGTCTGTGTGCACCGAATAGGTGCTGCACAGTGTTGGGGAACACATGGCAAGCTTGGTCATTGCAGGATGCTTGGACTGCATGACCTTTGAAGGTCCCTTCCAACCCAAACTATTCTGTGATTCTGTGAAAGAAACGTTCAGTTTGTCCCTCATACCTCCTTGCTGCTCACCCAAGAAAATATTTTAATATTGTCTAGCTTGGATATTTTAAAATATAAGTAATGTTCTATGTCAATTATTACTCCTTAATTTAATTGTAAGAGTGGCAGGGATTTAAACAAATGGAAATACAAGCTTAGTTTCATTAAAACAATGCCTTTGAGTATTTCTGTTTGTAGTTTATTATCAGGCCAAAACTTAAAAATATTAGATGTGATTAATTCTTTTAAATTATCTGCATTCAACCCTACTATATTTCAATTAAATCGAGAAAATGAGTCTTTTAAATTGTTTCTAGTATTAATGGGAGACATTCTAGAACATTTTGGTTTATTTAAAGGCAGTGAGAAGTGTTAATATAGTCAGGGAAGGAAATTAATGATTCTTTGGACAAATAAAGAAGAAAAAACAAACTAATATTTTCTAAAAGGGAAAAAAGAGTTCCAAGAGAGTTTTTCTTTGTTACATTTGTATTTTCTTTGTGTGTCTCTGTGCTTGCGTGGTCGGGCTGCTCCATCCTTCATGCCGTTCCATGGGAATTTCCATTTGTTTGGCCAAGATCAGAAGAGTTTACCTGAGGCTATTGCTCCTTCCCTGCTGTAAAACATAATGTGTAGTATTGACAATGTAAGTCAAAAAAAGCTTTAAAAATACTTACATGAAGTCCAAGCAAGTTCCATTGCCTAACTGATGCTATTTTGTGTGTTGAGCTGCTTCAAAAGCTAGTGATAAATACAGGTAAGCAGGTACCTGCCATATTTTACCTGTCAGGTTTCTGATGCAGGACAGCAAACTGAAGGCAAGCAGCTTTTGGTGAGTGTGTACAGTGCTAGAGCATTCTTTGACCTGACTCTGAAAACAATTGACCCAGTACACCTGTGCTAACTAGGGAATTGGATGTAACTCGGTAGGACAGGAGCACAGAAAGCTTTTAACTCTGTTGCTTCATGCAGAAAATTAATGAAAACTGCTTTTCATCCTCAGAGCAGAGAGTCACCTTTATAGCCCAACCAGGGTGCCTGAAACTGCGGGAGTTTGTGCACTCATGGAGGTGCCTGATGTCCCTGGCAGGGCTGCCACTGGCTGCCCCGGTGGCCTGTCCTGCTCTCTGCCTGCCTGGGGCAAGCACCCCTGGCCCCCGGGAAGCAGCCTGGTACTATCCATATGGCTGGTGGAGATGAAGGAACTTGCAGTAGTGACAGACATAAAGAGAAAAAAGCAACAGAGGAGAGGCAAAAGGGTGATTTTTTGTGGTTTTTTTTGTCTGCCATGTTCAGGATACACTTCAGTTTGATTAGTTTTACCATGCACATTGGTATTTATTAGATGAGCATAGAAGACCAGAACACAGATTTGTTGTATAAGGTGTTCAGCGTCCTGTAAATTCAGGTGAAATTGGCATCCAGACTTGTTACCTGGCGACCTATTACAAGTTCTAGATATCTCAGAGCGGGCCTGATCAATTGTCTATGAAAATCAGAGAAATAGCAAATGTGTATTAAATGGATCTGCAAGGGGATTTGGTGCAGAATGCATCAAGACGTAACTATTGGACCTTAATGCATTGGCAGTTTTATATTTTCAGGAAAATGGGAAGAACAATGTTGAGAAAGTACCTTTACAGTTTAATTAGAACTATTTTTAAAAAGGTGGCAGATAAGAGATCAATTTTAAAATTCAAAGCATTTTAAAAATTTTTTAAAAATTACATACTTTTCCAAGGGGTACTGTAAAGTTTGGTATAAAATTGGAAGAATTAAAACTAAATGTTTGGTGCCGCTTCCACACAAAATAGTGATAAAGTAAATTTATTTATTTACAGGGTCATCTGTGTTTTGTGGGAAAGTATGCCCAGTTGTGTTTAATTTAACTGCACCAGGTGAGATGTGGTGGCAGGACCCTGCAGTGTGGTCTAGCTGGCAGCTAAGGAGGTATCTTTCAGTAGCCACCGCCATCTATTGCAGTTGCTGTGGGAGTCAATGAATGGAAGAGCCCTCAGACTCTCACTTTTGAAGACCTAGTTTTCATTGATCAGAGGAGCCCCTGGACTGGAATTCACCACGGGGTCTGATACTACTGTCAGTGATGTTCCTCCATCCATTGTTAATGTGATCTCACTGGAAAGTGCCACCTCGGAGTAGAAGAGACAGCTGAAGTGCAGTCTGTTGATTTCCAGGCCTTGCTCATCATTTGGGAGACTCAGCACCACCTTCCTCTGAAGATCTGTTTCAGCATAGCTCAGTGCAGAGCTGTGCTGAGCTGTGATGGGTGCACAGTTCTGACCCTGGAGCTGGACACAGGCCATCCTGAGTTTCTTTACTATCTCTATGCATGCTCTGAAACTTGAACTTCTCAGGTATACAAAGGACCTATTTTTCCATGTCCTTCCATGGTCTATAGCTCTCGATATACCTGTCTTTGTGAAAGTGATTTCATTGCAGTGGACTATAAATACCAAGCTGCCAAAGCACAGTCTGCATGGTATAAAATGATTGAAGGAATGTGGGGGGCAGAAGACAGTGCAGAGCAAAGATACCAAAATGTTATGGTGCCGTTTGGAATACTGAAAGGAAACATTCCCTGGAAGTCATTGAATTATGCCAGTGAATTATTTAGAAAGTATATTACTAGAAATATGCCAAATCTGTGCCAGGAAAAATAATAGAAGTTTATTAAAATAGAGTATGGCATACAACTTCTGGGAAATGTTCCTAAAAATACTGGACATGTCTGAGGGAGACGGCAAGATAAACACTATTTGATACTGAATAGTATCAAGGGATATGAAAAAGCTCTGTGAATAAACTGAAGACTAGTACTACAAGAGCTTCAGACTAATGCATTATTTCACCATACTTCATACTTCAGCTATTATTTTTATGAAAATATAGAGTGGATTAACTAAGGTTATTTTAAAATAATCTGAAATTCGCAGTTTTAGAATGAGATCTGCACATAAATAGGGAAAAAGTAAGCACAAAGCATAAATTAAAAAAAGGTTAAATCTGAGCATAGAGTCCTGGATGAGGAGGCATCCAACCCCCAGGGAAGAGGAAGAAATGGGCATTCTGCCTCTCCAAGGAACCTTCTCTCCTCCAGACCCTTTCTTCCTCAACAGAATAGGAAGCCTTGTACTTCAGAGAGTGAAATCATAAGGCTAAACAGTTTTTAATAACTTCTAGGATATACTGGTGTTTTGGTAAGGTTAGGGTTCAAGAAAGGTTTAAGTCTATCATGTTGTCTTCCCCACATTTCATAGTGTTGTAGCATTTATGACACCTATAGCTGTAACAACTATTGCTTTTGCTATACCCCATAGAAACTAGATTAAGCAACTGATAGGGAAAAGAAAGTGTTTATCATCACCATTCAGGTACTCTTAATTTGATCTATTCTAATTGTACATATCTCTTATTGTTCAATAACCACTGTTCCATCATTCTTCTGCTTGCTTTAAAAAGTGTTTCTCCTTCCTATTAGGGAAGAATATGCCTAACCAGAACTGAAACTCTTTTTGTATACATGATAGATGTCTGACTTGGCCTACGTAACTCATAGCTTGTTTAGTGCTAAAGTAGAGCGCAGGTAAAGCGAGAAGAGAATTAGACAACAAATGTAATAAAGTTCTGAAAAAATGTCTTCTGAAAAATGCCCATGCTCTTGTTTTGATTTTTGAATCAGATCCTGGAAAAAACACCCAGTAATAAAAATACGTTTCACAGAACTCCAAGAAGAGAAAAAAAAAAAAATCAGAACTTTTATGCTAATTTCTTTATGAGACCTGCACAGGCAAGTTGCTGATCACATCTTCCCAGGACTGCTGGGAATGGTCTGAGTGACTCAAGCTGGCCAATTTACTACAACCAGCATTGCCAGTAATGGTATATAGAAGCGGCTTACTCTGGTAAAATTAAAGAAATTCATACCTTTAGTACCCAGTTGAATGTTATGGATTATTTCTAAATCATGAGTGTTTATATGTCACACATTTTTATTCTATAAATGATGATAATACCATTCATAAAAACAAGAAAAAAATTGTAGTACTCTCTTTAAATTCATACAACAGATATTCATTTTCTATGTTACTGATAACAAATCCAGTGCAAAGAAATTATATTCAGCATAAGCAATAGTACAAGTATTGTTACAATAAACGTATTTTAAATAAAACCATAGCTAAATTTTTTCTTGCTTTCATGACATTATTCAATAGACAATGTTAAAACAGGGGGCAAGTAGCAGTTTTCAGTATTCAGTGGTCAGCTGCTCAAACACCTGTATTATTTAGTTCAGACCTATTAAATCTGATTGAAGGTTACATTTCTCTTTCATGTCTCAGTCTGTTGAAGCCTGGCTTATTTAGAAAGTACCAAATGGGCCTTTCTTTATTTTCTGCTCTCTTGGTAAATGATACTTGATAACTGAACAAAAATGAAAACAGATGGGCAAGATAACGGCAACTCAAGCACGAGCTAGAATACCTACAGAAGTAACACAGGTCAGTGCAGCATGCTAAGATATTTTTTATCATGTTATAAAGTTAGTGCATCTGTATAACATCCAAAAGTTTGAAATGCAAGACAGTGCCATTTTCTGTCAACCTTTTGAAGCACAGCTTAGTTTTCAGAATTCAGAGGTACCAAAGTTTAATATCAATAGCGAATCATTATTCTGCAGAGGAGGTAAAGGCATGCTGGATTGTGGTGAGTCTCTGCACGCAAATGTTATACAGTCTTCTGTTTCTACAGCCTCTCCAAACCTTAAATATTGGTACATTCTTTCTCACTCTACCAATTTCCTCAAATTACACTCTTGCTGATTGAAAACACTAACCTTTTAGAGTGATAGTTATGCTAATGCATGCCTCATTAGAAACTTTCTTAGGCATTAGGTAAATAGATAAATAAGTGTGCTTTTAACAGAAGGATTTTTATCAAGGTAAACTCACCTCATTTATGTTCATGAGACACTATGATTTAACCTTCACACTCCCAGAATGAATGTCACAAAACAAATGAAAAAAATGAAGAAAATTTACCAATATTCTAACTACCATCCTTTCTCTTCTGTCAACTTATTTATAATGCTGGTGAAAAGTGGATATAATATTGAAGAATCACATTCTTCTTCCCAGAAAGGTTCGCTTCCCAATGCTGCTTGGATCACACACTTCAGTCTAAGACATGCTTGTCTACTGTTGAGGAGGTTTACCAGCAGACACCATGAAGCCAGCATAGTTCTTCTGATAGGGTGTAATCAGAGCTAGCTGCCTTTCCCAGATTCATCAAGCCCTGGTAGAGACTATGGCAAAATATTTATGTCTTTGGGCGAGGGCCTTGGTGTGTTTCATAGGAAAGCATATGATGCAGTATCCCGTGGGTTCTCTTTCCTCTGTATTTTAGACTTGGTGTAATGTACAGCTCGGCTCCACAAAATCTGTCAGAATACCTGAGCAAAATTCCAAGGAAACCCTCAGTTTCCTTTTTTTTTTTTAGTGCTATTTATCTTTCTTAACTTGTCTTGCTGCTAGTAACATGAATGCTGTATTGATCAGTGAAGCTATCTCATATATATTTGAGAGGGTGAGCGGTACTTTCTTATTTGCAGAATAACAGCATCAGAAAAGACAATCAGCATTTTCAGAGTAAAATACTTAACTACCACCTGACTCAGCATAGTTTGTAGCATGTATCTTTGGAAGACAGAATAAAGGTTAAAATGCCTTATGCCTAGAACAGTCATTATTACAGAAACTATCCCTCATGCTATGTTGGCGTGATTGCATTTTATAACATTTGTGAGGCCCAGAGGACATTCTAGCTCCAAGGCTGATGGTAAGATGTTCAATTTGCCTCCTGACTTCAAGAACCTGAGATATGTCAATATTTTGCTATGTGGCCAAGGTAAGATTAAAAGGATGGTTTGACAGAACATGAAATCATAAAATGCGAAAAGGAATAATTGCTTTGAAAAATTTTGACATCTGTGTCTGTCTCAGGACAAAGAAAATATATTCTTTTTTTTTTCTTGATCTGGAATTGTCTATAAAATATTATTTTAAAAGTGGAAGTATAGATATGCAAGATTCTCAGTATGTGCAGTCAGTGTTACAAGATCATAACCAAGGCATGGGCTGTCACAGCAATTGCTCTGACTATGCTAATGGAAGGTGTAGAAATAAGGACTATAATCACAAAAGACCAAGGTCAAGAAGTAAAAGGCAAACTAAAGGTAAGGCAGTAGCATGCCCAGCACCCAGTTTAGCTGCCAGTAGTCCTGCCAGTTTAGTACTGCAAAAGCTGAACGTAGATCTGTACAGCAGTCATGACTGGTCAGCTGAGAGCCCAAACAAGGGCTGCTGCACGTATGGTCCTGGTGCAAAGCAGCACACTGCGTTATGCAGTAACAGTGGAACTAGCATGATTACCTGCCAGTTATTTAGGATTAATGACCAGCCTTCATTTGTTACACAGTCTGGTCAGGTTAGCAAGATGTAGGAGACTGGCTTCTGCCAGAATGCTGTCTGCCATTTAACAGTCCAGGCAGCGCATAATTGCAACTGACAGTAAGTTTATTCATAGTAGTTATTATTTTCTGCCAGAGTGAGATTCTAGGTATGCCTCCAGGAAGACTGAAAAGCTGATGAAGGGTTTTACATTACCTGGACAGAAGTCATTTTTTTATGTATTGTCAAGTGGCTGCTGTGCTGTAAGCCTGCTGATATTTTGATCAATAGTGCACTCTTGACACTTCAGTCTTTTGAGCTGTAAGATGCAAGATCTCTTTGAGTACTAAAGATCAGTCTTTCCTACTCTGCTTTACAGTGTAACATAACATAACTACTTAGCAAACATCTCTGCAAAATACGTCTTATTTTTGACTGCTAGCAAGCACCACGTTATAATGAAAATAAATGTCTGAGTTCAAACAAGAAAGTGCATAGAGCTATCGTTTTGAGAAGAAGGTGGAGAAACAATTTTGGAGAAAATAAGCTGTCTATATTCATGAAGCGACCACTTCTGAATGACATCTGCTCAAATTCCTTTTTTTACTGTATCCAGAGAGGTTTCCAAACATTTAACTCTTGCTCTCAACATCATTTGCATTTACAGCTTTAAGATTCTCTCTCACAGGCACCATTTTAAGGACATCTCTCAGTGCAGATCAGATCACTGTCTGCTATTAATAATAGGAAGGTAATAGGGCTCCAATTTAACATCTCATTGATGAATAACTAAAACAGTATATCTCAACAGGAATATTCAGGATCATATTTTTGCTCCTTATTCATGGTAAATCTGGCACATTTAATTTCTCTTCAGCTGGCATAGACCATATCCTGCACTACCTCTGGGCTTCCCTGCCCCACATTTCAACAAAAAGTCCATACTGTTGCTGATACAATATGTGCATATCAATCTTTTAAGGAAATAGAAGATTTTTTGTAAAGCACATAACAGAAGAAAAGTGAGGTTGAGCAGGCATCTTTCCCAGAAAGCAGTGCTCGGGTTTGACAGACAGGCTTTCAACCACTCTTTGCCCCATGAAGCAGAATTAAAGCACTGTACCAGTGAAGTTTCTGCTGTGGGAATAGCTGTATTGTCAGCTTGCTTGGTGAGAACTCTTTAAGCTGTGGTATCATTCTTTGTCTGCTTAGGCACTGCATAATTGCAAATATACTAACACAACTCTTATTTTGTTTGAGGAATGGGTTTATATTCACTG
This sequence comes from Nesoenas mayeri, assembly GCF_963082525.1. NCBI lineage: Eukaryota > Metazoa > Chordata > Aves > Columbiformes > Columbidae > Nesoenas > Nesoenas mayeri. Next base: position 41,666,674 of record NC_137542.1, read on the forward strand.
GTCAATGCATAAGAATTATTTAGAGACCTGTGTGCATAGAGGTAGATTGTGCTAAAAGAAGCCAAGTATCATTGATAAATATTTGTAACAATGACCAAGCCAATGGTAACACTAGGAAATATGATTTGGATTACATAGTCTTTAATTCTGCTGAGACTCCAACCAAGTGTGCCAACTGTGATGGGTAAATAGTTTGTTTCATTAGTTTTGTGTTAACCACAGACAAACTGTAAGATTACACATTTTAAATAATTCAGTGCAGAAATGTAACATAATAATGACATTTAGTCATACTGAGCAAAAATGGGTCCAAACTTATTGTGATGCAGAAAAAAACCACATAGTAATAATAGAATAATTATTTTAAATAACTACTGACAATCTTATCTATTCAGATTTCATTTTTCAATTTGGTGATATTACCTAAAATATCTCCCTTCTGCTACACTTCTCATTATCAACATTAAAAAAATAACTGTAAAGCTGTTCTAAAATATATCCAAATGCACAGCTTTCTAATTGCCAGTTATTGCAGTGTACATTCTTTTTCTGACTATATCTTATCTTTGCTAACACTTACAAATAGATATATTTAAATATTTCTAGATGCATGTGAAATTCTTTGTGTAACTGAAGAATAATTTTATTTTACAAGACTAAAAACAGATCTGTCCCTGAATGGTTGTTAAATGAAAAATAATGTTTCAGTTAGAAAATAGTACAAGAGTAACATGACCTCCGCTTTATTTCTCTAGATTTTGAATCACATCAAAGCCTTCCATTATGAAAAAGAAATCAAGCAGAGAAGATGATGGAATCTACTAACTTCCATTTATTCACAAGGAATGTACAGCCATTTTTCAGAACTTGAGAGTAATCAATTGAAAATTGCTTTTGTCACAGCTCTATTCCACCTGTAGTCAAATCTGGCTCAAAGGTTTTATCTTTGGTTTTTTTTTTTTCTTCCTTTGAAGAAAGACTAATATTTTGGTGTCTCTTTATTCATTTCTGTACTAAAAGGAGCCTAAGTAAGGCAGCATGAGGCTCTGCATAGACTTACAAATGCTACTTGAGTCTGTGTTCTTGTCTGTTATTATTGTTCAGCTGTTTCTTTTTAACAGAAAGAGTTTAACAGCTTACTTCAATCAACGAATTAAAGGTGACTGTTGCGTGCACCCAATTCTGTTAATGTTTTATCTAGCCCCTGACAACAGGTAGCAGTAATATAATTTCAGAATTTTACTCTTTTATAAACAGATCATTCTGAAAAGAAAAGTTTTTCCTAAGATTTGTCAGAATTTGTCTTTTCATTGCAAATTGGATAGTTTCAAAACAAATATTGTACATCTCTTTTCAGATACCTGGCCTAGGGTAAAGGTTAGGAACTGCCCTTTCGGCTGCTAGGTGAAAAGAGAAATAATCTGTTTCTATTTCTTTTGTTAGAATTCTGTGTGGTTTTCAAATGTTTTGATTAATTAATTCCATTCCAGAACTCAAGCTGTTTTACTATAGACTATCTAGTTTTGATTAGTTTCACTATGTTCTCTACTTTCTGATAGGTAGGCAGATGATTTCTAAACTGCATAAATGCAAAAATCCAGTGTACTCAGAAAAATTCTGTTCTCCAATGTGATACTCAGCTTCCTTCAATGTATTGTGGATGCTTTCCAATCTATTGTATTTCTTTCAAAGAAATAATAAAAGTTCAGAAACTTAATACTATGTTCATCCCATATGACATTTTGAATTGAAAATTTACATTTGTGTTTTTATTTTGGCCCTGGAAAAGTTGCCGGGAAAGGCTTAACCTGCTTAGAGAGTATCTTAGCTCTGCAGAGACAGGAAACAACAGAAGAATAGAATTATTGATAGCTTTTCATTAGTCACTGGTAACCAAACAAAACCAGGATCCAGTAAAGAATTTCAGTCTTGCATGTTTAACTGTTACACACAATCCAGACACAGCCAAAATTCTGATCACTGCATCTCTGGGTTAAAACCGTAAGTAAATGTATCTTTGTCTGCTAGTTAAACTGCATTACAATTAAAGGTCTTGTTTAATATTCAGTTAAAACACTATAAACCTATGCTGACTTGTGCCAGCACAAGCATTTCTGCAATCAAAGTGACAGTTGTATTGAGGAACCCAGCTGGCTCAAAACGAATTATTTTTTACTTCCTTAGGTATCAGTTTCTTTGGCTGCCTGATTGCACTGACCATGCACCATCATGATTTCTAATGCTGCAGCACAAGACAAGTGATGTGAATTCAGGAACGGGGCTAACAGTAAGCCTGATCTTTTAGCATTCGTGACAACTCAGGTAAACTTAAACTGTACCATTAAAGGCCTGACTTCCCACTTTGTGTGAGCTGTGACTCAGTAAACTTTAATTATCACTCTTTTAAAATTATGTAAATGTGGAAAGGCTAGCCCTTAAATATCAGTTAATGTATTGGTTAACATTGGCACTTGTAGAAATAAAATACACAAAAAGACAGCAGGATGTCTTAAAAAACAGGGAAAGAGAATTGTTCTGTCAAGGAACATATTATCTAGCCAAAGATTTACTGCCTTAGCTTAACTGTGAAAGCAATTCTGGAATAAAGCTACACTTTCTCATCTAAGAAATTTTTTGAGGCAGTATCCACACAACCCTTTTCTGATGAAAATAAAAAGAGAAGTTCTTCCTGCTAGGTGATAAGAACTTCAAAACCATTAATTCATTATCATTCCAGCTTCCACCACTATCCTTAGTCCCAAATTTAAAAAAGATTCAGCAAATGCCATAATTCACCCTCTGGAAGATTACTGCTATATTATTAAGTAAACAATAGTGGCAGATTTTTTGCATGAACTAATGTAACTTGATTTTCTACCTAAAGAGCAAGCAGTTTTCAAATGTTTACCTTCCAGTTTAGTGTTTATGTAGCTGAAGTAAAAAACCAAAAAACTTTAAACTCTAATAAAGATCTTGATTTAAGATCAAAGTTAAATTCCAAGATTGTCTCTAATTCTATGTACTATGAAATACATGAATAAGTGAATAGTCTGCTGTGTAATTTATATCTAATAAAACATGATAAGAAGAGAAAAAAGTCAATCATTTATGATGTCATTATGATTCAGAAAATTACATTATCATATATATTAATCAAGTTACATGTCCACTTTCTTGGCATTGAAGAATTTCACCAATGGGAAAGAAATGGGAGCTTTAGTTTGTAAGGCATCTCTAAGTTGCACATCAAATACAAAGCAGTAGCCACAGTTTGTAATACACACAATTATGGTGTAACTGGAAGCACAAAAATGCTCCGTGAAGTTTCATGATTCAGCCTCAGTGGTTTTGCTGTACAGTTTAAATGCATAAGTATGAATACTCTTGTAATGGTTATCTGCATTTGCATCACAAACTATCAATCCATTCCCAAATATTCTCATTCAAGCTCGTAAGTGGTGTAAAACTTGTTGAAGGTACATTCTTTTCCTATTGGCATATAGTTAAATTATTTCTTATCCAGTTGACACACATCAAAGAAAAGCTTCATCTGAAGGGCAGCAAGAGTTTTTCAGGCTTCCTGAAAGCATAGTGGGCATGAACCACTAGAATCACTGCACCAACTAGAATTTTCTAGCATCTGTCTGAAGTCTTGATTGCCAGTTACACTGAGCAGAGTCCTCAAGACCATTACCATACAAGACATATTACTGTATGAGCATACTGTCATTAAAGCACTAAGCAAGCTCCTAATAAAAATGCCTTAATTTATTTTTCTTCATGGAAAATTCTGAGCCCATACTTGATCATCTTTAATTTCTGTCATTAAGTGGTCTCACCTATTGTTGAGGTCCCAGTTTTTGTAGAGATCTTACACCTGATCTATATATACATACTTACATGCTCCTTTTCAGTTGTTACCACTAGTCTAAAGGACAAGCTTTTACATCTCCATCTTCTCTGTACCTTAAGCAAGCTTCACAATTTCTGCTATTGCCTCCTCACAATAAAACAAAGTTATGAAGCACAATATCAACACAAACTCCTCAAAACTGTTTTTCTTTCTGAAAAGCAGATCTTGGTCCTAATAATTACAAAGGAAAAGATTCATACCTGCAGCATGTGATTTTGATGAAGTGGCATTTGTCAACTTGAACTGTTTCCTTCTGTGATGGTAGGCATGAGCAGGCAAATTAAATCCAGCTGTTACAAATACAAGTATAAAAAGACATGTTGTGAATTTCTGTACATAGACCAGACATCTGTATTACTCGTTATCACCACAGAGAGTGTCAATTGAATCTTGTATCTTGTTGGCATTGGCAGTGTGGTCATGGAGCATGTGATTGTTTGTCATGTCATCAGCATGCCATGAAGAAAAAGCTATAACCCACTACTCAAGAAAAAGTCAATTCCCGCTCCCCTCCCCCTACCCTTCCTTTGCCTCTGGCAGATAGGAGACATGGAGATAATTTCCTTCCCATCATTCAAATATTTTTCCTCACAGCAGAAAGAAAGAGATGAAAGAGCTAAGGAGCTAATTAATCATTGACAGAAGAAAAGCAACATCAGGAACAGAAAAGCCAAGATACAATGTCAAGATGTTATCATAACCACTTAGTGATTCCTGTTTAATGCCATTTGACAATGAGCTGTTTGAGGACTACTGGGACTGAGGACAGCTGCAGTACTTGATAGCATACATTTCTATTAGGACTTGTTTCCAGTCTTCTATGCTGTGGTGGTGGAGGTCACTACACTTACTATTAAATCTTTACATGATGGAGAAAAATATTTTATCAAAAATCTCAGCACTGTTCCTTACTTAATAAGGAAAAATAAAATTCTGTAATGAGAAGGCTAATATGTCCCCTCTCTTCTATAACTTTTACAAGCAGTCCCAAATATCAATCAAATTTTACAGAAAAACAATAACACTGATAACTATTCTATGATTCTATATTATTGTCTTACAGAACTAATAAAAAAGGGGAATCAGGTAGAACATGGACATCCGACTAGCAGCCTTCTGATGGAGAAGTTTCAGGTGGCTTAGCACCTATTTAAACACATACGGTTTCCTAGGTCTAATATATACCACCACTGCAGAAAATTATGCTTGTCCTTTATTAAATTACAGCAAATCAAAGAAGCAGCAGCAAAATTATAGGAAATCAAGTGTTACTTGTTCTACTGCCAACAGAACAGCCCTTCCTTCCTTCCTTCCTTCCTTGCTTCCTTCCTTCCTTCCCCTTTTTACTTTCAAGCTAAAACTCTAAAATATTGTAACTTTGTAATTATAGGATACCATGTTACAAAATTCTTCCTTCATGCATTTTCCTCCACAGAAGTGGTGCGATCCTCACTAGAAACGTATAAATAGTGCTAAAACTTTTATTTGTTTTTCTTTCTGAATTGCGTACGGAAGTAGCAGAATAATGCAACAAAATATTGTGCCAACAATGTAGGTCATGTACTGCAAGAGTCATATAAGCCTGTTACAATACATTACAGCATGTAAAAAACTCCTTAAAAAAAAAAAAAGTTAACACTTCAACATCCTACAGAGTTCTCTCACAGGGGTATTGCTGCCCAATGCCCCTTGGCAGGCTGTCTGTCTCCTTGCTGTCAGAGTTGGATATGTGGCAGATCAGTCTAAACACAAAACCAGGCTAGTGGGAGGAAGTTGCAAGCTACTACATTCCTTCTCTTTTCCAATATTTAACAATACCCTCATATTGTAAATGTTATTTTTTTTCTGCATTATTTTTCTTTAAATGTCCACTGCTTTATGCAAACGCATACGCCCATTTACCTCAAAGGTTTCTGTTGAGATTTCAACCATCTAAGCAATGCTATGGCTGCCACTATCTCCTTCAATGACAAAGAGCCAGGAAGAGCAACCAGGGACTGTAAAAAGCACTCCCGTTCTGCTCGGAGTGCCAGGGCAGGTGGAAGCAGACTGTTCATCCCTTAAGTCAGCGTAATATTGCTAGCTTTGTTCAGTTAGAATTAATCTGTAGTACATTTGTGAAATATATGAGGGCAGCATAAAAGGTAGCTATTTCAGGTTTTTTTTTACAGAAATTTAAAAGGGAAAAAAAGGATTAGCTTGCTCTGAAGAAAGGTAACTAGTGAAATCTGTACTCTTGTGATGTTTGTTACCTTTTGTCCATTTTTGGTTTGTGTTCTCCTTTAAATAATGAATAGGCTTTTCACAGTTGGGCTGCCTACACAATATTTTGGTTACTTTTTACAGAGCCTTACAGATTATGGACAGATTTTCACAACCTTCCTGCCTATAGTCAACTGCATCAACCAAGAGAAAAAGGCATCTCTCAAAAGGTGAAGTTGATTTGTAATATTCTTTTCATTATGTACTTTCCAGCTGAATTGAAAAGAGATCAAAGGAAAAAGTAAGAACTGGAATATAATCTGAAAACACACCATGTATTGTTCCTGCAGTTTTGAAGCTTTATTTTCCATAGGCAGCAAGCAACAATAGACATATGCAAATTTTGTTCCATATTGTCAACATTATTCCAAGAAAAGTAAATTCATAAATATATGCTGTGATGTAATTAGTTTGTATACCAAACACTAGAAACATCTGACATATTCTTAGAGCTGTTTGCATTTGAAGTTAGAGTGAACTATCTCTTCAAATAAGGATCTAGAACTTCCATAGAAATGAAATTATTTTCTATCAAGGTGGGCCACAAAATAACACATTTCCATATGCACACATACACTCTAAGGCATCTCTGCAAAGTATGGCAAAATATTCACTACTAAATGCACTTCTGGACCATCCTGGCTACTTAGGCAACTACTGTATAATTTGAGAGAGAATTGTGGATATGATCAGCTTCTTTCTTATTGCATATGTCAAAACTTGTGGATTCAAAACATGCATAAGAGCATTACTGAGGTTCCATAATAACTAGCTTTTTACCCCAGGTAAAAGTTCAAAAAGAATGAAACATGTCTCTAATACATATAATCTTTAAATGAATACAGATGACTGATATTTGACCCACTTTTTGTACTTTAGAGGCTAAATCAGATAGTCAGAATTATATTTTAAACAAATATATCACAGCAAAACACACAATAAGCTTGGTTTACATTTGTTACTAGATTTAAAATGATAAAACAATTTCTGAAGCAGATAGTACCAATTTTACACTTGTAACTGGCCTTTTTCACAAGGATAACATTTGCTGCTCTGATGAACAGTTTTGTTACTGTTTGCTTTTTAATATTCATTAAATATTAGTTAATTTAAAATCTAAACCGATATTTCTATGTGACTTCCTACAACATATTTGAGACATTGCTCTTTACTTTGATGTTGCTAACGCAGAACTTTATCTTCACCCATTAGCTGTCGCTTCATTCCCTTTAAACAATGTTTTACTTAAGATCTGCAGTTCCCAGAATGGTTTCCCAGTTGTGGATAATTTAGAAAACAATCAGGGTAACACTATATTCTTTCAGTAAATACTGCCTTCCTGATATGCTTTCAGGAGGTGTTATTTAGTACATGTGGGATACCTGGAGGTGTAGAAAACTGATAAAACTTTTTTTTTTTTTTTTAATGTAAACGTAGTACATTATCCCTATCATTCTAATCAACTGAATGATACTGGGAGAGGGAGAGAGCCCCAAAACTTCTCTTCTACAATGTTCAGATTTTCTTTCTTTAGCTCATCCTATCCTCTACTTTTAAAGTCAGTGCTGCATTGTTTACAATAAAAATTTCTCCCTCTGTGTTCCATCTTTGCTTTGTGTTGAATACTGAAAAAATCAGCTTTTATTTTGATGAATATATGTATAGCAGGCACATTGTTAATTTTGTCTATTTTTTAGAGAATATCTGTATAATTAAATACATGACTGAGTACAAAAATAAGAAAGATATCCAGTAGTATTCAGCAAAAAAGGTGGCATTATATTGCTTTGTAGAAATGCAGATATTTTGTGTAATGACTAGATTCATCATGAATGAACAGGATTGTCCTACAATATTTTTTTTATTATTATTTAAAATTTTGATTTGAGTGCTCCTTGTTACAGAGTTGCACATTATTATTATTATTATTATTATTATTATTATTATTATTATTATTATTATAGAACTTCAGTAAGGTTTCATGTGGATTTACACACATTCAGCCAGATTTAATGACATATGTCTTGTCATGGCTTGTTTTCAGATCTTTGAAGGTAATTTTTTGATTTTTGTCATGCCATGTTCATTAAATTGACATTTGTTGTGAAGCTACCTGTCTCCTAGAATCCAGCTGTTTTGACTCAGCCCATCTATGATTAAGGCAGGACTGCTCAGTTCAAGGTTCTCCAGTAGAAAAGGGCTTTTTTAGAGTTAGTGGGCAAACTGCCCATTCATTAGGAAAAACAAACTCAGTGCTCAGGGCAAATGTCCTTTATACAGGTTAAGACATACGGTTTATGAAAAAGTTTGGAAAAAGAGTGTCAGACAGCACTTTGTGAGAGGGATCATATAGTTCTAATTTGACCTGTAAAAATAGTCAGCACTGTTGTTTGTAGACAAACAAAAAGCCTTCCATGGGTTTGAGAGAAGAGTCACAAATTTTAATGGATATGCATTTAGCATTGTTTTATTTTATGCTTTTGCAGTTCGGTGCAATCTATAACAGATTAATATAATGATTGAGTTCGCCTATCAGGATAACAGAAGTAATTGATTTTCAGCGTCTTCATTAACTTTCTGCATAGATATTGTTTCAGCATTCCAATTTTAACAAAGATGTACCACGTTACTTTTTCCTCTCTAAATAATATATTGTTAAATACACATAGAGTGAACATACATTTAAAACTATGCACTCTAAGAGCAACTGGAGGCTAATTCTGCATGTAAGGGAATAAAAGAAAACCACGGATATACAAGGACCTTACAAAAATAAAATTTCAGCAGCAATTCACTTCAGAATATACAAGAAGCTTTGTTAATTGCCTGATGGTCCACTCTGTTATATAGTGTTTCAAGAACTATACTAGGCCAAAGCAGTCATTCTAAACCCATCAGTGTTTAAACATCTGTCTCTTCATATATACACACACTAATGATTTACTTAAAATCCACATAATTCTGGTTCTTGATCTAATCAAGGGATCAAACACAGTATTTAAAAGTTATATACCAAAACGAAGCAAAGAAATTAAATGAAGGTGAAAGCAATGCCTTATCTTCCTTTATGAGTTACTAATATTTTAGAGAAGAATGAAATGACGGCTTTGAAAGTCTATTGATTTTTGCAGTCTGGCAAAATCTGGCAAGTACTGCTATATGATACTAATAGTAGGCAATGAGGCACTGCTAAACTGTCTCCTGCTTGTTTTTTCATTTGTATTTAAATAAAAGTGATTGATCTGACATTGAGAAAACATCAAATAAAAATAGCCTGGCAGGAATGTGAAGCCTTGTTGGTTTAAAAACGGAAAAGGGATGAGGAATGGGAAGGGAAACTGGAAAGGAAAGGGGAACAGAAAAGGAAAGGGGAAGTGGAAGGCGAGAGTGAACAGGAAGGGAGAAAGAAACAGAAAATGGTGTAATAATTTTGACTCGATCAAGGTACTCTTGAACAACTAATGGATTATATTTTTGTGCTGGTTTGACTGAAAATGGGTTCATTTTCTTTGTGCAGTTAGAAACCTTTCTTTTTCATAGCTACCATGTTCATCATTTGGACTTAGTCTGAGAATAAGCAGATAACACCCTAGCACAGAGCTAATGTTTTTAATTGCTCCGGTCTGAGAGCCAAGGATGTTCTGAGTGCTCTGCCCACAGGTGGGAGGCATCAAGGAAGGGGGGCATGGATGGGGCAGACATCCAGACTGATTGAGAGTATTCCATCCCATTACTGCCATGCTCCAGATTTAAGAGTGGGGTCTTCCAATTTCTCGCTCTCTTCTGCTCTCTCTCGGGAGTGCAGAGAACAGCACAGTAATGTCAGGTTTCAAAACTCCTGGGTTTTATTCCAGATTCTGTGCAAGATCTATCTGCATGTTTCCTCTGTTTTGCCTGACACCGAATGTCGTACCCCTCCACTGCCATTCTTTCCCCTAACCTGCTTTACCTCTTGCTAATTGCTTTCCCTGGTTCTCAGCCCCTTTTCCGCTCCTACACTAGCCCCCACATTTTTCATGGAAAAAGAAAGTAGTGATGCTAACACACACATCCTGACTTCAAGTCATAGGGGTGTATCTCAGCGACAGTCCTTAAGAAGAACCCACAGAGCAGTAAAAGATGTTTTCAGCATATGTCTAGTTCTCAATGGCAACAAATGCATCTTAAGTAGGTACCTCCCCAAGATACTAGATTGTACACAGGTACTAGGCATGAACATTTTCAAACCTGAGCAGATTAAATCTATGAAAACTAGGAGCTAAATGCTGCAACGGAGCAGTGTGGCAATCTGAATGGCAGGCCCATGACCAGCCTCTTAAGGCTGTGTCTCATTTCTATGAGCACATGCAGTGCTCTTCATGAAGCTTGCTACTTAGACGTAGAAAAGCCTGACTCAAGCTGAGGCTTGACAGTGGCCCGCAAACGTGTACAATGCTGCTGGCGCAGCAACAGGACTCGTACGGAAAGGTGCGACGGGTCTTTGCCGAACAACGTGGGGATCCTGGAGCTCGTTCGGTGTCACAGGGCACCCCACACTCCACCCTCCTCTCCCCGGCTGCCGTTCCCCGCTCAGCAGCGGCCCAGTAAGGGCGGCTGAGGCCCAAGACAGCCCTCTCGTTCCCCCTTACAGCTTCCTCGCTTCCCCCGGCGGAGGCCGCCACGCACCACACGCTGACGCAGCGCCGGGCGCGGGGAAGCCGCGACGGGGCGCCTCCGAGCTGCTGCCGCGGGGCATCCGTCCCCGCGCCGACCGGTGCAAGACACCTCGTGGCCGGGCCCGCCTCACCGGGCGGAGGGGAGCGGGGGTTCCCCGCAGCACAGCGACCCCGCGGGTGAGAGGAAGCGGCGGCGGCCGCAGCTCCTCCCGGCGCCCGGGGGCGGCGCCAACCCCAACGGCCGCCGCGCGCTCAGCCCCGCGGCGCTGGGGCGGCGCGGGCCGGTGGGGGCGGTACCGCGCCCGTGACACGCGCGCGACACCGCCCACCCGCCTGGGCGCGCGGGGGCGGAGCGCCGCGCTCCGGCAGCGGCGGGGTCGGCGCTGGCAGGCGGGGGCTTCCCGGGCGCGGAGCGTGTGCGCGGCGGCCCGCGGTGTCTCGGCGGCGGCAGCGCTCTGTCCGCCGGGAGCGGGAAGAGGTGCCGGACTCAGGCGCCGCTTACCGGCAGCGAGAAGGAGCGGAGCGGCTGGTGAGACGGCCGGAGGAGGAGGAAGGGGCGGCACAGGGTCGGCTCCGCAGCGCTGCCGCCGCCACTTCCCCGCTGGGCGCTCGTCTGCCCGGGAACCCGATCTGCTCCCGGAAACTCTCGGCTCGCCTCTCGCCGCGGAGGCAGGGTCTCGGCGGAGCTCTCTACCCCGGCGCAGTGCGGGGGCAACTTCTCGCACTTCTCCGGAGAAGACTTGGGGCTTCCCCACGCCGCAGGCGGCGGCACCTGGGGTCCTCGCTACCCGCCGCGGCGGGAAAACTTTCCCCTCCGAGCGCGGGGCGGCGAGCGGGGCCCGGGAGCGCCGGCGCGGCGGGAGGAGCGCAGCGGCGCGGCCGGCCGGGCGGCCGCGGAAATGAAGCTGAGCCGGCAGTTCACGGTGTTCGGCAGCGCGGTCTTCTGCGTGGTGATCTTCTCTCTCTACCTGATGCTGGACCGCGGCCACTTCGACCACCCGAAAAGCCCCAGGCGGGAGGGCACCTTCCCCAAGGTGAGTGGGGCGGCGGCCGGGGCGCGGCGGGTGTGCGAGCTCCTGGGCCGCCGGGGCGGACGTGGAGGGGCGGGCGGCCGTGCCGTCAGGGGGCCCCCTCCCCTCTTCCCGCGGGGGCTGTCGGAGCGCCGAGGGGCGGTGGCGTGGTGCCGCGGCTGCCGGGCCGTTGGGGCGGGGGCCGAGCGGTGCCGCCTCTGGGCGGCGCTGGTGCTGGCCCGGCCCGGGGCTCGGGGCTGCGGGGGGAGGCGAGCGCAGCCCACCCGCCGGGCCAGGGCGGTGCGGAGGGGAGGCTCGTTGGGCGCGCGCCCCGGGCAGGACGGGGTGGGGGCTGCGCTGAGGTTTCAGCAGCCCGCCGCCCTGCTCGGCAGCGGAAGGGGGAATGCAAGCCTTACTCTGCACTGTGGAAATCCATGCCGAGGACGTGTAGGGACGCACAGGGAAAGGCAGAGAAGTCGAGGGTAGACCTCAGCTATAGCATCAACAGGTAGGTTTGGAGAAGTGCTGACTTTAGGTTACTGCTTTCCTTTTCGCTAAGCCTTGCTTAGGAGCTAGTTCATACCTAACTGCTCGGCATGGCTAAAGGAAGCAGTTCTTCAGTTCCTCACTTTCCCATATTGTCTGTGTGGGAGAGAAATTTAAAAGCTGTATATCGTGGTAGTGGTCTATTAAGGAATGTTTAACTATGAGAAGAAGAAGGTATTTCAGGGAGCCTGTGGTATGCTGTGCAGAATGGCAGAATACTGCTGTGTATAAATACCTTTGTTTTCTTGTAGTAGTAGACCAAAAAATTATACAAAGTAAAGTTGTAGCTTATTTATGTAACTGTACTTATTTTTTGGGTAATAAACCAAAAGGATATGTTTTTTAGTACAGCAGTGAGGCTTCAAGTGAGCAGAATAAGTCAAAAGGCTTATTTAAAAATGATCTTCCTGATACAATCACTAATTTTTCATTTAATGTAAAGGTAGTAGTTGATACCATTTTGTTAACGGTAAAGACAAAAACCTTGATTTAAATGTAAAGAAAGAGTTCAGATCTGTTCTGTGTTAATTCTTTCTCACTAGAGTTCAGAGGTCAGCCACTTTTTTGTGCAGGAACTAAGAGAAAGGGGAAGCAGTTTAGGAGAAGAAAGCAAGACAAAGCTGGCTACAACATCTGTGCCTGTTCAATATGTAATTCCAGCCAGAGATTAATGCTGTGTGTGACACTTGTAACAGTGAAGTACAAGTTCCACTTTGTTGATATGGTCAGTATCTTAAATTAGGAAATCACTTTATGTGCCTTAATAGCATGAGTTGAGTTAATCCAGGTGAAGTACAGAACAGGAAAGCTTGTGTATGGGTGGTCTCTTTTTTTTTTTTTGGTTGTTGGTTTTTTTAATTATTTTTTTATTTTCATGTTAGGTTTTGGTTTGAAATACATGAGTAAATAGGGAAGATTTATTATACCTTTTGGTCTTCCATAGTCAGTGCCTTGCAGTTGAAATCCTATCTGTGTCCTGCAGTGTAGTGCTAGTCTGCGGTATATTGTGGCTTTATCTCTTTTGACTAAGGCCTTAGTACCTTAATCTGTTGTTACACCTCTTCATTCTTTGTGATCTAGTCAGCTAGAGACCAACATTTCTCTTTCCATCCTCTTCTCTCCCCTCGGTTTTCTAGAACTGTCTTGTCAGCGTTAACTCTTTTTACCTTTTCCATATCTAAATTTCTCAGAGGCTACTGACTCTCACTGAAAAATCCTATGCCCATCATTGTTTTGGTCCTTTTGAAGAGTTATCTTTTCCTTTCTTACTGCTTTCTTGTTTGAGGAAGTTACAGATGAAGTTGCTGTGATCTTGTCATTTCCTTTTGCTGCCCATAGGGCAGAAATTTTTCACTTTATTAAAACTGGGAAACCTCTAATACATAACAAATGCTTTCAAAGCCCTATAACATCAGTTTAAAGTAAATGCAAAAGATGTAGAATGGACTAGAAGCCACCAAAAATATTTTAAAGGATCAGCTTTAGTCCTACCTCATCTGACAGAAAGTTGTTTGTGTTAGTGCAGTATTGCCAGAACTCAGTGTACTCTAAGTGAAACTATCTTCAGATGTGAAAACTTCAAACTGTTGTTGATTCTGAAAAGCTATGGCAGCAGTAGATGGTTTGTTTGAATATTTAAAAAGGCAGTCTCTTTCCTGATGACAAAGGTCAGAATGTTTTTTTCTTAGAAATAGGAATTGATTTTTTTTCAGAAGTTATTGGATTGATTCACTTCATACCTCTTTCTTTTCTGACAATGTACTAATTTTTCAGCCTTGCTGCTTCTCTGTGCAGTTCTGGTAACAACATAGGCCACCTTCTGTGTCTTGGAAGTTGCATATTGATTAGTTTCTTCTTCCTGACATACGTGGATTACACTAAGCTCAGAGGAGAGAAGAGGGTACCTCTGGAAGCAGTCCTCTGTTTAGCTTGTGAATATTTATCTAGGCTTCATATGTATTTTCTGCCAGGATTAGAATTGGAATTTTTCAGCTGGCAGTGCCTGTTAGTCTGCATTCACCCGAAGTGTTGTGATACCTGGTAGCAGTAGTAAAATAAACGTTTAGATTGTTGCTTCATGTTTTTCTTCCAGAAAGACTCAGTCTTGTGAACCTGTCTTCTTTCAGGCTTATCTGCGAATCTGGTTAAGAGTTTTCCTGCTGGAGCTTGCTTTCCAGTTTGAGAGTTTAGGTAGTTGTTCAAGGATGCCAACAGAAATATCTTGCAGAAAAAAATTTTGGACAAGATTTCCTAAGATGGGTGAATATTCATAGACAGGTGCCCTTACATACTTTCTAACCAAGTTCATGTAAATGCCTTTCACTGCTATGCTAAACGGCAGCTGTGGTCAGGCTTGGGAGTGCAGTGTTGACATTGTGTTCTTATAGGTGTTGGCTTTGGAAAAGCTGGCATCAGTAGTCAGTTTTGCAGTGAATGTTATCCACACCTATCCATAGTAAGGTGGCAACTGTAGTAGAACTTGAGCTAAAGTGATTTATAGCCTTGTCACCATTGGTGGTGCATTTAAATTGTAATATCAAAAGGTCTGCATGTTGCCATAGTGCGGAAGTCCCTGTTAATTTGGGGAAGATTAGCTACCTATAATAGATGGAGATCAAGACTTTTTGGCTCTCCTCTGTAATTCCTACATATATCTTTTTGGAACCTGCCTGGTTGTCAGATCTGTATTGTTCTTATGATGGCCATATCACTAGTTCTGTATATCTGTCTGAGCCCATTCCTAGCCATAGGATGCTCCTGTGTCAAGATACGATATGTCCTAGTGTCTTCTCTCAGGCTATGAACAATGCTAGAACATTGCACAGAGGTGAGCTCAAGGTGGAAAAATAGCCTTAGGTGCGTTTTTAGATCATTATTGTAGAAGTTGTCAGTACAGATTGTTGTGTAAGAGTCTTCTAGTGGAATATAGTGGAAAAATGGTTGAGTATGTTGTTTTTGTCTGTAGTAACACGGAATTCTCTGAGAAATCTTGTGTGACTCCAGTGGAGAGAGGTTCAGAATGGTGGTTAGTCCTATGAAATTTCTTGTGGAGTGAGTGTCAGGTGCAAGTGATTTGTGAACTAAATTGAGAACTACTAAATGAAAACTACATTCAAATCAAGTCTAAAGTGGATAAAGTCCGTAAGCAGCTTATCTTGAAGAACGTGTGCTACTTTATACAGATGAATACAAAATACTGATAAGCCTGTATTAATCTATTCCGTATTTTGGACCCAAATTGAAAAAAAATCATTAGCCTAACATGGCTTGTTTTCTCAACTAACTTTACTTTGACTTAGAACAGATCCATAAAAGCCGTTCATTTGCAGAAGCTTGTGGAATATTTATTTTAATTCTAAATTTTGCTAGATTCACACCTAAGCATACATGGCACACATCAAAAATCCAATTAAAAAAAAAAGTCAAGGATTCATTTGTACGAGTATATTGCTTCAGAAATATGTGGCCTTTGTGTAGTCTTTACATGAAAGTTCATTTTAAGTGAATTTTATACCTGAGCAAGGCCGAGAAGCAATACAATGCAGCATCCTCTGTTACTACTGGATATGTGATGCTTTGGACACCACCGTTTTCCTCTAACCACTTTCACACAGCCTGCTTTGGCTTCTGTGGGACATAACTCTCCACTTGTGCAAGGTTATTTCTGGAAATATATTTTTAAAACTCAAGTCTGCCATGGTTCTGGTTGATAACTGGAACAGCACCAAGTGATTGCCCCTCTTTATCTTTGGCCTTTCCTTTAAACTGTATTAAAAGGCTAAGGATGAACACATAGCAACTTCCATCCTTACTGTTCTATTTTTTCTGAACAACTGTTATTTGAATAAGATCTCTCTCTTCCCACCCACTGTGTTTTCTTCTCCAGCCCTGCCTATTTAAAGCTTACTCAGATATTCTTCTGTGTTAACTGCTTTTGTGGGCTCACTACTTACATTGCATTGAATAGAGGTAATCAAGTTCAGTTCCTTTAAAAGCAGCATGCTTGGTTTTTTTTGTTTCCAGTGTCCTTCCAGTAAAGTATTAAGTGACGTGGCTGTTGGTGGTACTGCTGAAGTTTCTGTTCTGGATTCATGCTTTCAAGACATCTACACAGTGTATCAATTACCTCTGCGCAGATAGAAGTACTGCTTTAAGCAGTAATAGTAGAAAATTGTGACCAAATACATGGCAAAAACACTAGCAGTTCTCTGAATCTGTGTGTTGAGCAAAGGCACCTTGTGAACTTTACTGTGGAGCACTGCTGAGGTAGTACTTCCCCTACCACAAGGAAGCACTACCTGCAGTCAGCCCTGAGTCTCGATTAGGTAGCTGAACTGCTGTGTATCAGCTCAAAATGGTAGTTACTGTGTCCCAGTTCTGTGCATTCAAACCTCAGCTCTCCGCACTGCTGACGAGTCTGTACACTTCATGTTTTGAAATAGCTCCTAACACAGTGTAAATGCCTTTTCCAGCCTAGAGTTTTGCTCAGTGCTTTGCTGTAGTGAAGTAGCTGAAATCAGTGGCTTACCTGGACAACAAATATACACATTTTGCTGCTGCATGTTCTTCATTATTAGTGTATTTTTATGAATTTGTTTGGGAACTTTCAGGACTTTGTGTAACAAGGAATGAGACTTCTGTATGCAAAAGTATTGGAAACAGCATGATCAGGTATTTAGGAAATGTTTGTTTTACTCTAAAATGTGAACAGTGGCAATTAAGGTTGTACATAATTTTGAAGTTGTCATTTTCTGACTACTGCACGTTACAAAACTGCAGGCACAGTAACTTATTAGCATTCTTATGAGTTTGAGATCAGAGAAGACTGGATGTTGAGTGGAGAAATTCATGGAAAGAACCGTGGTTTTCCTGGATTTGAAACGTTTTGGCTTATTTAAAAAACAAACAAAACCCTAATAAAAACACTTAGTAAGTTCACAGTCTGAAAGCCTTTGATTGTCACAGGAATGATCTTGTTTAGAAAACAATTAAAATTTAGGATTTCTTCTGCTGAATTTATAGTATGTTGCAAAGGAGGAGGTGCCACCTCTGTGAACATAGTTACAGGCCAGTAACAATTCTTCATACTTCCTGATTTTCACGGAGTGTATTTGTCTTCATTGCGTGCACATTTTCTGTAAAGTTTTGGCTAAGCAGCAGTCAAGCAGATGATAGTAGCCTCCTTCAGTTACAGTCTTTAAATCTGGTGCAAAATATTGAGCAAAGTATATATTTCAGCAAGGTAGTAACACTCACCTATAAATGAGTATTTCAGCTACCTAGAGTTAATGCCTAACTTAAACTGCATAAACTAAATGGAGAAAGTTTCCTAGTTTGCTCTTTCTTGATGTTTTCTTTGTCTTACACATAGTTTTACTAAGTTTTCACTTGTCCAAATAAACCTGACTAAAACGCTCATACTCTTAATGCTATGTAAGCTGAACTTCAGTGTTGTACTGTTAGCCATTTAAATAAAGATTCAGTATAGAAGAGGGAGGAGAATCAAAAAGGAAATGAACCTGAAACATATTAGACAGAGCAGTAGAGAACATTTTTCAGATTAATTGGCTTTAAACAGGGAATATTTCTAGATTTGTTTCCATCTCACTTTCATTCTCCTTGCCTTCAGATCACTGATTATGGTTTCACATCAGTCCCTAACAGCATGCCTTATTTTTATCTCTGTAAGTTACATGAAACTTGAGTCTAGCATAATAGTACATTAAACACTTCTGTTATTGCTGCCTCTAGTAAAACAGTATGCGGAAGTCCATCAGCTTCTTAGAATCTATTTGTCAGGCTGCTGCATCTTTGGAGTAGAACTTTCTCATTTTTTAAGAGAACAGACTATAGTTCCGTAGCTCAGTTAATTCAGAAGAATTCCAGTGTCTTTGTAAAGTGAGTTTGTTCTGAATGGTTCTTTGAAGGTAGGAAATGACTAACAAGGTTACTTATGTAATTTTCATAATCACAAATGCATATAAGCATTCTCAGATGAATAAAGATGTTAAACCTTGACTTGTTCTTTTAACTGATGCACGTATGTTTGTTTTTTTGTTCCATGTCCTACCTTGCAATGTGAATACATGCTGAAACAGTGTGTTTGAATATTAAGCTTTGATGCTGTGTCAGGTTGCATTTTTAACTTTTAGCTGCTTGCTTTTTCTGCTTTTTCAGGAGGTGACTATTTAATTGTACATTTAGTATGTTCAGTTCACATATAGTGCTCTAGCACTGAACAGAAAATGCTTTCTGGTCTTACAATCTTGGTATGCTGGCATCTTATCAGAGGTTTACATCAAGATTTTGGTGAAGTTAGTATATGATTTGTGAAGATGAACTTGGAAAGACTTATTGACGAGACTAGTGCAGAAAATTAAGGTGACTGACATTCAGTTCTGCCAGAAAGTAAGACTTTGAATCCGGTTTCCTCACCGCTTATTTCAGTGAATCTGTTTAGGCAACGATCTTGACTTGAATTCAACATCCCTCAGAGAAGTCTGTTCATTGTGGTCCTCTGCTTTCTTCACCACAGCTCATTCGTGCATCAGAGACTCTTATGCAGGACACTGCCAGCTCCTTTGTGGTCTCCTGCTTGTTCATGTGGGTGAAAAGGAGAATGAACGGGCTTTGGCTGATTTTGAACCAGGCACTTCGTGGTTGCTGGCTGAGCCTGAATACAAATAATAAGTTCCAGCTGACCTAGCCTCAGAGGTCTCTAATGTGGATTTCTCTGTCTGCCTGTTTACATGAATTTCCTCATCTGTGGACCTGTCATACTCTCAATTCAATTAGTTGAGTCTTTTTCCTGATGAAATGATCATTAGTGGCCTGTTAAAAGTGACTGCATTTAGAGTACCAGTGGATGTTCGCTGAGGGAATTAAAGTTACAACCAATATTCTTTCTGCAATGTACAATGTCTACGTAGAAGAAACTGTCCACACTCCACTTCCCCAGAATAAAGCAGCTTGATCTCTTGTTGTTTTACTGGACTTCCCTCCTTGTGCTGTGTGGCAGTGTGCTCCTTTCTGGAGAGAGTCCTTGCTATGGATCAGACTGGTGTCAGAAGCAAACAGAGAAGGACAAGCAGAGAGCTGTGGGAAAACAGACTGCTTTGGAGTATTTGGGGCATGAAAACTGCTGAAGGGTTCAGACTGACTGAAGCATAAGGAACTGTTCATGTAGCTGGTTCATGTGGTGGTAGCAGCAAGTTGCTCAGTGAAGCTATCAGGTAGGGACAGTTTTTGTTCCAAATGGGAGGAGGGTTTGCTGGTCTGTGCTATACATGGGAAGATTTTGTTGATTAAGTCCAACCGTGTGTAACTGTGGGGATGGTAAACAGTTGCCCTGCTCATGTGATGCCATTCTACTAATGCAGCTGTACTTTCAGTACTGTTGGATTTGTTGGTACATATCACTTCTTGTAGAAATAGTAGTTTTGCCATGGCTTAACAGCAGGGTTGCCTTTCTTGATTTTTAGTAAAATCTTTATTGGCACACTCCTATCAATATATAAAAGCAGAAAAAAATGAAAGAAAGAAGTTTACACCAAAGATGTTATAAACTTGTTAACTGGTTGTATAGGCCAGGTGATCCACATAACTTTACGTTGCATTTCTTTATGTTAAAACAAGTATGGAGATTAACAGAGCATCATTTAATATGATGTTCACTGAGGCTAAGGCATACTTAGGCAGGCAGCGTGCCTCCAGTTTCTTGTGCAGCAAGGCAGGGCTCAAAGTCTTGGGTCAGGATTGAATCTTTTCTGAGCAGGCTTGGTGCTGTAAAGTTGGGAGGAGGTCTGCTGACATTTATGAATTGTACACATAGGCACATTTTGCTATCCAGTATATACAAAGTCGTGTAGATTACAAAATTTCAGAGAGAATTGGTTACGGTAAAATTGGTGCCCCTCTGCTCAGATTAAAAAAATCACCCCCACTCTCTCCTAAACGTGTGGAAAATTTTCAAACTTATTTTAAAACAAAATACTACTAAGGTGTGTTTTTAGTAATGGAGGAGACCTGTGTGTTTTGATTAGATTGTTTGATTAGACCTATTTAATGCCCCTGTTTTACTAGCAAACCAGCATCTGTTACTAGCAATCAATAAGATGACGCAGTTTTAGAGTAACTTTACTGTTTTGTGCTGTTTGGCCTTGACATTTGAAGTTCAGCAGTGTTAGTTGTCTGCCTTCCTCTAAAAATGTTGAAACTGATTTTCATTTATTTTCATGTTTTAATACTATTGTCTCGAAGAGCTGCAATGTTTTCCATGTTTAGCCCATATTTTCAAATAATTTTACTATTAAATACTATATCCTAGGCATTGTTTACTCCTATTTAAAATTGGTAAGGAGAAAAGGAGAATATGTAATGAAAATACACCTAGCTTTTGCATAATTTGCATCCATGTGAAATTTTCAACTTGCGATTGGATTCCTGACATTAACTATTTTCATACTGAATGAAAAGTGGGATCCATTTCTAGTTTGTGACACTATTGTTTCTTGAAGTTAGCTCTCATGGCTGATGCATTTCGCAACAGAAACTGAAAATATTTTTAAAATCTCAAGACTTGGCTACTGCACAAGGTCTTAGTTATGTGTTCTTAACTGTAGCTTTTATTGCATGTTTTGCATTCAAGTTGAGTTAGTACATGGCATGTTTAAATGCTTTAGAATAGAGGTGTGGTGCATCTCAAGGATTGTCTTTATTAATGTCCTCTGTTAAGTTTTGCAGTGAGGGTCCTTGTAAGTATTTATTTCTCCAAATAACAGAATATATACCTTCAAAGTTAAAGTAATGTACTTCAACAGGGTTTTAAAAATCACTGCTCTTCAGATTCCTAGGAAGCCGTGAACCCTCCACCTTAATAAATTATTGCTTCAAGTATGTAAAAACAAATAAAATCATTGTTGTTTGAAGATGTTCAGTGAATAAATTATGATTTCTTGTGACACA
The DNA here is from genome assembly GCF_963082525.1 of Nesoenas mayeri. NCBI lineage: Eukaryota > Metazoa > Chordata > Aves > Columbiformes > Columbidae > Nesoenas > Nesoenas mayeri. The sequence goes on from NC_137542.1 coordinate 41,688,024, forward strand.
GGAAGCAGGTGACTTAATTTACAAAGCCAAGTGTTTTGTCCCATAATAAACATCAAAATGATAGCAGTTGCTTTTGTGGATATTTGAGGGCTTAAAGTATAATAAGTTAAATGAAAGGACCATCTTATAGATATAAAATTTGGAGGTTATGTCATATTTCAAGTTTATATCTGACCCCTAGAGTTTGGCAGTATATGTCAAAGGAAGGATTAGTCTAAACATCTGTTTGGTGGTGTGTGGTGTTTTGTTTTGGTGGGGTTTTTTTTGTTTGTTCTTAGCCAGTGCTGGAGAGACTGTAATTGGCTATATGTTGTAAGGCAGATTGGTGGTGTCATCTGGGACTAGGTAGTTGACAGGCTATTGCTAGGCAATATCAAACTCTTTTCTTGTAGGAAGAAGTGAAATATTTCTTGAACATATGTGAATGAGAATATAAATTTTAAACAGTTGTCTGATTTTACAGTTGTAGAGGCAGCGCATACATTGGTGGGATACGTGTGGACAGTGTTTCAGTTTCTTGCACACTTGATAACTTTGAACTATAGTGAAGTGCAGTGAAGCAGACAATAATTTGTATAGATGGCAGCTACAGTTTAGCTTCTTAGGAATCTAAAGATCAGAACCTATGCTGGGCAGCCTGTAAAGCCCCAATCAGTATTATTTTATATGTGTTATTTTTAGAGTGAGTGGCATAATAGACTATTAGTTTTCTGAGTAGAGAAGCCTTTCTTTCTTCTAAAATGTCACAGGCATCGAAAGGGAAAAATACTAATTTGACACAAAAATGTGTGTACACTAACCTTTAATGTAGAATTTGAAAGACTTCAGTCTGCTTGCTTCTTTTGTGCCACCAGGGGGCATGGGACTACAGTTTTTTTCTTTCCAGTATCCCATCATCTGCATGTTGATTTCCTGTTGTTCTCAGTTCATCTATTTTATAAGTTTCTAGTGTTTTTCTTTAATTTGTTGAGATTGTAGGTTGTTTACCCTACACCTCAATTAGCTTAATCTGGATCTGTTATTAAAATATATCTTTTGTCTTTCGGGAAGGAATGATTGTTTGCTTGTGTTGCATTTTAAAGCCTGCTATTGTTTTCAGAGTGTATCAATCTAAGAAAAAAACAACAGAAAAAACCAGTGGGTCAGCACCTTACATAGCCCAGAAAGCAGAGGGGACAAACTTAACAAGATGTTAAACAATACTAAAATGTATCATCTACAGAATTACAAATAACTTAAATAAAGATAGAATTATAGCAATGATGATTTAGTAGGACTCAGAAGGCTGACTAGTATCTCTTGGCAAGGGATGGTGTTTTTAATTCCTGCAAACTTCTAAAAGTGAGCAGAACTTAAAAAAAAGTGCACATCACAGTTTAGAAAGGAGGCTTAATCCTTTGCAAACTACAGAAGTTTGAATTAACTTGGCAATGAGGAAAGCAATTTGTCCCTTAAAAGGAAAATGCAAAGACCTCAAGTGAATTGTTGTCAAAAGGGAAAAGTCTCATGTACATGCGTTGTTTCTAATATTATTCTAGATTACTTAGAAAATAAGGCTAGGAAAAAGTTTTACTTGTCATTAAATCATAGGTCACAGTAGTTGTCTATTAATCAATATTATTTGTCTTGAATGTAGTGGGCAGAATGAAAATGCCTGAATCTGCAGTGGGTTTTGTTATATTGACAGCTTCTTGAAAAAAGCTTGATACTACAGTGTATGTTTTGGGGTCTGACCACAACTTTAATGACAGGAAGTGACTGGCTTTTTGTTCTTTATCTTATTATTGTTAGCTTGAAGTCAGTCTGTGGAAGGAAATTAATTACTGTTAAGATAAAATATCCCTAAAAACATGTTAAATAATCTGGCCTTTTGTGATTCCAATTGTAATTCCATGCCTGAAAAATAAGAATGCATCAAATAATTTGAAAGGAGTGGCTAGTAAATGAGAAGGCAGCAGCATTTCCAGGTACCTTGTTCTGCTGTGCTCCCTCCTGTATTCCAACAATACTGGGATTAGATACTATTAAATTGCTTTGTGGTGTCTCTCTCTCTCCTTCCAAGTTGCTTTGGGAGGTACACTGACTTATTTCAATTCATATTGATGTTATTCTGTATTCTTACTCTCGCTGTGCACACTAGTATCATCTACAAAATCCTCTTCAGCAACTTAATATGACCTTCTGACTGAAAGTGCTATCAGTCTGAGCTGTCTGTTACAGGATTATCTTGATGTTTGTAATGGTCCAGTTATACAGATAATTACTATGATTAGGCTGTTCAGGGATCTTTTACGCTCATTAAGTGCTTTTGTTGATTCATCTCTAAATTTCACTGAAAATAAGAAACTCAGTATTTATTGAAATACTATTTTACATGTACAGGAAAAACCTAAAATGTATGTATCCTATCAATCCCATTATGATGTGATACCTTCTAAAAACTGGCATTCTCTTTGTTCTGATGTGAGGATAAACGAAAAGATCAGATTTTTGCAAATCTATGAAAGACATGAAAAAAGTTGAAATTAGCTTAATTGGTCCTTGAAACAATATGACCTTTTAAGAATATATTTCTATCACTGATTAAATCTTGTGCTGCAAATTGAAGTTCGTAGTAGAAAATATAACTTTTGCTCTTTTCCTTTATTCTGAGAGGAGATTTCATATGTTGGTATGATTTCTTATCAGTGTTTTTACATAAAATATGGAATAAAGATGTAGTCAGTTTTTTTTGTGTGATCATGTACTATTATGAAATCAATATATATAAATATTTCAATTCTGTCAAGAGTTGATCTGAGAAATAATTCAACTTTTTTCTTTTTTTTTTTTTCTGTTAACAGGGCCAACTTTCCATATTGCAAGAAAAAATAGATCATTTAGAACGCCTGTTGGCAGAAAATAATGAGATTATTTCAAACATACGAGATTCTGTGATCAATCTGAGTGAATCAGTAAAGGATGGGCAAAGAAATCCAGAGGCTATAAACTTCAGTCAAGGATCTGTTGCTGAGCTCTTTCCTTCTGCTTCAGTTTTGCTTGCAGTTGATTCTGAGGATTGTTTATTTGCTTCAAAAAGTGGAAGTCATATTTCAGATGTACAGGTAAGCAAGTCCTATCTGTCATTACTTTGTAATTCTGAACATGTCTAATTACTGGTAAGAGCTTGGTACTAAGATCCTAATCTAAGACACAATAGAATTGTTCGAGTGACTTTTGTGTTTAACAGATGTTATGAAACTGTTGCTTTTTACCTGTCTATAAATGGAACAGTGGTTATGAAGAGCTGACATTTCATAAAGTTTAAAAATTCTTTAAAAGAACTGCAAACAAAACCCAGTGAAGATTATGCAGTACTATCAGAAGTTCTTTGGAAAAAAAAAAATCTTCTGAGAAACTCTTTCAGTTTCCACAAATAGTTCTAAAATTGATGACAAATAAACTGGAAATACTGGATAGTCTTGATTTAAACAGGTTTTACATTTTAGGGATGTATGCGTAGATGGATCTTCATGGGGAGGTAAAGAATGGTCAAGAACTAATAATTTTTAAAAAGTCTGTACTGTGTTCCCTTTTGAATGCCATTTCTGTATTTCAGCATTCTTGTGTGTCTCCAGTTTTGTATAGGCACTTTGATCAGAAAGGAAGAGCATATGCCATGTTGACTGGTTGGCATGAACTGGAGAGGTTGAAGTTTTTGAAGTCAGACACTTCAAGTTGAATTTATTTTGCTTTCTGGTGATGCTTGTGAGTTCATGGACTCTTACATATTCGGTTTTAATGGAGTGTTTCAGGAGCACTGAGAATACTGTGTTAAGTTTGTGATCTGTACTGTTTTTGGGAGTCTTGTGGGAGTACTATAAATATTCATAGTATTCTAAAGCAAAGATGAAGTTCTGAAGTCCAGCTTTCTCATTCTAGAAGTGAAAGTATTTCTGTTGCAGGAGAAAGACAGTGGACTTAGGATGAATAAGTACACATATTAGAACAATTGTAACCTCTGATGAATCATTTATAATGCCTTTAAGTTCTTGAGGGATAGGTACCAGTTTAGTATGTATTTTACAGAGAAATTAGTTGGGTTTTTTTAAGGCAATATCTGACTGTTCATGTTTCTAATATGCTTTAAGACTTCTGTGCAAGAAAGTAAAGCCTGTGGATGTAGGACTATATGTTTTCGAGTTACTGGATTGTTAACAGGTTATTTCTCATACAGTCTGTTACTATGTTAAGTGATGTGCTTTTTTTCAGATGCATTAGAAAAAGTTATAGTAAATGTGAGTTGTGAATTTTGAGATAAAATGTGTTGGCTTAAATTTTTGGACATGTTAACCTGTTATGAATGGAAAGTAAAACATGTTTGCATAACTGTTCTCATGTTTTGCTTCACATTTGCACAATGTCGGCTAAGGTACCTACCAAATAGTACACTGTAGTAGTGAAACTGCTTTTTGATAATTCTCTTTAAAGGGTATATGCATGTACTTAAGTAACAATTAATAGTAGGGAATATTCTTAATAATGTTTCCCTGGTCATACTTTCTTTCCTTGCCTTGCACAGGGAGAGCTCTAATCTTCATGTCATTACATTAGTACATTGTACTCAGCAGGTTATCCACCATCATCATTAAGTCACTTTAATACTGCTCTGTATACATTTTTTCTCCTGTGAGTCTGACCCACATTTCAGTTATGGAATCTAAGACCTTGGCTTTAGCAGAATTCCTGAAACCTAATGTTAACGAGCTGATCTAAATTACTCTATATGAATACAGTTATACTATTTGCTGCTTTGTCAAGCCTGATGTATTCTGCAAGCTCAGTTAATTTATTTTCTTCTAAATATTTTTACAAAGACTGAGAAATTCTGAGTAGATAATTTGGAACATTTTTTTAAACTATATTTTAAATTCTAAAAGAGCTTGTAAGTGCTAACTACCTGTTCTTCATAAACTTTAACTTAGAGATTTGGACCTTACTTTTTCCATGTTTGTCATTTAAGTGGATGTATGAGAATGAAAAGAGAGACTAGAAGGAAATAAGAGCTAGTATAGGTAAGATGTATTGTTTAGATAAAAATCGTTCTAGAGAATGAAGGCAAAAGAGGCTGCAGTGAATAAATTATCGGTGCATTATAGTCTCCCATAATGGAGAAACCGTTATGAGAATGCATTCAAATAGGGATTAAACCTTTGTAAAATTTCAGTGAGAAATATTACCAGGCCTTCCTACTCAAATAGATGTATTTTCTTTACATAAATTGGACAAAAGTTACTAATAACATGAGACCTGAAAGATTCGTGGATAGGATAGTGAAAGGATGTTTTTCATGGCAGAACTGTAAATCAAGAAGTTGTATACTCTGTTACTTGTCATGTTTGTAAGCAGGTAGAAAATTATAATACAGCTGGCCACTGAAAATAACACTGAATTGAGAATTAGTATAATTAAAATTAAATTTTTAAAAATGGAGCTAGGTAATAAACAAAATTAAGAACTCTGGATTAAATATGGTTATGATCTGATACTGTTTAAGGTCAGTAGTTCAAGAAGTATCTGGAATTTGTTCTCGAAGACGGAATTCTAAACAGCCATCATGCTGAGTTGGAGGGTCTTTTAACTAATACAGTGAGGTGTCTCATCTCTTGTCCCCTTCAGCCACTGAAGTATCTGACATTGTGCTTAATAATGTCTCTCCTTTTAAAAATGAGGTATGAATCACTCTTTAAAAAGATGGACAAAGAGACATGAGCTATACTTTTATTTCTTCTGTGCAGTAGTTTAGTGTTCACTGGGGTAAATGCTGTGATGTTTGCCCAAGACTTGCATTTCTTCAGAAGTCTAAGTCTCTTGGTGTAGAGAAAGAATAAGCCCATATAGGGCGGAAAAGAGACAACTGGTAAGTTTTCAAATGTTTTAATTGGAAAGCTTGTAACAACATGACTGTCTTCTGAAGCAGCTATAGTGAAGGCTGGCAGCATCCTTTTTGGATTTCTGTTTTTTTTACTCTTCTTACAAAGCCCTTGCTTACTAGATCAACATTTTATACATAGAAACGATATTAAAACAAGTCCAGGAAATACTTGTCTTGAACCTTTTTTGCTTCTTACTGACTAGGTACTTGGAAGTTATTCTTCACTTGCAGTGAATTGGAAGTGAAGGACTGAAGTTGAACCAGGGTAGAAGAGAAGTAGGGAGGAGGTCTTTCAGTTTTGTCTTTGTTTCTCACTATCAAACTCTATTTTCTTTGGTGATAAATTAACTTAGTGTTCCCCAAGTCAGGTCTGTTATGTCTGTGATGGTAATTGTCAAATAATTTCTCTGTCTTTATGTTTACCCATGAGCTTTTAGCTTATCACTGGCAAGTTTTAACTCTTGTGGTGTTCATGTAGTCGGAAGGGCAGGCGCCGATCTCTTATCTTTGGCGACCAATGACAGAACCCAAGGGAATGTACAGGAAGATGTCCCAGGAGAGGTTTAGGTTGGACAGTAGGAACAGGCTCTACCCCCAGTGGGTGGAGGAGCACTGGAACAGGCTCCCCAAGGAGGCAGTAGTGGCTCCAAGCCTGACAGTGTTCAAGAAGAGACTGGACATGCCCTCAGACACATGTGAGCTGTGGGATTGTCATATGCAGGGACAGGAGTTGGACTTGATGATCCTTATGGGTCCCTTCCAACTCAGGACATTCTATGATTCTATGTAGTAAATGACTCCTATAGGCTATTTTTGTGCAAGTGAAAAGTTTGTTGAAGAAAGTTTTTCAGGTGTACAGTTATATTCTAACATGGGATTAGAACTAAAAATTAGTTTAAGTTATTTAAACTATTAGTGCCAGTAAAAGGCAAAACAAAAACAGAAGGAAAAGTTGGATATGGTAACTTTAGTCTAAACTAAAGTTACATTAGTTACTAAACTTACATTAGAAGATTATCTTTGGAGCTATCTGGTGGTATCTAAATTTCATAGGAACTTGTTAAAGTACCTCTAGGGTTGCTTTATTTACCTGTGACCTTATTTGCATTGACAAGTGAAATATGTTCTTCCTTGTGTAATTAGTGTACTGGGCAACAGTAAGTATATAAGGAGGTTTGTTATTGGCTATAATTCTGACCATTTTTTCCTTGATAGTTTCTTTCCATTCCCTTTTGTGAGTTTGACTTTCAGCTCGATCTCTCTCATGTTGTCATCCCCTCTTACTTCTTGCTTAATTTGTCCTCTCCATCTTCTGCATTCCTCTAGTGTGTTGTGCTGCCCTATATAATCCTCTCCCTACCTTCCTGCCCCAATGCCATTGTGAGCTGTCATAATTTTTTGTGACTCGAGGCTCTTATATCTATTGTTTATCTAATCCATTTCAATTTCCTCAGAATAGAGCCTGCCAAATGCTCCTCTTCCTACCAGCTGTGTCTTGGGTGTCCTAGTGTGACTTGAAACTTGCTCTCATTTGTCACTTTTCTATTCATTTGACACTTCAGCTCTCCCTGTGTAATGAACAAGCTGATCCATTTTTGATGAAAACAGCTTTGGTTTTCAATAGTAGAACTGTTTTTGTGAATTCATGTTTTAAATTCCTTTTACTCTTTTTTAGATGTTGGATGTCTATGACATTCTTCCTTTTGATAATCCAGATGGTGGCGTGTGGAAGCAAGGATTTGATATTGCATACAATGAAAATGAATGGGACAGTGAACCACTTCAAGTTTTTGTCGTGCCTCATTCACATAATGACCCAGGTAATATTGTAACTGTATTCATTTAGGTATCTAGAGGCTTTTGAATTAAGAAATATGTTACCATTTCTGTTGATATTTGGATTTTTTGAAGCATATTACTTAATATGTTAGATGTAAGTCTAGCAAGGCAGTTAAGCAGATGTATAATTGAAGTGCCATTGGCTTCAAGTAACAGCTTATGATAAAATTTGTACATGCACTTATTTATTAACTGGAGTAGATCTTCATTGTTGATATTGGAAGGCAATATGGATTTTCTGTGTTCATCCTGCCAGTAATCTAGTTGGTTTATTCATTGCTGCATTAAATATGGCCTGTTCTCACAGAATCATAGAATGTGCTGAGTTAGAAAGGATCCGCAAGGATCACTGAATCTGATTCCTGTGCCTGCATGTGACGACCCCACAGTTCACACCGTGTGTCTGAGGGTGTTGTCCAGTCTCTTCTTGAACACTGGCAGACTTGGGGCCGTGACATCTCCCTGAGGAGCCTGTTCCAGTGCTCCACCACCCTCTGGGGGAAGAACCTTTTCCTCATGTCCAACCTAAACCTCCCCTGGCACATCCTCCTGCCGTTGCCTTGGGTTCTGTCATTGGTGAATAAAGAGAAGAGATCAGTCCCTGACCCTCCTCCTCCCCTTGTGAGGAAGCTGTATGAGGTCTCCTCTTAGTCTCCTTTTCTCCAGGGTGAACAAACCAAGTGACTTTAGCCACTCCTTATACGGCTTCCTGTCCAAATCCTTCACCAGCTTTATAGCCCTCTTCTGGACCCTCTCCAGTAGCTTTATCCTTTTTATCCTGTGTTGCCCAGAACTGCACACAGGGCTCCAGGTGAGGCCGCACCAGTGCAGAGCAGAGTGGGACAATCACCTCCCTCGCCCGTCTGGCAGTGCTGTGCTGGATGCACACAGGACATGGGTGGCCCTCTTGGCTTCCAGGGCACTGTTGGCTCATGTCCAACTTCATGTCATCCAGAACCCCCAGATCCCTCTCCACAGAGCTGCTTTCCAGCATCTCATATGCCAGTCTGTATGTACAGCCATGGTTACTGTGTCTCAGGTAAAAAATCTGGCACTTGTCCTTGTTGAACTTCATGTGGTTGGTGATTGCCCAGTTCTCCAATTTGTCCAGATCCCTCTGCAGGGCCTCTCTGCCCTCGAGAGTGTCAACAGCTCCTCCCAATTTGTGTCACTGGCAAACTTAGTATCTCCTCAAGTCCGGCATCCAAGTCATTTATAAAGACATTGAAGAGAGCTGGCCATAAGTTGCATCCCTATGGAAACCGCTAGTGACTGATCCCCAGCCCGACATAACCCCCTTTACTAGAACCTTTTGGGCCCAGCCCATCAACCAGTTGCTCCCCCACTGCATTGTGTGTTCATTCAGCTGTGTGCTGGACATCTTGTCCAGGAGGATACTGTGAGAGACAGTATCAAAGGCTTTAGTGAAATCCAAAAAGATCACATTGACAGGCTTCCCGTGGTCAGCTAGGTGGGTAACCTTGTTGTAGAAAGAAATGAAGTCAGTCAAGCAAGACTTTCCCCTCATGAACCCGTGCTGGCTGGGACCAATGACTGCGTTGTCATTTGTGTGTTTTCAGTAATTCCCAGAAAAATCTGCATGATTTTGTCAGGAACAGAAGTGAGACTGACTGGCCTGTAGTTTCTGGGGTCATCCCTGTTGCTTTTCTTGTAAATTGGAACAATGTTTGCCAGCTTCCACTCAGCTGGGACCTCTCCAAATTCCCAACACTGTTGAAAAATCACGGAGCGAGGTCTTGATAAGACATCACCGAGCTCTTTAGGCACCCTTGGATGGATCCCATCAGGCCCCATCAACTTGCAGGGCCATAGCTGGAGTAGCAAATCCTGTACAAGCTCTGAATTGATTGGGAATTTATTGTTGAGGCAGCTGTGGCTTTCCAGCCAGAGCTGTGGGGGCTGCAGAGCCCATCATTGGTGTTGAAGGCTGACGTGAAGAAAGCATTAAATGTCTTAGCTTTGTCTATATCCCTGTTAGTAAGGTGACCATGCTAATCAAGTAATGGACCAATGTTATTTCAGGCTTGCCTTTTGCCATTTATGTATTTTAAAAAGCCCTTCTTATTGTCTCTTGCAGTGCTGGCGAGTTTTGACTCTAATTGAACTTTGGTTGCATGGATTTCTTCCTTAAAGTGGCGAGCAGCATCTCTGTAGACCTCCTTTGATACATGACCATATTTACACTGACCATATACTTTTTTTTTTTTGCCATATTTCCAGAAAAAGATCCCTGCTCAGCCAAGCCGGCTTTTTGCCTCACCTGCTTGACTCTTGACATTTTGGAATTGCCTGGTCCTGTGCTTTTAGTAGGTGGTACTTAAAAAGTGACCAGCACTGCTAGAGCCCAGCGCCTTCAAAAGCTTCTTCCCAGGTGACCTTACTAAGTAGTTCTTCAAGCAACCTGAAGTCTGCTCTCCTCATATCCAGAGCTGAGGTCTTGCTGGCAGTTTTCCTCCTATTAGCGTAGATTTTAAACCTGACTGCTTCATGGTTGCTGTGGCCTAGGCAGCCACCAATTGCTGCTGCATCCACAAGACCCTCTCTGGTAATGAGGAGAAGCTCTGGGAAGGCTTTTTGACTTTTTGGACTGTAATAGGTATTTAACCCTTAAGCTGTGCTGAAGAGATGTGCTTTTTGGAAGATGTGACAATGGCAAATGTGAGGTTTTTAACTGTAATACTTCCTTTACTCTTCTGTATGCACCCCTTCCCCCAACCTACAGTGGGATAATCTAAAGTCTGAGTTTAAACTGAAACCTAGGTATGCTTACATTATTTGACTTCTTCCTCCAAAGTAGGTATATACTGTGTAATAAATAAAATGGAGAAGTGTCACTTTATTTTGAAATGACTGTAAAATACAAAAAAAAAAAAGCAGTGAATTATACTACTGTAATCTAATCCTGGTACATGTACACCAGCTAAGAGAAGGTGAAGCTGCTTGTTATTATGGAAAGCCACAATTTCATTTATTTTTAATCTTTACTACTGTGTATCTCTAAAAATTTTTTTTTTTTTGAAGTACTGTGGATCTGAATGAAGCAAAATATGGTAGTTTGAACATAAGTGACTTCTATTTGCACCTAACTAGTGTTTTCAAAGAAAATAACACTGGAATTTGGAGGGACTGTATTGTCCAATTATGACAGCTAAAATAACAAAGTATGGATATAGTAAAAATATTGACAGAAAATAATCACAGTATAAACTTTGATTTATCTTTCTGTAGAACTGTCTTTAAACCTGTGTCCATTTATTTCCTCTCTGGTTATTGTTCTCCTGAAAACTTTCCTAGAAATAAGTCACACCCTGTACAGTCACTTAACAAATCTGAAACCAGCCTAAAGGAATGTATAGAACTTCTAATTCCCTTAGTTCTTATTAGTAAGGCTTCGTTCTGCTGAAGCTAGGAGGATCATATCCTAATTGTGGGAGGATGGCTGGCATCCTGCTATAGGCCTGTTGCTTAGTGTCACGTCTGTCCTCCTGAGCTGACTTTAGTCAGATGGAACAAAAATGCCCTGCACAGTGCAGACTGAGGTAGCTCTCCAGGAGGACAAGACTTGGGAGCTGCAGGGGAATGGTCCTGAGGGAAACTGAGAAGAGGTTTGCATAAAACTTTGCTGGTGTCCATTCAAGTCATGAGGTTTGGAAGGAGCGCAGTGTTCTGTCACTTACTTCCACCCTGCCCCGAGTTTGTTTGTTTGTTTGTTTTTAAGAGGTTCTAGTATTTTTTAATTACTTCTAATAAATATATTTCATTATTTTATTTACATTCCTTCTGTAACTGTCTTTCAAAACCAAATATATTGGGCTGATTTCCTCAGTGGCACCTGTACCTTCAGAATTGGCCAGTTTCTGTTTCCATTCTGGAAGGACTCTTTGGGGCTAACCTTTAGCTTTCTGACAGCCAGCCTTCCGCTTTCTTCTTTGCATCTGGATTCCTGTCTTGCCTCCTATAATCAGCTGTGGTATATTTTCACAGCTAGCACCTTTTGTGCCTGACAAACTTTGGCATTTAGTGCCTTAATCTAGTATTTGGTTCACCTTGTAGCACCAGTTCTGCTAGCCAAAAGTAGCCCACGGAGCATTTGTATTCTAAAGAATTGGAGTGTGATCTTTTCACGTTAAGATTATTTTGGCAGGTACTAACATCTGTCACTACAACTTACATTCCCTTTCACTGTATGCCAAGCAAGGTGTACAGTCTTTAGGCTGCTGTTGGCTCAGCTAGCCAATAGCAAAGATCTTGATAAGATCAGGTTATGCTGGAGGAGGCTTCATCTGAGCCTCCAAACTTTTATATGTCTTTTGGGGCTAGCAGACTGAATAGCTATGTATTGCTCCTATGAGAAGGGTCCGAAAAAGCAAGGACACATCTCTTATTAGCCTGCAAATTAGAGTGGCAAGTTACTAATTTCACTCAGTGAGGAATCCCTTGAGCTTCACTATGTATTTGCTATGACACTTCAAATATTATACCTTCTTTTGGAAGATCAGAGTATAACAAGAGTTCTTTCCAGGTCCAGAGACCCTCTTATGTATGCAATTCTTCTCTTGGGTTCTTGATCTGTGTTTTAAAAAAACTCAACCAAACAACAACAACGAAAACCAACCCCAAAAAACTAAACAAATTAAAAAAACACCCACCCTCAACAACAAACCAAACAAAAACCCAGAAGCCCCAAATGAAAAACAACCATGCCATCAAAAAACCAAACAGAAACCAAAACAAAAAGCCTCAGCCGCTCATCTCCTCCAAAAACGTTTTTGGGTAACCAGGTTTGTTAAATTTCTGAGACAGGTATAGATACTGCTCTACAGCCAGAAGTAGCCTCACCAACACCTTTTCCTCTAACTCTCTATGTTATCAATCATGAAATTTCCTGTACTTTGCCAGCAGGAATTTTCTGCTTACACAGGAAGTGTATTTGTGTCTGTCTATTCTTTAATTTTACATCTGAATGGGATCTTGAGCTACACTTGAGAGCTCTGTTTATTTAAGTTTAATCTGATTCTATTTTGCCCTCTCCAGTGCTCCTCTGGTCCTGTTCCAAACCTAGAGGTGTGGGCCATAACGAACTTAGCTTAAGGTGGATCTTTACTAGCATTCAGATATGTCTTGAAGGGAGTCACTCAATAAATCTATAGTAAAGTACTTATTCTTCCAGCTCTCTGAAAGAAATCCTCTCTGTGGCTGCCCCTTCAAAAACAAGATTTGAAGAATTCTGTCAAGTTATGAGAGATGTCTCTTATCTTTCTCTTGCGACTTTTTTCCTGCATATATTATCTCCAAGGACTTTCGTGAAGTCTTAATGGTGTTGTCATTCCCCTTTGTTAGCTGACTTTCTTACAGGTACCTGGTTTTGGTTCCTGAAGTCTTCCTCCTTAAGTTTTTAATGCCTTTACTATAAAATTACGTCTGTTCTTCCATCAGCAGCAACTAAAATCAAGAAATCAGCATCTCCTCATACGTAATGTAAATATTTCCCAGCTTGTTTGGGCTCCTCAGTTGATATCAAGTAGAATAAAACTGAGATATAATCCTGGTAAATATAAACAGTTCCATCACTAAAGGTGATTGTATGAGACTGGTTATTGTTTGTTTTTACAAGGAGTGTTATAGAAATCTCCTGACTTGGTACTGCTTTTGCTAAGAACATATCTGTGGAATTGTCTGTAGTATGAAACTGCATATTAATAAGCACTTGAAAGAAGGAAAAATTATCTGTAAGAGAGATCCAAAATCTCTTATACAGCTGATGGTTACATTATTTCTTTCCCACAGATGATTAAAAGGCATGGTGCAAAGCAAATACCTTCTGTCAAAGAAGCTTAAGGCATAATGAACCTATTGTGTAACAATGTCTGTGAGAACTGAGAAATTTACCAAGAAATGGAGTCAGTAAAGATATAAATGCATTAGCTGCAAAAGCTTTAAATTCTGGTTACATATTATGTTTTCTCACCTGAGACTACTTCAGCTTTTGGTAAAACCAGTTACGTTATTAAGAATCTGTATCTGAATGGCAAAGAAACTGCCTTGAAACAGAATCTGTAGGGAAGGAGCTGGTCTTAGGTTCCAAGTTCTGTTTTGGGAGATTGCTTACATACTGATGTTCTGAAGCTCTTGGTCTTGCTAAATTCTGCTAAGTCTGGATCTACACACTATGCTTGTCCCTTCAATAGGTATGAGAATGAGTTCCATTCACACTTTTGATCAGTGGCAGGCATAATTGTCTTTTCGTTGCTAGCAGTCAGTTTGAGGACTTCAGCAGCATGTCTGATTTGGACGGGGGCTTACCCAGTGCAGGCTGATCTCAAGCTGTGGAGTTATACTCAATTTACAAATGTCTGTGGTGTGTGATGTTATAGCCATCACAGATGGGTGGCATTTCTTTCTGGAGCAGATTAATGAACGATCATGTAACCTGCTGTGCTGGCAAAGCCCTTACCTTAGCTCTCATGTGCTTCAGCTGCAGTTTAATGTGACTGCCTGAAATGGATTAGGCGGATGAACTGCAGAGGGGAAAACCCTTCTCAGGGACAGTGATATTGTCAACCAGCACAACTGGACTTGGAAGATGATGTTCAAATGTGACCCAAGGGGTCAAAAGACATCTCTAGCATTTATTGCTCTGTTGGCAGTAATGATTTTGGTTATGTCTTCTCATTAAAATATTTAAGAATTGAGACTTGTGAGCTTTGTAATATATGTGTGTAACAGAATGGAATATTTTGTTGCTTAATGTGGTTGTAACAGACCTAGTACAAGCAGCACTGAAGTGGAACTGAAAGAGACTTAAGTAGATTTTCCCCTCTGCTCTGCCCACTCCCGCCCAATTTCTACCCAAGTAAAAGTATGTGTGAAAGTTTGTGTGCACATATGTCAGGTCTACATGCTACTTTTTAGCACTTCATTAATTATCTATAACATTGGTAACTTTACCTTACTAGCACCCACATTAACCCCTATTTATTATTTAAGAGAGTCTCAATTTTTCAACAGGAAATTTGTATAGCCCTAAGAAGTTAACTGCGGTGTTAAGATAAAAGAAAATTTAAATATAAAAGTTTGGTGCTGTTAATATACTATGGAGTTTCAGCTTAATTTTCTGTTGACTGGATCTGGATATGATTTTCAGGTGACTTCCTAGTTTCCCTGGCATGTTGGGAACACAGATTATTTAGACTGTTGTCTTACCCACCAAAATATAAGAACAGGTTAGTATAAAGCTGAAGCAGGGGAAAAAAAAAAAAGCTGGTTGAATGACATCTGCAAGCTTTAGCTTTCAAAGTTTCAGACTGTAAATTGAAAGTTCACCAATTAATACATTCATGTTGTGTTTTAGTCTGAAGACAAATCAGTCACCATTGTTTGTCTAGAACTTGTTTTCCTTTTTTTTAAACAGCAATAGTGTATAGCTTTTCTTCTAAAAAGCCCCAGGAACTATGAAGGCCATGTAAAGACTACAAAACATACGTTGAATGGTAATCACCTAATTACCTAATTTCACTATGGTAGAGGAAGATGAGGTCTAGGAATAGAATGGGAAACTGAACAGCTCACAAATGTTCTGTGACTTGCTGAATTAAAGAAATAGGAGTTTTATTCCTGTCTCACTTCTCAGTATTTCTGTTGTTGCATATGAGGTGGTAGGGGACATCTAGTGAGAGAGATTTTTCTTCTTCCTTTGTCTGAGGAAAAAAGTATTCAGGGCAGTTCCATTTAAAATTGTCAGGACTCTTACGGAGAGCATACATTTGATTCCTGATCAGAAGAAATTTTCTTCCCATCTTAGTTATGAGGGCAGCAGATTTGATATATTAGAGCAGAAACAGACCTTGCATTGTGTTAACCTAACATATAAGTCTAATTATTATTTGTGAAGTACCTCATGGTTCATGACAGATTTTGCTTTCGGTAAAATGTGCAATCATTTGAGGTTTTATCTATGCTTGTGAAATTAAATGTGATAAATATGAAATTCTTGTGGCCAGTCGAGCAGAGATCTTTTACAAGTTGAAGTATGCCATTGGAAAAGTAAATACACTGTTGTACCTTTTTAATAATGGTGTGTCTGCTTCTATCTAAATGACATTATTTCAGAGAATATTTTTGGGGAGCAAAAACATAGGGAGGATGTTCCTTGTGGCTTTCTGTCTTATTCTGGTTTATACTATGACAAACAGAAAAATGAAAAACAACCTTAGACTGCTTTTAGTTTTGATGCTGAGATAGCCTTGCCTTAGAGACTTACTGTTTCTCAAGTTTTCTTTCACATTCTTGGCCAATAAGCCATTCAACTTTATTGAAAAAATACTTCATTTTGGTGAAGTTAGCTCTAAAATTTTATATCAGAAACATCTGTAAGATATTAACTTGTATATTTATTTAGTTTTGATATTATAAAAGGTGATGCAAGATTTCTAAACAAAATTGATGTGTAAAATCTATACTTTAAAATAAGGGGTGTTTTTAATTGCTTGATCTACAGAGGAGCTAATGCTAAATTCTTTCCATCTGTAATCATACTTACTAAAATGCAAATGAAAACTTAGCTTTATGTTTATTTGTACTATTTGCATTACTGTCATTATTGTGTAGCTGTGTATGATCAGCTAAACACATACAACACGCTTAAGTTCTCCAAAGTACTGATAATAACACATTGCTGCATGTCCCTTAAATTTTTTAATATTTTTTTTATGAAAAAGTTTTACCATTGTAGCACCACATGTTATCTGGAACATGGATGTAATTTAAGAACTAAGACATCCTCCTTCAGCCTATGATTCTTTCTTAGTCCTTTAACTGTAAAAACAGTTATTTGTGTCTTTTTCCAGGAATTAGGGAATGAAGCATAACTGTAAAAAAAAAAAAACCAAAACAAACAACCCAGATGAAAAGGAAAAAAAAAGTTTTTTTTAGTAAATCAGGTGTTCATTTTTAAAATCCAAGAACTGAAGTTCCACTAATTTTATTGCAAAGAAATTGCTGTTATTTTTTCGAAAGCTTATAATGCTGGCTGAAATTCAATTCAATGTTGTGGGTTTTTTTTTTTTTTTTTTAATTCTGCCAAAAATTAATAAATTACTCGAGTTTCTTAGGTTGCAAGAAGCAGCATTGTTGTGTGAGTTTTAGAGTCAGTGAAAGTAATTATTATGTACTGTAAAGTAAATCAGAGATTAATGCTTTTTTTAGGGCAGTTTGTATCTAACAAGGGATAGTATTCCAGACATTCATTAAATCTGCCTCTTCATTAAAACAGATTTTGTGAGAAACTAGACATTTTTTAAAGACATGTTTCTACTTAAACATTGGAGGATGACTTATGGTTGTAAGCAATTGAAAAATCTTGTTTGTTTAATTTCAGTAGTTAAACCAAAAGACAAAAGAAATACAGATGTCAAAAACAACCAACCAATCAACACCTCCCCAAAAAAAACCCCAAGAAACAAAACTAGCAAAAAACCAGCCTGCAGATACATGTAGGCAGTACTCAAACACTCTTGGTAATAATGATTTTGTGTTCTCAAAGTTGATCGGTGATTTTTGTGATTATCAAATTGTGAAGTGCTTTTACTTAAGTTACTTTTAAAATGCTGCTGACCTGTCAACTTCTGTTATGATTTTCTCCTGAAGCTATGCCTGTATCTCTACGAATGTGTCAACTGTGTAAGACACAAGAACACCTTTTTCTAGCATAAGGAGCAGATAGAGCTTGTAGAAGGAAATTTGACTGTAAAATGTAGACAGGAATAGTGGCAAATCAGTTAATTAAATGCTTCAGGATTTTTTACATAGTAATGGATTGCATTGACATTTGGATGTGATGCTTGGAGTCTGCTGTTGACCCAAGAAAAATTTGCATTAACAAAGTGGGGAAAAAAAGTGAAAAAACAGATAACTGCATGATGATGATGATAAATCTCTGAAAGGGTGGGAGGATGGGCAGGAATCAAGTTTCCATGCTTTTGAGGACAAACACGAGTGAGGCAATCAAAAGGAAGCAGCTTAACAGTGTGTACCCTCTCTTGCTATTACACGCATTGGCAGAAAATGAAAGTAGCTGGCAAAGTCCTGAATACGTAGAAAGGCAAGGCTAGCATAATGCCATTAAAGTCAGTATTATATTTTGTCTTGTTTACATTTTTATATTGTCAAAGATCCTTATGTAGATTTGAAGCAATAAGTGTGTTTTTGCTTATATTGAACTACTTCGTTTTGGTATTTGTAGCTTTAAACTATTGCACTTTTCCCCTGTGTAAACTGTATATATGTTAAAATTTTCCTGATCCAAACACACTGGGAAATCTTTTCTTTCAGCTTGGGAATAAATTCTTAGTTTGTGGATAAGCACAAGAATGAACTTAAGTTTTACTAAATTCTTATGTGACATGAAGGACTGAGATGTGAAATATTAAATTTAGCATGGTAGTCTTTAGTAGCAGACTTAGGGCTAGGAACTGTAAATTACTTATTCCTTGTTCTGTTTGGCTTTTGATTTTTTTTTTTTTTTTTTTTCAATCTTTATTCCTCTGTGCAAAATTGGACAGCCTCTGTAAGTCATGGGGTTAAGAGCTATAAATGGCATGAAATTTTAAAAAGAACAAATGACACAGCACCTGGGATGGAGTGACACCAGTCACAGGTGTAAACTGGGAGAGCAGTGTCTGGGAAGCAGCCCTGCAGAGCGGGCCCTGGGGTGCTGGCTGACAGCAGCTCAGTGTGAGTCAGCAGTGTGTGCCCTGGCAGCCCAGAGGCAAACCCCGTCCTGGGGGCATCAAACACAGCACAGCCAGAGCTCGGAAGAGGGGACTGTCCCCTGGATTCGACCTTGGTGCGGCCTCACCTTGAACACTGTGTGTGGTTCTGGAACCCATGATACAAGGAAGATGTGAAGGTCCTTACATGACATGTCCTGTGAAGAGCAGCTGAGGACTCTGGGCTTGTCTAGTTTGGAGAAAAGGAGGCTGAGAGGTGACCTCATTGCTCTCTACAGCTTCCTGAGAAGGGGACGTGGAGAGAGAGATGCTGATCTCTTCTCCCTGGGATCCAGGCATAGGACATCTGGGAATGGCTCAAAGCTGTGCCAAGAGAGGTTTAGACTGGACATTAGAAAGCATTTCTTTACTGAGAGCATAGTCAATATTGGAAGAGGCTTCCTAGAGAGGTGGTTGGTGACCCAAGCCTGACAGTGTTTGAGAGATACTTGGCCAGTGCCCTTAATACCATGCTTTAGCTTTGATTAGCCATGAAGTGGTCAGGCAGTTGGACTAGCTGATTGTTGTATGCACCTTCCAACTGAAAATACTCTATTCAGAAAAAAAGTATATTTAATTGCAAGAAGGCTGACACATGCTAATTAAATTTCAGAGGGCTTTCTCTTGGCTTGCAACTAATTTTGTGAATGTTGTAAATATTTCTAGGACTTTCTGAAGTGTGTGAAGTTCAGTGTGTTTCCATGTAACACCCTTTCGGTAGAGCTTAATAAACTGAATATATTAAAACAATCTCTAATTGTAACACCGCTCTTTCTACATCATATTGTGTTCTTTTGCCAGCTGCTTTTTCATTTAGCTCTGTGCTGCTTCATTTTGGTTGGTTTGCTAAGTTTTTCAATAATGTTTAAGACTAATTCAATGTAAGTGTGCTTTTATTGCTGCAATATGAAAAGATGCTAAAATAGTTTATTGTGATGATGTATTTCTGTATAGGAAAAATGTAGGATGGCTGTAGTTCATCCTTCCTCTGTTAGTTGTGTGTTAGCATGATATTGTCTCTTGCAGAAGAAATCCCTGGTAAAAAGCAGTAAATTTAAAGTCTGCTACATGTGGATCTTTTTATGTAAATATCAGGAAAATATTTGTTTGATTTGTTGAAAAGTATATAAGCATTGAAAAAGATTAATTGATTATGAGATCTCAATTATTCGGCTGAAAGTGTGCATTAAAAGGAAAGCACTTACTTGAAATAGGCAGAGATCACAACAAATGCTGCTTGAAACCAGCACAAAAGGATAATAAATACTGCTTATTCGTTGCTTTTCTGTTTTCAGTCTTAATGAAACTTTTGTGTAAGAATAATCTACTTTCAGCTTGCTTGTGTTAAACTGTTTCCATGCCTCTGAAGAAAGTTTTAAATTTAAATTTTAATCCCTCATATTAACTATCTTGACAAAAATTTATCTTTCCGCTTTAAGATAGATTAGACTCTAATGTTCTAGCTGTACAGAATCTGCTAATTTTTATTTTTTTTTAATATATTGAGGTAGAACTTTTCCTCTGGAGTTTTATATTTTTATTTCCTCACTTGCAAAATAAGAGAGTAGATTTTTGAAAACATGTGGTGTTTATTATAAAGTGAGAGTGCAACCAGAAAGTAGTGTAATGGAAGTAAGAGTGCTCCAGTTTACAGTAGTTACTCCTAATGACAAGATTCTTTATTTGAAATATAATTATCAATTGGATGTGAACTGGAGAAGAATGCATATTGTCAATTTACATTAGCTCTGCATTTCTACTTAAGAAGAACATAATTTATTTTTTATCCTTAAGATAAAGCATAGTATATTCTTTCTGAAAAAGTATTCAAACTATTCTATAATAAAGTGGTTTTATTTTATTAAACTGAATAATTATAATTATACTGAAATTTTCTGCATTTGTTAGGTTGGTGCAAAAGTAATTGTAGTTTTGGACCGTGAATTTTAAATCTTTATAACTAGGCTCAAACACATTGTTATTAATCAAAATAAGAACCATTACAATCAACAGATTTTTGCCAATGATAAATGAATTTGTCCATTCCTGCAGCACAAAAGTCTGTGCTTCAGGACTCAATGAACTCTTGGAAAGCAATTTCTGCATCCTGCTGGTTGTGGAAGCATTTTCCCTGCAAAAAGTTGTCAAGATGCTTGAAGAAGTGGCAGTCGCTTGTCGAGAGGTCAAGTGAATATGATGGATGAAGCAAAACTTCGGTAGCCCAATTCATGCAACTTTTGAAATGTTGGTTGGGTGTTACCCTGAAGAATCGGGCCCTTTCTGTTGACCAGTGCTGGCTGCAGATGTTGCAGTTTTTGGTGTATCTCATTGTTTTGCTGAGCATCCTTCTCAGATGTAGTGGTTTTGCTGGGATTCAGAAAGCTGCAGTGGATCAGACTGGCAGCAGACCACCAAGCAGTGACCGTGACTTTTTTTGGTGCAAGTTTGGTTTTGGGAAGAGCTTTGGAGGTTCTTCTTGGTCCCACCACTGAGCTGGTCTTTGGTGGTTGTTGTATAGAATCCGCCTTCTGTTGCACATCACAATCCGATTGAGAAATGGTTTGCTTTTGTTACATAGAATAAGAGAAAATGACACTTCAAAATGATGATTTCTTAAATTTTCGGTCAGCTCATAAGGCACCTGCTTATCGAGCTTTTTCACCTTTCCAATTTGCTTCAAATACTGAAGGACTGTAGAAGGGTCTATGTTAAATTCTTCAGCAACTTCTCATGTAGTTGTCAGAGGTTAGTCGTCGGTGATTGCTCTCAGTTGTCAACTTCTGGTGGCTGGCCGCTACGCTCCTCATCTTCAAGGCTCATGTCTTCTGGAACCATCACTGCACTGTACATTCGTTAGCAATTCCTGGGCCAAATGCATTGTTGATGTTGCAAGTTGTCTCCACTGCTTTATGACCCATTTTGAATGCAAATAAGAAAATCACTTGAAAATGTAGCTACTCCTACATTTACACAGCCCTAAAACTACATTTGCCCTTTGAAGGCAACTGCCCGACTGATGTGGCCCCCAGTGAAAATGAGTTTGACACCCCTGCATTTGTGGGTCTTAATTTTCTCCTCAATCTGAAGGTGTAAGATGCTGCTAGTAAGGATTTTTGTTCAATTGTTTTACATAAAGTAGAGTGATGGAGAGCTTGATGACTTGAAAGAAGAGATAACACATTGAGAGAAGGATTAGGGAGAGTTGGGCTGTGTGTGTTGGGATTAGGGCTTGGGCTGGGATGATGATTTGTTGGTAGATGCTACAGTCCTCCTGATGTGAGAGATGAGGAAACCTAGTGAAAGTTATCAGGAAGACCAGCTTATCGATATGTACATCTTCATTTTCAACTAGTTAATTTTTGCTTAGATGAGAAAAAAAAAATCCACATTTTCTTTAAATCTGTGTTTTCTGTTATCAAATTAGAAAGTATTTTCTAAACATAAAAATAGATTTCATATTTTTATATGTTTAGGAAATAAAACATTTAAACTGTGTGAAAAGAAACTCCTGGAGATTTTAGCACATTGAACTGTCCACAGCATTTTAAGAAAATGCATTACTTAAGTGGGAAGAAGGCAGGTCTCTTAAGACTGTTGAAAGCAATTTAAATTTCTTATTTTCTTTTTGTTAGGTTGGCTGAAGACTTTTGATGATTATTTCAGAGATCAGACACAGCATATCTTAAATAACATGGTTATAAAATTGCAAGAAGACAACCGAAGGAAATTTATATGGTCTGAGATTTCTTACTTCTCAAAATGGTGGGATGGAATAGATATCCAAAAAAAGGATGCTGTTAAAAGGTTTGAACACTGAACTATTTCTTATCTTCCACATGGCATGGTCTGAGACTTTGTGTATCTGACTACACTGTAAACTTGCGATTTCACTTGTTGTGATGTGGAATTGCTAGAATAATTGACCACTCGAGTTCTGATTCTTTGGAGGCTGCTTTTTTTTTCTTTCCAGTTACAAGATAAAAATACGTTTAGAGACGAGAATTCAAATTACTGAGTTGCTGAAAAAAATGACTGCAAGTTTCATTGTACAACCATGAAAATGTCATTCAAGTTGTAATGGCGTTGTGATTATAAACTTCATTTGAAGTCACATTGACGTTTTGGCAATGAAATAAAAACAATATTTCGTATTAGCTAGTTATATAGGGTAATTTTTATTCAGTTGCAACACAATTATTAATTGAGATTTTTTTTTTGTTCTTATATATGTGTAGTTTTTATAAATATGCAGCTGCTTAAATGGTAAAGTAGTACATAACTGAGACCATGGGTGTAGAGTATTTTAAAAGTTGTAACTCAAAATGTAATACAGAAATAAAAGGTTTGCCTAGATATTAAGACAACAGTGTGCTGGTTGGATAAACTTGAAGTAAGGATGTAGTTTGGAGTTTTCGAAAAGGTGTGGTTTGTTTTTTTTTGTTGTTGTTGTTCGTTTGGGTTTTGTGGTTTGTTTGTTTTTTTTTGTTGTTTGTTTGTTTGTTTATTTGTTTTTTAACTTTGCTTTAAGACAAAATCCAACAGTTTTTGGCTCTTATCTGTGATGGCCTCCTCATGACCATTTTCAGGATGCATGAGTTGCATCTTAAAGGCTACGAGAATCTCACAGCTGCAAAGGTTAGGTAGTACTCAGAATTTTGGGAATGACACAGAAAGCTACCGATTGAAAATTCATGTACAATGCCTGAGTATTACAGTACAGCTGTTGATTTTGAGATTAAAAAGATCCCTTGGAGCAAAATAAACAGTACATGGATAAGTCACTAGGGAACTATGACCTTTCTTGAGGGGAGACAGGTATTGGTTAAACTGCTGTAAGACTTACAGAAGCTACACTGGAGATAATTTTTGCTGTATGGTTTTCATTACTCTTATGGACATTATCTGTAATGTGACTAATTTTTAGTAAGTTTACTGTATTCCGTTCTTGAATTCATTTAACGTTTATATGGCATTGTACAATGTAAGTGCTGAAATTACATTATTGAACTTTAGGCATCACCTGAGGCTGGAATCACTGGCATCTTAATAGAGAGAGACTGGATCATCCCGTGGTCGGTTTCAAGAAGGCATTTCAATGAGTGAAATGGTCTGAAGACTTTATAGATAGAATAAACTTGGAAGCTCTATCAGCTTTCTAAAACAATAAAAAGAATGGTGGGGAGGTATTAATAGTGCTTGAAATGTGCAATGCCTATGCATCTTGCTCAGTTGGCCTCCAGTACTGTGGCACATACACTTTTATTTTTCTAATCTATGCAGGAAATAGCCTTCTTCCTGATGAAAAAAAAAAAAAGTCAAATATTATGGCACATGCAGTAGAACTAGTAGTTTTAGTCACACAGAGACATTAAAAATTTCACTGTTCATCTATTAATTATTTCCATGTTAAAGAAATATAGTCGAGTGATGGAAGCAGCACAAGCGATTTATATTTTGGCATCTTTTCCCTGGTAAATACCTATTGGATATTTGGAAATTGATTTTTTAAGAGTGCATTTTTATATGTAAGATTTTTAACAAAATTTACATATTTTTCAGGTTAATGAAAGATGGACAATTTGAAATAGTAACAGGAGGATGGGTCATGCCTGATGAAGCCTCTTCTCATTATTTTGCTTTAATTGACCAACTGATAGAAGGACATCAATGGTTAGAAAAGAATCTTGGTATGTAGCTTGATCTAAAATTTAGGTGTGTTAATACATTAAGTCAACTAGAAAATGCTTTTTTGTGTTTCTGAGGTGCTTAGAAGGCTCTCTTTAATCTGCTTTCCAGAAGCATTAAATCAGACCACTTACTGGAAGCTATAGGACTGTATATGGTATTTGCAATTACTGTTTGCAGTTAGAAGTTCTTGGATGAAGTGTATTTAAATGATTTTATGCCATAATATTTTGTCTCAATCAATGAAAGGTGTGCATAGTATATTAACATAATAGAATATAACACTAGATAATGCTCAATTGTAGGTCCCATGCCTCTGGTATCACAGACAGTTTCAGACTGTCATTTCTGTCTTTTGAAAATCATGACAAAGGCCTTAAAATTACTTAAAATTGATATTCTGTTCCTGTGTTTTAATTTGTACTTGAGGCTGTATATTCATTAGGGTCTCATATGCAAGACTTTCAAAAAATAAATATGAAATTTAGTAGCAGTTCTTGTAGCAGTACTAGTTATAAAACCTAAACCCATTGTAATGTTAGAATCTTCTATATTTAAAAAAAAAAAAAAAAAGCCAACTCATTCTTTTTTGCAACTTTGAGGAATTACTGACTGCAGTAGCATTGACCAAACTGTTTTGGTGGCTTTGGGAGTGTTCGTTTATTTGTTTACTTCTATGAGTACAGATAAAGTTTCATAAGTAGAGATAACCCTTTTTATATAGAAAATATTTTTACAGTGATTTTGATAATAAGCTAACATTACTTGATCCAATTAACTGAAATTATTTTGAAATGCTCTTTTACTATATTTTTCTTAGATTAAAATTTCCATAGACAAAGCTTGACATATTTAATAGATGGGGGGAGAGAAGGCCTATAAAAGTTAATGCATTCCCTACTGTTTTTTGGTAAGACAGTAAAAATGTGGCTAAGGAACCATGTTATAGAATCAGTTAAATAAGAGTTAGATACAGCCTCTTTACTTGTTAGTGTGAAGTTCAGTGGAAACATGTTAGTCAACATGATTCTAATGATTTCCAACCAAATAAATCAGAAGAAAATTTAGTTCCAAATCCAACAAAGGTTAAGATTATTTAAATTAAAGTTAAAATTTAACAAGCTACAACATTAGTCTCCCTCCGTTCATTTTCTTTTAGCTTTCCTTTCCATCTGTAACATCTGTCAACTAAAAGTGAAAAAGCAGCTGTATTTCATTATGATTCTATGTAAAGATGTTTGAGACACAGTTGAAATATTGTAATAATGTAGAGTACTAATATCAGGTTTTTATGCAGTTACACAGAATGCCTTGCCTCTAACACATTTGATTGGTTTTGTTTTGTTTTTAATGAATTATCTGTTTAATTCTAGCTTGTTAATTCCAGGATGTATTCTGCAGGAGGCTTAATATTCAGCTGTATTTTAATTTATCTTCTTGGAAATTTTAACTTTAGTGCTCTGATTTGAATTATATTAGTATAGTTTTTATTGAGTGAAGAGTAAAACTTTCTTTCCTTTTTACTGTTTTATATGTAAACAGGAGTAAAACCAAAGTCTGGCTGGGCAGTTGATCCTTTTGGGCATTCACCAACAATGGCCTACCTTCTGAAACGCACAGGATTTTCCAATATGCTTATACAGCGAATTCATTACTCAGTTAAAAAACATTTTGCAGCACAAAAGACCCTAGAATTCTTTTGGAGACAGAGCTGGGGTATGTGGTTTTTTGTTTTGTTAATTTACACAGTTAAAAATATGGAGAGTACTTGAATAAATGCTATGGAAATCTTTACAGAACAGGTTATTTAGAAAACTTACTGTAAGCTTGAAAATTTTAGACTTGTAGTTCTGCTAAAAATAATTTTAATCTAGGTAAAGTTTTGGATTTTTTTTTTAAGTAGCAGAAAGCGAATGTGAGTGTCTGTGTGTTAGGAAGGGGTTAAATATAAAAACTGTATTATTGCCACTGTTCCCAGTTTCTCCTCTTTCATTTTTGCTTTTACTTTTGCTTATTTCCCTTCTCCCACATTCCTTACAAGTATATAGAAAAAAAAGCTAAATGGGGTGGAATATTCTTTTTCCTTTCCTCACTTTTGTTTTCTTCCTCCTATTCCTACTGTGTGGAAATAAAGTGGAGGAGAATGAACATTTCTCTCAGACAGAGAAAAGAAAAAAATGTGAATATCTGAAGGTGGAGACATCTGTCTTATGTTCTTACTAAGGAAAAAAATTTCAAGCAACCAGTTTTCCTCAGCTGGTGTGACAAGATAATGTCATTATTTACAGTAGCATTCTGTGGACTTGAAATTTGTAGGTTATCTTTAGTAAGAAAAATAGATTAAAAATATTTCACCATTTTAACTTGCAATGAAATTATTATCTAAAGCTTTATTCTTAGAATAAATACAAATGCTTTTTTGATATCTTTAGGCAATACAGAATATGAAAGTTTTCTTAACTAATGTAGTGTTTACACCTTAGCAAACTGATGTGCCTGTAAATGAATGCACTTTTCTATATGAAAATTTTGTTTTGCCTTGTATTGTACCAGCATTCTAATAAGCTGTATGATGAATGTATGTGTAGTTGAGGTTTTGGTCTTTCTGGTTTTTGAAGTAAGATAGTATATCACCACTTTATCAATAAAGGGTCAGACAAACATATTTAGTACTTACTATTTAAAGGTGGTGGTGATTTTGAACTTCCTCTGTGTTTTTAATCAGAAGTTGTAGGAAGGAAGGTATTTGCAGAAAGCAATATACTGCACAAGTAAACTTCACTTGAGGAAAACATACCACTGTAAAAGAATTTGTAAGAAACTGACACTTTGGAGATTTTACTTTGAATGTTGATGTATGACACTCAATGTACAGAACACTTAATTGACAGGCCTCTTTCCTGAACAGTTGCATACATAAATCACGTGTATGATTTGCTCTAGTGTTTGGCCTTCAAAAGAAAGCTTTTCAAAACAGATCACATAGCAAAGGTCACTGCATGCTCATCTGGGATAATACGTCGAGAAAGAGAACTCCTGTAGTTGAAAAGTAAAGGCATATGCTTATGTAATATTACCTTTTTTAGTAATAAGCAGAAGTAAAATAGGAGTTTTTAAATAAAGGTTCTGGATTGGAACTGTGACGACTTATGATGTTAAGGTTTTGAAGAGTGTCTTCATATTTATTGTTGGCATACTTAGAATCCAGATTCTGTGGCACATCTACAGCATTCTTCCTTTTTTTTTTTCAGCATGAAATTACTTTTAAGTTTTTAGTGTTGGAAATAGGTAACCAGCATTTAGTGGTTTTACCAGATAAATAAGCTTAATGTTCTCTTAAGGTCTATGAGAACTTCAGGTTGTCTTTAAGTTGAATTTTGACAGACCTTATGTTGAGACTTGACAAAATATATGTAGATCTTTGCTACTAGTGGGTTAAACTTAGGGAAAGGGCTGACTACATGGAGAAGTTAGGATTGCAAAGATGGTCTCTGAAGTGCATAGAACTCTAATTTTACATATAAGCACACATAATCTATCTAGAAGCACATACTGTTAATATATTGAAGCTATGTGATCAAGAAATTAAGATATTGCTAAAGCCAACCAATTCAAATGTTGGACTAATGAGGGTGGTGGTTTTTGGTTTGTGGTTTTGGCAGGTTCGTGATTGTTGGTGGTTTTGTTTGGTTGGTTTCTTTGTTTGTTTTTTGGGTTTTTTGGTTGGTTGTTTTGTTGTTCGTTTGGTTGGTTTTGTTCATTCAAAAGTATGATATATGTGTTTTGTTGACCTCTAAAATTCTGGCAATCAAGAGATTTATCTGGGTTACAAAACTGTAACATTTTGTTCCTATCTCTCCCACTCAGCTGGTGCTGAACATTCCAGTTTTGGTTGCATCTCTGTTTTTAGCCTCTTTATATGTAAGATGGATACAAAGGTAGACTCCAGGTATAGATAGTCAGAGCAAGGAATTGTCTTAATCTGAAGTTTTTCTTAAAATTCTCAGATTAAGAACATGGAACTGATTTAGTTTTGGCAAATCTGAAAGGGCTTATTTTAAAGGTGTGCTCTATGTATTTAATTCCAGATTTGGGATCCAGTACAGATATCCTTTGTCATATGATGCCTTTTTATAGCTATGATGTTCCTCATACTTGTGGTCCAGATCCAAAAATCTGCTGCCAGTTTGATTTCAAACGTCTTCCCGGAGGAAGAGTAAGCTGTCCATGGAGAGTTCCACCAGAAGCTATTCATGTTGGGAATGTTCAACACAGGTACAGTTTTTGCATATTCTGCAAGGGAATAACTTTAAAAAATCAAAGGTTTGTGTTAGTCAAGGGTGATATCTAGCGTAGCTTGGTGAATTTATATCGTTTTAAAAATAAACTTGTTATAGGAAAATAATACCTATTACTTCATGTTTTCTCTTAAGTTCAGGACATAATTGATAGTGAAATTTGAAGGTAGGTTAAAATTACTGAAGATGCATTACATAGTTTTCCATTCATGGTACATGAGTCTATTACTGTCTCTGAATGGTAGACAGAACATAGCTATCTGTTTGGTTATAGTCATGTTACTGGTTTACTGTATTTTTTTGTGAATTTTATGAATACACGGTGATCAGTCTCCTTCCAGTGTAAGACTTCAGGGACAGCATGTTGTAGTATGCTGTAACTGCAAATGGTGAGATTTTTCCATGGTATATCCTTGCAAAAGCTGGCAATCTGTAGCCTTGGTTTCCTAAAGTGAACACTTTCAGTCAATCTCAATCCTGTCTTAATGTCCAGAGGGAGCAGGGAGAATCACATGAACCTCAATTTTATTTTTCAACTAGAAATACTGAGTTGTTTTGCCATGGGTAAGAATCAAGCTTACAGTTTTAGAAAACTTCTTTTCAGTTTTTAGAGGAGGGGGGAAAAAAGCAAACCAAAAAAAAGTACACCAACAAAAATCCAACAGAAAGCCAAAAAACATGAAAGGGAGAAAGATTGTACTCTGGAGTCCTGTTACTATTTCCAGGCCTTCAAACCATCCCCAAGTTCAAGAGTTTGAAATATGAATAGGTGTTTAAAATTATTGCAAATTTCTGAGTATAACAAATGTATTAAGGATAGCATAGTGACTTTTTGGTTCTAGTCCTGATGCTGAAGTTTTGAAGTGATGATGTGATGGTGATGCATGGGTTGTCTACATGTCAAGTCTATGTGTCCTTTTTGAGTATGAATTTTGCCAAGCATCTTGAAAACTTCACTTTGTCAGTAAAATTCAGTTACAAAATTTTACCGAAGTTAAAACTAAAATAAAAATAATATATCACAATTGTCATATTTTAAAGTAGAAATTTGAATGGACAGTAAAAAGTAGTTTTCTTTAAAAGTAGGAAAATGAGTGCTGGAGGTAATATGAGAACAGTCGAGCTAATAGAAGAATCATTATGGCACACTGAGTGCTTATCAAATGTGAAGAAAAGCTTGTGTGTCTTTAAATTAAAGTTGTAAAGAAGAAAAAATCTTGAATATGTATCCTAATTATCGGAAACAAATATTTGTAGAAGAGTAAAAGCTTGTTTAACAAGTACCTGGAACATCCAGGCTATAAATACATTGTAGAGAGCCTGCTTAGAATGTTTTTTAAGCTCTTTGGTTTTTAATTAGATATTAATTTATCCTTGTACTTCCAAGATGTAACCTTTGCATACCGATCTAAATTAGACCTTGTGAAATAAATGGTTCTTTCACTATTTCATATGAAGTCAAAGAACAAGAGAGATGTGGTGTGTATGTAGTGAACGTATGATCAAGTTGAAGAGGTCATCCTCTGAGAATGGTCTCTGAAATGTGATCTTTTGCTTCAGCTTTTGGTAGCTAAAAAGTGTTTCAGTGTTGAACAGGGAGTTGAAATAGCACTGTGGTAGATAATACCTAAGGGAAAAGTAAAACTATCACATGGTCTTTGGGTTGGCAGCATTGATTATTTACATTTGGAACATTGGAAGGAACAGAAACTATACTTTTGAGACTGTAGTTTCAAATAAATCCAAATTTCAAATAAAACATAGGAAGTAGTGTTTAACTGGAGAATACCAAAAACACTGCTTATGCTTTACGAAAAATAAAATGTTGGAATATTGTAGGCAACCCAAAACTTCTCGAGTCTGACCTCTGTAACAACTTAAGTTTTACAGTTCTTATGATGAGGAGATGTATGAATTTCAAAAGTAATTGGAAAATCTGTGTTTACATCGTAAGCCTTCCAAGGTTAAAGGTTTGTAGCACATTAATTAATCTGTCTCCTATCTCTTGTTTTACAAAACTGGAAAACTACAGAAGAACCACACTACATGGATCTGCAGAAAGTATTTGATACACACTTGTTTAATTTAGAGGCAAGATTTAGGTCACTGACATTTCTTCAATGCTAAAGGTGCAACAGAATTAGTAAAACAGAGATCTTGAATACTCAGCTTGGACTGTTGCTTTTGATTTCAGTACTATTATGGCCATACAATATTACTGAAGAGATATTGAATTGAAAACTTAGGGCTAGTAACTGGTTTATCATTGCCTTGTGACTTGCGTCATGGTTTGGTAGGAAGCAATGAAACAGAAGCCTAATTAAGAGCCTGTACTTGCTTAATTACACTTCATAACAGCTAACGTTATACAGATTGCTGCTGCACTTGCCCTGTTTTGCAGCTGCATCCTTATGTGTATGTTTGAATGCTGAAATTCTGGCTTTTCACACTAACAAGCAAAACCAGCTGGTTTTGTTTTGGTTTGGTTTTTTTTGCCCTTGAATGTGCATGAGTTGTTTTATTAGAAGAAGCATAGCTTCTTTTGGTGTGTGTCTCTCTCCCCATGTGTGGAAATAGGAAAGAGTCTGTACTATAAGTTACACGAAAATTTACTTTACTCTACACCCTCTACTGTTCAGGAGACCAGTTTTACCCTTCAGCTTTTTTCTCTTTGTGGTTGGCCACATTACGCAACGTGTAATTGGCATTCAGAACTATATTGCTGATATGACATTACGGTTAATGTTTATGATTGTGAACCTCTAGGAGCTGAGACTGCCATCTTAGAAAGTACTCATCCTATCTGCATAGCCATCTCCTCTACAAAAATACTTCAATAGAAAATTGCCAATCCACCAAATGATTCTGTTTTCTAGTTGAGATAATTGAGCAAAGAATGAGTCCCGAATGCTTCATGTGCTGTATGGGTGAAGTAGTAGAGACTGCAAAGCTATGACCAGTGTCAAACCTGTCACATAGGACTT
Organism: Nesoenas mayeri; assembly: GCF_963082525.1. NCBI lineage: Eukaryota > Metazoa > Chordata > Aves > Columbiformes > Columbidae > Nesoenas > Nesoenas mayeri. Next base: position 41,719,531 of record NC_137542.1, read on the forward strand.
ACTTATAGCTGCTACAAAATTTCTTGTGATTCCCACAGACTCTGGGTGTCTTACTGCACCTTCTCCTTTGACATCGGAAGGGGCAAAACCAGCCATGTTAATTGGTCTGATACTTGGAATTTTTGCCTTAAAAGAACATGCTTCTGATATGAAGGGGTTTTCTACTTTTGTGAAAAGTCTTAGGCATCCAGTATTATGTTATATATTCAATATTATTATGAAATACATATTATATATTCAATACTATTATGAAAGCTTCCCAAAGAAAGGTGAAAAGTACTCTTGATACTGTTACTGACAACATTGCTATACTTCAGTGTTGCCTCCTAAGAGTGCAGTTAGGGTTGCTCTGACTATTGTACATAATGCATCTTGTGTACAATTCCAAGAACTTTTGATTGTATAAAATCAAAATCTGATATGCTATATCCATAATCATGGTCCTACAAAAAGTTTATCATGACTGATCTCTGTGGATTTCAATTTTTCATTCAGATAGGCAGGATAAACATATAGCAAAATGTATCTAATGTCTTACTAAGGAACCAGAAAGGGAAAATGTTGTTTGAGGCTCAGTGGAATCTGCTTGGTTTAGGTTTGTGGTTGGGTTTTTTGCTATTTGTTTGTTGATTTTGGTGTGTGGTTGGTTTTTTTTTTTCCTCCAGAAGTATTTCTCATCTTAAACAAATTCTCTGTGGGGCTTTCTGCTGCCTCTTTCTCACTCCTGTATGAGATAGTGATTTAGGAAGCTATTTGAGAAAAACTGAAGAGGATATACCTAACTTGAGACATATGGTTGGCAATGGAGGAAGATCCTGCTGCCCCCCTTAAAAGCACCTAATAATCCCACAGTTACGAGTACTTTGAAAAAAGAGAGAACAGCAGCACTAATTAATTTTGCAGCAGATTTGGAAAGAAACTAGAGGAGGGGTTTGAACAGAGATGTCAAAGTCAAATATCCTGTTAACTGTAACCTTTCCTAAGTCCTGTATTTTTCAAGAGACTCTAAAATGAAGTATTTTTTGAACCATAGACTGCATGTGGAAGATTTGAATTAAGCTGGCATCTTAGAAGGTAGAATACAAAGTCATGTGTTGTGCCAGTTTTTCTCTTAGTTGTGTGGAGAGGTGGTCTTTATGTTTAGATTTGCAACCTGTCGAAAGTAATGGAAAATATTGTTTCAAGCATAAATATTTGGTAATCTGAACTATAAATCAAACTACAGACAAGAGAGGTGGGGAAGCCACTAGTTGGGTCTATTCTGCTGTCAGCAGAACTATGTAGATTCTTAACTAAAGATGTTGTGCCCCATTTCCTACTTCAGAATAGTCAGATCTTATATTTACTCAATACTTATATAATCTGATAAACAAATAAACCGTGACTTGCTGGTCAAAGAAATATGAGTTTCAAATATATTGGACTAGATTAAATTCTGACTTTAATGTTTATATAACAAATCTTCAGGAGTATGGGTTGAATGTAGATTTTGGTAGACCATCTATTAAAAAGATTTAGGGAAAAAAAAGCTCACTGGAATCTGGATTGCACTACTATTTTCTCTTTAAAACCTTGTAATTTGTATTCGTGTTTTCTTAAATATGGTTTACTTACTATGGTTTATATTCCCTAGCTAAATGATTTCCATAACTTTAATTAGAGAACATCAATATATGACAAATTTTATAGTGGTTGTGGTTTGGAGCGGGGGAGGAAATAGACCTTTTTAGTTACCCATACGTGGGGCTTGTAACGTTTGATACGTTGCTGCTTTGTGACAGAAATGATGTTTTGGGTGTCAAAGAGCTAGTAGGTGCCGAAGGATAATTTTAGTGTTTTTCCCATGTGTGCATGTGCACTTTTTTTTTTTTTCTTAATTTAAGGCCAAAAGCTGGAAAGCAATGAGTTTAAATTTTCAGGACATGTACTTAAAGTTAAGAGGGCTGGCTCTAAGGTGAGAAGCTGGCTGAAGGGGAAACGGTGATTCTTAGCTGTGAACTTCTTCCAGTTTGGTTGGTTGGTTGATTGTTTTTATGTTTGTTTGTTTGGGTTTGGTTGTTTTTTTTTTTTTTTGCAAGGCTAGAGTTCTTCAGAGATAAATTTATGGGCAGTTTTTCTGTCAAGGACATGAAGATATGAAGTGAAGTATCCAAGGGAATTACCAAAGGGGATGAGAAGAGCTTGCTTATTATTGTAAATAAGGGCTGGAGAGGATTAGTATTGTTTTCTAAATATAAAGCAGGTAAACATAATTTAAACTGAAGGTTAGTTTTGGCACAGGAACAAATTGATGCAGACTGACATACTGTTTGAGATAGAGCTTGTTAAGCTTATTGGAGAATTTAATTAGCATAGTGTTTGAAACAATAGTAGTTTCAGTGTGATGTCCCATTGGAGGGAGTTGCATCCAGCCTTCTGTTACAAAATGAGATAGCAGAGTTTTGTATGTCTCGTTTAAGGTCACCAAATTGTACAACTTGATATGCAGGAAATGTTTTGTCACATTCTGACCCTTATTCTTCTATTTTCTTAATTACCTTCTTTTTTCTTCCCTCAAGGGCTTGGATGATTTTAGATCAATACAGAAAGAAGTCAAAGCTTTTCCGCACTAAAGTTCTGTTGGCTCCGCTAGGGGATGATTTTCGCTATACTGAGAGCTCAGAATGGGATCAGCAGTACCAGAATTATCAGAAGCTGTTTGATTATATGAATTCTCGTCCTGAGTGGCATGTTAAGGTATATGCAAGACTTTTTCTGGTTTTGGGAGAAAACAATACTTCCCTGTATTTTTAGATTCTTCATGGAAAAAAAACATGGTATGGAGTTTTGTTTGGTTTATTTTTTTTTTAACTGTGGAGCTTTATATATTATTTAACAGCAGGTTGTTTTGTCTTGGCAGATTATAATTTTTTACCTTTACCACCTCCTCTTCCTCCAATGCAAAAACTTTGCTATTAGTAATATCTACTTGAAAACTATAAATAGTATCCAAACCAGATTATTTTACAGAATGTCTGTTAGGTTTGTTTGTTTTGTTAGTACTTCGGTCTCCACAGGATTCAGGCACTCGCTCACAGGCTTTGTTATTTGAAACTGTTGCATTTTCTAATAAGAAGTTCAAGCAAAAATTGTTGCTTTGCTTGGATCCTCTTGGTTTTATGTCCCAATACAAACATATAAACAAAACAATCCTAAGAGTTGCCATTGCTGGCACATGTTGAATACAATAAAATCTAATAGATTGCCCTGGCTACAAAAGGAATGAATATAGTAATACAGTTATCAGATGAGCTATCACTTTAATGATGTTTGAGTGTTAATATACATTTCGTACTGTCTAATATATAAACTGAGTACTTTAGGGACTTCTTGTACTATAGATGTTCTCTGTACACGAGACACCTTTTCACCATCTTTTGACCTACCCTGTAAAGGGCTGTTACTGCCTTATTTGGGCATTTTTTTAAATGACCAGACAATACTGAATTATTTATACTCTTCCATGTTACATCCCTAAACACAGTTTCTTTGTATATAGTTTTTAAAGAAGCAGCTTCTGAAAGCAAATGCTGATTTTTATGATCAGCAGTCAGTTTGGGTTAAGCATATGTTGGAGATCTGGAGCACAACAGAGTTAATTTTGAAAACACAGGATTAAGACAACTGTGCTCTTGTTTGGTAGAATCATAGAATCATTTTGGTTAGAAGAGACCATCAGGGTCATCTAGTCCAACCATAACCTAACTCTAGCACTAAGCCACATCCCTAAGAACCTCTTCTAAATGCCTTTTAAACACCTGTGGGGATGGTGACTCTGCCACTTCCCTGGGCAGCCTGTTCCAACACCTGACAACCCTTTCCATGAAGAAGTTTTTCCTAATATCCGATCTAAACCTCCCGTGGCACAACTTGAGGCCATTTCCCCTTGTTCTATCACTTACAACTTGGGAAAAGAGACCAACACTCTCCATGCTACAACTTCCTTTCAGGTAGTTGTTGAGAGCGATAAGGTCTCTCCTCAGCCTCCTTTTCTTCAGGCTAAACAGCTCCAGTTCCCTCAACTGCTTCTCATCAGACTTGTGCTCTAGACCCTTCACCATTTTCATTGCCCTCCTCTGAACACTCACCAGCACCTCAGTGTCGTTCTTATGACGGGTGACCCAAAACTGAACACAGTATTCAAGGTGGGGCCTCACCTGCACTGAGTACAGTGGCAAAACTGCTTCTCTAGTCCTGCTGGCCACACTGTTCCTGATACAAGCCAGAATGCTGTTGGCCTTTTTGGCCACCTGAGCACTCTGCTGGCTCATGTTCAGCCAGGTGTCGACCAACATCCCCAGATCCCTTTCTGACAGGCAGCTTTCCAGCCACTCTTCTCTGAGCCCGTAGCGCTGCCTGGGGTTGTTGTGACCCAGGTGCAGGACCCAGCACTTGACCTTGTTAAACCTCATGCAATTGGCCTCAGCCCAATGATCCAGCCAGTCCAGATCCCTCCGTATGACCATCCTACCCTCCAGCAATTGGTTCAGTTTGGTATCATCTGCAAGCTTACTAAGGGTGCACTCAATCCTCTCATCCAGATTAAAGAGATTAAACAGAACTGGCCCCAGAACTGGCTCTGAGGAACACCACTCATGACCAGCTGCCAACTGGATTTGGCTCCATTCACCAAAATTCTTTGAGCCCGGCCATCCAGCCAGTTCTTTATCCATCGCAGAGTACGCCCATCCAGGCCATGAGCTGCAGCTTCTCCAGGAGAATGCTGTGGGATACGGTGTCAAAGGCTCTACTGAAGTCTTAAGTATACAACATCTACAAACTTCCCTGGACAACCTGTTCCAGTGTTTTACCACCATCATGGTAAAAAATGTCTTCCTCATGCCTAGCCTAGGCCCTGCTAGTAAGTTTGTCCTCATCTTTCTTATAGGCCCCTTTGAAGTGCTGAAAGGCTGCAGTGTGGTCTCCCTGGAGCCTTCTCCTCTCCAGGCTAAGCATCACCAACTCTCTCAGCCTGTCCTCACAGCAGAGCTGTTCCAGCCCTCTGATCATTTTTGAGGTCTCCTCTGGCCCCTCTCCAACAGGTCCATGTCTTTCCTGTACTGAGTTGAAATGAAGCTGAAACGCTTTAGGAAGAATTATTCAACTTGTCTGAAAAGTGTTCAGGAAAATTTTAAAGCTCTTTAGGATAGGATTTCTGTTATAGTACTGCTGGAAGACTGGCACATTTCTGAAATTTATATTAAACCAAGCATATTCTTTCTCTTCATATGTCTAAATAAAGAAAATGTAACTATGTTATCGTAATTCTAATTTTCATTCAGGCCCAATTTGGAACTTTATCAGATTACTTTGAAGCTCTGCGCAAAGAAAGCAATTTGGGTGAAAAGAGCAGCAATTCATTTTTCCCTGTTTTAAGTGGAGACTTCTTCACCTATGCAGACAGAGATCATCATTACTGGAGTGGATATTTCACATCACGACCCTTCTATAAACGACTGGACAGAGTCCTGGAATCCTACTTACGGTAAATGCTGCCACCCAGTATGTTTATAACATATGTCTTGGTACACAGGAGAGATGAATGTATGAGTACTCTGCATCTGTTGGACGGATGGAAAAGTGGTTTTGAAATGCATAGTTTAAGTTTACTCAGAATAAAGCCTAACTGGCCTCCAAATACAGTTCTTGTTACAAGGATCAATTTGTGTGTCTGGTTTTTTTTTTGGTAAATTCACAGAAAGACAATGATTTTTTTTTTTTTTCCATCCAAACAAATAAGTTGTTCTAGAATATTATTCAAGTGATCAGCAAGTCCTGATTTCATGAAAAATAGCAGATAGTATGCTTTTTATTTCTGTATTGGATTGGCTAGCTGTCAGATCAATCTGTCATTATGGCTATACTGTTAATTCTTTTAGAGAGAAAAACAAAGGTGTGAATTTTACAAAGGTTGTTAGACAGCTGAGAAGTAGTCAGGAATATTGTGTGCCAAGTGATCTCAAAGTATGAGGTACTACTCTGCGGAAAATGGTTTGCATCTTCTTTAAAAGAGAAATTATTGCTGAATTTTGGTAATGGAGTATTTAAGTGGTTTTCCCTTGTAGCAGCTCATGATAAAACACATTGTAAAATCATTTAGCTGTATTTTAAGGCTCCAGAAAGAAATCTGGAACAGATGAGTATGATGTAAACCTTCAACATTTCATCAATTGCCAAAACTTGCAAACTCTATTTCCCATAGATTATTCTTCCTTGCATCCTTAGATAAAGGACATATTTTGTCTTCTGGAAGGGCCCTTTAAAATACATCTGTTGTAGTACTTCTATATGCTGTCCAGACCTTTTTGTGCTAGAGAAATCCTTCCTTAAGGATTCCTTACTTTTTTTTTCCTTTTTTTTGGGGGGGAGCAGGGCGGGGAGTGTGTTTGTATTCTAATGTAGGGAAGCAAGAGAGGTGTGGAAAGTAGCCTTTTGGAAGCATGGGAAAGTACCATTTTGGAGGCAGATACAAGTGCCTTTCATAAGAGAAAGCATTGAAAGAATAAGTAATGTGTAAGGTGAAGTGACATCAAGGGCCTAAGAATAGAAAGGTGTTAGGGAAGAGGCAGTGTAATGTAGAAGTCATTACCTTGACCAGCAAGGAGAAGTCTCACAAATCTGAAAGCAGAGAGGAAAGAAGCCAAAGACTGTCAGGAAGGATAAGAAAAATAAGACCAAAACTGAGAGGAATGACAAAAAGCCAGGCTAGGATCCTTTTGGCAGAAGAATGTAAAAATAATATAGTAAGGAGAAGTTACCAGAGGAGTTTTAATCAGAACTTTGGAATGTTACAAGTGTTATGTACAAAACCCTGGAATGTTAGAAGGTTACAGAGAAGATATTTGTAAGGTTAGCAGTAATCAGGAAGTTTGACATCTATTCAGAAACAGTTTACAAATACAGTACCAAGGAGCACTAGGAATATTATTTTCTTGGAAGCATTTAACTTACTGTATCAAAATGAATACTAATTAGCTCTGTTCTGATTAGCTTGTTTTTCATAGGAATCTTTGATTTTCAGTGAAAACAGCTTTGTTTAATACTGCCATTGGAAAACGCAAGATATATAGAAAACAGGATAGATTATGTCCTTAGAAATCAAGATCCCTACCTAGGTTTTCTTTTTTTCACATTTTGCCTCAATTACAGTTTGATAAAATGCACCAAGGATTTAACTTTCTTTTAGTTTTATCATAGCCTGTTTTGTCAACTTTTTTTATTTTATTGTCATTTTTCAATTTTTTATTACTAATGCTGCAAAAAAATCATATGAATTGCTTTCAAGTTTATTTGTAGTATTTAGAACTTTACATTGATTCCTTCATGTAAGAGTTTCAGTTACCTTTCAGTTACTTTTCCGAAAGGCATAGGAGTTTCAAATCTTCCTTATAGACAAAGTGGCTTTGAAGTGAGGTTCTGGAAGCAGTATGACCTGAAAATGTTTTTACAGCTTCATTTTAGTGTTATTTCTTTTGATTTTAAGGTTGTTACCATGTTCATAAATAATAGACTTTCCTATTTAAAAACAAAACAAACCAACCAAACAAACAAAAAGATGAATTGTGGGGAGGGAAATCTAACCTGTATTTTGAGGACTAAATTTTTTTGTTCTCTGCTTCATAGCTACAGTTCAGTAACTGTTCAGTGGCCAAGGCAAATTTTTTAAAAGGATAAAACACTTTCAGATGGGGTTTATCCACTAGATGTGTATCTGATACCTTTCGAACTACTATATACTTGTTTTCCTTTCAAGTTAAACTGTAAGAGAACAAAGTAGGAGGAATGAATAGATGTAGGAATTGGCACTAAGCAACATTAAAATCACAGCCATTAAGCTTAAGTGCACTAGCAATCAAAAAAAAAAATTATTTCTTTTGGCGCTTTGATTTTGTGTGTAACTTCTCAGAAGTTTGCTAATCTGTAAGAGCAAAATCTCATTCTATCACTCAAATATTTACATTATTATGAGTTGAGTGGTTACATGTAGTAGAGTCTACTTTTCGGTTTGGTTTGACACATTTTACTTTCAGTTTCTACACAGTTGTCACCTGTGTGATACATAAAGAGAAAGACACCAGGTTGAAGTATTTTTCATTTTAATAGTTAATATCAATGCACAGTCTGAAAAGCCAGGTAGAGAATGATTTTAAAATTCGTTGTTGTACCTAGTTTAAATTTGAACGCATGCACTCACTGACAGCTTGGGTAAATGTAAAAGTTGACGTATTTTTCTTTAAAAAATAATAAAACATGCTTAGAAGTTAATGTTACATTTATTTCAAGAACATATGTTATTTCGCTCTCTTTTGTTTTTGTAACATTAACATTTATCTTCTTGGATTCATCAAACACTTGAGAAACCTCAAAGATTGAAAAGGAATCTGGCCCTTCTCAGACTTACAAAAAAAAGAACTGTAATATTTTAGGAAAAGGAGACAGGAAAAAAAAGTTAACACATGGCTTCCTACAATTTCTACAGGCATCTTTCTAGTCAGATATTAGATTCTGATAAAGCAGGTCAGAATGTAATGGTAATATTTTAGTGCTAGGCTTTTGCTTAAGAAGAAGAGAGCTCTGCATTCTGTTCAGTCTAAGAGTTTTTTAATTCAGTGTTCTAAATATTCAGGTGAATGTATAGTGAGCAGGTGCATGAACTGCCTAAGTCTTCGGGATAATTTACTTTGCTTAAAGTACAAATAACAGAATAGATACTATATGGACTATACAGATTGATATATTTCTTTCAGATGATTTAATTTGTTTAGTAAGTTGCTTTTTGAAATAGGAGTTGTATGACTCCTGTAAGACCATCTATCCTTACTGTGCTGTTTTAAGGTAAGATCTGTATACCTCACAGGTTTGTCAAAATGCTGTGTTATTTTCTACTGACATATTTTTACTTTAAAGCTCTATTTTCCATCACCAAAGCCTTTCAAGGAGCTTACAAGGTTTAAAACTAGTTGATGATGAAGTGCAGCAGTGATGTTTAACTATTTGAAGTTAGAAACAGGGTAAAAAGTACAAGAGTAAAGTTTAAAGAACTCATGGAACTAGGCAAAGTGAATGAAGTAAAAACATCAGTTTTGTTGCTTTTTTTTTTTTTTCAAGTAAAATGCGTTACTTTTTTGCTTTTTAAACCTATATAAATATTTTATTATTCTCTGCATTTCCAGGGCAGCTGAAATCCTCTACTCCTTGGCTTTGGTACAGTCCAGTAAATCTGAGAAGATGAGTGTATTTCCTTCAGTGAATAACTATAAATTGCTGACAGAAGCTAGGAGGAACCTTGGACTCTTTCAGCATCATGATGCTATTACAGGAACAGCTAAAGATTGGGTAGTTGTAGATTATGGCACTAGGTAATTTCTTATAAATATATTAATTTATATCTTAATTTCTCTTTGCTTTTTTAAAACAGAAGTATTTATTTCAGAGATACAGATTTGCTGTAGCTAGCAACATAGTACTGGAAGTGTGGTGGTGCTGCTCTTCAAGGGAAATGGATTTGGTTGCCCGTGCTTTTAATTTATAAATTATTTTTTAATCCTCTGAAGAATTTGATATCCGAACAAAATTTCTGAGGTTTCAAAAGAAGCTAGGTAGACACAATGCTGAGAGTTCTGTAATAACAGGGCTATTTTCTGCAGTAATTATTGTATAGGAGAACATTGTTTTGCTGTGCTAAGCAATGAACAAGATGGATACTAATTTAAGCATATATTCCTTGGAAAATCCCATACCCTCTGTCACCTACCTTTCTTCAGTGTGGGAAATCTCTTTCATGTTGCAAATCTTCTAATTAGTTTGTTGTTGTTTATTGCTGATAAATCTCATGGGTAGTTGCTTTCTCAGTATTGACAAATTCTTCTGCTAGCTACTTTGTGGAATTTTTTTTAAGAGGATATAATTATGTATATCTGTGTGTATGTAGATATATGCTTTAGTTATGCATTTGTTCAAAAAATGGTTATGTATTTGTATGTAACAATGTTATCATTCCAATGTTAACATTCCAGTGTAACAATTGTTAACATTGGAATGTTAAGCACTGGTAAATTTGATTGATTGAGGTAGATGATGGTAGACAGTTGATGATAGAGCATGTCTATTTAATAAGTTATTGTTTTAAATGCCTCTAAAATACTCTTTCTTGGTGTAAACTAGTGCATTCATGACAAGTATTTTCAAATTCCATAAATTTGTTATTTTTTTAATCTAGTAAAGCATAGGTGTAGTCAAGGCATAAATATGTGCAAGGCACTTGGTTATGAGAGAGTAGAAAAAAGGCTTTTTTCAGTTCACAAATAAAATATCTAAACTCTTTACATTTAAGATTTTTTTTTAAACCCTGTGTCAGTTGAACCAATGGAAATAATGGTAATAATTTAAATTTTTATGTTTCAAATTGTTTTTCTAGTTCTGCTTAAATGCAGTCTTGACTTTGTGACCAGTGTTACATGCTTGTCTCCACTATAGATACTAGAAATTAAACATATAAAACACCAACTTTCCTGAAATTACATTTTGAAAAAGTATGTGATTTTTTGAGGGTGTTTTATAGCATAACAGTGGGGTGGAAATATACTTTATTTTCAGTATGCAAGGTAGAAATACAATGAAACTCAATGTATTTTTGCATTTTGCAGTCTGGTCACTCATTGCAACTAGCTGTGCCTAATTTCATGCTATATTGATATTAAAAGTTCCATTTCTCTTTCTGTAACTCATCCTTTTGAGTTCTTTAATATTTTAAAGATTTTATTATATCATTGAATAAAAATATGAAAATTAACAAGACTTCAACATTTTTAACAGGCTTTTCCACTCAATAATGAACTTGAAGAAAGTGATAATTGACTCTGCTCATATTCTTATCCTAAAGGATAAAGGTGCTTATAATTATGACACGTCAACTCCATTCCTGAAGATGGTGAGCTATCATTCCTGATTTCCTCCAAACATAAAATGTGAACTGTCTTTTCAGTACAGTTTGAGTGTCCTGGAAGAAGTAAAAATGAAATTTGCTAGTAGTAATACCTGCTGAAAAATCAGCTACTTGTCACTGTTCATGTGAGTTGAAGATATGGGAAAGTAACAAGTAAAAACTTCACTTAAGACTGAAAAAACAGCACATCTAAAGAAAATTGTCTTATTTTGTTCCACTTTGTGAATCACACAGTAAAACCATGTGTTCCGATTTTTTTGTGAGCATAAATTTGTTCGTGACTTCAGTGATGTGCATATGGTAAGTAAATAAGAAACAATATCCAGTCCTGTAATTTGACTTTGCTTATTACTTAAGCAAATGTAGGAAGTGGAAAATTTCCAACTGAATGTAAGCTTAAGATGCATTCACAAGACCAGGTCTAGGAAAGACCTTGTGCTTTTTTCCTTAGCTGAAAGTATTTGAAACAGGAACTCACAGATGATAAAGTCAGCAACAGATGCCCACATATCATTTTGAGACCCATTTTACGGTGAGGAGCACCTCGAAGAAACACTTACTAAGTGTTTCCTTGCAAAATTGTTAAGTTTCTTCACTCTCTGAACAAATGCTCTCTCCTGTGATAGCTAAGTAGTTTTCTGAAGTCTACTGAAATCTGTACACCTGGAACAGAGAGCAAATGAGATGCTTTAATTTTTTTTTTTTGTGTACAAATGTAGCAGTTTTTATTATGAGATTACCTCACACTTCTGATATAACTAGGATGACATATATTCTGCTGGCTTAGAAGTACTAGATGTGTCATACCTCAAATTATACTTCCAATCACATGTATTTAAAAAAAATAGAATAATTCTTTATACATTTTATGACTTTGATGCTAATATATATGCACATGCTATATATATGTGGCTGTGGGTATGCACTATATGTGTGTGCCACAAATGTAATTTTTCTCCCAATTTGAAAAGGCTAACAAAATGAATACGCACCTTCATAAACTACAAATATTTTGAAGTTCTTATTGTGGATTTTGTAGAATGCTAATGGAAGAATTTCCGGATATTTACAGAAAACCTTTTGCAAATCTGCAGCAAACAGAAAGTTCAAAAGGCACTTGTTTTGAAATACTATAATGATATTTTGGTGGCTGACAGAAGCTGACATCAAAAATTACACAGATGGGCATTCAGAAGGATTGTTGAGAGAGCTTAGAAAGACCAATGAGCAAGATTGAAAACTGATGTTGTCTTTGAAGGTAGAAGAAGGAAAAAGCACATGGTCAAAGGAGCAGAGCAGCAGACTGTAGTAGTATTCCAGCAAACTGTAGGGACAACAAGGGGAAAATTGCCCTTCTTGAAACCAGAGAAAAGGAAGCTGGAAATGAGACAAGATGGAAGGGTTCCAGAATTCCACTGCTTGCACTGTGTTTCTGCCGTTCTTAATTATTAGTTACACACAAAAGCGTCATGTTTTTTCTCAGATGATAACAGGATGTTTTGTATGTTATGTGCATGTTTTATGGACTACATCAATAAATAAACAAAGCCTAAATTGCTTGGAAGACAATACACTGAAAAATGGAAGAAATTTGGAGATCTCTGAATGATCCAACCGATAGGATGAGATCCAACCTATAAAACTAAAGCTATGCAACCATTGCGTCATTCCTGTGTATTAGTCTTACACCTTTGAGTGCAGAAAGAATGCTTCCATATAAGAGACAGTAGTTGGATTTGAAAAACGTGATTTTGAGGAATATTCTAAGGAACTGGGAGCTTTGCACTTCAGTTATAAAGTCTATTGGTTCATATAATGGTAATAACTATAGGGATGTGACATGGACAGCTGGGCTCTTGTCTTGCTTAAATACTAATGCAATAGTGACAGTAATGCCTTTGTCACTAACTTTTCTTAATGGAAGTGAACCTTGGTCATATTGTATATAGGAGAGAAACCAGTGAAAAATCAGAATTGATCAATATTGTGAAACAATTCTTCAAATAGTTGGTCACATAAAAATCATACATACACCCAAAATTATCTCTTTTGAACATTTTCTTTATGTACAGTGTAAGGTAACAATGGCATCTGACAGAAGACTAAACTCAATCCTTGTGACAAATATACAGGAGTGTAGGGTTTCAGAGGGTAAATTTATAGCAAGAGAAAGTAATATATGATAAATATTTGCAAAATCTGAAGGAAGTTGAAGATTGATATCTTGTATGCAAAAATGAAAACACGGAGGTCACAATTTGATGGTGATATCTAATCTAAGATACGTACAATGAAAGCAAGTGTTTGTTAATGAATTAGTCAAAATGAGCCCTTTTGTCAGTCTGAAGTACTTAGTTTATAAACTTTTGTGTCCTTTATAAGGTGTTAATGTAGACTTCTGTTTATGGTATGGCTAGTATGGTTTTGTACTTCATAAAATTCATTCATGTAATACACAAAACTCATATGTTATACATTTAAGTGTATTCTTAAGCAAATTCAAAGATCTTATCTTCTAGGATGATGTTCAGTCTTCCCAAGATTCTTTGCCACACAAGACAGTTATAAAGCTGACATCGCAACCAAGGTAAATAATTTACATTTTACTTGGTGTCTGAGATTCTTTTAGTAGTGTGTGTGTGTTTTCACTACCAAGTAGGTTTTTATGCCATTTCATTTTTTGTAACATTCACTCAAAATAAAGGGAAATTAAAAAAAAAAAAAAGGATAGGCTGGCGTATTATGCTAATACTATTATGTCTAGTCAAAAGAAAACATACCACTTTAAAACTATAGAAGTTTCTCACATAGAACTAATTCATAATATATAAATACTGGGTTGTCTTTAAAATTTAAGTAGAGTGTAAACTAGGACACTGTTTTCTGTTAACTGCAACTTTCCACTGTATTAAGATGGCTTCTTTATATGTAGTTTGAGAGCATTCAGTTGTAACTATCATCCTGCTGTCACCATGAATGTTCGGTATCCAACCTGAAAGAACTTGAACATTCATTAAAAATCAACTAATCCAAATAAAGTAAGATGTATGGCTGCGAGAGCGGCTATGTGTGTAAATCAAATATATATCAAGGGTTTTGCTTGCAGATGGCTTAAGATTAATTTAAAAAGTAGTGAATGCTATTTTTGCTGGTGTTAGTATTTAATTTCTCTAATTCTAGAAAGTGGCAAAGCTTAATTGCCTAACTCATGAAGGTGTTAGACTATTCAACAAACAGACTGCTACTGTTAAAACATTCTGATCAGATTCTTCAAAAAAATGGGTAAAGTTTTGTCATTGTGAGCTTTTGGGGGAAGCTGTCTTCAGTCTTCTAAAGTTAAACGTTTGCGTATATGTAGTTCTAGTGTAAGCTTGTCTCTGCAGCATTCAGGTAGAGCATACTTTATTTTTTTTTTTAATAGGAATTTTATTCTCTTGTTGGGGTGCTAGATAGATGCTAATACATTATCTTAAACTTGTCCAAGATGGACAAAACCTCAGGTGCCTAGCTATTTATTTGAACAAAATCTTTTAACTTTTTCAAAATATTCCCTCAGATATCCTTACAGGGAAATGATTATATATATTATATATAAACACTTAGCTGGAGGCAAGTTGTGATGTAGAGTTTCTTAGCCATTTGAGGATAGCTTTACTTCTTTAGGTTAGCTATTGAAATTTCTTCTATCCATCCCCTGAATTGCCTTTTGTTTGCATCCACTGTTCCACTTACCTCTCTGCATAGTAAGTTTTCCCAGTTCTGGTGTTCATGCATTTCAGGCATTTGCTTTTTTTTTTTTATTATTTCCCCCTCTCCTCTCGTGCATTAAGTAGACATTAATTTTAAAATAAAAAAGCTTTATAATACATATGTTATCCTAGCAGCCTGTTGCAGCTATTCTCTAAACTTGTCTTAACTTACTAAGAAGATAATGTTGGTAGATAATTGCTAGTTTTTACTTGTCTGGTACTGTGAAGATACCATATGATCATGTACCATGTGATTCATGTTCCAAAGACTGTGTAATCAGAATTATAGGAGACAGAAGAAAGAGGAAAAAAACGGAGAGAGAAGGGAATGAGAAAGATTACAAGGGAATATTGATATTGCTGCCTGAAAAATCTGTTTTTTATAATGGCTTCCTGTTTGTAGGCACTTTGAAAGCAATGCTTCAGTGCACACTACTTCATGTCTCCTTTGTTGGTAAAATTTTCACTTGAATATCTGTATGTTCAATTGTTTTCTCTTATTTTCATAAGCTTAATCTTTCTAGCTTCTAACTTTATCTCTGGTTGTACTCTGAATCTCCACTAGTGTTACTACCATCATGAAAAGTGGTATGCAAGCTGAGACAGTAACTTTTGCTTAAATATAACATGTGAATATTGTAACTATGCATCTGGGTTTTCTAGGTAACCAGTATATATGTGAAAAGTTCATTTTATTAGAATCTTAAACTCAGTTTGAAAAACTTATCATTAAGGATTACTGTGCCTAAACTTCAGAATTTGAAGTATCTAAGACAGAAACTGAATTTTCATTTCAAATTTTGAGATATCAGCAGATTGAAAATACTGATTCTGATCAAAACTCGATTATTTGGTTGTCCTTTATTCATAATAGTCTTTATTGTTCATGTCTGTAGCATGAAATCTCTAGATATCTGTCTGTTAATGTGTTTTAATATACCATTATGATGGACAGAAATTAAGTCAATGTAACTGACAAGGTGTTACTTTTCTTGAGTTGCCTGAATATTTAGTTTTTTGTAGTTTTGCATTTCCATGTCAAGATTTTTACAAATATCTGCATTGTAAATTGATTATTCTTGTAGAAGTTTGGTTCATATCACCTATAAATTGAAAGAGCACTACTAATGGGAAGCTCACAAAATAATGAAGGTTTTTATCTGATTAATTACTCAATTTATTTTTTTTTTCCTTATTTTATTGAGTTGATACTGTCAATTTCAAATCTAACCTACTTTTTAACAGGGAAGTATTTGGTAGTACACTTTTGCCTCATCCAGCCTTTCTTTTTGGTGTTCTTAGTTAAATGATCTCTTGACTGCTTGTGGGAGTTGTAGTCAGTAGTGAAAACTGATGGGACAGACTGTGCAGAAGAGTTAGTACAGCCTGATTACATGGAAAAAAAAAAAAAAAAGAGAAAAAAAATCTTTCAGGAGTCATTGTCCTAGTACAAAACAGTTCCAGATTGTGTAGTTGAGAAGTACCTTTCAAACCGCTTCTAAGTAGGTACCACTTTTAATATATTCAGTATTATTCCCTCCCCCCCCCATGCATCTCTTCTGTAGTGCTGTTGCTGTATTTTTATGAATCCATAGTTTTATAAAAAACATGATGTGTCAACTTCAATGAAATAGGTGTGTAGAGCATTTTAAATCTTACTGTGACTCTGCCACCTTAGAACAACCTGGTGGTCTTATGATCAGGCTTTTGAGTACTGCCATTATGGTATATTTATTTACACTAAACCTCTTTTTACCTGATAACTGAAGTTGTATGCTTTTTAAAAAATTGTTACTTTCAGCTGAAAGACAAAGCTTTCACAAGATAATATCCAACTAGATATGGAAGTACTTTCATCTTGTTTTGAAATTAACAATTGAAGACAAAGCCCATGAGTGTGCTGATAAATTGGATAGCGCATCATACTTCTTGTGAGAGCCCTGACCTTTGATATAATCATTGCTTCTTGGGAATAATCTGCCACAAGTCATACTTCCCAAATGTCAAAACACTTGCTCAACTTCGGAGAGCGGGTGTGGCTTGACCCTTTTGCCATGCACTTTAAGCTGTTGACTGTTGATGAAGGGTCTGTCAATAGTGTGAGTGGCAAGATTTACTAGCTATTTGTATCTACGGTGTTTCCCAGAGGTAGCATTACAGGGGAATGTGGTACATGACCAAGTAATTAAATTGACTGTGTGTACTAACTTGGATTTGTATTAGTAATGTTTGGCACAAAATGGTGAACATAGGAGTGAATGAGATCTAACAGTATCAAATCATGCTTTTTTTTTTTTTCTTTTTATTTTCCTGCTTCTGAACCTTCACGTATACCTGCGTGGGGAGCTGCAGTAGTGAGCTCCATTGCACTCTACAAGCATGGTCTAACACAGGGCTGTCAAACTCATTTTCACCAGGGGCTACATCGGCCTCATGGCTGTTGTCAACGGGCGAAGGTAATTTTAGGACTACATTTATAAATGTAGAAGTAGTTACATTTATGCAATCCTAAAATTACGTTCACCCTTTGACAACAGCTGCGAGGCCCATCTGTGTTGAAGATACTACGATGTTGAAATATTTTTAAGTCATTGATTTAGAATTATTTTTAATACTGAATCAGCAATACTTATTTGCCCACAAATACTCATATCAGCTAATTGTAAAAAAATTTGTATGATATCCTCCTTATCAGGCTGGTTGAATAGCTTAGCAGACACATTTTCTACTAGTTGAAATATTCATGGTGCTTAGAAGATTAATTCTGAATGGGATATGCAGTAATCAATTATTTCGTCAAAGATTTGTCAGAGAACCGAACAGCTTAGTGACATCCACCTTATAAAAGAAAGATTCTTTTTTTTCCCAATAGGGGATACAAAGTAATCTGGGCTATTTATTTTTTTTTTTTTTCTGAGAAAGACAATTCTGATTTACCTTTAAGATTTTGCATGTTGGTTACATTTTAAAAAAAATCACTTGGCAGGTGTACCCACTGCTTTCTCAACACAACACATAATGTATAAATTAATGCTATGTTACTAAGTTTAACGTGTGATTAAGAGTAATGTACAAAGGTAAAAAATTCTTTGCAGAGCAGTGTGTATGTTGCTGTATTTGGTTGGAAGATCACAGCAACAATAACTTGCATAAGAAGGAAATTCTGTTGGTGTGATATGCCAAAAGGTAAAACTGTCCTGATGATGTGAAGCACATGATTAAAGCTGTATCTTTTTGATCGTATAAGATGACTTGATTTGGGTAATGTTTTAATATTCTCATTTGGCAACTTTAACTTTGATGGTGGGATTTTTTTTGTTTTTTTTTGACCTACATTGCCCTTGTTGGTACTATCAGTCTAAACAGCTGTCCAGTTTAGTTTGAAGGAGAGGATGCTCCGACAGCATTTGACATTTCAGTAATACACATTTTAACTACTTTTTAGGTTTACATGAATTCTGAGGCATATGTGTTTCTAGTTATATACTGAAACAGTTTAGATATACAGTTAAAACAAGGGTAATTTCAATTGTCAGTGAGGGAATAAAAATGTTCAAAGAAAACAAGAAAGAATACAGTAACATTTAAAATGAGGCTGAAAGTATTTGTGGCTGTCTGTACATTGCTAATAAGCCCACTTATTCCCCAGTGAAAAAAAAAAATCCCTGAACAAACCAACAGTTTTGTTTTTTTATTGGATGAAATAGTGATAGCAATATGCACAGCCTTGTTATGTTTCTGTTGAAGTGGAACCTCTGTATTAATAACTTTAAGTCGACAGGATGAGTAGTTGTTCAGTCGAGCCTTAAGACTCTTCTGTTAACAAACAACATTTAATTAAGCACTTGTATTCTCAGCAAGGAGTATTCTCTGTGCAAGTAGTTAAAAGATCTGAAATATGCGAAGAGCTGCACTTCTAGTTTCTCATACCCTGGCTGTTCAGGCTGAATACAGCCTAGTGGTTTTTTTTTAAGTTACTTTAAAGTGTTAATCTTGGTTGTCAGCAGCCTGATCAATTTATCGGACTTCAGGTGACCTGTAACTGCCACGAACATGTTCTGTTTGTAGTAAACTCAAGGTCATTTTTGACTAAATTGGATGGGTATTTAAAAAGAATTCTCCTTCCTGGTTTTCATGATAGCAAATCTGTTGCAAAGGCAATGCAGTGCTTCACTGACACTGGGTAACTCGGATGTCTGAATCCTGAGGCATCGGTTAATATGAACGTGAAATAAATATTTTAGTAAAAATCATTCTGACAAAAGTGAAACAAATAAACAAAACCAAAATCGGAGTACATTAATTCTGCTTTATAGGTGGAATTTAGCTATGCTACTTTTGACCAAAACTGGCATTTCCTGCATTGGCGATGTCTAATGGGAGAGAACGAGCATGGAAGAGTTCACAGCACCTTGATCTCTTAATTCTCGTTATTTCTGTAAGGTCATAGCAGTTTTTCAGCTATTTCTATTTTTACAGTACAAGTTTTTTTCTACTTGTTATAATTGCACTACATTCAGGCTTATCTTCGGGACTGACTCCCTGCACAGGCTGTTGACATTTCGCTGAAAGCTTATCTGTGAACTCTAAAAACAAAGCAACAAATAAGCTAAGGGATGAATGTCTGTTTTGATGTAAGGGATATCTCTTTAAAACTGAACTGTATTCATTTTTTGAGTTATTATAAATTTTCGTTATTAAGAAGAAAAAGAAACAGCTTTGATTTGCAATAAATTCCACTCTGAAGCTTTCTTTGGAATTAATATTTATTTTTTAAAACTCAGTTTTAACTGTCATGCTTCTGAATTCAAGAGTTTCTAAAAGTCGTTAAATTTCAAACTTTTAACCATTACTTTTTCAGCCTGTAAAAATTCTTGTAAATAAAATTTTTCAGGTTTTGGTCTGTCTTATTGTTGATAAACCAATGATGATCTGACTATCTTTGAAACCACAGTTGGAAAATTAAGCCAGTAAATAAGGTGATACAGTTTGTAGCATTTGTAGCATCTTTGCAGGTTCTCAAGATTTCACAACTTTAGGAATTTCAGTTTAGTGCACAGAATTTGAACATTTTTTGTGGAGTGTTGCAGTACCAGTGCAATCAGATTATGATGGTGCTTCAGTTGCTTTAAGTGTTATAATTTTAAAATTCCACAGTTAGGTGTTAGAAGAAATTTCTGGATTCCTCTGAAAACACTGTTTGTAATGGAAGTGTTATATAAAATGCAGAAAGCATAGATTAACTGAATGTACTTTGGGGAGGAGGAAAAATACCTGGGTTTGTTTTTCAAAACCAAAAAGTGGTCATTATGAAGGCATATGGATAGTAAAGAACTGAATACAGCTGAAGGATCTGCATTATATACATGTACTTGTTGAAGCAATTTTGGACGTAGAAGAGGCACATTTTCAGTATATTAGTATACCTGTGTATTATTTCTTTTTTTTCCAGGCACTGGCCCCTTCAGCCTTTTTACTGGAGTTGCTTTGAGGCAATACTGTAGTTAGTCCAAGGCTTTCAAGGCACAGACTGAAGTGATATGGCATACTTGAAGTCTTTCTTTCTGCTCTTCTGAACCAGATTTTTTTTCCCTTCTAAATGCAGATTTATAAAGCCTGCACTACAAGAGGAACAAGGAAAGGATTTTAGTGAAGGTACTTCCTGATCCTGAAAAAGTCAGGGGGCTTCAAGCCCATCTTGGACTTCAGAACACCTCACAACTTTGTGGTAAAAGAAAAATTTCAAATAGTGCCTTTGGACTTAATCCTTTTATCTCTGTTTGGAGAACAATCATGTAGTCCAGATTAGGATATGTGTGCCGCTACAATCCATCCAAATCATAGGAAGTATGTGTATCTGACATATGTATTAGGTACATAACATTTTCAAAGTCTTGTCTTAGGTTGATGTTGGTTTTTTTGTGTTCTCAAAATTTAGTTCTTGCCGTGCTGTTGTCTGTGTTTATTGTGAATGCTGTTTTCTTAAGGATGTTCCGTGATTTGTTCTTGAGAAAGCCGTGCAAAGATCCTGTTTCCTGTGAGAGCAGCGGGGTGGAATATGTGTCTGATTCTCTGCCTTTTGCATGAGCAATGGATATTATGAAGATATATCTGTAGAGTTATAAAAAGGAGAATTGGTAGGAATGTGTGTGTGGGTTCTCTCACCTTTATTAAGAAACCTGAAGTTTTACTTCGGTTTTGTCATTAGGAAGGGCATTCCTGGAACTTTTTTTTTTGAAGCTTAGTATCATTGCTTTTAATTATTTGTATGTTAATCAGAACTGTCAGCCATTACTGCTTTTAGAAAGAATGTATGCGTTGAACATTTTAGCTCTGTTTCTAAACTAAGCATTTAACTTCTTCAAATGCTGTTATGGTCATAGCGTATTTCTATTTTGTGTTAGTTAAAACTCTACAGGATTCTTGTGGACTTACTTGTTTATTGGTAGTATCTTTTTTTTTATTTCTTGATGTCATCAGTATGATTTTATAATGAAAAGCTGATCTGTAGATAATAAATTCTCTTTCCACTTTTTTTTTTTTTTTTAACATTATGAAAGCAACACAAATTTATATTGTGTGCTTGTAGTTTCAAATTGAGATTAGATTCCTACAGGATTTTTTTCATAAACTAGAAAATATGTCTTGTTTAGAAGAGGCAAAAATCTTAATATTTGTTAATATATAACAATATTTGATTATATATATTCAAGATTAATAGTCTACTCTATAATCAAGAGTTTAATTGGATTATAAGGGTTTCTGCTTAGATAGCAACTGATTTTTTTTTTTTTTTTTAATATCTGTTACTGTATTCCCAAATTAGGATTCTTAAATTTACAAGAACAAAAATCTACTTAGATTTTGTCCAGTCAATGAAAAGCCCCTTGGGAAGGTATCGGAATCTCCTTTTCAGGAGAACCTGATTTTGTCTGACAATATAGAGGAGATCTGTTTGCTTAACTTGAATTTTTGTTAAAACACCCAGTGTCACAAATTTCATGTTTAGATCTGACAGTGTATATTCATAGAACTGTTTTGTTTGGAAAAGATCTTTAAGGTCATCGAGTCCAGCCATTAACCTAACATTGCCAAGCAGCTAAAGTCACTTCGTTTATTCAGCCTGGAACAGACTGACGAGAGATCTCGTTGCCAGCCTACAGCTTCCTCAAAAGGGGAGGAGGGGGGGCAGGTGCTGATCTCTTCTCTTTGGTGACCAATGACAGAACCCAAGGGAATGGCAGGAAGTTGTGCCAGGAGAGGTTTAGGTTGGACATGAGGAAAAGGTTCTTCCCCCAGAGGGTGGAGGAGCACTGGAACAGGCTCCCCAGGGAGGTGTCACGGCCCCAAGTCTGCCAGTGTTCAAGAAGAGACTGGACAACACCCTCAGACACACGGTGTGAACTGTGAGGTTGTCATATGCAGGAGCAGGATTTGGACACAGTGATCTTTATGGATCCCTTCCAACTCAGGACATGCTGTGATTCTAAGCCCACTTCTAAACCATGTCCTTAAGAATGTCATTTATGCACCTTTTAAACACCTCCAGGGATGGTGACTCAACCATTTCCCTGGGCAGCCTGTTCTAATGCCTGACAACCCTTTTCATGAAAAAGTTTTTCCTAATACCTAATCCGAACCTCCCCTGGCACAACTTGGGGCCATTTCCTCTCGTCCTATCACTTGCCACTTGGGAGAAGAGACCAACCCCCTCCATGCTACAGCCTCATTTCAGGTAGTTGTAGACAGCGATAAGATCTCCCTTGAGCCTCCTTTTCTCCAGGCCAAACAGCCCCAGTTGCCTCAGCTGCTTCCCGTCAGGCTCGTGCTCTAGACCCTTCACCTGCCTCATTGCCCTTAACTCTCTCCAGCACCTCAATATCTTTCTTGTTGGAAGGGGCCCAAAACTGAACACGGTATTCAAGGTGCAGCCTCACCAGTGCCGAGTACAGGGGCAGGTATCAGTATATCTGAGACTACAGCTCTTGGATCATAAGATTTTCCTCACAAAATACTTTTCTAGTTAATTGAGTGTTTAGGGTTGTACAGTTATAAACACTAATGATTTCAGCATCTCTGCCGTATCTCAGAGGTGGTATACATTGAAGCTGTAGCAATTATTGAAACTAAATGTGATAATACAGGGTGTTTCAAAAAGATTAACCTGATTTCAAAGCAATAGTGATTTCAGATTGGCTCCATCTTTTTGAAACACCCAGTATAATTGTGTTGATGCGTTTTAAAGAGTACTTTCCCTGTAGTTTCATTTGGTGTTTTGAGCTTAACTTGGTGTAGCGTTTTCTGAAAGTTCACTCTCAAAATAGGCAGACAAAAATTTAAAAAAAAAACAAAACCAGAAGACAAACCCAAACAAAATAAAAATTACAAACACAACAAGCAAGCCACTAACCCAAACAAGAATGTTGAAGTAAATCTGATCCCCTTTTTCAAAAACTGAAAAGCAAAAAAGCAGATTTGGTGTAATGTTTTAATTCCACACTATCGTTTAATTTGTAGTGGGTTTGTTGTAACTACATTTTTGCCAGTGCTACCTTCACTCTTTTAACAGAAAAACTTGCTAGTTGCCTAGCCGTTACTTAAATGTTCATTGATAATTGATGGATATCATATATTATTCAAGTTGTATATTTGGGTATTCTTCTGAGCAGGGTGGAGTTTTTTGTTCAAGTGAGGCAAAAACAAAAAACCCAGGAAATTATTTAGATTATAAAATCACAAATTATTTTCTATTTTTATCAATCATGCTAATAGAATGTAAATAGAATTTGAAGTCATAGTGGGAACAAACTATATAGGATTAGCATTTAAACCCATCTTAGTTAACTGGAGGAAATATTTCATAGTCAAAGAAAGAAATGAAGTAGGCAAGTTGAAGTATTACACACCACATGGAAGAATAATGTAGGGACCAACTGAACAGGCACTAGTGAAGCAGAAAAAGACTAGGCATTACAGAAGATCAGATTGATAGTTATTCGTGTGGTATCGGAGGCAATTTTGCTTTTGGATGATTTGAATGGAAATGTACTTTGTAAAATACAGCTGAAATAGTGTGCTATACTCAGGGTGATGGAGATGAGATTTTGTGAAGGCCTAATGGGGAAACAGGAGTACGCAGACTGAAGAGATGTTGAAAGAGCATCATCTGTTCAGCCTTTGAAAAGGCTGATAATGAGGAATATAAATCTAGAAATACATACAGGTTTGTTACAAAGTGAATCATGCTTGCAGTGGAAAGAAGGAGGGCATCACTGGAAGAAATAGTGTTTTCTGTAAAGTAATTAAATTTAATTCTATATTAGCAAAATGGGTGCTTGAGCTGCAGAACAGTATGAACAGTTTTTGATGTTTTCAAGAATAGTGATGGCAGCATTTGTCCAAGGTTGTTCTGTTGAATCCTTAATCTTGTTAAGAGGTCAAACTACAGCAACCTTTTAGTCCACTGTTGTATTATTTGTAATTAATATCTACATTTGTTTTTTTTTCACCTGAATGTAGAGTTGAGAGTTCTAGTAAACAAGGGTATTTTGCAGTACCCAGCATGGCCTAAGGTTATGGGCTAATCTGTTTTGTAAATACTGTCTTTTATTTGAACAACTGAAATAAACCAAAAAAAGTGGACTAGCTTAAGGCATGTAAGACCTTCCAGTGACCTGAAATGTTACGTGGTGTTTGTATGAGAACTAGTTCCTGTAATGAGATAATAGCTCTTCGTACAAGTGCTGTCCCTAATGCACAAGCACAACAATTTATGCTCTCTGTCGTATAGGCAAAAGGAATTTCCTGTTTAGAATAAAAAGTTTTTCCTCTGACAAATGTCATTTTGGCACTTGGCAGATCTGCTCTAAAAGGAAAAGTGTTTCTGTATTGCTTTTGATGAAAGAGCTGTCTGAGTGTTGGGTATTTTAACTGTTTTACACATTAACAGTTTGCAGAGTAATACATTTATTTTATTTTGAATTTTTTTTTTTACTGTGGGTAGGTAGGTTTCCGATGAGGTCAGAAGTGTTGAGTAATAACTATTTACATTAGTAGCAACAGATCAGTCCTCTATAGGAATGCAAAAGTCAAGGCTTATTTCCTGATATTGGGAAATTCTGGATTTTGCTGCTACCTCTTCCTCACCCCATATAGATGTAGCATATATAGTAGATGTATGTATCCTGTTGTATTTAGAAAAATAAAAAAATCCTAAATCCCTAACATCATATTTCTCTAAATTAGTTGGTATCGTTTGACATGAAAGTATATTTTCACGTCTGGAAAAAAAAAAGGCAACCTCTGCAGAATTATTCCATCTCTTAGTTATTGCTGGTTTTCTTCCTTTCTGAATATGAACTAAGAAAATTATTTTTGGATTATTGGACAAGTAATGCATATCTCTTCAAAAATACATTAAATAATTGCGTAGGGGCTTATGGACTTTTTAACTCAAAATTAACCGAGAGTTTGATTTCCACATTCTTAATTTCCATGTTCTGAATTTGGTTCCTTACTTTTTGGTAGGGTTTGCAACTATTAAAATAAAGTTGTGAACCAAATATCATTGATAGTAGTTCAAGACACACAGAAGTTTAGAGTTTGGTGTTTTGAATAGTGTATTAGAAAAAAGTATAATTTGGATAATATCAGGAAAACTTCTTACATTTCAAAAATAAATATTCATGTGGCAAAAAGGGAAATGAAGATAGTTTTAAAAATACCTGCAGTATCCAATTTTCTTTAAAATAAGCATGAATCAGACTTCAGTGCTTTCAGGAACTAGATCAGTCACATGATTTTAATGTGTGAGATTTTTAGTGACTTTGTCCAAAACTTTCTTTGTTACCTAACTTTCTTGCTAAATAAATTTTGAATGGGACGGAAAAGTCTCTGGAAGTGCTGTGAAACGTTTCAATTCTAAAGCTCAATTTAGTAACTGATAGAAGAGTTCTAGAAAAAAGCATTTATCTGCCATCAAGGAGAGTGTCATGATTATGAGCCTGCACAGTTGGTTTTTAATGATTAGTCTTGTTCTTAAAGGAATATTAAGAGCATGGTTTGAGATATTAGGAAATGTCTACTTATTCTAGAAGACCAGCATGACCAGATGATTCCAGATGGTGTCCTGAATCCCCTTTTTTGAGGGTAGGGAGGGGAATTAAAAAAAAAAATGTTGATTAAGGGACAATTCAGGTTGTATATATGGCATTTATATGTCATCTGTTTTCAGAATGATTAGTTTGTAGACTCCTTCCATCTTTAGTAATTCATAGCAGAAATACATGCAAACTTGACCAGATATGGAAAAAACTGGATGAGGGTACCTGTACTTAACATGTCACTTTAATCATACTAATCAGACTAAGGAGGCCTTGACTATTATGTGAAAGACCATAAGAGCTTTGAACATAACTAAGTAACTTGATATAACTTTTTCTTTTCCTAACCTAGGGTTTTGAATACATATTCAGCAGAGATTTTCCTCTTAAGAAAAAGGAATTGTTATGGTATTTTTTGCTCGAAGTTTTTTCTTATGGCCCTCTGAAGCAATGAGAACTTTTTAAATAACACAAGTGATTTTTGTAGTCCAGTTATTTTTTAGTTTTCTTCTGTGTTAAAAGTTTAGAAAAGTAAGTCTCTACTACGTGTTTTCTTGGGCTTCAGTGCAAGGAAGTTGTAACTCTTTTCTTCATGGGAGGTTGTATGTGTTTGCAATGCACAGATAAATATCTGTTTTAAGTAGATAGTCGTGGTTCTGATTTTTGATGATTCTAGCTTTCTCAGGCTTTTCTTTTTTTCTTAAGACTCCAATTTACAGCAGAAGTAACGTAATTCAGTTTTTTTAATAGTATTTTTCAGTGGCTGCCATGTCAAGCAGTGCTTTATGGAGTTTCAATACTAATCTCCAGTTTGTTTCCACCTCATACACATCAGTATTTACTAATTAAACAATGTTACTATCTACTGACTCTTGCATCTTTCAAAGTATATTTTGAGATATGGAATGGTTTTGATTCTCTCCTGGTCCCCCATTTGATGTCTGGAGCTTTTATTGTTTTATCATCCCAGTGAGATGATTTTGCTTAGAGAATTTCAGTTTTGTTTAGAATGCCAGAATCTTAGTTCATCAAAGTCCATCAAATGCTGACATGTCAGAACCATTTTCTAGTTGAATTCTGGTTTCTAACCCACCAGTCCTTCTGGTGATTTTTAACATATGCAGAGTTACTTCAGTTATTTTCTTTAGGGCTTAAAGCATTTTAATGTGTATTCATTATTTTCCTCTCCCTTTCACTCCCCCCACCTTTGACGTTTCATGAGAACTTACATACTTAGATTCTTTTTTGTTCTTCAGTGGAAGACTGTTGACATAGTATATGATTTGTTTTTGTGGCTTGTATCTTTTCTCAATTTTGGATGTACTTGTAGCAGTTTTGTTTGTTTGTTTTTTTTTTACCACCTAGCTGGTTTTTGGCTTAGCCTCTGTAATAGAAGAGGGAAAGAAACTAACCATCTTCATAGGTGCTGTTCCTGTAACTTTGTGTTGAACTTCTGCATATGTGCCCAGAGAACTGGTTCTGATGAGCTACAATGGGGAATGCTCTTATCTCTCTGCAAAGGTTCATCAGAGAGTTTCTAGTAAAACTGATCAGTCTGAGATCAAGTGCCTCAGGGAACTGGTTCTCAAAGCAAACTTGAATAAATGTGTTCCACTGAGCAATAAAAGCTGTTGTCCTAAACTACTGTGAGTCCAAGTGCCTTGAAGAGGTGCTTTTCTGAATAATTCTTTGTCACGGATTATCCTCTAATATTTACTAATAATGAGTTCTGGTTTCTCACATTAGTTGAATGCATAATTTGTGAAGACAGCATTGAATGAACTTTAAAAGAAAATTATAATTGTGTTGTAGGTGTTACCAGTACATGTGTGTATGTATCTCCATATATGTATGCCCAAATGTTTATGCACATCAGTGAAGCTAAATGAGCAGTGGTCCAAAATACTGTCACTTTTCATTTTAAGAAACAAAATTTGGAATAGTGTTCTTTTAGGAGACAGAGATTTAAGTTGTTAGTGATCTGAATTTGCTTTATTTGTATTTTGCCCATGGATATAGGTACACTGGTTTAAATACTTTCTTGATAACTCCGTAAAGAAATTACTTGAAATAAGAATGGGGAATGGCTTTTTTTTAGCTCTGGCTGAAAATGTTTCACAGTAAGTTAAATCCTTACTATAGGAAAGACTAGTCAAAATATTCTTTGACTCTTGAATGTATGTGTTTGATAGAAGGGTTTATTAATGGCATATAGTAGGCTATATAGGCAAAAAGACCATGCTTGTATGAATAAAATATACTCGTTCTGGGTTTCAGAGACCCAGAAAAGTGTGGGGTAAAAAAATTCTAGGTATATCTTTCCAAAACTGACTGAAAAGCAGGTGGCAGGATCTGCTTTTCTAAAACCACAAATATTTGCACATCGGAGATGCGTCCAGTTTAGGATTAAAAGCTAAAATCTGCACATGTATCTCATTTTTTGAGGGGCTGAGACCTGTTTACTCCTGCTCCTAGTGCACGGGTGGAATATGTGGTCTCTTTGTGAGTAAATTTGCCATGGTTTTATTTGTAGAAAGTTATATGATTTCCTTTGTTTCAATACTGTGTATATTAAAATAGTTTCAGAATTCCTTAATATCTTGAATATGCAAAAGAAATGGCGGCTGACACTTGGCCGTAATGGTGTTTCTAAACTAAAATATTTTGAGTAAAATTTTTAATCTGAATTTTACAAGTAGGCATTAAAACCCCTGTTGTGGTTTAGCCTGAGCTACCAATACAACCACAATAGCTACTCGCACATTCCCTCCCCCATCCCCCTAATAAGGGAGAGAATCAAAAGGGAATGGAGAAACTTGGATTGAGATAAACACAGTTTAATAAAATAACAAAATACTAATACACTACTATATATATATATATAAAATAGAAATAAAAGTTATTCAAGGCAATTCCCCATGAACTCTGTCCACACCAAGCAGCCAGTACCAGGAAGCCACACACGGTCCCAACAGCTGATCCCAAAAGAGAAAAAAAAAAAAAGGGAAAAAGGCAGAAAAACCCAGCAGCCTCTGCAAAATGGCAAAAAGCCAAACTAAATGTCCCGATTGAAACTCCCCTGGCTGCAACCCAGATAGCTAGAGCAGAAGAGAGAAAAAAGTGGAAGGCCCAAATCTCCTTATATCTAAAACGTGACACTAATGGGATGGAATAGTCTTACTGATCAGTCTGGATGTCAGTCAAGCTCTGCCCCATCCATGCCCCCCTTCCTTGGTCGCTCACACCTGTGGGCAGAGTGCTCAGAATGTCCTTGGCTCTCAGACCAGAGCAATTAAAAACACTGACAGTGTCCCAGGTTATCATCTTCTTGTTCTCAAACTATGTCCAAATAATGACTGTGCTAGCTATAAAGAAGAAAGGTTTCTAACTCCATGAAGAAAGTTAACCCATTTTCAGTCAAACCAGCACAACCCCTCATCCTTTATTTGGACAAAGATGTGAGGTTTTGTAGTTTTTTTGATGGTGTTGTCAAAGACCAGTAATCTGAATAATGAAAGGAAACTAATTGCTTGCTGCTTCTGAAAGACAGTAATGTTCATGTTTTTGCCTTAAAATCTGGAATAGAGAACCTTTAGATGTTGTCAAGTAGCTTCTCTGTGCAATGTAACAACAGCAGTTGTATTCTACATTTGTGGAGGACTTCTTTTGTAATGATACAGCTTAGGCTCTTTTATTTCATATAGAAGTCTAAATAAAGGTAGTGGGATGTTATCTAAGGGTGGGAGCTGAATGATACTTCAGAAGTAATGTGATCTAATTACATTAATCAGTGCTTTTGTATATGCACAAGAATTATATCTTATGGAGTATAAATGCCTAAGTCCTGCTGAAATAAAATTTGAAAACAAAATACTAGCATCTGGGCAAAATTCCTGTATTTCAAATGCTGAAAAACTGCCCTGTCTTTACTAGCTTAATTCGACTGCCTTCTTACTCAGCATACACATAATGTACTTATAATAAATTGATTCAAGGTGTAAAGCATATGTACCTTGGTACAACAAGAGCTTTGTTTTATCCAAACGTAAAATATATATACATATATATATATACATATATATATATAGTCTACAGAAATATAATGAAAATATGGCAGTTCCTCAGGTCTTTTATCATGGGTAAATTTGTCATGCAGCTAATTAAGATTGTGAAACATATTTATATCAACAGGAAATGAACAAAGTTTCTGGAAATATTTTTACATTAATATGTCATTTGTTTGGCAGAAAATTGAAATTTAATGAGGATGTGTAGCATTACTAGAAATAAATGGAATGCATAAGCTAACATTTTATTTAGAGGCATAAGAATTGAGGAATTCCACCTTACAGAAAAAAATAAAGGATTTTTGTAATATTCTGTTGATGAGAATGGTGATTTATTCTGAGTTTTCGTATTGGATCATCTCTTAGATCTGTATTGTTTCTGACACTGTTCTTACACTTCTTTCCCAGTATATGAGAAGTTTTTAAAGTATTTCACTTTTTTTTTTTCTTCCTACTTTTTAAGGAATCTACACAGAGAGCAGTGTTGGTTTAGTTTGGTTTTACCTCGCAATTGTTGCCAAAAAGTTACATTAAGATTTTAATTAAAATCTTATCCAAAATAAGACATCCTAAGTTAAGCAGAGGTGTAAAATCACCTATTGAAGTCCAGGGGAGGTTCTTGCTTAGTCTCCCTCAAGTTCTTAAAGACTCTGAAAGCTGTCCAAGAATATGATTAACGATGTGTTGTTTAGTAACCTAGGAGTCTTGAACATGAAACAGGGCAAAAAGAGCATCCTAAAGTGCTTTTTGTTGTGATACAAGGCAATTTAACCATAGTTAGATGCACGAATATGCAAGGAAAATAGTAGTTATGCACCAAAGTTGTGACTTTCAGCACAGGAATTTTCATCTAGGGAGTTAAAGGAAATATAATTTTTATGGAAAGATCTTTTATTTTTTTTATGGCAGGTAATGCAAAGATTCTGATAGAAAAAGCTAATATAGCCTCCGATTTTACATTATTCAACTAGTGAGAAGTTGCAGTTGACCTTTCCTAGTGATTGTGAGGGAATAGGGTAGTGGTGAAGGGCTATGAAATTGAACAGCCTAAGTTTGATACAGAAAAAAGAGGGAGCCAATGACAGATAAGGGGGCGGTGGTAGCTTCGCTAGGATTCACAAGGATTCTGAGTATGCATAGAGCAAAGCTGCATTTGTTAAAATTAAGCTAGTGTTGCAAAAAAGAATCAAAATATGGGATGGAAAGGAAGTAGGTGAGATTTTTCAGTAGTATGGAGAAGAAGGAATAATTTTTGTGTTTTGTCTGTGTTGCTTTCGTAGTTTAGTGGTGGGTTAACTTAGTCTCTCTGATTTTACACTGAAATTGTGTAAAGTCTTCTCCCTCAGAATAAAGGAGGAGTTAAATTTGTACTTCCTTATTAACTCTAAGCAGTTTATTGCTGCTTCTCAGCTGTGAAATTTTGCTGTTTCATTATTTCCAAAGTATCATCTCAGCACTTCTGTCTGCTGCCAGCCAGACTTTATGGTGTCAGGGCAACCTCACTCTCCTCTGGCATGTGTGTGGAAGAGGGCTACTACCCTCAGTCTGTTTAGAGCTGATGTTGGAAAAGAGAAGAGTTTAAAGTGTTTAGCTATGCATTAGCTATGTCAGTAACTTGTTAGCAGAAGTGCCAGGCTAGTGAATAATGGAGAACAGAGCATCTAAATTTATCGGTAAGGAACCTGGAAGACTTACAGTCAGAATGTGAGATTATTGAAGAGGTTCAAGCTACAGGTGATGTGTAAGTTAAAGACCCAAGTGACAGAATGAGATTTCTAGTTTGGGTGAAAGGAGACAATTCTAGATGAAGTGATTTCATCTGTGAAGGTGGTGATTGAATTTGAAGGCTAAGATGTGAAAGGAAAAGAAAGAAAACCACTGACAAAACCCTCAGGAATCTTCATAGAGAACAGCAGAGAATGAGGATAATCTACTTTGAAGAAAAGCTGAAGGAGTGATTTCATAAGTAAGAAGTGGATGTCATAAAAACTGGTGCAGGATATTTCATGAAGAAGTAAACCATGTTTTACTGTGGGAAGGGTCAAGGAGGTTGCAGATAGAATATTGGTTCTGCTGTGTGTCTGAGAAGTTATTAGGAATTTTGGCAAGAACATTTTTCATTGTTAAAGGCAATTTTTTTTAAAGGACGAAATGAACAGAGGGAAACTTCAGGGAGCAGTTGTAAATAGTGAATGCTTTGAGCTTGGCATTGAAAAGACAAGAAGTACAGTGATAGTCCTGCAGATACATAAGGCACAAATGTTCTAGTGTAATTCTATTTTTCTATACCTTAAAATATACAAACCTCTTAAAAAAAAAAGTATGTGTATATATAGGCTAATAAAGTTACTCTATTCAGTTTCAGGGTTAATTTTTTTCAGTTAGTAACACAATCTGTGTTCAAATGGAAGAACAGACATAAGGTTACATTAAAACTATTTATTCCATATGTACATTATAAAAAGATGTCTACGTATATGCAGGCAGTTACCATAGGCAATTTTTGTAAATTATAATTTAAAAAATTTTGAACTTTCCCTTATAGCAGAGAGAAACTAGTTGCTTTAAAGAGTATCTGATAAATATATGCATAGCAGGTTTTGTTCATTACTTCATTGTTTCTAAATGATGTTAAAGGAAAAGCAACTGTGCATAAGAATTTAATAGTTTGGCCTGAAAGATACATTTTAAATGCCTTTAAATGTCTCAACTCTGCTTGCAACTGTTAATAACAGTACTTCAGGAGCTAAGATGGCAAACTGATATATTTTTATTATAACGTATTTTCAAAATAGCTTGGAAAATAATAGCATTAAGAAAAGAAGATCTGCCAACAATCGATGTTAAATATCCGTTGTTTCCCAGTTATGTTTTGCATATTTATTTGTTGTGGTATGTACTATTGTTCTAACTTTGTTTTAATGCTTTGTTTGTAAAATTTATGTGCAATAATATTAAACCTGAAGGAGGAATCTTGCTTGCCAAAAGATAATTTGGCAAATATGTTTTTGCAGGTATCTTTTGATATATAATCCTACGGAACAAGAGCGATTTTCAGTTGTTTCAGTCAATGTGAATTCACCCAGAGTTAAATTATTATCTCCTTTGGGAAGAGCTGTTGTTGTCCAGATCAGTGCTATTTGGGATGGAGCAACTACAGTATCACATGAAGCATATCAGGTATGCTACTCTTAAGTAAAAGCATTGAGGTCTTTTTTTGACAGATGTAGCTTCACAGTTAGAAGAAAACAGAAAGTGTACTTCAAATATTCGCAATTCTGTTTTCTGTAGATAACGCCATTAATTCAGTCATTTTAAGGAAAAAACACCTTGTATATTTAGCATGAATGTTTCTTAAATTGCTAAGTTATTAAACTTTTGTGATATGGTGTATGTAACATTTAAAAGTTCAGTTTCAGCTGCATGAATACAAAATACTGAGTATGTGTCTTTTCCCCTACCTTTCTAAAACACTTTCATCCTTCAAGTGATAATCTATACACACAGTCACAATCTGTATGTGCTCAAGCACTCCAAGCTGGATGATTTTATAAGTGTAATGGCTTAAGTAGTTAGATTCTGGTTGGTTTTTTTCTTTGATTTTTTTTTTTTTTTATTTTTTTTTTTTTGGTGTGTGTGTGTGTGTCTTCCAGATATTGAGGCTAGGTAGTAATCTCTGTTACTCTTCTACTCAGGCTAGACAGATGACTTTGAGTCCACATCTCGTTTTTGGTTTTAAACAAAGTTTCTGCAAATTTTTGAATCATATGTCATTATAGAACATTGTCCTCAATGATCACACATCAGAAACTGTATTTTGTTAAATTCTTAGTGATATAATATTACTGTATTATTGTAATAGTACTGTGTCACTTTCGGGCTGAAATTCTTAGTCTGATTGATTGTGACTTGGCAGCTAAATTGAACTTGTTTTGTGATAATATTCCTGTGAAGATAATTCAATAAGTGTCTTCAATTGTCCTTCAGTTGTGGATTAACCCTAGTAAGCAGCTCAGCCCTACACAGCCAGTTGCTTACTTTCCCCAGTGAGATGGGGGAGAGAACTGGAAGGGTAACAGTGAGAAAATTCAGTGATTGAAATAAATACCGTTTAATAGGTAAAGAAAAAGCCATGTATGCAAGCAAAGCAGAACAAGGGATTCATTCACCACTTCCCATGGGCCCACAGCTGTTCAGCCATCTCCAGGGCAGCAGCGCTCTATCACATGTAACTGTTACTTGGGAAGACAAACACCATCACTACCTATGTCCCATCTTTCTCCTTCTCCCAGA
Source organism: Nesoenas mayeri (assembly GCF_963082525.1). Lineage (NCBI taxonomy): Eukaryota > Metazoa > Chordata > Aves > Columbiformes > Columbidae > Nesoenas > Nesoenas mayeri. The sequence continues at coordinate 41,753,726 of NC_137542.1, forward strand.
TTTGGTGCTGAGCACAATGCCATATGGTCTGCAGTATGTCTTTGGCCGCTTGGGGTTGGCTGTCCCAGCTGTGTCCCCTCCCAGGAGGCAGAGCAAGATCAAGTCCTATTAAAATGTATTTTGCTGGCTTATGCCAGGTGGAATAAATCTGTTGGCTGTTGTCAAGGATTTAATGTACTAGCTGCATTTATTCTGGAAATAATGGAGGGCAATGAAGGGGATGCCCTAAAAAACATGATTTATCTAATTGATAAAGTGCTTCTCAATAGCTATTTTGTCAACTTCTTGTGCACCCCCATCCTCCTTGCTGCTGTGGCAGCATGAGAAGCAGAGAAGGCTCTGATGCTGCATAAGCAGTGCTCAGTGATAGCTGAAACATCTTTGTGTTGTCCACATAGTTTCTACGAAAACATAACACAACTTGAGCTACTATGAAGTAAAAGGAGTTAATGTGAGCATAAATTTAGTATAAAAAGTTGATACTTTGATATTTTTAATAATGGCTTCTTCTTTGCTCCCAACAGGTCTCTTTTGTGGCGCATCTACCACCTCTGGGACTTGCAGTTTACCAGCTTTTGGAAGTTGAGAATTCAGAAGCAGTTTTAGCAGACTATAATATATACACGAGGAATAGTAGGCAGGAGAAGCCAGACAGACTATTCAAGATAAAAGAAATGCAGAATTCTATGGATAATATAATATTAGAAAATTCCTACATGAAACTGTGGTTTTCTGGAATGTCTGGATTACTGGAGGTGTGTTGCATTATATTTCAGAACACTATGTTTTACTTTTTCAAGAACTTCTGTTCTTATTTGTGGAAACCCAAATGTGTCAACTATTTCAAACATGATCCTTTGTCCTTAGAAAATAAATACCAAAGAAGATGGTAAAAATCATCCAATGAAGGTGGAGTTTGCTTGGTATGGAACTACAAGTAACCGGGATAAAAGTGGAGCTTATCTCTTCTTACCTGATGGAGATGCCAAGGTAAGTCTTCCATTTGCAGAGAGATTCTAATCTTGAAGTGAAGCATTCTGCAAAGACAGATTGGAAGAGCTAGTATTCCCCAACCCTGAAATATGGCTATGTGGCTAAAAATAATGACACTGTTATTGAAATGATTGGCAGGACTTCATAACCCTAGATTTGAGTAAAAACACAGCTTTACTTTGAAAGTTTAAAAATATACAGAATATTTAAGGTACGCTTTGCAAGAAATCTAGTGAGATGTGAACATTTGCTATCAGTAAAATAAGTTCACTTTCACTTCCTGTGGTGATTGTATAGGACATACTGATTCATTTCTGCACTTCTTCACTTTTCTGATTCTTCAGATTTCTTTATTGTGAATGAGCAGCTTCCAGTTCAGAGTGTAGTACTTTTTTAGCTGATATTAGCATATGTAGTTTAATATAGTAATTAAGATACTGAGTCCCAAGTGATGAATATAATGACAGAGTAGCAAGCAACTATTCTGATTTATTATACTTGTCTAGGGTTATCAGTATTTTTAGCTACATAATTATTGGAGGGCAACAGCATACTCCTATTAGTTTTCAAATTGGAAATTCAGAAAGGACAGTGTTCTTACACTGACTTAATTATAATGGAGAATCTACTGTACAACTTTGGAAAGGATATGGTGAAATAATGAACACTTTAAAGAAGCTAGTTAGTTTGCAGAATATTTCTTCTGCCCAGTTTCTCCTAGGAAAACTTAAGTTGCTTCCATAAAGCAAGCTTGGAGTTTGATGTTTACCAGTTCAGGAAATAGGCAAGAGTAATCATTCTGGTTTTTGTTGTTGTTATATGTGTGGATCAGTCTGAAAGTAGACAGAACAGTTTTCTTTCCTTTTAGTATTCTCTCCTAGAAACTCGTATTTTCATATCTGTGAGCTGGCAGTTTTAAAGCTTTTAGTATATTTAGTCGCGTAATTGTTTGTGTGATTTACGTTCAACAGGGTTCACTCATTCCTAATGATTCTGTCCCTCCTGTCTCTCAAGTGTCAAAGTAGCTCAGTGGCAGCCTTGAGTCAGGACACTGGTGTGAAGTCCAGGACAATAACACAGAGCAGATGCTCCATGCTGCAGCTCTGGAGATGAGGCAGTGCTCCTATTGTGTCTTTGTATTTTTTGCAAAACAGAACAAAAGCAAGGTACCAGCGAAAAAGACAGGCAGTATCTTAATTTTTTAAAATGTCTGTGCTGCTTAACTTATTGACAATGTTATCAAGGTTTGGAAGGACGGGACTACCTTGGACCTCACAACAAATGTAAACAAAAGCATCCTGCCTATGCAGGCAAAACATGATTGTATCTCTGGTGATTTTGTGAAGGATGACCAACTCTGTAAACTTGTTAGATCTGGGGAAGGGGCAAATCAGTATTCAATAAACTTTGAAATGGTTAGATGTCTGTATTTTCTTCCGTGTGTTCAAGAAGAGCTAGTATGTGATGCTCTACTTACAAGCCTGCTCAGTATCGATAAGGAATAGAAAAAAACAGGTTTTTTTTCCCAAGGAGTCAGATGCTGAAGTGTTTGGGGGATCAATGTGAGTGGTTCATTTTCTTGTTTTACAGATAAATTTTTCAGAATCAAAGTGGATTTCTTTGATAGACCCAGACTGGGAAGCTGCGATTCTCCCTCAGGCAGCTGTGTCTATGCATGTGTGTATGAGTTGCTGTATGTACTTATGTACTAACAGAATATACAAGAAAATATACTGCATATTTTTTTTTGTCCCACAGGATCTCTAGTGCTAGAGCTTTTCTCCTTTTTTTCCTCTTCACACTTTATCTCCATGGTTGGACTTCCTTTACTGATGGTGATCTCTGACTTGCATAGCTGCAGAGGCTGCTACTATCTTCAAAAAACTGTTTTTGAGACAGGTCCTTTTTTAATACGTCAGGGTTACCTCTTGCTTCTACTTCTCACAGAAGAACACATATCTGAGTTGTCCTAATGCCTGGCCTTCAAAACTAAGCAAAATATAATGGTATCTTTCTGCATTTTTATAAATGAGCTTGGGGTGTTCCACTGCCCAAAAGGAGAGAGACTATCCATTTAGAGTATCCTGCTGGATCTGTCTTCAGATCTGACCTCTCAAAAGGGTAGAGGACCTTCATTCAAGCATAGCAGCCTTATTTTCAATGCTTGTCCTGTTTTTGCATGCCTGATAGCAAGAAAAGACAAGTACGCAAGCACCGCTACCTGGCAGGTACTCAAAATATTCAAGAATCAGTCTCTGTTCTTTCCTTGGTGCTATGTATTTTTCGCAGACATTGTGTCTGTCATCTAAAAATCTGCCCCCTTATTGGGTGGGTTGGTTTTGGAGACAAAAGTATTAAAGTGACAACCATCTTCTTCTGCCAAGTAATACTTAAAACTCAGTGCTCCAGAGCTCATAGTATTTGATTTTTATTCCCCACCACCCCAACGCAGTATAATCTCAAACCTTTCCAAATGAAGGGTAGTCTGCTATTGAGAGGCAACTTTTCCTGTAGGCTTTGTCTTGTGTTCTTTTTCTAAAATCTCAGGCATATCAAGAGCAATTCGGACAGTGTTGGAAAGCTTTCCTCTAGGCATAGTTTATTTGACTTCCACACCAATAGTGTACTGCACTGCCAGAAATTTCTAGGCCACGCTAAGATAGTTTGCATTGCTTCACTTGACTACAGGGGAAAGGCTTACTGCCCATGCTTCATGCCTTCAGGCTGCAATATGCCATGCCAGCTTCTATGCAGGGCAGTAAACCTTTAAGTGAAGGCATCTCTCCAGTTGTCTCTGCCCCCTGGCACTTAGGCACCCCGTTTGATGCCAAGTATTTTAAGATATCATAGGGAGCTACGGGATATTATTTTGCTCCAAGTATTCTCGCTTAAAATTTCTAGCTCACTTCTCTCGCCACTCTGTCCTTCAAGGCAAGGCTGTTGTATTTCTTTTGAATAAGAGTACTGAAAAACAGTTTCTGGACCCTTTGACCCATAGTTCTGTTGTCCTGTTTCTGAAAATACTGCTTTCCAGGCTAAACAAAACCTACAAGAGCAGGCTACTTAATCTTGTACAACAGAAGTCATTCCAGTGGAGCTGAGTGAAACAGATTTTACAGTAGTCACATTCATTTTAACTGTTTAGAAGTGTAGTCTTGGGACTACCACTGGGTATTAGATCCAGATATTTTTATTCCTGGTTTAGTGTTTGAGTAATCATAGAACCCTTCACTCTGGAAGGTCATTTAATCCAGTCTCCCTCTCAGAGTAAACACTGAATTTAGACCAGGGCTTTGTCCAGTCAGTTTTGCAAATAGCTCTATCATTGTTTTTTCCTTCCACTTAGAAATGAAAGTGGTTTCTGTCTGAGTAGTAGGAGGCCCATTTCTGCATTTTGGTCAGACTTCCACATCAAAAGTGTCTTTATATTTCAGATCCAGGACCATGATCGTTTCACAGGGCTCTATGCATCTCTCCAAGGATCTTTACAGTGATACTATAATAATTTCATGTTCAATGCATGAAGATGTTTTGGTGCTTAAAAGCCTGATTCGGTGAAATGTTTTCAGCATGGCAAACCTGGTCAGTTGTCTGTTTATAGGTTCTGAACTTTGTATGTCTCCTGATGACTATCAAGAAATCACTTTCTAAGATTTTTGTTTTTCTAGGCACTAAATACGGATTAAGAGGCTTCCCTGTTCTCTCAGTACATTTTTCTTCTTGTTTTTTCTCATTTGCCCAACAATTGGGAAGCAACACATGTCCTTGAGAACTTGAGTATGCATCATAGCTCTGCTCTTGATGTCAGAAAGAACTTGTCTAACCCCTAAAGCCACATGAGAGCATGTGCCTTTATGACTCTCTTTACTCATGTGTACCTTTTCCCTGCAGTGTGTCTGAACTAGCCGCCTGCAAACTGGTTTTGGTACATTTCTCTCTTTTTTAAAAAATAATAATTAACTTCAGACAATATTTGCAAAATGGCAGTTCCTTTTCTTTCCTATCACCTTTTCTTTCCATATAGTTCGGAAGGGTAATTATGATTGCTTTTATCTTCAGCTGGGAGCTGATCAGGCTACATATGGAGCTTGGAGACTGAGTATGTAAACTTGGTGTTTGAGGCAATATCCCAGAATCTGAGAGCTGTTAAATGCATCTTATTTCAGTTTTCTACTTGTGTAGGAACAATGTATTTTGGTACTTGTCAATGTCACAATCATGTTTCATACTAACAAGCTTAATGGAACAGCGTTCTTTCCAAGGATTTTTTTTTTACTATTTAAAAAAATTACTTCAAGTAATTTTTAATAAGAGTACAACCTTTTGCATACCTTTGTCACCCATCCAGCATCTCTCCATTTTGCTGGTTTGATCCTGGATAGCTCCAGTGAGAGCCTTACTGAGAAGTGTTCTTACAAACAACAGAAATAAGCCCATAAGATACGTGTTACTTTGCTAACAGAATGTATTTGATAGGCTGATGTTTGTGTGAGTAGTATTCTCCTAAGTAGTAATTAGTGAAGGTATTTGCTTGGCCTGAAGACCCCAGGTATCTCAGTTAATTTTCTGAGAGTTTCTTTAGCTGCTGTTTCAGCCCTTCATTGCTAACTTGAAGCTCTTCATGTTGCCCTGCAGGTAGGATTTTGAAGGATTTGATTATTGCACCTTCCAGTCAGTAATCCAGTCTGTGGGATGGTAATCTAAACATACTTCTAGGAGCATGTAGTCACCAGGTTAAATGAGTTTGTCTTCTCTAGCTGTGTGTGATAGATAAGCAGATAGATAGCAACGTCTCCTGCCAGAAGAATGGGGGAGATTCAGTCTGCATTTACTGATCTTGGCAGTTTTTTGTTAAGATAAAAGAACCAAAAGCCAACTCAAATTCTAACCTAAGATGTGGTCTTCAAGTTTCCTTTATCCCAGATGGTTATTTCATCTGGCTTCTGTACCCTCCTAATACTACGCTGCTCCTGGATTTGTCAGCTAGGAAATAGGTTTTGCTTAGTAACTCTTGTCTGTCTTGATAAGATGAGACCCCTTGGAAGTATGCCATCATTATTTCATGTCAATTGTTAAGAAGTCAAAAAGACTTTACTCACTTGGGTTTTATACTGATTAACAGGATAAAATGTTGCTGTGATGATCTATGGAAAAAACCTGTCCTCTCCCTAAAACAACCAGTCTTACTGAAGTGTAAGCAACTATGATTCCTGTACCAAACTCCTGTACAAAGTACTCCCGTAGTTGATAGCTGCAGAGTAGCCTCTTGGAGCTCTGCCAAGCTTTTATTAAATGATGTTTTGTTTGAAGTTTTAAGAATAAATATGTAAATAGAAAGGCAAGCTTTTAGTCTTCAGAAGTTGCAGTTTATTCTTTTATACAATACTTCTTGAAATATTATCTGTCAACGTACATATAGTTATTTGCTCAAAGATGAACAGATGATATGTACTGGTACTTGTTCTCTGACATGTTTTGCCTCTGTGTATGTAATCTTGATCTCGTCTCTTCCTCAAGATGTGTTTGGTCTTTGGTTTCCTTGCTTGAGAAGAAAGAGCATGTTCTGTCCTTGTTACGACATTGGTACATACAGGAGGAGGACAGCCACACTCTGAGAGCTTTCTGCTTAGATCCCTCTGAATAACGTGTTTTCCTAGTATTTTGAGGGATTTTTTTGAGTTAAGTCTTTATTATTGCTGTTACTTTGTAGTAGTAGTAGTAGGTGTTATATTTTCTTTTTTGGCTTTCAACACACTTAATATCTAACCTGTTTTTACCTTTGTAGCCATCCATGTATTTCTGTATAGTGTACACAGTTCAGTTTGGGATCAACTGTTTTAAAAAAAAGTCATCATTTGCTTAGCCAAGACTCAAAATACTGTAACTACGTGGACAAATAATTTTCTTCATCTCTTTGGTTTGCATGTGGATAGGTGAAACTTCTGCCAGTCTTTGAGAGACATTAATAAGAAGCCAGTGTCCCTCTGGAGGTTTGTTAATGGTTCCCAGCTCTAGCTTGCATTCCAGGGGACTCTCCTGAACAACTGTAGCTGCTTGTGATGAAGAAAAAGCTTCCTCTTTCATTTTCAAAAGGATATGCAAACTGATCCACAAGACAGTGAAGAGGCAGCTTTCCCCATGCAGTGTGTACCACTGATACAGCAAACTGTGAGCAAACCAAACAGACAGTCAAACCATTTGCCATAGATTATGGAACTACAGTATCTGATTACTGGTTAGCAAGTATAATTTTGATAGCAGAAAAGCTCCATCCAGATGTTTGCAGTATTAATACATTACTCTGTTTAACTGTAGACCTTGTATCCGTTAATCCTCATAAAATACCTGTGAGATATGTAGTGAAGGTTATCTTAGTTTTAGCTAAAGGAAAATTGAGGCTTTGAAGAAAAGTTTCTGAATTTCAGATTAGGAGTAATTTTTTAATTACCAGTTTTTAGACTAGACTTAGAGAACAGTTTAAAAACTTAAGGTACTATTTAATATTTATTAAGTACTTTGATTTATTTACACTCTTTTATGCAAAACATTTAAAATAATTATTCTAACTTCCTATTTTCTTTTTGTAGCCTTATATTTTTACAGATCCACCTACCATAAGAGTTGCTCATGGAAGACTTTTCTCAGAAGTTGTATGTTTTTTCCAACACGTGACACATACCATGAGACTGTATAAAGTCCAGGGTAAGAGTTGTGAAATTCTGTCTCTCTCAGCAGTTATTTTTCATCACTACAGTCTTGGATCTTACCTGTATTTTTAATGTTTGAATGCACTTCTGAACTAGTACAGAATTTGTCAGACTAAAGTATTTACCGGGTCCAGTGCACTGTGATCCCTTTCTGAACATCATGCTGGTCATGAAGCTGACATGCTTAAACTCAACAGATTTACTGGAGGTACCTCTCATTATTAGGAAATATTATAGTATAAATTACCTACAGGGGGATCCTGAACTTTACTTGGTCATCTGAATGCTGTAGGTAGCTGTAAATTACAAAAATTAGAAGAAGAATTTTAGAAATATCTTGGAGATTATGTAAAAACGTATTTTCTTTCATAGCCTCAAACTTACTTGAGGTACAACAATATCTTCTCTGAAGTCATAAAGAATGTAAGGTTATTTGGGTAGTGGTATTAATAGTGAAGTCTGGTTTACTCCACAACTATAGGCATACTTTAGTTATTGCGAGCTTCCTCTTTATGTCCTTTCACTGATGGAAGAGCTTGTGATGGAATAGGCTGTGTCTGTTAAGAGGCACCAGCACTGAACATGGGCTTATTGACTCTTAGGATGTAAATTCATATCAGTTTTCCTTGCTTTTACTTCAGTATGGCTTTCATTTTTTATTTCTCTACTGTTCACTACTGATTTCCAAGAAAATTTGGGTAAAACAGTAACTTTGGAAACTCTGTACTCTTCCAAACTTGATGATTAAATTGGCCAGTGAAAAATGTAAAAGAGGGAGGAAATCATGGTGCAATTGCATAAAGTTGTTTTCCCATAGAAACTTGATTTAAAATGCTTGATTGTATCTTTTTGTAATTGAAGTAGGAAACATAGATTTTCAGTTGTTCATCTATTTGTATTTCAAAAGTTATAGTAAATACAGCAACATTGGCTATAATTTTCAGCACTTGAAAGAATTTAGACATTTTTGTGTCAGCATTACTTTTACTGTAGGTGTCAAGATGGTTTTCATGGTTTTTAAAATTTTCTCACATTGAATTATTTTTTAAACACCTTCAAAAACAAATAATGAAGCTATAAATATTTTGAAAGTCTTCCTTGCTATTTTATGTATTCCTTTTAGGTTTAAAAAATAGTACTGCCAACACCAACAATACCTACTTTACAGTCACACAGAACTGATCTGTTTGAATTTTTTTTTTCTTTTTTTTTAGTTGTATTTTTTTTTCTTTAGAACTAAAATGGATTTGGATGTAAGTGTGTAAGTGTATGCTTCAAAGTTTGAAGTTGCTAGTTTTTCCCATCTGCCACACAGTGATCAGAATTCCATTGCCAGCTCATCTGATACTGTAATACTAAATCAAAATCTAGATCATGTTACTTATGAATATAAACCAAGATATTGTATATTAATTTGTTGTCAAAGATCCTAAGGAAACATGCTTATATTCAACACATTTTTTTGTATGACCAATATGTAAAATGGACTTAGAGGAAAAAAAGGTACCTTGAGTTAAAGATGTATTAGGTTGCCAAAAAGATAAAAAGAAGGTTACTTTGGTCTCTGGGTTTCAGTAAATTAAACTTTTTAGCAAGGAGGGAACTTACATAAGAAGGTTGTTGGAAACAAATACAGAGCTTGACATCCTCCTCCTTCAGGTGACAGAATCACAACCCTGACTGCATTTTGTGTACTAAATAATAGCATAAAAATTGAAGCAGGTGATGCTTTCAGCATTCCATTGTGTAAAAGTTGAGAGGTTTTGTTTTAGAATTTGACAAAGTAAAGACCTTAAGGAAACTATTCCAACATACTCTCAAACAGGACTGCTAAAAAAATTTGAGACCAAAGTGCGTAAAAGGAAAAGAGGTTGTGCTAGCCTCTGTCTGTGTGCTTAGGAATGTAGGAATTTTACTGAAAGGTACTGTATCATCCTGCACAAGATTTTACAGTTCAGGAGCCCAAGCTGACAAGAACACCTCTGGGTCATGTACGTTGAACTGTTGGAAAAAAAAGTAGTTAGTGTCTAAGATTTTAAAATATTGTCTTCAAGTTTTAAAGGACTAAGTTGGTTAATCAGTCCCTCTGTTTCTACCGTCTTCTGTTTACAATCCATCAGACAAGCACATTGTAATTTCATCTGACTACAAGGAGATATTTCATTTCTCTGTTCTGCTTGGTGGAATTCTTTTCAGAATTATTAGTCCCATTAGACTACAAAAAGGGTAGAAGTGATCATGCTGAATGATGGTATGATTCCATTCCAAACTGTGTCTTGAACTGTTTGAAAAGGCCAGGTTATTATTAAAGTTATTTAAATTTCAGTGTGAGGCACTGTAGGAAGAAATCTCACTGAATATCTATCAGCATTTTCAAATACTTAATCCTTCTTTTAATAAATAGGCATCTTGTGACCTGCTTGTGGTCAAATCTATGTGCAGTTTCTTAATTCACTGTCCTTAAGGAAGGTTCTCTGTGTTTTGGTTAAAGCAGCTGACAGGTTTCCTGCTTAGTGGAACAATTGCTGTCAAGCTGGTAACTTCATTCTTGTTTGTGAATGGTGACAGCCACCTAAGAGTGAAGGGGAGAAGTGGATGGCTGGGTCTTGCTAGAGCATGTTAGCTGCTGCTAAAGACAGCACTTAACAGTTGTGTGCTGTTTCCTACTGATTTACTGGAACTCAAACTGTTTCTTATCATTAATTCCTTCTGTTCCACTTTAGTGAAGGTTTCAAACTGTCTGTTCAAGGAATACTGAATTAGAAATACTATTATAGCATATGGTACATAACTGAACTGGTTTCAAATATCTGCGTAAATATAACAGAAAGGGAAAACTGGGGGAGGGGGAAATCTAGATCACTGTGTTTCTGGAAGCATAGTCATTCTTATGTATTTGGCAATTCTTTTTAAAAATTGAGATATTTTTAAATGCATCTTTTTCCTGTAGGTTTGGAAGGCCAGTCTCTTCAAGTTTCCAATATTGTGGATATTAGAGGAGAATATAATCGTGAGCTTGCAATGAGAATTTCATCTGACATAAACAGTCAAAATAGATTCTATACTGATCTTAATGGATATCAGGTAATTATTGTTTATAAATTATAAATGCCTAGGGTCTCAGTTTTTAACTCTCTTAATACTTCTGATTGTAAAGAGTTTGAGTCATGTTAATCAGACTCTCATTTTAAAGTCCACTAACCATTTAAAAGGAGAAAAGCTTTAAAAATGTATCAGTTACAAAATTTGATTTATACCAGATCAAGCAGCAGCTGTTCCCTCTCAAGGAGATTGTTAGCTATCCTTTTGTGTCCTTTTTAACATAATACTTGCAATACAGAAAGTTATGACAAGACACTATGTAGTTGCTTTTATATCTGCATGCCTTGCCTCCCCTCCACTTTGTGTGTTTAACTAGAGCCCTTTGAGTAGCACAGCACCACATGTATATAAGGTCGAGCAACTCAGACCTGGAGAACAACTGCTTGTTGCTGGGGTGGAAATAAGTGATGTATTTTTCCAGTGTAATAACTTGTTTTATTGGTGATGCATCTGATGAAATATAGTGTGACTATTTTTGTAACTTAGACCCTGCATGAGATAGAAAAGCAAGTTTTCCTTACCTTCCTCCCTTGCTGCAAATAGTTTTTCAAATTCCTTGAAAACCATACCTGCTGAATAAGAGGCTACTGTTTTTTTCAGTCAGTGGATAGGACTGCATTTTGCTGGAGACACTGAGGTGAATATTTAAACATGAAAATAATTTTAAGACGACTACTACTCATTTGTCATCTACCATTCTGGAATTCCACTAGCACTTTAATAAATTTCCATCATAAATGAACAGTTCCTTTTCTGCTACCTTAAATCTATTCACCACTTGCTCTCTAGAGGAGAAAAAAAAATGTATTTCATTCTATAACTGTGATGATTCCTTTTTTTTAGGTTCCCTTGATGAATCTTTCAGGCTTTTAAAATATTCTTTGATCTAAAAGTACATTGAAGTTATCATTTCCAAAGTGTTTAATTTCAGCCACAAATCTCCAAAAAGCTAAATAATAGAGTTGAGTGAATGCTTTGGTGCCAGTTGTGCTTCTAAAGCACGACGGATAAATATCTGAAATGGTCTTTGAAATTTAAATGCATAAAAATAACATATTTTATTGAAGTTCGTGTTCATATTGCAGATCCAGCCCAGACTGACGATGAGTAAATTGCCTCTTCAAGCGAATATCTATCCTATGACTACAATGGCTTATATCCAAGATGCTGGCGTTCGTTTGACACTTCATTCAGCTCAGTCTCTAGGTGTTGCAAGCTTGAAAAATGGTAAGTATAAGATGAAAGGTATTATAAAGGCTTATCCTTCTTGATCGTGTGAAATAGTTCGCTCAGAGGTTGCCATACCTACTAGTGTTTGAAGGGGGGAAATACATTTCTCCAACTCTGACAAGTTTTAGCATATATCCATAAGGGAGGAGATAGAGGTTGTTCCCACATGAGATCCTGTCATCTTCAGTGGAAGATCAGTCTCAGACTAGAGACAGAGCAAAGAGATTACAAAAAAAGATAAAATGAACAATAAATTGTCAGAAACAGGTGTTTTTCACCTAAGAACTCTGATGGAACTCAAGTAGTAAACAGCAAAACTAAGAGGTTCTCTTTTGTACTGGTCTGGTAGCAGAGGGCTTGAGATGGATAATGTAATGGTGATCATGTTTTTTGATTTGTTTACTTTAGAGTAGAAAGCGCTAGTCTTAAGGGATACGCAGTGTAGTCTAACATCCCCAACAAGGAAAACAATAGCAGCTTTTTTGAAGACCAGAATTAGCAAAATAAACGATAAAAATGACCCTGGATAAGAACCAACATGCTTTTTCTGCAGCAAAATCATACCTCACAGATTTGATGAAGTACTTTGAGCTGATGAATATGTTGACAAGAAAAATCAATTCATATTAAGAATTCCAAAAGTCTTGTCCCTCTCAGCAGAGAACGGTGTGATGAATGGCCTGGAGATATGGAAACAGAGGTCATTTTTTCAGTCTATACTGCTACCAGAATGAGGAGGCATTCAAATAAAACTAGCAAGCAGTGGGCAAAATGAGGTATATAAATCATAATTTAAGTTGTATAATTCCTTGCTGTAGTATGAGTTTTAAATTTATGTAGTTTTGAAAAACAGAGTGAACATTTAAAAAAAAACCAAAACAAACCAAAACATCAGAACCTATACCAAAACCTACTTCCCAGTTTCTTTTCAGAAAAAATGTCATATTAATGTCTATTCTGACAAAAGGTGAGTATTGTACTAGATTGACAGCAGTATTAGCAAACCTAATTTGCTTTAGGGCAAAGAGTTAAAACTGGCCTATAGACCAACGCATTAATAAAGCCATAGTAGATAATGTTAGCCTTTTGTTCCAAAACTACCTGATACAAGACCTAAAATACATTTTTTCATGCCTTTTATTGCTAGAAATTCCCTTTGGCCTGACCTTGTAAATGAACTTGACACCACCAGATGTTCGTAGACACTTCTTACATAGGTATTGGAGACTAAATTAGTGCGCAGAAGCTCCATTACTTTGTAGTATTTGTGATTTAACAATCCTAGTCTCTGCATCACAGAATAATGAAACATCTAAGTCCACAGGGAGCCCCACTTTGTCTTCAAGTTAGGGAAGACAAGGCTAGTGCTGTTTCCCATATTGCAGTTAAATATCAGGCAACAATATCAGAACAAAAATGATGCTGAAAGTTGTGTGACTGCTGACACTTCTTTTGAAGGCCTTTCAGGATCTCAAAGGGATCCTGGAAGAAAATTCAAAAACATTACAGTTTAGGCAAGTGCCTTCAGCAGCTGTGTATCTGTGTGTCTGAGACTGTATGTCTCAAGGCATAACCTGCAATCTGAGATGTATATAAATAGCTGATTATTTCTTGCTTCTCATTCTTGAATTAGAGACAGGTTCCTTACTATGGAGTGGCTAGTGAACTCTCATGCTGTCAGATGATCTCGGCACCATGGAGTATGGTTTCTGACTGTATTGTCATGAGTCTTCAACAACAGCTTCTCAGAGACTCAATAACTGTCACAATTTTATTCCTACTTTCTATTACTTTTCCCATTGGTGGGATTGAATGCATAATCATTTTTTAATGTTAGATGCTGAACATCCTCCACCTTATAAGTTCCATCCAGTACTACTATAATTGACTACTTAGTGGATTGTCCTTCAAGCCACAAGGAAATCCTCCAGATAGTTAAGATGCACCGCTGTCATTTAGAGGTGAACTTCCCTGCAGCCTGATGGATAAATAGAAGGGATCACTTATGTCCTGAAGTCTGATGCAATATGTTTATACCATTTTTAAGCCAGACATTTCACTAAAACAGTCTTTTTTAATCTTTTACCTACTTTTGAAATGTTTTTTTTAATCTCTGACTTGTGCAGCACTGATCATTTGTATTTGCTGTTCACAATCGTGTTAAGAATCATAAAGCTTTATTTTGCCAGCCTTCATTATCCTCATTTCCTAGTGAATGTTGAAAATGTGGTCAGCTAGTTTTGGATCTAGATCTTCTGTTTTCTTTGAAAACTTTGACCAAAATTTATCATAGGTTTGTCCTTCTTACTGGGGTTGCAGTTTTTTTCAGAGACTTATACATGTCTGTTAGCCCATGTTTGTGCAGCAATCCACAAAGGCCATCAGTTTGAGGCACAGTCCTAGCCTTATGCCTTATTTCAAAATGGTAGTTTGTTTCATTGCCAACTGACTTCTGTCATAAAATCTGTTTTTCTTGAGGGAAGAACAAGTATTTAGAAAAATTGGATAAGTACTTGTAGGACAAAAATGAAGTATAAAAGAGGCTGCCTTGCTAAGCAGCATTTTCTAGTACCTTAAATTGTGCATTTCTTATTTAGGAAACAACTACTTCAGTCTTCCAGTTTTATTTAGGAAACAAGTACAATTGTTGGAAGATTGAGTGTGTAAAAACTGTAACAGCCTTATTTACATGCCCTGAACTGGTTTCCCTCTGGAGATATAAACTTGAAAAGATATAAACTTCATTTTCCATAAGGTTATTTATGATTTAACAGTGTGCTTAAAGAGGTATGAATGGCCATGCTGCAATTCAGTATAAACTCAGAACTTCATACTCAGTGTCCATCTTGTACAAAGTTCTTTCCTGCTCCCACAAGGGAAAATACTGTTGCAAAAAGGAGTGATGGTGAGTATTTATATACTCATATTACCTACCTGTTTTTCTTTCTGCCTCCAACTGTGAAACAAATACAAATAAAGGAAAAAAAAAATATTTGGGAAGTGCACTCTTTTATGGAGTATAAGATGAAGACACAGTTCCTCAAAAGAAAGCCTCTTCATATGGTTGCAGCTACTTGGGGTGATTCTTTTCTTTGTTGCTTGATGTGTCAAGTATCCTTGTTACAAATAATAGTTAACAGTAACAATTTTTTGTGCTAAACTTCTGTTTAGACTCTTACGTTAAAAATTTGCAGGACTTTGTGCTGAAAGGCTGATGAAAATTTTTGGAAGGTTATAAACAGCCAAAGCCCAAAGGTGTGAACTGTTTTCTTAATCAGTCCTAGCAATATTGACCTGCTATTACTCTTCCATATGCAAGAGAAAAAATGTGAATCTTTAAGTTATATTTCAAGGTATTTTTCTTATGTGTAATAGAGCCTTTACATATTCTTGTAACCTATATGATCATTGTGTTGCTCTTTCAGGTCAGTTGGAAGTGATCATGGATCGTCGACTTATGCAGGATGACAACCGTGGCCTTGGACAAGGTGTGCAAGATAACAAGATTACAGCTAATGTCTTCCGACTTCTGCTGGAAAGAAGACATGGAGCAGATGTGGTAGGATTCACTGTCTGTATTTTTCTGTCTAATTAAGATATAAATATTTATTTCTGTTGCAGCAGCAGTAAACTCACTAAAGAAATCATTCCATGAGCAGTAGAAGTAAGGAAACTAAGCTTCCAAGGGAGTTTTGTCAGCTCACCTGCGTATTCTCACTTTAAAGCCTTCATCTTTCACTATTTCTCACACAAATACTTGCAGTAGCGTCTTACACTTCAACACATGACTGGGGTACTGTTGTGGAAGTCTTGTCTCTTTAATTTCTTTTTTTTTTTTTTGATTGAGGAAGCTTTTGAAAAATTTCTAATTAGCAAGACTTTTACATCTTAACAAATTTAACTGGAACTGGACAAAGGTTGACAAATTATTGCAGATGAATGGATGGAAGGAGAAAATATCTTATAAATCTCATTTTCGTAGGAAATAAGATTCAAGTGGAAATATTTAGATGGCAGACATATAAACCTTCTCACTTCATTGTGTTTCTGGGAAAGTTGAGACCATTTTGTTGTAAGGGGATTTTATACATCTCAGTTCACCTTTTTCTGTATTAGTCCTTTGAATAACTCTTCAGTTTTCTTGCAGTTTTTTGCTTTTTCTCTCTTTACTTTTTTCTAGCATTTTTCAGCAGGTCAAAATAAGTACATCTTCATACTAAGGCAGTAGAATCATGATGACAGCACTAAGTATATTTTGAAATCATCACATAGCTAAGGATGAGAACTTGTGTACAGAGCTGCTAATGAATATCCAGATAAATTTGAATTCTAGTTTATAATGGATATCATTAACCACTGTGAGAGTATGATAATATCAAGCTTATAGCTAATATCCACCACTTAATGACTGGCAATGTTTTTTTCAAGTTGTACATGCCATTATGATTTTATAGTTCCTCATCCTATTTAAGACAAGCAGCATATTAACTGCATTTAGCAGTACAGTGTGCAAATATCTGAGCTAACCTGAAAGAAGCTAACTTGAGTTCTGCAGTACTCTAGCTTTGACAACAATGAGCAGTGCAGAAGTTAATCTACCTTTGCAAGAAGAAACCTGCAGAGAGTTCTATACTGCCACAGAAAACTTTAGTACCCAGTGTAGCTGGTGTTATATTAAATTAGAATGTGAAGAAGGTAAGAAAGAATTATTGGACATGGAAATCTATGTTTACATGAGCAAATAATTTGAAACAACAAGAGCAGAAAAAATCAGTTAGCGCCATGGCACTTGCTTTGACACTTGTCTACAGTTCTGGTATTTTCCATAGAATCATAAAATAACTTGCTAAAAGGTATCTCTGAAAGTCTTCTAGTCCAGTCCCCGCTCAGAGCAGGTCTATTTTTGTGTCAGAGTAGACTTAAAAACTGTCAAAAGCATTAGTCATGTGTTCAGACCATAATGGATATGTGAAGGGTTAGAGCACGTTTGGTGCATACCTCCAGGGGAGCTTCTTAGTTACTTCATTCTAAAAGAAAACTAGTCCATGCACACTGAGACTCCTCTGCAAACTAGCACCAGTACCTGATTAAGTGGGGTTGGCTGTAAGTTTAATTTCAGAAAGGCACTGCTGCTTCAAACCAAAACACTCCTTTGGAAAATAGTTTGAGGTTAGCTCCATTAGAACAAAGGCAGCCTAAAAAAACTCTGGGTTTAACTTGCTAGTGAAACATTTACATGTGTCTTTGCATACATTTACCAGTTTGTTTGAGATACCAGTCAGACATCAGCTCAATAGAATAATAATATATTTCCCTTTTCTTATTAAAATCCTCCTCCTTTCTTCCATTTTGAAAGGTTCTGTGCAAGTTGCTGAGAATCTTTCAAAGGAGAAGGGACAGTTACATGCTATGATCAAGAATCTTTGAGGTGTTTTGGGTACTTTATGTACTTGCAGCATCTACCTTCCTTCCCCATGACCTTTACTGCTGAGCTTCTAATGGTTTTACATAGCTGCAGAGTAAGCATTGAAGGTGCAGTTCATTCTTATGCACACTTAGAGGGGCTTGAAAGGAAGGGGGATCAAAGCTATGAGGGGGTGGGCACAGTCAAAGAGGTGCTGTTGGCCCAGCTGATACAGTGTGCACAGCATCAAGGAACCAAACAGGATGTTTGAAAGACACATTATATTTCTGGTGTTATATCTGGAAGACCCCTTTGCTATATTAACGGTGTTCTAGCATTTTGTTTTTCAAAATTTGTCTGAACATCTGCTTCATGTAACTGTTTCAGATGTATTAAAGTAATGAGGGATATCAGTCCCCTTTCTTTTCGTTTTGTTAAATGTACAAACATATTTTTTCTAGTGCGGTATTACTCATAAAGTAGTTGTTACAATAGTTTTAAAACAGCCTGTCAAAAAAATTACAAAGAAATTATGTGCAGGTTATATATGTAATTGGCTGCAATGTGACTCATACACTGACCCTAATTTTGTTGTCAAGCTCTATTTTGTTATTGACTTGAGGAACCATGGAAGCTATAGGAGGAGAGAGTTTTGATCACTTGGCATATTTGCTAGTACAAACTTTTCCTAAAGTATATTTCAAAATATTTCATTCTGTCTTTTCTCAAAAGCAGTTCTAAAGAACAGGATTTTTTTTCTGCTCTTCGGAAAACTTCCCCATAAAAGTAGAGTGTGAAGTGTGGGATGAGCAATTCTTTAAAATAAACTAAAATAAATGTGGATCACTTCAGTGTAATCACTATGTAGTTTTTTGGTTGTGTCAATATCAGCTAAAAGTTTTTTCTAATTTATGTCTCCAAAATACTTCCCCAACCCCACCCTGAACAGTATATTTCCATGGCAGAGTCAAACCACATGAATGTCCTGAAGCATAAGATTGACTTGTCCAGTAGGTAGGTAGAATTCTTAATAATTGCTAGCATACTCAGGTAGCCTGTATTATAGTCCCTAATCCCAATGTTATCTGTTTTTTGTCTCTTGAATTCTAGCTCATCTAGCCAGTAGTAACTACTCAGACTGATATTGCCACTGTGCAAAAGACTTCAGATTGATGTGTTTTGCTGAAGTTTTGTACTATATTTTTTCCCAGTCTGTGTACTCCAAAATGTGTATTAGACATGACGATATTGTTCATTAAGTGAGCTATCTATGTAGTAAGAGCTGGGCAAATCTCATTTCATTTTGCATTATACTCACCTGACTTATTGACAACTGTGTCCCTCAACCCTCTGTTGATGCTCTTACTATGTTTTGATACAATTTCTGTATATGTACATATTTCTGTATACATATTTTTCTTCTCCTAACTAATTCTCCTATGTTCATTTTGTCCTTGCAAGCATTTTTGGGCTCTACATATGTTTTTGACTTCTCTTCTAATATTAATTCACCTTTTTCCTCAGATTGCTAAGCAAGAATGGAATGCATTTAATTTTTAAATTGAAGGTTTTATTATTATTTAGCTGAGAATGAAACTGAGTACAGTTATCAATACTTGCGTGTCAAAACAGTAAATGTTTCTTTATTTTTTAAAATACAGACTTGTTACATTTATTGTAAGTTTTCTTAAAAAAAAGGCATTAATATTTTTTTGCTTTCTGGGCCTTGCTGTGTTATATTAGTATAAGAATATAAATGAAAAAGCATTTACAGGAAGTGGTGATATATTTATTTTATCAAGGACATAGCTGGAGAAAAGATACCATGCCAAGCACACACTTTCTCCTTCACATTCCTATTTCATACCTTGCTTTGACTTGTGTAATTTATATAACTGGATTTATAGTGTAGTCTCAAGTAGAGGACCAGGATTCAATGGCTTAAATAGCTGCTGTGGTTTGGCAGAGCTTGTTTAGAGAAACAGTGATAAAGGCATTTAATAAAATAACAAATATGTGGCAGTGAGATAATCCAACTCATTTTCTTCCACCATATACAACCACTCTTTTTTTTTTTTTCTTTTGTGAAGTATCTGTCAGTATCCACTTTCTCTGGAAAGATATGCTTGGTGATATAACCATTTATGTCTGATTATTGAGTTGCATTTGCCAGTTACTTGGTCTGCATATTTGTAATGCATACATACCTTGAATGTAGTAGCTATATACTATATCATGCACTGTTATGCTATGTGTAAACACATCTTAACAACCATAGTCAACATGTTATTTCAAAAAAGCAGAAACACTGGCTTAACAACTGCCATTTAGAAGCATTTTCAAACCCATGTGTGACAACTTCAGATATTCTGATTTCGTTTTTGGTTATGACTGACATAGTGAACTCCTCAAATGTATAAAAAATCTTGAACTTGAAATTTCTGGGTGTTTATGGTGGCTACAGAAGACAAAAGAAAAAAAAAAGATATTTCTCTCCCTCTTGCACAGAACACAATGCATCTTCTTTGGAGTGTTGCCACAGATATTTAGTAAGGAAGGTACACTTATTTCTTGTTTGATTTGAAAAGGGATTCAGGTATGTGTTAGCTCTTACAGCTTTGCTTAAAACAATACATTTAAATTATTATTACTGCTACTACTGTGTAGATGATACTATATTTATTATGCTGGAAGTATGTGTCTGCTGCTCAGATTTAGCTACAGATACTATCTGTTTTTGGGCAAGCATTGTCCTCATTTTTATGCTAGAGCACCTTACAGCTTCATTTCTTTCAAACACTTGATTTTTTTCTTGACACTGTGACAAAGATATGTTGGAGAAAGATTCTAAATAAAGATGGATTTGTCTCCAAGCTCCATTTATGTGGTGCTGTCCAAAGCTATAGGAAATTAATGTTCTTACCCTACAATAGGGCAGAAGCCACTCATTGCACCTGGCTCATGGTGAAGCAAATAGTACAGAGTAATGCCATCCTCTGACTTCTGGACCTACAGCTATGTCTCTTCTGTGTATGTGGTTTCTTTTGTTCGATTTTTGTGTGTGTGTATGTGTGTGTGTATGTATATACATCTCTACAGTGAGTTACTTTCCTTTTTTTTTTTTTGCCTTCATTTCTATGTACCTGTCTGCCAACTCTGTTTAGAAAGAAGTTATTTTACTTCAGTAGTATGCGTAGTATTCAAGCTTGGTCTCTCCAATTTCAGCCCATGTAATTCACAGAAGTGGGAGGGTAGACCTCTTTAGGGTCTTTTGAGAGCTTATCCGAGCTGGTGCAGTTTGAGGTCTTAAAGCTAAACCTTCTGTATTACCACTTCTAGGAGGGCATTTTCGTTCATTTTGCAAGCTCTGCCAGTAGGGCAGAATCTTTCCTGAAAGAGGGAAGAAAGGCTACAAGTCTGTCTTCTTCTTCTTCTTCTTCTTGTATTCTCATGTGATGTATCTCTCAAAGGTTATTCTCCTTGCACATGTAACAAGCAGTTTTCATCAGCAGCAAGAACTTCATGTGAGCAGCAGACTTCCAAAGCAGATACCTGTTCTGGAGAACAAAAATGAGGAGATATAATTGTGTAGTTTCTGTCTTTATCATAGTTTTGGGAGTTTTTATTGTTTGTTTTGTTCTTGGTTTTGTTTGGTTTTGGGTTGTGGTTTTTTTGTTTGTTTTTGTTTTCATCAAAGCAAAACTCCAGAAAATTTGTGATCACTGTATTCTGTCATCTTTGGGAACAAGATAAGCTCTTCCCAGTCAACAGGAAACAAAATCTAGTACCATGCCCCTTCCACAACTCTAGCATGGGTTGTTTATTTAGGCATTAAGCCCCTCCTTCTTCTTCCTGATCATTAGTGAACAATCTAAACACTGCAAGAAGAATTAGAAATAAAATTAGTGGGAGAGGCTATAACTAAAGTATAAAATATTTCTGTTGTTGAGAATAGCATGTGATGCTGTCTGTCTGCTTTTGGGATCCCTTTGGGATCCCAGCTATACTGATGGGTGCATATTTGTCAACTTTGATAATTATGGTGATGTGCTTAGGTCATGGTGACCAGTTACTTTCATTGCCATCTGCACTTTTCTGTAGACCAGTGAGCAGCTCTTATCCAAATGACCTGTTTATAGAACATGATTGCTATTATGGCATCTGGTTAAAGATAACTCAATTAAATGCAAGGACCTAACAGTCACCTCAGGAACAGTGATAGGTGGAAGAAGCGAAGGAATCTAAAGACGGAAGAGTGAAGCACACTGAACTGGCTGATCCAGAGACCATGAAATGAGGAAGGTTAGACTGCTCCTGGTGTGAAACCCAACAAGACAACTTGACAGAAATCACTTTGTGCAGACTAAGGGTATTATTGCCTAAAGAGGTCCAGGATTTAAAATAATTTGAAAAAGAATTTCAGACCATTCTGGACTTTTTTTTTTTTTTAAACAAGAGGTTTCTTATGGGATATTGAGTGGAATGGACATAGAAGAGGAAGGAGAATCAAGTCATCAAGGAGGAACAAGTGAGAAAAACAGTGGTAGAAGGGGCATAAAAGGGTCTGATCAAGTCCAGTGCTGAATCACAGAATGTTTGGAGTTGGAAGGGACCTCTGGAGATCATTTAGTCCAACCCCCGTGTTAAAGTAGGTTCACCTAGGGCAAGTTGTGCAAGATCATGCCCAGGTGGGTTTTGAATATCTCCAGAGAAGGAGACTTCACAGCCTCTCTCGGCAGCCTGTTCCAGTGCTCTGGAACCCTCAAAGAAGTTTCTCCTCAGATGGAACCACCTATGTTTCAGTCTATGTCCCTTGCCCATTCCTGTGTTGCTGGGCACCACTGAAAAGAATCTGGCCCCATCCTCTTGACACCTGCCCTCAAGTTATTTATAAGCACTGATAAGATTCTTTCTCTTCTTCAGGTGAAACAGACCCAGTTCTCTAAACCTTTCCTCTTCAGAAAGATGCTTCTTACCCATAATGGTCTCCCTAGCCCTCTGCTGGACTCCCTGCAGTGGCTGTCTTTCTTTTAACTGGGGAGCCCAGAACTGGACACAGTACTCCAGATACGGCCTCAGCAGGGCAGAGTAGCAGGGGAGGAGAACCTCCCTTGACCTGCTGGTCACACTTTTCCTCGTGCACCCCAAGATACCATTGACCTTTTTGGCCAGGCAGGCACATTACTGGCTAAAGGTTAACTTGTTGTCCGGGGGGACTCCCAAGTATTTCTCAGCAGACGTGTTCTTCAGCAAGCCAGCCCCAAACCTGTACTGGTGCCTGGGGTTATTCTTCTCCAGGTGAAGGACCCTACACTTGCCCTTGTTGAACTTCAGGTTCTTATCCGCCCAGTCCTCCAGCCTGTCCAGGTCTCATTGAATGGCAGCACAGCCTTCTGGTGTGTCAGCCCGTCTTCCTACTTCGATATAATCAGCAAACTTGCTGAGTATGCACTCTGTACCTTCATCCAGATCATTAGTTTCTCAATTTAAACTCTTACCGAAAACCCTTTGAGTCTTTTCTTATCTTTTCCATCCTCCATTTATCAATAAAATAGCTCATTGCTGATAGGAGGGCACTTTTTCATAGATGAGGCCATTCTTAGAACCTCTTGCAAGCTGAAGTGTGGTTAGTTGGTTTGTTTTTCCTCAAAACAAAATGTTAATAATTATTCACCTTACTTTTGGTGACAAGGAAAGATCCTATATGAGGATTTGTTACATCTATTGCACAGTCATTCAAGGGATTGTATTTCAATGGACAGTTTTCAATTGGATAACTGTATAAAATGTGCTGTAAAGTAGTTTTAAAAGGCAGTATTTACTTTGATCAGAGCTCATTAAGCCAGCACTCAGCTACATCAGTATCATTCATCAGAATCTTGCCAGTACGTAATGTTTGTGAGGCTACCAGTGGAGCTCCATTCACACTTTGAGTGCTGTACACTGTCACTGAAGTTGAGGAAATAATGCCACTTTTGAGAGAGCAGGTGGAGTCTGTGGGACTGCATCTCCTGACTTAACACCAGCAGGGTACTGCTGAAAGCTGCCCACGTACTGAATGTGTGTATAATGTAACTATTTTTCCAAATGCATTGTCTGTGCATGCAAACCCTTCCCATCTCTGTGTTTCCCCAGGGCGCTATGTAAATTTTGAATCTCTCTTTGAGAGGGGAAAGATGTACTCCAATCCTTTCATGACTGGCATCTACCTAGGGGGGACTGGGATTTGAAGTGTCCCTTCTGGATCTTCTGTGGTAGCAGTCTTCACGGTGTTTGCAAACTCGTTTTTCCCTTGGTCTCCTGGCAGCTTTTAACACTTGCTATACTCTTCATTCTCATTACTATTATATAGATTCATGGAATGACTGCACTTCTTCTGTTGGTGCAGATGTGTGAATACAAGATTCAAGATAAAATCTCCACCTAAGCCTTAGTGCAGCTTTTCAGATTTTCAAAGTGGGTAATGCTTAAGTTCTATGCTTATGCCTGTGATAAAACATCTAAACACAGTGGGAGCAAAAATGAGCCGTGTTGAATCAGCTCTGGTTCTAGCATTTGCCAGAATCCTTCAAGACTCTGTTTCTCTGGAATCCTCCATTATTTCCAGAATCTGATGCTGAACTATTCAACGTAATAAAAAATCAAGGCTAACTGAGGAATTGGAGGACTTAAGACTGATTAAGCATGCAGTAAACTGGCAAATGGAATTCAATGTAAATTAATGTAGTGAAGTGCATAGAGTAGCAATCCTCTACAAGTATTGACTCTTACATTTTGGGGGTGTAATTTGGGGGTGTAAATTTCATAATAGATCTATAAAAATACTAGTCTCATTGATTAGTAGCTACCAAAGAGGCAAACAGTTTTACTCATTACTAAGAAAACAACCAAGAATAAAACCGAAATTATGATCCTGCATCAGTTCAGCTCTGGCATATTTTCAATTGCTACACTGTCGGAAGTATTTAATGGTACTGCAGATGTATAAATAAATATGTATACAGGAACATGCACCCCAAACCAGGAATTACTGTTACGATTGTCAATTATAAGCTGATAAATAATCTTCTCCTTTGCTTTAAGTATCTCCCATTTATTTTTTTTATTTCCATCTTTTTAGCCTATCAAAAAGTGCAAATTTAAGATAGTAATGCTTAAGATACTGTTTACAGTAAACTTTCTGCAAAGTTTTCACTAAAAATCACCTGTTCAACTATAAACAAACAAGTATTTATCTGATTAGGTATGCAAGGAAAAACAAGAGCAAAACAGTTTTTCACACATTCTGCCTTCACTGACATTCTGAAACAGAAATTACCTTTTTGAAATTCCTTTGTTTTCTTTTCTGGCTTCTATGGAGATTTAACTAGCTGTTGGCAATATGTAGGACTTAGTAATTTTAGGTTTGTAACATGACTTCTGCAGCCCTGTAAAAGCACTGCAAACACAAAACTTGGGAAAGTATAAAACTTGTAAAATCTTGAAAGAGAGGAGTCACTTCTGTTCCTGCCAGCATTACATTGTAATAAAACTGCTGAAAGATATCTTTTGCACTGTGGACCAAGAAAAATATGCTAGTTGTGATTTCTGCAAGCAAACAGTTTTAAGAAGTTAGATTTAAGAAGAAAGAGGGATGTAGGGTACAAGTTAGATGCATCCGATGACAGTGGACAAGAAACTTGGGACAGACGTTTTATGCAGAAAAAGAGGCCTGCAAAAGACTAGCTGGCTGTCAGTATTCAAGTAGATAATAGATAGAGCAAAATGCTAAACTAGTAGCTAGTTTCTTTCTCTACACTACATTGTTTACACACCAGGAGCTAACACAGAAAACAGAGGAATGGTGTAAAATGAGGTGTCTTTTAATGATTGTTTTGAAAGTAGTACTAATGATTTGTAAAAACAGGAAGTATACCTATTCCTAGGAGAGAGTTAGTGGATGATCAGAAGTTTCTAAAAGTAGTTAAATGGACAGTCTGTAAAATGTTTGTATTAAATTAATGGAATCATATATAAAGTAAGTGGGTTTCAGAATTTAGACATGATGATATATTAACTTGAATTTACAAATATTTTCTCTTGTATTTTGCAGAATGAAGAGAAGGCGTCAGTCAGTTTTCCCTCACTGCTTAGCCATATGACTTCTGCTTTCTTGAATCATCCTGTAATTCCAATGACAACTTATGCAGATTCAGGTGTCCCAGAGATGCTAAATACTTTTTCTCCACTCGTGTTGTCCATGCCTTGTGATATGCATATAGTCAATCTCAGGACAATCCAATCAAAGGTGAGGTCATACTACTATTTTTATGAGCAAACATATCATGTAGCTTATTATATAGCCTAATCAAATACTTCCTTCTAGGAAAGTAAGGGGGGGGGGGGGGGGCGGGGGGGGGCGGGGGCGGTTTATATGATGTGATAAACTGCAGTGTGATGACTAGTTTTTGTTAATTCTGCAGGAACTTGTATCTGTTTGAGTAGCGTGAAATACAGTAATTTATTTTTTCCCAACATAATAAAATTCATAGTGCATTATTCTGTCTCTGCAGGGGACAAATTTCAGTGCATTTCCAAAGTTTAAGTGCAGAATGGTTCATATACTTTGTCTTCTGTATTAAAAATTAAATTTAAGGTTGTTTGACTTTGTTCTGAGTACAATAATCTGTGTTTTTAAGAAAGCTTGTAGTTTTAAACCCATCTGATTCCATTTGGAAGACTTCAAGAAAATCTACCATACCTTAATAATTCTGCTATACTTAGATACTTACTTACTTAGAGTCTCTGTGGTGGCTGAGGTAGAACTTCTCATCTGTAATAACCTCACATTCTATTCAGAATATCTACAAAACTTGCCATTAGTTACTGTTTTATCATAATTCTTCATCTTTAGTCTTAAACCTTATTTTGAAATTTGAAGAATGAGGTTACCTTCTCACACTTTCTCTGTTAGTAATCTTATGTACACACCTTCAGCCGTGACTGTTTCTTATTTTCAGTTTCAAAGTGGAATAACTTCTGATTCTGTAGGTTTTATGCCTTTGAAGAGTTAGTATTGTATTGAATTAGATCTTCATATGACATGTATGTTCTACACTTCACTGTAACATCTGTTCATTTATCCCAGCCAGCTCAGCAAGACCTGTTTGCTTCAGGGGTAGGCCTTCATGAACATGCCCCCTCTCCCTTTTCAAGGCCTAAACTTCCTCCCCGTGTTTCTATCATGTGGCTAGTAAACCTGAGAAATGGAAGACTGGCTCTGTGTCTGGTTTGTTGAATTCAGTGTTGCTACTCACAGGTGAATTGTACAATTTTATCTGTGCTATTCCAGCCTCCCTATCCCAGTTGGTATAAGACTGAGGCTATGATCTCTTCCCTGTGCACAACTGTATATTTCAATGATTTCTTGATTGACAACCCTTGAGCTTGCAGCATTACTTCAAAGTGAAATTTATCAGTAGTCATAGGACAGGACCATTCTCGTTATAGGTACAGAACAGTTCTTCCTTGCAGCAGAAATGGTGCTATGCCTTGCAAATGATTTCTTGTACACCAAAATGGTCTTCTAAAATCCCTTCTCACTTTCTGCTCCTTTTCTCTGTCTTCCAAGAATTTGAATGACAAGTCTCATAATTCTGGCTAATTGATGCAATGCAATTTTTTTCCAGAAATGTAGAGTACTACTTCTTTGCTTTAGCTGTTGAAGTTGATTTTTAAGAAATTATATCATTACAGCTTCACATAAAAACATACCAAATTAAAATAAAATATTACTAAGAATTAAGGTAGAAATCAGAATGCATGAAAAGGCAATAAAGCATAAATTAGAAAAAATGTAAGGGAATTCCTGGTTTCCCTTTGAACTCTACTCCTATCAGTGGGAAGAATCTCACTATTGTAAGATATGTGATCTTGTTGTGGAAGAGTCCAATACCTTAGGAATTTAAAGAAATGTTAAATAAAGCTTCAGTTTTTCATTTGTTTGGCACTGATTTTACCCACAGTAAACAGACTGGACCTCAAGATTTAAAATCTGAGTACATTTGTCCCTTTATACTAAATAGAAATAAATATTTTTGTCACATTACTTGAACTTCTCAATGCATGTCTGTTAGCTTACAGTAATCAGATAAGTGTTTAAATCTTTTTTTCTTTCATATCAAATTTTTATCAGCATTGCCCTGGGATAGTGCTTATGAGAAAGCCTAGCAAAAATTATTTCTATCTAGAGGCCTGATGTGAAAATCACATCAAACTTTGGCAGCTCTTCCAAGAAAGGTAGTCAGAGATTTGATACTACAGTAGTTAAGGAATTCTTGTCATATAACAGTGCTGTGAAGTTTTCAAGCTTAGGGTGATGTCTGTTGCAAATTTAGAAATGTTACAGGTTTTCATGCAGTTAGCAAGGTCATGTTTAGAAGGTCTTATTGGTGTAGATCAGGTTGGTACTTGCTCATACATTCCTTAGGCTTGCATATGCTTAATCTAATTTACCTAGAGATTATGTAAGAAGAGGTAAGTGAAAGTAGATGGCAACTTAGTCAGTCTTACGCCTGCTTTGCTAATAGGTTAGAACAGCATAGTTTATTATGCGTGGATAATATTCTGTGCATGATAAACTCCTGGGAATTCTAAAAGATCGAGTACTATATCATAGGTGTTTATACTTTATACTTACCTAAAGGTGCCATTAATTGTTTATTGCATTTCTGGTTTATATCTTTTGAATCTTAATTAAGATAATATTTAGTTTTAAAAACTTGACATGAAATATTCATGCCATCATTTGAAATGCATTTGTTATGCAGATTACTACAAGATAATTCCACTGTAATAATGAAAGTGTTGATACTCATTACTGCCTTGTCATTTTTAACATCAATTTAACCCATAGGAACTCAGGCTTTTGCAGTATGAATTTTAATATTTCACTAATCTGATGTTTAGGCAGACAATATTACATTGTGTGCATAAAAATGTCTAGTTTTAAGTGCAAAACTGTCACATCAGTGACAGTGAAAACCATGTCAAGTATTTCATAGTTGGAGACGGAAAATAATTTTGTCATATCATTACCTTGATGTAGAAAGTGATCTATAAACAGGATAAGAACTTTTTCAACCATCAGTGATATTAAGTATTGCAAACTTATTTGAATATGCTGACTTTAGATGTAATTCGTTAATAAAAAACCTAGATTTAGGTGGTTACAAGCTAATGTTGTTCATGAAAATCTCCAACTGAATTTTATTCATTGTTTTTAAACTATGCAAAGTTTTTACCAGTGTGTGTTTTACTGCAAAGTATCTCATTTCAATTCCAAATACTGTTGAGTTATTTTTTTAATATTTTACATGAGGAACTTACTTAGAAAACAATAACTTTATCATTTTACCATTTTTTATTATCTGAATGAGTACTTAATACTATGAATTTGTCATACTATGAAGTTGTGTCATGCTGGCTATCAAAAAAGCTGGTTCAAACTGTTCCAAGATGTCCTTTATTAATAGAAAATTGGTTTGTATCTGAAGCCTATTAGATTAAGACCTCTCTAATTTGTTACACCTTCAAGACCTAAGGCATCACAGAGTGCTTGATGCTTGTTGTCATAGCTTTCTCCGAGGTGATAGATACTTACCAAAGTACCAGAAAATAACCTAACTCATGTTAGAGACTTCTGGGGAAAATCACCACTACAAAACCAACTAAACTGGAAATAAATTAAATAAAAAGAGCCCTAGGGGCTGGCATGGCAGTGGATAGAACCACCTTTTTTATGTCCTCAGTATTTATATGATAAGAGCTCAAGCATGTAAAACAACAACAAAAAAGAAATCAAATAATGCATCATAGAAAATAAATGGTTAAGGTGAGTGTAGTGATACAGCAAACAGCTTGCAGTGTGAAGGGCATCTTGTCATGTGCCACTTGTGTCCTGTGAAGATAACTTGCATGCACATTCAACTATAATGTGAGGAATTTCTTTTCAGTTATTCTTGCTATACAAGAGTGGTTTTCTACATCTTAGTATAAAAGGAAAAAAAAAATGAAGTTTTCCTCTAAATCAAAGTTTCCCAGACAGTTTTCCGCTATGACTTTGTTTTCTGAAGTGTACATGTCAAAACAAGATTCTGATTTGAGAAATTTATGTTCTATCCTTTGTTCTAAGTGATTTGGTCCAAACTAGGAAGTTGAGATTGTGGGTTACTCTTAGGTTATTGTTTGATGCCTGCTGACACTCAAGAGTACTGTATGTCTAACTTATAAACAAAAAACTTAGTTTTACTAGTGTACAGTTTCATGCAGCTGTGGTAGCTACACTTAAATTCTGAGTGTGTATGTGTGCATCTGTTGAGGTTT
The DNA here is from genome assembly GCF_963082525.1 of Nesoenas mayeri. NCBI lineage: Eukaryota > Metazoa > Chordata > Aves > Columbiformes > Columbidae > Nesoenas > Nesoenas mayeri. The sequence continues at coordinate 41,783,525 of NC_137542.1, forward strand.
GAACTCTGGTTATCAACTTATATTTAGATTCTGTAGTAGTTCGTATATCTAAACTCTCTTTACTGTTTATTTCTTTCTATGTTTTGTCTTACAAACATTAAAAGAAACGTGTTCTATCTAGGCTAAATGTTATTTAAACCATAAATGGCTCTGTTACTGTAAGGTAATGATAATTTTATAAGGTTATAAATGTCTTTCTAACTCTGCTACTTCCTGAGTAATTTTTAGTTTTGTTTATTTGTAGGTAGACATTGAGCCATCTGATGAAGCTGTTCTGATTCTTCACAGAAAGGGATTTGACTGTAGATTTTCAAACAGACACATGGATCTGTTCTGTTCCACTACTCAGGGAAAGGTATACTAACACTTTATGGATAGCTTACTATTAAAGAAACACTGATACTTAAGACAAACTAGAGGTGATGTCTGGGTAGTTATTTTTTAAGAATTATACTTCCAGGATAATAGTTAAGTTTATCTTGAAAGCTTCTTTCTATTTGATAAAGATACGGACTTGCTGGGATGTGGGAATGACCACATCATCAAGTAAACTTCTAGGTCAGTTTTAATCTCATTAACTTTCTGTGAAAGTTTTCATATAAAATGAGTTTGTATTTCTCTATTTTTAATAGTGGTTTAGAACTTTACTAAGTAAAAAGAGTCAAATTTCATATTCTGAAATGTATCTTCTGAATATTATTAATATATCCACAAATTATGTGACTGTTACTTTGAAAACTTACTTGTTCTATCTCTATCCATGCTCACGTACATGACCTACACCATTGCAAATATATGAGTGTTTTGCAGTTGCTATAGAATTGATGTGATACATAAAATTATGAAATAAGTGTTGTGAAGGTTTGAGATGGACTGGATGGTTATGAACCTACAGTAATTTTGTAATCAAATTTTGAAATAGTTTTGATTTTTTTTAAGCGGAAGAGTGTTGCTTTGTTTAGAAACAAGAGGAATTTAATCCAAATATTTCTGGTCAATTTTTAATGTATTGATTTAACTTATTCGCTTTGAAATGTGACAAGTGAACACTGCCTAAAAAGATCTAATTTAGCATACAGCATTGGAGACATAGTACTTAAAAATATTCATAATCTTTGGTGTAAGAATTGCTGTACTGATAGCTCTAAGATGATGTATCACAGAATGTTTTGATTGGAAAGGACATCGAAAGATCATCTAGTCTAATCCCCTGGCCAGATCATTTGAATTGTTGCTAGAGATTAGGTTAAAGTCAGCTTTAAGATAAATACTGTATTTTCTAAATATCTGTTTGTTTGTTTGTTTGTTTTCTCCCAGATAAAGGTGCATAAACTCTTTAACAAATTCAGAGTGGAAAGTCTTACGCCCACATCTTTATCTTTGATGCATTCACCTCCGGATGCCAGAAATATAAGTGAAATAAATATGAGTTCTATGGAAATAAATACTTTTCGGATTCGGCTAAGATGAAATCTGGCTTTAATACTCAGATAAAGAAGAGGAATCTGCAATTATATCTCCTCTAAGTTTCACGTGCAATAAGAAGCACATAATTATTCCAGCTTCTGGATACTGTGAGAAAAACATGCATTCTATAGTTTTTTTGACAACACAGTGAAAAGCCATGTTGCAAACAACTTTTTTTTTAGTATTATTTTCCATAAAACAGCAACATCAGTATAAGTTAATGCAACAAGTGAAGAAATTTCTAAGGATGTTAACCTCTCAACAGATTAAATCTCAGGTTAAATGCTAACTAATGGTGTTTCTGGTGTTTTAATTTTCATAAAGATGGGATTGAATTTTAAACAGCCTTCTTTGCTGATCCTTGATGAATTTATGTACAAATAATTCAGTGTAGAAAGTTCAGATGCAGCTTGGAAATAAAACAGAAGAAAATGTCCTTGTGTAGTAGCTAATGTCCAAATATTCACAATAATTTATATAAATTACAATAATCTCAATTTCTTCCACAATTAATTTCAATTTATTCAACACAAAGGGGATTATTAATTGTGGTAAAATGAAAGCCTGCAGTACTTGTGATAAATGATGGTAGATTTTAATACTTCTACCATTCACCTGAGTTATGTAAATAGGAAAACATGAACCTACAAAGTAATTTTGCAATGGAAATGTTTAATAAAACTCCCATTTTGTTACTTGAGACACACTGGGATATGTGCAATTATTCCATTATCATGTATGATGAGAAATGTCCATAATTATCATTAATACAAGATTTTTATAAAACTCATTTAGATACTGATGTTCTCTGAAATGAGTTTTCTATTTCAAGATTACCATATCAAGATCTATGTGCCTTATTTTTTGATAAGTCTTGTTACAATTTTGGTGTCCATGTTAATGTTTTGGAGGGAAAGATAGTTTATATAATACTTAAGCTGTGTATCTCCTATTTGACAATGCTGGCCACACTCTGATCTATGTCCTCCTGCACCAAGTTTGTGCTGTCTTATTCTGAATATTTTGACTATTTGAATGTATTAAAATGATGTCATAACATGAAACACAAACAAAAATATACTGTAAAATTTGAATTCAACTGCTTTCAAGGATATTGCAACTTGATGCAGAGAGTTGGTAGTAAGCAAGACATAGTTTGCATCAAAGCTCGTGCTTGTATATCACAGACTGTGGTGACCTGTTCATTTGGAATCACGTGCCTATATTTTAAACATGTTTCAAACTTGTAACCTCACTTACATTGCCAGTGTTCACCTTACTGAAAAATAGTGTCTTACTTTTTTGCTTTATTTTCACATATTATGTAATTCATATTTAGTGCTGAAGCCATTCAAGTGTGAAAAGTATTTCCCTAAGTAGACCTGCTGTTTACAGTTAATATATATTAAACATGCATTTGAGAATGATCCCATTTCTTTGTCCTAATTTATCTTCATAACTTTCTTGTTCCTCTCACTTATGTTTTACTTTTCCATACATCCTTGCTTATCTTTAATACTAATGCATGAAAAGTCATCATAACTGGTAAAAAGATGTGCTATTTTCTGACTCTAATATTGCCTACTCCATTTAATTTCATCATTGTTGTTCCACAGTGAACCAAATTATACCATGTAGCTACAGGCTATTTTAAAAGAAAATGAAAGTGAAACTTAAATTTCATGCATTGTCACAAGTTGGATCCCTGTTGAGATTCTGTAGATTTCCCTGCTTCAATCTACTGTGTGTTTTGTAATTAGTGGAATACTTAGTAGGATCTGGTGCAAATTATATCAAGAACATGAGAACCACTAACCACAAATGAAAAAATCAGATGGATCCAATAAATGGATATTTTCATGCAATAAACATGTACTGTAACTTTTCTTAGCTGTAGTATTCGAAAATACTGGCTTTTGTTGGAACTCAAAGCTAGGTAGTCTTGCCAGCAGAAATTTCTCATAACATTTATTTTTGTTGCATCTTCAGAGTTAAAGTGCTTCTGAGACTTTTATGTGTTCTGTGCAAGAGAGCTTTCAAAATACTATGTCATTTTAGTTAGGCAGAAAAAGAAAATTTTTATGCAATAAAGTTAAGTATTTTGCCTGTTGGAATTGCTTCCGAAAGATGTTTCATCTTTTCTCTTATCATCAGCTGTACAATCATGATGCCTGAATCTTCCTTAACCAGCAGATTTAATCTTTGTTCCTTTATTTTGCATTTTTTGTGTAATAACAGAAGAGCCTTCAATTTGGGATCCTTTCCTGAAATCCTTTACCAAGTCAAAACCCCAGTCAAAGTTTGATAATAAATTTTACTTCTATTTATTGAGAATGTGGCTATCGATGCGTTGAGTTTGTTTGTTTTTTCAACAATTCTTAATGAATTCTTACACTGTATTTTTGTTATATGGATATTTCAATTAAGTTCTTGTTTTTTTCTGTGCATTGGCCATCTACTTTAATCATATTATTTTCTTTTCTCTATTTTTATAGCTGCTGGGTTTATAACTACTGGTTAAGAGAACCAAGCATCCTTACCTTCCAGTATGGTTTTAAAGACAATGCCATGTAAGAAATGTTTTAAAACCTTGTAATTACTTTCCATACCAGAGTTGTACCTGTACTGTTTGGTTTTTTTTTCATTTATCTGGAATGCCTTTGGTTAATTTGCTCATGTTACCTGAAACAAACAGATTTCAACTGAAGGTTTTTGATATTTTCTCTTGGAAGGTTTTCTATATTATGGGGATATGTAAAATAAGATCTCTAATAAAAGATATTGTCATTGTGAGATGGAGTCAGTGTCATTAATGCCCTAGCCATTCTAGAATTTTCTTTTACTTGAATTATTCTCATGTCTCTTTTAAGCATTTCAGAGTAATGGAATGGAAGCTGTTCTTGTAAACTAAATTAACAAACATACCATTAGAAAATAAAGACAAAATAACAGTTCAACAGTAATTAGACTGAATACTTTTAAGAAAGTAATATAATGCTAATATAATATGCTATTATTACATGTGACAAGTTTAACAGGCGTAGATGCTTTACAGGTTTACTTCCCAAAGTGCTGATGGAGCTTGAGCATAATGAGTTGAGAAGATGAATAGCATAAATTTCACTCAGTGCATGAAGCTATATCGTATTGGACTTGGGTAGCGTCAACTATAAATATAACATACACACATACTATATAAATCCCTGTAATTTTAAGGCTGAGATTTTAAGATAAAAAATAAAATTACATAACATCTAACTGCAGCAGGCAGCAATGCATATGGGTCCAATTGAAAACACACCTTCACCTTTTTAAGGTCATCCTGTTCTGGAATCCATTAATAACCAGCATGACCACCTGGACAGAACATATCCCACCAATGCCAATTACCAATACAGTCATATTTTACTTTTTGAAATTGAATTAACTATATTTGATGCACACCTGCCCGTCTTATTTTAAAATAACAGGTACTAGATCTCTCTATACGTCTTTACTTATACTGACAGTAAGATACGTTACTCAGATTTAGCAGGTTATCTAACTTGTGATGAGTGATATATATGACAAAATACAAAATAGAGATTGAATTTGTTGTCCCGTTTATTCTGGGATAACTACTCTGTCATATATAAAGAACTTGCAGCAGCAAAAATCAGCCAAACATATTAATTTTGTCATCTAAAAGAGGGAACATTAAAAAAATGCATCATCTAGAATAAGCTCAGTTCATTAGAGAACTAGTTGGATTTTTTAGGCAGTATTCTTAAAAAGTTTTTCTGTCTCAAACATTTCTGTAACTTCTAATATTAAATTGTGGACCTGTCAGTCGTTTAATATACAGATTTTATGAACTAGAAGATATTTAAAGTCCTTACTGCATCACTAGTGTTTTTCTGCCAGAATATCTATGTAGTAGCAATAATGCATTGTTTACATTACTTTCCTTCCTTCAGGCAAATTATTTTATAACACTGAGGGTAATGAGAAAATAATTAAATAAAATATTTCCTTGTATGCACACTTGTGCTATTTGAACTGTAGAGACAGGATTATTTTTACTTGTGCATTTCAGAGCTTCAGATTCTCAGTATAACATATTCTTCCTGCTACACAGTGCCTGTTAGAGGGATGACATTTGACTGTCAGTCTACAAAATCATTCATATTACAGGTATGATTAAATGGGAGACTTTGATCCCAGTGGTGTCTGTCCTGCTTCACCCCCATCACCACTCCCTGTACATCACAGGGTCACATCCGCCATACAGGAAGGTGGGTGCTTCTGTTCCTCTTAAATCATGACCTGCCAAGTAACTTTTGGTCTCCTCAGCCAGCCCATTTTTATTTCTAACTTAGTTATTCCTTTTATACTACTTTCTCCTTTCTTAGCATGCCAGCTAAATGTGTAGGCATTTGTAGAGTCTGGCCTATACACAGCTTACAGCTCTGCCCTGTGCAAACTACAGAGCTTTCTGGATTCAGACTGCCTGCAGTGTCAGCCTAAGCGTATGAGATGTGCTGGGATGAGCATTCAGTCAGCTCTTCAAGGATTACATAGTTTCAATCTACATCAATGACCTTGTGAAAGGGGTACATGCCCTACTTGCTTGCCCCAACTGTCTCACATTGCTAGCCTGCTTTTCAGAAACATATATATATATACATATATATAAAATTATTATTATTTAGAAAAAAAAAAAAATTCCTTTCGTGAATCACTGGAACAGACTTTGGTGTTGTTCTCCACTTTTCTTCTCAGTTTCTTTCCAGAGTTCTCCAAAACAAATTCACATATTAGTGAGCTGGAATTGTGCATGATCAAGAATCCAGGAATTCCTGATACTCATCAAGAGAGATGGGCAAGTGCTGACAAACTGTGTTCTGTCAGTGCTCTGCATAAGTAGTATGATCCAACACTACCCCCATTTCAGGACCTGTCAGTCATCCCCAGGTTTACTTGTAACCTACCTTCCAGAAGCTCTGAGTACAATCCAAATTGATCAATCTGTCTTGACCAGGCAACAGTAAATCAGAGACTTTTTGATAATACCCAACTGTTATGGCTTTGGCTACTGAGGATCAACCTTTTAGTATCAGCAGCAAAAAAAAAATTATACCATTTCTGTGATTTGGGCTGCTTTCTCCGAGTTCTGTTTCCTAACTCTGTTTTCCAGAAGCAAGTAGGCATGAGCCTGTAGATATACCTACTTTGAAAAACGAAATCTCTAGTTCAATTAACTTGTGAGAATGGAATGCAAGCCAATTCATTCTGAAGAAACTAGACTCTTTATAGACTTCTTTTTAGAATCCAAATCTCTTTAAACCATAGGTGTTGTACTGGAAGAACTTATTGAGAACAGGGAAATCAAAATCATTTGCAAGTTCTCACTTTTTCAGTAAATACCAGCTTCAAGTCAATTCCAAAGACTTTTCTGCATAGCAACTGTCTTGTACTGAAAAAAGTGAGCAATAATATACGGTGAGCGAACCTCTGTCATATGTGTTATACAAATATTGCTGTAGGGAAACTGTCTGAAAGTGCTATATTCTGCCATCTTTGACTACAGTGAAAGTAGTTAAAACTCTTTTTCAAACAAGGGCAGCTGGAGGATTTCCAGAAAAGCTAGAAAAAATACCTGTAAGCACAGACAAAGTCTTTGTTAGAACACGAGATTTAAGCATATTGAGAAACCCAGTCAAGTCACATTAAAGAGAGAATCAGCAACCTGATAGTGCTAGATCAGAGTTTGAAGCTCTTTTCTGTTACTAAATTAAAACCTGGCCAAAACTTTAATATAATCTGTTTTCTGGACAAAGACTTCAGCAGTAAAGTGCACTAATGAAAGAAAATGAGCAGTTCCAGATGACAGTGGAGCTCAGTTTTCTGATGATAGAAGTTAAATGCTGTCAGCACTACTGTACATTTACAGCAGTTCTTCTCAAGGTCTACAAAGAAAAGCAAATTGTCCCAATCCAATTCATGCAGAAATCTTCTATCTCTGAGAAAATTCCTTGGTGACTTATTTGGCTTAAGTCACCATGGAATACATGTGTAAAGGAGCAAGAAAAATTTAAAAAAAAGGATCTGGTAATGACATTGCGTAGTTCTGCTAGGGACTAGACCTTCTCTCAAATGAGGAGGATCTGAAAGAGCTGGACCTGTTCAGCCTGGCGAAGAGAAGGCTCAGGGGGTCCTATCAATGTGTATAAATATCTTGAGGGATAGTGTAAAGAAGACAGAGACAGGCTGTTTTCAGTGGTGCCTGGAGACAGCAACAGGCAATGGACATACACTGAAAACTAGGAGGTTCTTGCTGTACATCAGGAAACACTTCTTCACTCTGAGGGTGACTAAGCACAGGAACAGGTGGAACAAGTTGCTCATAGATGCTGTGGAGTCTCTATCCTTGGAGATACTATAAAGCCATCTGGACATGGTCTTGGGTAACTGGCTCTAGGAGGCCCTGCTTGAGAAGGAGTTTCAGCCAGTTGACCTCCACAGGTCTCTGTCAACCTCAACCATTCAGTGTTGTGGTGCCTCATGGTCAGTTCCTGTGAAGGGGAAGGAAGGCTTCATTAGATAACCAGAACTTGCACAATATCTAGATGCATTTTTGAAGACGTGAGGCCAAAGATAATAGCTGGAGACTGAGAGAGGGAAATACCTTTACCAGAAGTATTTTTCCTGGTTCACTGTCCAGCACTGAACATTTCCAGGGAAAAATGGAAACTGGTAAGTTTAAAGCTGAGTTTGGACTTGCAGTTTAAAATGCCGAATGAAGATGAAATACATCCTAAGGAAGCCCTGCTGTCTGCATCACTTGTTAGTGTACTGAAAGAAGCCGCTCTGCAAACACATGACCTTTGTTCACAAAATTGTTTAATACCTGTGACAGTGAAAAGAAGCATCATCTTTATTTCTTCTGTTTTGAATTTTTTTAAACAGTAACCCTTTCCAAGCTAAAATAAATTAAACTATAGGAGTTTAATGGAAGCAATTCAGATAGACAGCTGTTGTGTCAAAAGATTGAATACAGCTGTTACAAACATGTCAATTCTGAATGAAGCATGGTAGTAAAAGTCCTTTACCCAGATAAAGAATTAAGATTTGCACACCAAAAGGAAGTAGTCTGTTTTCACAGATACAAAATCAGTCGTATTGCTTTTGCTTGTAAATGAACTCTACTGGCTTGGCTACTAGGCATGAGAAAGAAGCTGTGAAAGCCCCAACATTACTGTAATGCTAACTTACTGAAATGGTTTTGACACAACCTATTCACCTAATCCGTCTCCAAATAGAGAAAATGAGTTACAAATTTTCATTCATCAAAAACTAGGCCTTTGGAATGCAAGCCAAGATGCTAATAATTGAGTTAGGTTTTAATATAGCTAATAAATGTGTATTGCTGCTAGGAAAAGTGCCTTGCAAATGACATTTGTGGTGATTAATGTTTAAAAATATTGTCTCTGTGAAACTCATGATTTGTGAGCTATCCGTTTCTTTCCAGTACAGAATACAAGGAGTATCTGAAATGTGAAACCTATTGTTTGGGAAACTTTAGTACGTAATCCTCCTGCACATAGGTATTAGAAATTGATCTCTGCTAACTTTCTGAATGTTTTTTACAACTAATAACCAGGTAGTAGGGAGTTTTTAAAATTATTTTTAATACGTAAAATATGAGAGAGTGAATCATGTAAGTGCTAGCCAAGAGGAAAAAGCAAACACAAATTCTTCCCTTGATGATTCCGTACATTTTAGTGGAGAGAATCAAAAAGCCCTGCCAAGCTAAGATTCAAGAGCAACCTTTCAAGTCGAAAGTAAAAAATGTCTGGTTTTTGCTGACCAGTATAGAGGTAAGCATGAAACAGGCACCATTTAAGTAAAGATTAGTAACAAAAAAAAAAAAAAAAAAAGTAGTATTGAGACAGCATTCCTTAGGGCTTTATCAAAATCTGTGAGGAGTCTTGCAGCAGTCTTTGCCATCCTTCCATTCTTTCCATTAAAAACATAAAGAAAAAAACAGCCCCACCCCCAACACACATGTACTTCATCCAGTCTCTGGGAATGTCATATCATCTCTGTTGTGATTCCTAGAATTCCACAATATAAGATCTATAAAAGTCCAGTTCATTTTTATATTACAACCTGTTGTCAAAATATGGGGTTTACAGGGCTTTCTAGGCACTCTGCTTTCACATTGGTACTGCCTAATTCATTAGGCACCCAAATCTTTGTGACCATGGTGACAAGTAGCTTTTCAGATATGCAGGTCACAGAGTAACTGGATTGGAAAAGTGCTGGCTATGTTGTAATGGGACATGTGGAACCGCGAGTAGTCAGGGTTGGAGTTTGTATTTCTTCTAAAAGTGAGGGCAACCCAATGCCATCTTACATTTAGACCAAGTTGGAAACTGAGATTAAAAGGATTTTATCACTTGACATTGGTGCACAGAAACTTGGCACTAGTGTTATTTTAATTTTGCATACTACACTTTGCTTTAGAAGTAGACACTGGCAAATGGAAGCTAGTCCAAAGGGCAAGGGAAAAATGTTTCTATGGTAATGCCAGAGCTGTGATAATACAAAGTGATTTCCCTTGTCCTACATGATGCCTCAAACCATGTTTGAAGGATATTGCTTGTTTGCCAAAAGATGGTATCTTGGTATGTATTACACTCTTTGAACAAGAATCAATATAGTTTCAATTAGCCTGTGAAAACACAAGATTGTCAATATGAATAAAGGTGAAGAAATGTGAATTATTTCTATTTTAGTCGCACAATCATCAAAAGCAAATTTCCATGGTCAAAAACAGAACTGAAAATGCTTTAAACTGGATAATTTCTCAGCCAGCTATAGATGAAGGAGTTTTGTTGGACTTTGCTCCTATTATACATCATCTGCTTATAGATTTGACAGCTTTTCAGAACTCTGTGACCAACTTATACTCTAGTGGTCAAAGCTGGGAAAGTTTTAGTGGCTGTTCATATATTCATCTACCTATGTTGTCTTTCACTGTGGACACAGGTTTGGGAACATTGGAATTTTGTAAAGCTGATGACTATATTGCAAAAAAAAAAAAAAAAAAAAAAAGCTATAATATACTTTAAGAACTTATTGAGAGAATCAATATCAATATAGATATTTCCCTTACTGTTTGTATCACTGATACTTTGGGAGAAAGTCTGCAGTTACTGCAGAGATCTTTGATCTGATCTAATGGAAAAGTAAGCACTTGCTAACCAGATCTGAAATTCTGTTATATTCATTTTTAATTCAGTCCTTGCTGAATCACTGCCCTTCAGAAAAATAGCTATAAATTTGCTGTGGAAAAGATTTGATTTCCTCTCAAAGATGAAAGTGCTCTAATGATTAGAAGAAGGATAAATATTTCCATTTCCAGTGCTGGGAAATGGGTATAGGATAGCAGGCTTGCACTAAAAACAACACTTTTTTTTAACGTAAAGGTGACGTTAAATATGTTTATGGAGCTGAAAAATGAACAAGTAAGGATCCATCCTAGAAATAAAGTTCATGTTCAAGTCCATGACAAATGGTTCCTGATCACAGAGAGAATGCTTGGATTTCATGGGTTAGGTATTCAATGGGAGAGGGGAAAGCCAGGTGATGATCAGAGCACGTCTGCACTGCTTATATCAGGAAGAAGAAGATCTTAAGATTGTGCCATTATTTTAAACTATTGGACATTCTGCAGTTCTAAAAAACAAAGTCAAGGGAAGAGCGAATTTATCTGGGGAAAAGGAAATTTGACAATGGGAAATGTGCAGGAAATGGGACTGAGAGAGCATCTAGCTAAGACTAGCTCACTGTTAAAGCAACAAACCACATTTCTGTTAACATCCGGGACTTTGAGTTGTATAAAAGATCTGAAACTTAACAGATAGAAAGAAGAGTTTATAGTGAATACACACTCTTGCATCTATTACAGACCAAGGGAGAAACATGAACATAGAGTGTTTTGGCAAGCTGGGATATTTGGAATCTAAAAATTTATACTATCTTAAGAAACATGCAGTCTTCTATATGATTTGGAAGGGACAGTGCATGATCACTTTTGTAAGCTAATGCAATAGAGGTGAGATCAGTGTACAGCATCTGGTTGTTCAACAACTGTCCATGAAAAGCTGGTTGGCAAACAACAGCATTTCTCATCAGCATCAGCAGACAACTCCACAAAACTCTCTTTTGGAGATCCTGGAAAGCACAAATGGATTTCTGTAATTTGGACAGTGTACAGATCCTGACAACTCAAACTGATAATTGTTTCATTTTGAGTAGAGAATATGTGACGATAACTTCTGACAAGCCAAATGGAGAAGCCCATTAAAAAAAGTGGATATTTAATTTGTCTGAGAAGAATAAATAATAGAAGTCCCTACCTGAAAAAGGGAGAGATCCTATAATGATTCTGACCTATGTAGCAAAACAACATGTAAGTTGAATGGAGGTCTCAAAACCCAAAAGTTTACTTAAATTTCTTCATTGAAGGCTGATTAAGGAGTATTCTACCATAAGGGCAACACTACTAAAATCCTTAATTTTGAGGTTTTAGCTGAGGAAATGTAAAAATTTTGTGCCTATGAATTAAAACAGAAAAGACAGAAAAAGCATACTTTGGAAAAACACAGCATTCTTCAAAATTACTTGGAAACATAGTTTACACTAGTGGCTGAAAACAGAAGGAGTTGGTCTTGCGTCCATCAGGGATTTGAATGTGTCACCTTGATTGAAATTCTAAATTTCTTACCATCATCATATTCCCATGGAAATAATATATTTAGATAATGCTGTTTGAAGTCATAAGAATCTTGAAAACTAGAACATCCTCATAGAAAAACTCAGGAAATGCAGGCTAGGTAGATGCTTGGTGAGATGGAACGTGAACTGGCTAGATAGCAGAGCTCAGAGCATTGTGATCAATGGTGCAGAGTATGGCTGGAGGCCTGTAGTTAGTGGCATTCCCCCGGAGTCAGTCCTGAGTCCAGTCCTGTTCAACCTGTTCATCAGTGACCTGGATGAAGGTATAGAGTGCACCCTCAGCAAGTTTGCTGATGATACCAAACTGGGAGGACGGGCTGACACACCAGAAGGCTGTGCTGCTGTTCAGTGAGACCTGGACAGGCTGGAGGACTGGGCAAAGATGAAGTTCAACAAGGGCAAGTGTAGGGTCCTGCACCTGGGGAAAAATAACCCCAGGCACCAGTACAGTTTAGAGGTGGACCTGCTGGAGAGCAGCACTGCAGAGAAGGACGTGGGAATTCTGGTGGACAACAGGTTGACCATGAGTCAACAATGTGGCCTTGTGGCCAAGAAGGCCAACAGTATCCTGGGGTGCATTAGGAAAAGAGTGACGAGCAGGCTGATGGAGGTTTTCCTCCCCCTCTACTCTGCCCTGGTGAGTCTGCATCTGGCAAACTGTGTCCAGTTCTGGGCTCCCTAGTTTAAGAAGGATAAGGAATTACTGGAGGGAGTCCGGTGATGGGCTGTGAAGATGATTAGGGGTCTGGAGCATCTTTCTGAAGAGGAAAGACTGAGAGATCTGGGTCTGCTCAGCCTGGAGAAAGCTGAAAGGGGATCTAATCAATGCTTATAAATATCTCAAGGGTGAGTGTCAAGAGGATGGGACCAGATTCTTTTCAGTGGTGCCCAGTGATAGGATGAGGGGCAACGGGCACAGGCCGAAGCGTAGAATTGTCCACCTAAATATAAGGAGAAACTTCTTTACTTTGAGGGTGACAGAGCACTGTAACAGGCTACCCAGAAAGGTTGTGAAGTGTCTTTCTCTGCAGACATTCAAAACGTGCCTGAGTGCATTCCTGTGTGATCTGCTCAAAGTGGGTTGGATTGGATGATCTCCAGAGGTCCCTTCCAATGCTAACAATTCTGTGATTCTGTAACTGGGACCTTGGACATGTCCTTCTATGGTACCTCGAACCAGTGCGTATGGCAGAGTATGTGTTTTGACATGTCTGTGGTGGACTTTGTCATAAAGCAAAAGTATTAAAAGCATTCAATAGTTTCATGTAGGAGGATACTCCAAGGCAAGAACCACTCAGACTAGCGTGGAAAGGCAAACTTTAGCCAGAGGAGGCTAGCTTCTTTCTTCAGGGAGGGTAAATAGGTCTTCTGCAGAGTGACTCAGAGAAGTCATCTACTCTTAGGTGCACAGAAACATTCCCTGCATAGCCCTCTCTCATGCTTCTATATAGCTGCTTATAGGGTTATTAATCTTCCAGGGTTTGGCTTTATCTTTTGGAATATCACCTCACATCAAGAGATGAAACAGATTGGACACAGCAGTCTTTGAGCCAAAATGATATCTGGGGAAAACAAAACCAAAACCAAACCAAACCAAACCAAAACCCCAACAAATAGATGAATACATAAAAATAAAAATAATATAATAACAATAATAATAATAATAATAATAATAATAATAATAATAATAATAATAATTATTATTATTATTAATTATTATTATTATTATTATTATTATTATTAAAACCTCACAAAAACCCAAACCAAACAAAAACAACCCAAAACCAAAACCAAACCAAACCAAACAAAAACAAACAAAAAATCCAACCCCCACAGTTGTAAAAATTATATAACATGATACAAAGCCAAAATGCAAAAAGAGATATCTTTGGAATCTGTGATATAACAATTTAGAGTCAGTGAAGACTGTAAGATCAGTGCTAGAATATAAGCTATGTTGACTAATTGTATGTACATACCTTTTATCACAGATACGCTGTGGCTTGAAGTTGCTGCAATGAGTTTTGCTTCGTCTGTGAACTCAGTTTCTCTCTTGCAGCTGAACAGAATCAGTTTTTCATCAATTTAATTAAAACATGGGAGTATTTCACTGATCATCACCCAAGAATAGTAAGCAGAGTCACTATCATCACCTGCATAATGCTAGAGGTTTGATTTACACCAAAACACCAAATTCCCTACGGGACTGTGTTGGCTAGTGCTGCAAACAAAATGCTCCTGTGAGATCTGGTAGCTGAAAAGCCACCAAGCGGGTCACAATGCACGTTCACCTCACTTGTTCGTGTTTTTTTTTTCTCCAGGAAAGAATTCCAGCACAGCTGTATCATTCTCAGGTGATGCACAGGTGTAGAGGCAGGCATGGCCAGCGGTGACCAGTGCCACAGAGGAGGGGAGGGAGCCCCGGCACTCCCACCCTTGGCACTCAGTGGAGGGCGAAGCAGCAGCGCCAGGCAGGCAGGTGCAGCTCAGGCTCTGGAAAGAAGATTGCTGGTTCAGACCCCAGTTACCAGCTACTTCCCACTAACTTGCTGAGAAACCGAAGGCTGGTAAATCTGTATCGTGTTAAAAATGGGAGAAAAAATTCTTTCCTTTAAACCTAAGGTTGTACTATGTGTAACTCCTGTGAGCAAAGAAACAATGACTCCAGAGCCCCAGCTTTTCAATTAAAACACTTCCAGACTTTCTAATACTTCAAAAAGGTTTTAATGTGTTAAATATTCAGCACATAATGCTTGAAAATGTTTAATGTATTCTGCAGTGTACTACAGTACAGCATAATTTGCTCTGTGCTCTTCCAAAAGCCTTTTCAAATGTATGTAATCCTTTTTTATTTTAAAAGAGGATTACATACATTTGAAAAGGCTTTTTGAAAAAAAAAAACCACAGTTAAAAATCGTGTACCTCTTAGGCTATTTAGTGAGGTGATTACAAGGGCCTTTTTTTAAGTTATTGTTTTGTATACTATAGTGTGCAGATAAACATTTTGTTTGTATTTTGAGTCTCAGGACATAATTTTATTTAGGATATAGCATTTGGAAAACAGAATATTTTCTCAATATATAATGCTGAGAGACAACTGTTCAGAATGGAGGACTTTTTAAAAAAATAAAATACTTGAAAGATTTTATATTTATATCATACCCGTACACTGTTCAATGTTCTTGAAAATTATAATATCTTTAGATTAATTAGAACACAAAGCTGTTTCTGACTCTTTTTTACTTTCAATTTACAGGATGTAATCTATAATTTAAAGATGTGATCATTAATAAGGAATACTGCACCTCAAGTTGATGCATAGATTATTTTCTCCAGTTTAGTAGTATATAGGCAACAGAAGCATTCACATCTGATTCTTGTTGCCATGACAATGGCTTCAGTCCCTCTTTTGTGCTTGGCAGAGCTTGCTTTCTTTCTGCAAGCCTGATGCTCAGCTTACTTTTCCTGTTCCAAATCCCTTACATGAAGAAAGATAAGATAAGGTTAATAGAAGTCTAACAACAAAGAAGATAAGAAAAAACATTTGATTGTAAGTATGGCTCCAAATACAGTTGAGGAGAAGTTGTGAATGCAGAATGTCTTACAATGTAGGCTTACACACGGCCAAGCATATCTGACTATACATCTCTGCTTCTATAAGAAGGGTAATACAGTTCAGTGGAGGATATGAGAATTTTGATATAGTTTTGCCTGTAATTTAGGGTGTGATGAGGTTTGAGTCTGAAGCCAGCAGGCCAAAAAGTGTCATTTACATTCCTGAAGCTCTGTTAAAGTCAGTGCCCCAGTGTTGACACTTCAGACAACAGAGCTATTCCAGCTCACTGTCTCCATTTTTCACTATTCAAATATTTGTGTTCAACTTTACAAGCACTCAGCTAGTGCAGTGGCATCATCACTTCCTCTGAAAAAAACATGCCTCCAATCATTCCCTTGCTAGTTACTTCACGGTTGTAAATGCAATGGTGAGTTTAGGACAGAAAGTGTTACCAGTTCTTCCTTGCTGACTTGAGTGTTTTACTTCAGTGTCCTCTGCCTCTTAGCACGTAGTGTAACATTTCACTGGTAAAAATCTCTGAGTCTTCTGCATAGTATTATTCAGTACATGTAAGATGGTTACAGTCCTTCCAGTAGCAAATAACAGTGAATCTTGCAGATCTGGACCTCATGCGCACCTTGCTCTTCAACAGTTATTCTACTAGCAGTTGTATGCTTGGTTTTCCAGCATTTTTTTATCACTCGGCAAAACTTTCCTGAGAACATTGCACAAAGTGAACCACCTGTGTTAAAAAAAAATCTCACCTAGTTGACTGAAAACATCCTAGAAAGTGTTTGAGAGTTTAAGAATAATAATCAGTGCTTGCAGCTATCACAACAGGATGTTAGTAGTTGGATTCACACAGAAGATATACGGTTTGAAGGCACCACCATCGACTTTCTGTTCACATCCAACAAAACCAGAAGAATCTATCTTCCAAATCACTTTATTATTGCTCTATCTGACCCTTAGTTGTAGAGATATAGTTGAAAGCCATAGTTTGCAATAATAAAGACAGAAAGGCCTTATGCATTGTGATCATAGCCACTTCCATTATAACAAGTCAGTTCTGGTCCAAAGAAAGTTAGGAGCATTTTTCACAGGCATTCAGTGTGCTGCAAACAATTTTCTGCGTTGGAAAAATGGTATGTTGAGACGGCTAGTTGTACTTTTCTTTCAAAAATTAAATCTGATGTAAGCTGTTACAAACTGTAGAACACACTACCCCTCAAATAAATGAGCCACTGACAGTATTGTTCTTTAGCATGAAGGTGTTCTTGACTTCTTCAGCGTTTACACCATATTGTTATCTCTCACAGATCCCATTCTTTCAAGATGACATTGCCCTCTATTGGTTACTTTGCTACTGGCAATTAAAAACTGTGCTGACTTCGGCAGCTGTGCTGGAGGTTGCATGCTGGGTTAGGTCACTATGCAAGTGGCTTGGGATGAAAATGTCCACTTTATCTTATTCTAAAGGGCGTCATTACTGTGCATTTTTTTGTGAGAAGCCTCAGGTCACTTTCAGTGGGTTCTGCCAGTTTGCTGTTCATATGAGACAGTAATGAGTATAAATTGTGAATCTTCAGGTATTTCAGTCAGTCCTTTGTGATTCTAGGATTATCTAGGTGCAGATTGACATGGCTATCTGAACTGGTTTTGAGAAACATACGTGGTCTTGAATTTCAACTCCAGATGTCTGCTAGGATTTCTAGCAATTCAGATGTGGACATGCCACCCTTAAGTGTAAGGGTTGTAGGGGTAAGAAAACTGTAGACACCCACAATTAGGTTTAGCCGTCTCATAAACTTCATTCTTATTGTTAATTCTGCTTTTCTAATGTATGCTTTTCAGTGAGTCTAATTCAACAAACTAAGGTAGTCTGTTACTTAACACAATCTCCTTTATGAATACTAAGGGAAATCACAGTGTAAAAATGATGTGGGGACTTTCCCAAGTAACCCTTCCTAGCAAAAACAAACAAACCAAAACAAAACGCAAAACCAAAACCAAACCAAACCGAAACAACAAACAAACAAAAAAAAGCCACAAACCATAGCGTCTTTCTGGCAACTCATTATCTAACAAACATTCTTATGTGGATGTTCATTCATAATAAGATAAACAAAATAACAGGAATGGCACACTTAGAGGTAACTGTCAGGAAGTTTGTTTCCAGTCAGCTGCTGGTGTTAGGAGAAATGATGTTCAACTGTGAGCTTTAAGAAAGGTTCCTCCTCTACACATAAAAAGAAATACTGCTCCTCTTCCCCTGCACAGCTTCCTGCCAGCTCCCTCAGCCTCTCTGATACCAGAAGGTCAAATATACAGACCTTGAAAAGGATGAATGCTTATGGCTACTCAACTTATTATTTTCTTTTTTAGAATATGCTGCTTTTAAAAAGCAGAATAGCTTAAGACTCTCCAGAACTACAAGTGTATTGACACCTCTTGTGAACCTTTTTATTTTTTCTTATTGTCTTTGTAAATAAAATCTATTAATATTAAGCTGTTAGACTGTGGAGCTTTAATTTTTCATCAGCACACATCAGAATATTGCCTGTTGTAGATGACAAAACACATCTGTTCTTCAGCTTGGAATACATTGAGCTGCTCTAGAGTTGCGGGAGGGAGGGGATAATGGTGTGAACAAATGTGCATATGCAGCATAACTGTGGGAGGTATTTTGGCTTGAATGGCTTAGTCAGAGATCCAAATTTGCAAATTTTCCTACATCTAGATGAATACTCAAAGGAGATACTTGTCTCATTAACATCTTCCTGGGAACAAAGTTTCAAAATACACACAATTTAAAAATGAATAAAAATACCTGGGTGCCTTCGCTTCACTTTGTCTTGTGGCTGTTGAAAATTATGAAATATGAAAAAAATTGTGTGAGCTGGGTTGGAAATAGCAGCCTGCTGTATGATTCTCAGGAAGGTTTTTATTAAATATTGAGATGTTATTAAAAACTCTGTTGTGTGACAATTTTTGCTGGCCAGCAGGATGGTGATAGAGGACTATCGTTAAGTGGTGCATGCATTAGAAAAAATAACAAAAGTTAAAATTAGTATGTGTGCATGTATTATACTTGTATGTCATTTACCATGAGAGTCTGTTCTTCAGAAGCCAAAGCATCCTTATAATTTTATCTTATGTGGCATAGAATGCTGTGATTTGCACTTGTTTACCAACTATCCAATATAAGAAAATATCCAATTTGAAAAGGCTGTAGATTAGCCAGCTAATAGATAAAAAATGTTTCTGTTATACGTTCCTGAATATCTGCATTTGGGGTAACAACAGAAACGGATCATGGGATATTAAGATATATAATGTATAATTCTCAGTTTCATAAGAATTACCTTCTATTAGGCTGGTGATCCAGGTTTTCCCCCATAGGTAAAGGTGACAGAACATGGCTAATCTCTGGTGCCAAAGAGGTTTCATCCAGAAATGTCTAGGACTCATCACTTACTCTTGTTGTTTGATTTGATAGTCTGAGTTGTGGTGAAAAAGTTAATTCCCTAAGAGGTGGATGACCCCTTTCAAGAGGCATTCTCTAATGTTGCTACTGAACACACTTGATCCTGACTTGTCAGGGCATGACTAATAGCTAAAAGTGAGCTGGTATAGATCAGCCTGGCATCAGCTGCCCAGATGGCTGATCTGCTTTATTCTACAGTGTATGCACAATTTAGAGGGGTACTCTTGCACTGTGCACTCTCTTTAACTGCTTGTTTCAAACTCTATCTGTTATCAGTATTTAAACTGATGCCACACTCCTTTTGCTTTCTTCAGGTTTTCCTAATTCTTAAATGCAATTTCTTAACTTTCTTTTTGCACAGTTTTTTATTTGGCACCAGTATCTTATAACAGATAAGCTCAACCTTCTGATGAGCTGCTAGATAGCATGATGAAGTGCCAATTTTTTCCACAAAAACTCCCCACACTATACTTTTTTTTTGTTGTTGTTGTTGTTTTGGGAGACTGAAAGCAACTCATAAATCCTAACGAATAGGCTGTAAAATCAGTAAGTTATGGCTGGTCTACTCAGGAGATTATTTTGGGGAAAATAAAAAGTTACTTAAGAGACATTACTTCAGAGATGTTTCCAATACATGCATTCATAAGCTACCTTTCTGTCTTTCCCCTCAAAGTCCTGGCTCCAGATTCTTGGATTGAAAGCAACTGACTAGGACAGATCTAGCCATTTATATTTCTGTTTACATTGAAAATGAGAGCAGGTGGCTTGGACTGCTCCAGAATAGATGAGTGTAAAAGTCTCTGCTTAACAATGCCAGTACACTTGTACCCATACCCTGAGTGTATTAATATATAAATGGATACAAATACAATGCATGGTTTATTTTAATGGTAAGAACAAATCATAAATACCTTAACAGAGACTCTCTTGTATACATTTGTACCTTTATTCTCTGGAAGTCTTATCATCTTCAAATGTTCCAATAAGTGTCTGGGCATTTGTTTATTCTATTATAAAAGCTACTACAGCAGCTAACACTTTCTCCTTTACAAAAAAAACCAACCAACAAACAAACAAACAAAACCCCAAAAAACAACATAAAAACCCAAACAAACAAACAAACAATCAAATAAATTTCAGTAATCTTTCTGGTCTATTATATCATCAGCCTTGTCCATTTATAGGATTTTCTCTTAACTCTCTATTGCTAGTGAGATATGAAGAAGTTATTTTGATTTATTTTTTCTTTTTTTTTCCCTGCACCTTCCAGCCTCTGTGTGTCTGTCCTATTTGCCATTGACCTAAACCTCACTTTTCAGAAAGAAAATATCCCAGTACCAGATTAATCAAATTCCTAAATTATCAGGGAGTAGTTCTATTTCTGTTAGAATCATTACATGTTAGTGTTGAGTTCATATTTTTAAACTCATAAATAAGCAACAGTACTTGTCTATGACTGATCTATAACCTAGCAAAATATATCTCCTAATGTTTTTGTAAGCATGTTTTTGTAGTAGAGTCTTAGGAAAACATTTGAAAGGAAAGAGTGGGCAATACCTTATTTATCATATGAAGCATTCATCAGTTTTCCCAAAGGCTTGCTACATCTAGTCCAACAATAACCCAAGCTAACTCTAGCACTAAAGCATGTCCCTAAGAACTTCATCTAAACGCGTTATGTCAATATTTGCATCACATGACCAACAGACAGAATACAAAGTTATTGGTTGCTATGATGATACACTAATTTCTGTGCATGCAAATGAAAAGTTTGGTTGAATTGATCTGTTCTGATTTTAATCCATTTGAAAGACTTTAATTTTTATTTCAACTAGCTTTTGTGATATGAGTTCTCCAAACTGTCTTGAATTTCTATCCATAAATGAAGGGGTTTTGTCAATTATAAGTTTTATTTCAGGTCTTCCAGATCTCTTCATCTATACATGGTGAGATGAAAGTGATGTAATGGGCATATGCTATCTATTAGAGAAAGAAAAATGTCTTTTCACAGCACTTTTCATTCTAGATACTGTGTTTCTTAGACTGAAAAAAATATCAGAGGAAACACCTGTTGTGAAGGACAGTGGAAAACATCCTTCCCCTCTTTTTCTGATTTGATGATATTTCCTTCATATCGAATCTTTCTGACTTCAATGTTCTCTGCTTTCAGTAGCTTCAGACCTGCATGAAGATAAAATTCCTTATAATATTTTCATAGTCTTGGATGACTTTGAGACTAGAGTCTCTCTTGTGAAATAATTCTGGCATTTGCTGTAATACTTTGTCCAGACATTTAACTAACCTTGCAACAATAGTAGTAGACTTGATATTTCAGCATATTCCCTTAAACATATCTTCTCTATTGGAATATAAATACCTTTAATCAGAAACATTTTTCATGTTGGACATATATACCAATTGAAGTTTCTTCTATAATTCTTACGCTTTTATATGCTTTTGACACCACACCTGCTATTCAGGATTAGACATTGCAATACATGTACTGGAGACAGGACAACTGGACTGGGAGCTGAATTTCAGAATGAAATGTATTTACATGTATACAAAATGATGGTCTCTAGATTAGCTGTTACTAAGGAACGAGATCCAGAAGGGATTGTGTACACTTCTCTGAAAACGTCGGTTCCAGTGTTTAGTGACAGGCAAAGAGAAAAATGAAAACCCCCAAAACAGAAAATACTGTTATGAATTTACACAAATCAAGAATGTGCTCCTGTCTTGAACATTACCTGCAGTTATATCATCTTTAAAAGAATATAGTAGAACTAGGAAAAGCCATGAATGCCTAAAAGGGATGATTAGGGTGACTCCTTTATGAGGAAATATTAAAAAGCTGGGACTCCTCAACACAGCATAAAAAAAGACAAAATGGCAAAACTGGAAGAGATTTATAAAATTATGAAACTATACATGTGTGTGGACACAATAATAAGAAATGACTTACTATCTTTTAACTTATAAGAACTAGTTAAGACAGTATGAAACTATCGAGTAACAAATTAAAACTGAAGAATGTAGCAGTATAACTTCTGGAAAACTTGTGGGTAAAGAGACACAAAAAGAGGTTAGACGAATTCAGAAAAGATAGGTCTTTAAAGGCTATTAAAAACAAGAACACAGGCATAACCTGCATTTCTGAAAATTCCCAAACAATTAGTTGTTGGAAGTCAGGAGAGTAAATCACGGTGAGGATTATTTTATAACTGTTCTGTACAAATGTTCTTCTCTTCTTAGGGATAATATATTGACCACTGTTTGTTATACTACACAGACCCCAAATCTGACCAATGTAGCAATGATTATGCAAAATTGTTTACACAAGATGTAAATTGTGCATTTCTCTCCCTAGACCACTTAATGGCTAATCTTATCAATGGCATCTGCTTATGCAGATATATGCAAGATAATTCTCAGGCAAGATTCTACTGAAAAGGTGGTTGTAGAATATGTGTAATTCAGATACACTGATTAAAATTTATAAATAAGCATTATCTCCCTTTTAGCTAAAAATAAAAAGTATGTGTAGCCTCTTCACATCACTACTAAAAACATTTTAATGACTCAGTAGGTCAATCACTAATAAAACTTTGCTGTTTCTTAGAAAGAGAGGGGTTGAAGACTTTTTACATACATAGTATAGCATGATATTGTAGTCTAATTCTGTTAGCTTAAGAGTAGTTGTGTAGAGTAACTGACTTTTGTATTTGGAGTATATTGTGCCAGTGAAACTGACTCAACTTCCCACTGTTATTTGCCATAAGTACACAGAAGAGTTGCCAGAAGAGAGATATGATCACAGATACTGCAGAATCTTCAGTGTAAAGAAAATAAAATTCCTGCAAAATGCAGATGGAAACAAACAAGATTCATTGTTGTTCTTTAGAGCCTGAAAGGAAAGGTTTGTCTACTGACTCTTTTTAGTGATATTTTTTTCTTCTGTTTTTGACTATTCGTATTTTTAAACTTGTTTTAAACTTGAAAATAATAATCTGAAAGCCTTAGAAATATGTTTTTCTTGGGTCCTCAGAGATCATCTAGGTTTGAGTTCCTGTAAGTTTAGAAATAGAAAGAAGAAAGTTTCATTTTCTGTGAGGATGGAATACTTGAAAAGTACATGAAAGGTACATAGCCTTAGAACATGTTATTGAAGACAGACCCACATGTTGTTCATGTTCTTTGTCAGGCTCTTATAACAAAAGGAAAATCTTACTGAAGTATGTACATAAAAAGCTGACTGACTCAAAAGAAAAACTGTTCCAATAGAAACTTCAGCTGTATCTTGCACATTTACTTTGTGCTTAAATAAGAGTCATCAGAAAGACAGTCTAAAAGTTATATTGTTACAAGGACATTATTCATACCTCAAGAACATTCCTAAGTAGGCTATCTGGGTAATTCACTTTTTGCTTCCTCAAAAGACTTATTAGGTAGCTTAATTACATAACTTTTGACAACAAGAGACTAGGATAGCACTGCAACACAAGATTTCTTCCCTATTTTTTGCCTTTTTCCCCTAACCTGTCTGTAGGTCATATGATAGGACACCCATGCTCTTTCTTCCCATGTACCTTGAAATACATGTGTGGTCTCATTCCCTAACTCAGTGTGCGTCTGGCATGTAACCACAGATAACTAAGTAAATAAAGTTGTTCAGATGATACATATAACTGGTCATATCAAAATGAGAACAACATGAGGCCATTGAATGATGAGGAAGAGACTGCAGCCTTCCCAGAATATTCACCAGACTCCCAAAACAGTCATCAAGTTTGTGTCCTGCTCCTTTCCTACATGTGCAGGGGCTTGGGAAGAACAGTGACACAGAGTGGGCCAAAAGCCAAACTGCTTTGGCAGCAGCAGCTGATCATGTAGTGAAAATAAATCCATATGGCCTTTTTTATATTGTAGCTGGAATGTAGCCATGACCCGATAAAACAGGAATACATGGCACTGACACATTGCATTAGCATACTCCTACTCTTTTTGCCAAGGACATTGATGAAAATATTTAAATAACATCAGTTCTAAAAACAACACTTGAAAAAGTCCCTAATTGCCTTTCTCCAGCGCAGTGGTTCTTCTTTCATCAGAGCTTCATAGTGTCTCTCTTTCAGGCAGTTCCTCAACCATTTTTTGAGTTCTTATACTATTTCCCAATGCTGAGTAATGTTGTCTACTTTCAGGCTGTTTAATTTCATCAGTTTTATATGTTTAGATACCTATATTTATTTCACTGTCTTCAGATGATGATAAAAGCTTCTTCGTGTTATGCTAAGTCACAAGACTTTTCTGATGCTTGAGCATGTATGTCAAGGGATTTAGCTAAACTTAATATGACCTACTAGTAATTGCTACTAGAAAACTAGCTAACAAAGTAAAAACCAGAAAAGTAAAAATGTCATGCCTCTATTATTTAAATGAGAGGCAATTGAGATAACATGGTTCATTATAGTTAGTGGAATGATCTGCTTGCCACGATGTAGTCAAGATTAGGGACTGGGAGTTCAAAAGCTCAGGGCTCAGACCATTTGAATAATTCTGTGGGCAAACCTGAGTGAATAAAATTGAATCTCTTCCATCCTCCTGCTGGCACATGATTCTCTGCTGTGTCTTGGGGCACAAAGAAAGACTGGCACAGGAGAAACAGGCAGATTTCTTCTCCATCCAGTGAAACAAACCCATGGCATCTGTGCATGTAAAAGATATGGTATGAATGACTGAAGTGACTTGAGGAGGCTTGAAGGGATTTGGACAGTACACAGCTGAGGCAATCAAAAATCCTGGCAAAATTAATGCAATAGGTCTGAATGTGTGTTATTTCTTAGTCTCTGTATTAGCAGCTGTATTATAGCTCTACAAATGGTCTGTGCTCTACATTTGTGCAGTAGATGATTCACAGCCTTTTTGTAGTTGGTTTAGTAGTGAGGATTTGATAATGTTTATATTACTTTCACCTTTATCCATTCATTTCACTTTACATTTCCAGCAGACCTATCAAGAGTTTTATATTAGATACCCTTTTAAAAAAGATTTGTTGAACATCAGTGGAAGGTAAATACAAAAGCTGCAACTATATTCTGAATAGGAATACAGTCCTCACCAGTGCTTTATAAAGGAAAAATTCCCTTGGAAAAATTGAAAGCTTGAAATACAAAGGGTGAATCTAGTCATGTACTCCCCAAAGGCCTGGAGGTTAGGTTCAGATTAATTTCAAGTAATTGTATGGCATAGGCATTGTTTTCTTGGTTAAAATACAGCTGCTGTAGCAAATAAACATATCACAGACCTTTACATCTATTCTTTTTGTGTGCCTTCTATAGAAAAATGATCTTTTGTTGTTGGTTTTCTACACTTTTTTGCCAGCAGTTTAGACCTTCCAACCCAAGCAATATTATGTTTTAACTTATTGTAATGCAGGCCACAGTAAGAGAATTCCCACCACCATGAGGGAAAATTCTGTATTGATGGATAAAGTGTTTGACTGGGTTTTATGTGCATGAACCAGGGTAGAGGTCTCTATTTTTGTAAATAAAATTGACATCCATGTACTGCTGAAGAGAAACAGAACAGCTGCCATACGGATTTTGAAAATATCATAATTCGATTAATGTACAACATAAGCATCATGACTTCAACAAAATTAACTTTCATTTTCCCATTAGAAAAAGAAGAACAAGTCTGAGATCAGTTATGCATTAAGCAATCAATTCATGGAGACTAATTGAAGAAGGGAAGACCTTGAAATGGAAGTGGTACAAAAAAGGAAAATGATTAGTCATTATATTAACGTTTCTGTTCAGTATCATTCACATTTTTGTCATTCATTTAATAAACAACTGCAAGTCCCAGTCTGAAACTCATGAAATAATGAATGGCTTTCTGCTAGAAACTAAACACAAGAAATCTCTCTCTGTGTGCATATAGGTATAAATATGTAGAAGACTGGTTATAAGCAATGCCACGCCATAACCTTCTTGGCTTTGGCTGGTAGTTGTGCAGTTCATGCTGAAAATAGCACCTTAAAAGCTGGAGGATTCTTCTGTATATAGATGTAGTTCTTCAAATTAAAGTGCAAGACACAGGCACAGGCCAAGGTGAACATTTTGTAGGAGGAATGTGTAGGAGGCTTTTCAGGCTATATAGATTGCATTTTATTTTGCAGAAAGAATGATAAATTTTGATTACGGGTTAGCCAAACTGTATTTCAAAAAGAGGTCAGTAAAATGTTCTATCAGATACTCTCACTATTATAACACTCATTCATCTAAAAAATGGGATTTTTTTGAGATTTATAATCCATGTGTTTACATATTCAAAAATTTCTTCTAAGTTTTCTACATAAAAGCAGTTTAGGTTTTGCTCCAATTCATAGAATGTAATCTACAAAATCACAGAATGCTAGGGATTGGAAGGGACCTCGAAAGATCATCTAGTTCAATCCCACTGCCGGAGCAGGAACACCTAGATGAGGTTACACAGGAAGGTGTCCAGGCAGGTCTTGAATGCTTCCAGAGCAGGAGACTCCACAACCTCCCTGGGCAGCCTGTTTCAGTGTTCTGTCACCCTCACTGAGAAGTTTCTTCTCAAATTTAAGTGGAACCTCTTGTGTTCCAGTTTGTACCCATTAGCCCTTGTCCTATCATTGGTTGTCACTGAGAAGAGCCTGGCTCCATCCTTGTGACACTCACCCTTTATATATCTGTAAACATTAATTAGGTGACCCCTCAGTCGCCTCTTCTCCAAGCTAAAGAGACCCAGCTCCCTCAGCCTTTCCTCATAAGGGAGATGCTCCACTCCCTTCATCATCTTTGTTGCCTTGCGCTGGATTCTCTCCAGCAGTTCCCTGTCCTTGAACTGAGGGGCCCAGAACTGGACACAATATTCCAGATGTGGCCTCACCAGGACAGAGTAGAGGGGAAGGAGGACCTCTCTCGACCTACTAACCACTCCCCTTCTAATACAGCCCAGGATGCCATTGGCCTTCCTGGCCACAAGGGCGCAGTGCTGGCTCATGATCATCCTGTTGTCCACCAGGACCCCCAGGTCCCTTTCCCCTACACTGCTCTCTAATAGGTCATTCCCCAACTTATACTGAAGCCTGGGGTTGTTCCTACCCAGATGCAAGACTCTACACTTTCCCTTGTTATATTTCATTAAGTTTCTCCCCGCCCAACTCTCCAGCCTGTCCAGGTCCCGCTGGATGGCAGCACAGCCTTCTGGTGTGTCAGCCACTCCTCCCAGCTTAGTGTCATCAGCAAACTTGCTGACAGTGCACTCTATTCCCTCATCCAAATAATTGATGAATATATTGAATAATACAGGCCCCAGTACTGACCCCTGAGGCACTCCACTAGATACTGGCCTTCAACTAGACTCCACCCCATTGACCAAAACTCTCTGGCTTCTTCCCTTCAGCCAGTTTGCAGTCCACCTCACTACCCAGTCATCCAGACCGCACTACTTCAATTTAGCTGTGAGGATGCTGTGAATCCTAAATCTTAAAATATGTATAACTATTATGTGCAAGAAGGTAGAAAATTTATTTTTAAAGTGGAGAAGTTCTACATGAAATAGTGTGCTTTCATGAAGAAAGTTTGATTAGGTTCTTATGGATAAATTATTGAAAAATCTAAGTACTTTTCACAAACTAGACTATTTTATAAGATGACGTATATTGCCCACTAAGGACATCTGAACCTAATTTTAGCTGGTTTTTGTGAAAGAGTTCCCCTAGTAGAGAAAATTCCATGACTTTCTAATTCCAAAAAAGAATGATTTAAAAAGATATTGTGGTATACTCAATCAAATTTAAATTATTTTATCTTGACATTTAAACAATTATTCAGAAGTTACAGATGAACTTGTCTATAGCTTTTAAAGGAAAGAAACTTTCTTGAATTTCTCTTAGTATATGAACACAATGACTCATTCTAGAGAAGAAATATTAACTTATTTCCACAAGACTTTAAAATGATGAGAGAAATACAGATAACAAGACTTCTTGAGGAAGAATATTTCTTTATCCAGATTCAGCAACTTAAATAAAATATAATTATTTTCCTACTTACCAGCTTCCAGTCTGGAATGAAGTAGATATTTTATTTTTATTTTTATATCATTACATGGTTGTTTTTTAAAAGTGATTTGTTTTTGTTAGGTGTCCAAAATCAAAGATTAAGACACCATGCTCTGTGGAGAAATGTGTTGGATTACATGAAAAGATACAAGATAATTTAATGATACAGATGATAAACTACTAGCTTGATGCAATCCAGAATCCTGAAATGATCAAGTTTTCTTTCTGTGAAGTCTTTCTGACAAAGGAGAAGGAGATTAACTCTTCCAGTCTTACACTTGCGTTGCTTTGGGGAGGGAACTAGCCAGCTGAAAAGACTGCACTTACTGAGCACAGTAATGTTGTGGAAGCATTCACTGCTTCACTGGAGGGAAACCTTAGAAATGTAATTACTCATTAGAGTATCTGCAGGCCACATATGACTTGCAAAGCAGTGCTGGTGGCTGAGAGGAAGTAATGCTGAAGAAGATAGAAAGAGGAGACAGAGATGAAGGTATAGCAGTTGTTGTCGTTTAGCCTGACAAGCAGTCAAACATCACATAGCTGCTCGCTCACCACTCCTCAGTGGGAAGGGAGAGATAACTGGGGAAAAAAAAAAAAAAAAAAAGTGAAAGGCATGGGTTAAGATAAAGGTAATTTAGCAAGAGGGCAGGAGAAAATGATAACAACAACAATAATGAATATACAAAACAAGAGATGCACAATGCAATTGCTCACCATTTTCTCACCAATTCCTACCTAACCTGTTCCTAGGCAGCTTTCACCACCACCTGTGCAATTACTTCCATATGGTATGTAGTAACCCTCTGGCCAGTTTGGGTCAGCTTTCCTAGCTAAGACCCCTCCCTTCTTGTGCACCTCCTCGCTGGCAGACCATGGTAAGCTGAAAAGTTCTTGACTTAGTATAAGCACTGTGTAACAACAGCTAAAACATCAGTGTGTTATCAATACTATTTTCATACTAAACCAAATACCAGCCACTAGGAAGAAAATTATCCCTGTTGAAAGCAGAACACCAATGCAGGGAGTCAGTGAACAATGCAACAGATATTGTGGGTTTTGCCCGAAGCTTTGGTTCTGACTCTTCCACTCTTACAAGCAGTCTACCCTTCCCTCCTAAGGCTGCACACACTTAGCTGCAAGCAAGAAAGCTGCCACTACTGTAGTTACTTTGCTACTCTGAAATCACTGCATGCGGAATTGAGTTATGGTTCTTCATTGGGATCCTAGTTTCAATGAGTATAAATCATTCTGGGACAGCATCAGGCACAGTGAAGGAGCTGTGGAGACAACAACCATGAATGGCAAGTTCAGAGTGCTGCCACGGTCCTTCCCCTGACATATTTTCTCCACACGAATGGACTTCTGTGGGTTGCTGGTGTTCCAAATGAGATACTTCTATGCCGCATCCAGCAGGGCTGAAGCCTGGGAAATTTCTGAAACTTTTAGGGCACAGCACTGAGGTAGGTGTAGGTGGGAATCACAGACAGAAGATGGTAGCTTGTCCTTCATGACCCATTTCAAAGTTACAGTTTTTACCACAGCAAGGGAACTGGTTGTATCAATAATTGGGAGCTGTTTAAGCACAGAATTTTTCATCCTGGCTTCAGACATGAAGCTTAGTCAACAGAGGATAAAGCAGTAGAAGCACTGGGCACCTTCTGAATCCCACAGGGTAATGAATTAAAAAGAAGCTAAGAAAAATAACTGAATGAAAGGCTGAAGCATTCAACGGCCAAAAAAATGTATGTATTGTTAGAGGGGGCAGAAATTTTACTGGTGTTGCTCTCTTTATCTGCAAGAATCAGAAGGTAGAAAAAAAGCCTGCCATATTTCTACCAAATGGCTAATTCTGACACACTTGATGGGCACAGCAGATAAACCAAACAGGAAGCTAGCTGAAACAGCTGAAAGCTTGAGGAGTTTTTTTACATTTCACGTAAAAGTAAAAACTTTGAAGGCATTGCACTTAAATAGAAACTACAAAAAGCAAGTGATGTTAGTTTAGAATGTAAAGATGAACAGTACCCTAGAAATAGCATCTTAATTAAGTCTGGAATAAAATAATTGGGGAAGGAGAAAGAGAGTGAAAGAACAACTGAAACCCTCAATCTGACTTTTGACAAAGCAATTGGGCAGGCATCAGAAATAGTTCAGACCAGAATAAAGTTTATAAGATGTGGGAACCACTCCAAAGCAAGAAAAATTGTTAAAAAATCTGAAATGTCTCATGCAAATAGACCTAGTTTAGAATGACAAAACTCAGGACTGGAGAGCTCTAACAACTGCTCAGGAGGATATTGGAGCCAAGACAATACGCAGCACACATATCAATATTTCAAGAGACATAACTACGTCATTTTATAAGAGTTTGTTAACAACTTGCATAATATGCATAAAATTGGCAAAAATGCCACAGTCAAATTCTCTATAAAAGCCTGAAAGGAAATTGTTTATTAAATTATTTTAGGCTGGTCACTGATGTACAAAAGTGTGTGTTTCCAGACTTGGCCCTTACTAGTATTAATAATTAAAACAGGCATGGGTATTAACCAGGTAATTCTGTAAAAAAAGAATACTTGATAGAAGAATCATCTACAAAAGAAGAAATCCTAGGAATAAGACAGAGTACAGTTGTTGCCATCAGTAATACTTTTTCTCCAGTAAAGGTCCCTTGGAACAATATGCTTCGTAAGAAGTGTGCCTAATCTAGTTGCTCAACACAACAATTTGAGAATACAGCTCTGGGCCAATGTCCTGTGAACGTTAAAAGAAAACCTTAACACAAAATAAAAGAATCTGAAGGAGTTAAATGAAGAAGCAGCAGTGATCAAAAACAACACCAGGGAGAACAATTTCATCTGTCTACAGATGACTCCAAAATGGGTATTAACATAATCCTCTTTTCAGCAGTGTGAAAACTGATGCTCAAAACTGAAGACCGTTGGTCTGTGTGTGAGGCAAATGAACAGAAATGAAGCATCATAAATGCAGAGAAACTCTGAATACAAAAGCCTTTAAGCCTTTATGGGAGGTTAGCATTACCCGAAATGGAACAAAAATCTCAAATTATTATTGCCAACAGAGGACTTAAAGACTGGCACTATTACCCTTCTCTATTCCTTTCCCTGAGAGAAAATTGAGAGGATTTTTTCCTTCCATCTACACAGGTTGACAAGGGTTCTTAAAATCAATGAAAGCAAAAACATTCTTTACATAAGTGATTCCCAACTACTCCATCTGGAGTTCATTTTCACCTCTGAAAACTCTTCCTAGTCCATGGTATGCCACTATTGCAAATATTTTAGCTGAAAACATCAGAAAGATTACAAGGCATTTTGGAGCAGCTGTAGCCCTTTTGGCATTTAAGAGTAACATAGTGGAGAAAAGTACAGATAACAATATTGGTTAGCTTGTTTAGTAAAAATAAAACAAAACCATAGAGTTGAATTATCACAGATCAAGGTATGGCTTTGAGAGAGAACACAAATGAAGCAATATACCTTTTAGCATAGGCAGCTGTGAAAGTATATTTCTGGGTTATGTTGCAAACTGGAGAGAAGAAGATGTGTTTTCATTTTTTACTATTATTTGGCTTAATACAGGGACAAGCAGCACAAAGTGTTATGGAATGATTTGTGTAAAAAGACAAATAAATCATAGAATCATAGAATACCAGGTTGGAAGGGACTACAGAGATCATTTGGTAAAACCTTTCTTGGCAAAAGGAGGATCTAGACAAGATGGCCCAGCACCCTGTCCAGCTAAATCTTAAAAGTGTCCAGTGTTGGGAAATCCACCACTTCCCTGGGGAGGCTGTTCCAAAGGCTGGTTGTTCTCATCCTGAAAAATTTCCCTCTTGTGTCCAATCAGAATTTCCCCAGGAGTAACTTGCACCCATTACCCCTCATATCTTCCATGTGCCTCCTTGTAAAAAGGGAGTCTCCATCTGCTCTGTAGCCACCCTTTAAATACTGGAACCTGGTCCTGAGGTCTCCCCTAAGCCTTCTTTTCTCAAGGCTGAATAAGCCCAGGTCTCTCAGCCTTTCCTCATGCAGCAGCTTCCCAGTCCTTTGATTGTCTCTGTGGCCATTCTGTGAACCCTCTCCAGCCTGTCCACATATTCTTTTTGCATAGCAGGGACCAAAACTGAACTCAGTATTCCAGGTGTGGCCGACAAGTGTTGAGTAGAGCTGCATAATGACTTCTTTGTCTCTGCTTCTAATGGCCTTGCTAATGCTGCCCAGCATCCTCTTGGCCTTCTTTGCTGCAGCAACAAACAGTTCACCCATATTGAGACTGTTGTCTACAAGGACCCCTAGGTCCCTTTCCACAGAGTTTCTCCCAGCCAGATAGATCCCAGCCTGTGCTGCACTCCTGGGTTATGCTTTCTCAGGTGCAAGACCTTGCACTTGTCATTGTTGAACTTCACAAGATTCTTGTTAGCCCATTCTTCCAACCTATCCAGGGCTTCCTGCAGGGTGGCTCTCCCTTTTGAAGTGTCCACTTCCCCACTCAATTTGATGATGCTGGCAAACTTAATAAGGATACAGTTGATCCAGTCATCTATATCACTTCTGAAGATGTTAAACAGTGTTGGGTTCATATCAATCATTGGGGAACTCCAATTGTGGCAGGCTGTCAGTTTGAAAAGGAGCCATTTCCCACCACCCTCTGGATATGGCCTGTCATTCAGTTCCCCAGCCACCATGGAGACCATTTGTCTAGACCAGAACACATCAGTTTCCCTAAGAGGAGGCTATGGGAACCACATTGAAAGCCTTGGAGAAATCCAGGTAGACAATGTCCACTGCTTGCCACATGTCAACAGAGCAGGATACTTTGTCACAGAGGTTTGTCAAGCATGAATTGCCCCTCGTGAATCTGTGCTGGCTACTCCCAATCGTGTGCTTCAACTGACTTTTGATAACCTCCAGGAAGATTCATTCTAGAACTTTACTGGAGAATGATGTAAAACTGATAGGCCTATAAATTCCTGGATCGGCTTTTAAGCTCTTCTTGTAGATAGGTGTGACATTAGCCTTCTTCCAGTCTTCTGGGACATTTCCTGATCTCCAAGACTTCTCACAATTATGTCAGCCAGCTCTCTTAACACTCGTGGGTGGATATTGTCATGGCACATTGATTTATAGAGGCCAAGTTCCTGTAATAGTTCACATACAAACTCTTTCTTCACTGATGGTGGGTTTGCATTAACATCAACCTGGATTTCTGTTCCCAAGTCCTGAGGCCCAACAGTGCTGGTAAAGAAAATGTTGAGAACCTCTGCCTTTTCAGTGTTGTTGGTGACTACTTAATCTCTGCAGTCTAACTGGAGGCCAATATTTTCCTTCTGTTTCTGCTTATTGTTTACATACCTGAAGAACCCTTTCTTGTAGTTTTCGATGTCTCTGGTTGATTTCAATTTGAGCAAAACTTTTGTTTTTCTAACTGCCTCTCTGCACACCCTGGCATTGCCCTTATAGTTCCCAACAGTTATTCATCCACTTTTCCACCTCTGATACGCGTCTCTGTTGGTTTTGAGCAGACTCAGAAGCTCAAAGTTAACCTAACGAGGTCTCTTACTCCATCTACCTCCTTTACCTTTAAAAGGGATGCACTGCTTTTTTGCTTCCAGGAATGCATTCTTTAACAACTCCCAGCACTCATTAGCCCCTTTATTCTCCATGTAAGCTTCCCACAGAACCCCTCCCAACTGAGTACTGAGCAAGCTGAAGTTGGCTTTTCTGAAATCGAAACCCTGTGTCTTAGTACTAACCTTAAGGGATGGGAAGTTATGAGAAAGCTTTCTACCAGCCTTAGATGAACAGCGTTGGATTTTTTGCATTTTGCTACAACTAAACAGGCCAAGTCAAGTGAAAGTCCATGTTAGTACCACAGGAAAAACAATGAATCTCTGTAGTAAAGCAAATATAACTTTATTTAGATTGTATTAAACATATATGTATATATATATATATATATAAAATATATATATATATATATGTTGTCTATGGTATTATTTTCACTTCTGTGTGAAAATATTCCCATGCTCAAGACCATACATGTAACTGAGAAGAAGTGAAGCACAACTTACTGTCTATAGTACTCATCACAGCAGAGGGTCAGTTTGTCAGCCCAGCAGTGGTTAAGTGGTTAAGTCTCTACCTATGTCTTGCCCTGGCACACTGGCACCCTTTGGGATATATATCCATTCTAGCTACAAAACAGGAGATTTTGGAAGCAATATAGGGAAGAAGTAGAGTCATAGATTTCAGGGTAAAGACAGTCATATCTTGAGTAGGTCACTCAAATTTCTGAGAGGTTTGCACTGAAGGCAATAATCTCATAACATAAGCAAGTAGATTAAGGATATCATGGGTATGCCTCCATGTGTTTCAATCACATCTTCAAATTCAGTGTGGCATAGGATAAATGGATGGTGGTATAAAGTCATTAAATGAAAGCACCTCGTTCAAGACAAAGGAAACGGTAAGAAGAGCCTGAACAAATAAAAGTAGTAGGGTCATTGCAGGAAGGGATTAGGGTCTGGATATAGGCAGGATCACAAAATGTTATTTGAAAGGAAGGGGAAGGCTGAACAAAATGTTTTGAAGGAAAAAAGCTAGTGCAAGCTTCAAAAAGACATGGTCAAACCTGTTTTTTTTCTGTACAAGAGATTTTTTTTTTTTTTTTAATATGGAATTGAAGGAAACAAGTGTAGATAACCACATGAGCTCTTAGTAACAAAACTGTGACCAAGCTGTGTGGTGTGAAAAACCGGCTGTGAACTTTTTTTGGACACAATCTCTTCATTTAAAATCCTTTGTCTAAAAGCCTATGGGTTATCTCAAAGTAAGAAGGTTTCTAGGATTTTTTTTTTTTTTTTACTTTTGCTTTACAATAATTTCTTTATTTATCCTAACCCAGAAGACAAGATAGAGTCCAGAGCTTTATTGAGGTGTAATAATGAGTAAAAAAGAATAAAGAGCCTATCTTGGGCTTTCACAATGCTTTTAAGATAAAGAATTAATAGAGGAATATTATCAAATGGAGCAAGGTCAAAGACATAAAGCTTACAGTAATCTCAAAAAGAGTCCAAAATTTTATCCACCCTTTTCCCTGCTAGTTTGGCATTTTGATGGTAAAAAAAATGATACCTATTTTTCCAGGTGCATATTCTGGAGGGAAAAAACTGACATGCTAATTTTATCAGAGTAATGTTAAAGCTTCTGAAAAGTACAGCTTCTCAGTGAATGTACACAAGATTGTAAAGGAAAGCTCGGGGAAACAAGCGGAGTCAATAGTCTGATTCAAAAGAAAAAGGGGGCCAGGCTTGTTTGGTAATAATTACAGCTATCAATACAGGACACAACAATTCGAGGTGAAAATTTCTGGAGGGATCAGAATCTTATTTTACACTTTCTTTCAAAAGCTTATGCATGTATAAATGCAATGTGTTTCTTTATTTGAATAGATGTTAATCAGAAAAGCTTTGAAAAACAAAATTTCCATGAGTAGCTTAAATTCATCCATACTCATTAGGTGCTCAATTAGGTGAAACAAAATTTTCATCATATGCCAGAGGCTTAATTTAATTTGCGTAGGATAAGCAGTTAACCATATCTGTAAAGCTCTGAATTTTTTGGAAATTACTTCAGTGTAGTGAAGCAGAAACTATTACATGCCAGAAAGCTATAGGCAGACTAAAATTCAAAATTGTTTATCCTAGATCTAAAGGTATTTACCTGACATATTTGTGTTAAAAAACCCCACTAAATTCCATGCTACACAGTGGCTCATTGAAGTAAACTGTCATCAATATTAGGGTAATAAACCCTTTCATTTGCATTTCAGGAGTGTATTTTGATTGTTCTATGATATTTCAAGAAGAAAGTTGTGCTTCAAGTCATTGAGACAGAGGACTTTCTCCAGTAATTTGCAATCAAAGATTAGCAAATAATTTCTTTTCAAAGGGGTAGATAGATGCCCCCTCTCCCTGGAGGCAAAGGGAGATATTTTCTTTAGAAATGTAATGTTTTTAAGGACATCAATTAGGTATGTATGCAGCATCAAGGCTGATGAATTAAATCTGACTTTGCTGAAGAGAAGAAACCTTGACAAACTAAAACAAGTAGCTTTCCTACTAGTTGTGGGGGTTTTTGTTTGTTTGTTTGTTTTGGTTTTTTTTAAAAAATTTCTTTGAAAAATAAACTCAAGTTAGAAAATACAACTAGGTGGCTGCATCTACAACCAGTATGCTATTCCTACCTGAAAGGAAGCCTCAAAATTCAACCATTTCTTATATGATTATAGAGTAATCCTAATTGGATCCTACTTTTATAAAGACTTAGGAAGCTTGGCTATTTTATGTCCTTCTGTGAAAATATTCCATTAAACTGAGTTATCACTAATAAATGTATATCAGCCAACATTTTTAGAATAAGAACTTACAAATCAGTTTAAAGCACCTAAGTCACTGAATAAATTCCCTTCTTGTGCCAAATAACCGAGATTTCCCTCCAGGTTAAAATGGTTGCATGCTAGCTTATCTTTGCATAAAACTTACTTAGGGGAATGCCACACGTTTTCAGCAGTCTATGAAAGACTCCTGGTGGCTGATTAAAACCAAGGTTTAGATAATTAAAAACAGTTTTGGCAAACTCTTTTTGACCAATATAACATAAGTGACCTCAGAAGCAACATGGCATTTACATACCTAAAGTTACTCCTATTAAACGGCTTGTTTTTCCTCTATTACAGTTCTGTTGAGGATATGCTGTCTTAAAATTAAGCTTTCTCTCAAATGAATACACATTATCAAATTGTTATTATGATTATATTAATTTGCTTGTACCAGCCACTGAAGTACTGAATGCAATATAGACAGTCAGGACAGAATTTATCTTTTGCTGTTTAATTACCTTAACCCAATTAATTAGGTTTGGTCTGCAGCTGTGTCTTGAACTGTGCTTCACAGGTAAAAAATGATAATAAATCATAGAATCATAGAACAGTTTGGTTGGAAGAGACCTTTAAAGATTATCTAGTTCCAAAGCCCCCTGCCATGAGCAGACCTATCTTTCACTCTATCAGATTGCTCAAAGACCTCTCCAATCTGACTTTAAACATTTCCAATGACTGGACATCCACAGCTTCTCTGCTTCTCTGGGCAATGTGTTCCAATGTCTTGTCACCCTCATAATAAAAAATGTATTCTGTATATCCAGTCTAAATCTATCTTCTTTTAGTTTAAAGTCATTACCCCATGCCCTGGTAAAAAACCTCTCTACATCTTTCTTATAAGCCAGTTTTAAGTATAGACAGGTCACAATAAGGTCTTCCTGGAGCTTTCACTTTTGCAGGTTAAACAACACCAACTCTCTCAGCTTTTCTTCACGGTAGAGGTGCTCCATTCTTCTGATAATTTTTGTGGCCCTCCTCTGGACCCACTCCAACAGATCAATGTCTTTCTGGTGCTGGGGTCTCCAGAGCTGGATGTAGTACTCCAGGTTGTCTCTCCTAAGAGGGGCAGAATTGCTGCCCTCAGCCTACTGGCCATGCTTCTTTTGATGCAGCCCAAGATACAATTGGCTTTCTGGGCTGAAAGGGTGCATTTCCAGCTCACACACAATTTTTCATCAAACAGTTATCCCCAACTACTCCTCTGCATGGCTGCTCCAGGTCAGTTCACCCCCTTGTATGCTTCGATATTGTGGCTTGTACCAACCTAGTTGCAGGACCTTGCATTTGATCTTGTTGAACTTCAGAAAGTCCATGAGACCACTCCTGAAGCTTGTCAGGGTGTCTCTGGATGGCATTCCTTTCCTCAAGCATATAAACTGCACCACTCAGCTTGGTGTCATCTGCAAACTTGCTGAGAGTGTAGTCAATCTCACTATCTATGTCATTGATGAAGTTATTAAATACTATTGGTCCCACTACAGACCTTTGAGACACACCACCCATTACTCATTTCCATATGGACACTATGTCTTTGAATGCAGCCATCCAACCTTATCACCTAGCAGTCCATCCATCAGACCCATATACCTCCAATTTAGCAGCAAGAATGTAATGGATGACAAATCATAGCAAACATATTACAGGAGTCCAGGTAGATGATATCTCTTGCTTTTCCTTTGCCCATTGATGCAGTCACTCATGAACTGGAATAGTGAGGCACAATTTACCCTTGGTGCAGTCATTTTTGCTGTCTCACCTTCCTGTCTTCAATATGTTTTGGCATCTCTTCTAGGAGTATCTGTTGCATTATCTTACTAGGCAGAGTGAGACTGACAGGTTGGTAGTTTCCAAGGTCCTCCTTTTTACCCCTTTTAAAATGGGTGTTGATGCTTCTTTTTTTCCAATCACTGGGGACTTTGTCTGACTACCATGACTTTTCAAGTATGATGAAGAGTAGCTTGGCAACTACATCAGCCTATTATCTCAGGACTCTGGGATGCATCTCCTCAGGTCCCAAGAACTTATGTTCATGTTCCTCGGGTGGTCCTGAACCTGATCTTCTCCTGTGATGGGAGAGACTTCATTCCCTCAGTCCCTGTCTTGAGTTTCTGTGGCCTGAGAGATGTAGAAAGAGACATTACCATTGAAAACTGAGGCAACAAATTATTGAGTGCCTCAGCCTTCTCCATCAGTTGTCAGTAGTTCTCCTGTCTTATTTACTGAGTGTGATGTATTTTTTTTTTTAATCTTCCTTTTCTTACTAACATACTCATACAAGACATTCTTATGAATCTTTGCATCTCTTGCCAAAGACTGTACCTTAGCTTTCCTGATCTCATCCCTACACATCCGGACACTGTCCCTATACCCTTTCCAGGATATATGTTCCTGATTCCACTGTCTGTGCATTTCCTTCTCACACTTTAGTTTGACTTGGAGGTACTTACTCAGACATGCTGGTCTCATGCTCTCCTTTCCTGATTTCTTCTACAGGGAATTGCCAGCTCTTGCTCTCTGAGAAGAATGTCCTTTAAGAGCTGCTCTGTTCAGCTGAGGACAGTTTACTGTCTACTAATTCTTTAAACAACTGTAAGTTTGTTGTCTCAGAATTCAGGGTCCTGACTCTAGTCTTCACTTGGCCCGTATTCCCTCAAGATTGTGAATGCCACTAGGCCTCCCAATCTGTTCATTGCTGGTTTTCAATGACATCTCTATGAAGTCAGTCTACTTTTTTTTATATAGAGGGCAACCCCCTGACCCTCATTCTTTGTCTGTGCCTTTTGAACAGTTTATAACCATGAGTTGCAGTGCTCCAGTTGTGTGAGTCATCTCACCATGTTTCAGTGACAGCAATTAGATCATAGCTTCCTAGCTGCACAGAGGCTTTCATACCCTCCTGCTTGTTACCCATGCCGAATGCTTTGGTATAGAGGCACTTCAGTTGGACTATTGACCATGTCATCTTTCTAGAAGAACACACCCGCATTCATTTGAGGCATTTCACAGATTTTTTTCCCAGTTGGTTCCTAATATATCAACAGCCTCTCTCTGGTTTGAGAAGTTTGCTTAGGTTTGGTTTTGGTTGTATTAGTGATACAATCATCCAGATGAAACCCACTAACTTCAGGTATCTGCTCATTTTATTTATGATGACCTCTGCAGAACCTGGATCTCATGCAGGAGCCTATGTACTTAAACATACTGAGTGACAGATAATTTCTCCAGATCTGTCTGCATATAGCCTTAGCATTCCCCTTACCTAGATACTGTCACATATCCAGATTTTTCTGATGATCACTTGCAAACTTGGCCTGAAGTAAGATTTCCACAAAAAGCAGCACTCAGAGGAATCCTCTCTGTTTATGAGGCATTAACATTAGTGAGTGCAGTTATGAGAAGTGCACAGTCTGTCTTTGTTTACCATTAAGTTAGGAATTTATATACCTACAGTTATAAAGGTGGTTTATGCTCTCTAATTTAAGAAGAAAGATGCACTTGCTAAAGTCAAATGACAGTAGATTTTGAACAAAAATACTTCATGCATCAGAGAAGATCAATGAAACTGGTGAAGGGTCTAGGGAAAAAGTCTTACGAGGAGAGGATAGGACAACTGGGAAAGTTTAAGAAGAAAAGGAGGCTGAGCGAACACCTTATCTCTCTCTACAACTATCTGAAAGGAGGTTGTAGCATAGAGGGTGCTGATTTCTTCTCTCAGGTAACAAGTGAGGGGATGAGAAGAAATGACCTCAAGTTGTGTCAGGGGAGTTTTAGCTTGGATATTAGGAAAAAAATATCTTCACAGAACAGCTTGTCAGGCATTAGAACAGGTTGTTCAGGGAAGTGGTTGAGTCACCGTTCTTGGAGGTGTTTAAAAGCTGTGTAGACCTGATGCTTATTGACATGGTTTAGTGGTGGACTTGGCACTGTTAGGTTAATGGCTGGATTGGTGATCTTAATGGTCTTTTGCAACCTAAACAATTCTATGATTCTGTGCTATGTACACTGTAATCAGCCTGTGGAGATCACTGGTTTAAAATGTTACTTTTTTTTCTTTCTTTCTTTTTTTTTTTTTTATTTGGTAAGGCTGGATAACATTGAGGCCATTAATTAAATTTGTAGCCATAGTTAACTTAATTATATAAGGGTAATGCAGCTTCTTTCTTCAGGGTGTAAACCAATTTCCACAAGGAACATCTGCATCTCATGAGCGACACTACAAATGTGGAAAACACATATAAGGCTCTTCGTCTTCTTTTCAGAGGCAGTGTTAATCACTAATTGGACCAGAAACTGACTTCTCTTGTGTCAAAAAGCTTTACTGCATGTAAATTACATGGAAGCATAGTCTGTTGCTGAATAAATGAAATGATTACATTATCTGTAAAGCTTGGGTCTTCTATTTTAATTCAGCAGGGAAATAAAGCTGATAAATTGAACAAGTGTATTGATCTAGTGCTGTATAAACCTGTTATCACAATTTAACTAATGTCTTATCAACTTTAAATGTCTTGTGAATGTGGAAATCAGTGATTTTCCATACCAAACTGGAAGGGACCTTGTCAATGTGAAACAACAGTTATCTGCAGGAAAGGCTGAATGTTTGTACCCTTGACAGTATCGCATTGCAAAGTTACATACTTTTGCAAAGATCAGATAAGGTTCTTACAGTCTTTTCTGGTCTAAAAAACCTGAACTGTTGGATCATGTTTTGACTAGGGAGAAGACCGTTTTCAGAGTGAATGAAGAACTGTGAGAACCAGTAGATTTTGTAAGGTGGCTATTTCTTGCAGAAGAGTATGAGAAAACCAAGAGAGTATCTTGTATCTCCAAAATGATGATGATGATGACGATCTTTCAGTTGTCTCAAAGTAAAATGCCATCAAAGAGGTGAATAGGATGTGAAAGGGCACAGTGATAGCAACTGGGGAAATGGTTAAAGAGTAAAAAATGGAACTGAGAACTGAAGTTTGGGTTTTCTGTGAATTCGCTAAACTTCTATTTATATCACTCTCCTCTGCTGCAAAATGCAAATTAAATGTGTAATAAATGACAAAATTATGTGACCCTCTAAGATGAGAGATGGACTCAGTGTCCAGGAGGAGTAATGGAATTTAATAAATCGGACTGCTGCAAGTTACCCAGCAGGACATATTGTTATAATTATCATTCTCAAGCAAGGCACTCAATAAGATTCAGCATTCTTCCTCTTTGAAAAGCAATTGCTAAGATTCTGTTTGTCAAAAGTCTTTATATGGTGCCAAAACCCTTAACCCATTTTTAGTTTTTAATTGAGCTTTAACTCTAATTGCCTTAGCAAGCTTTACAAAGTAGTCCTAACAAACAGGTTAAAAAAGTTCAACAAAGAGTGCTGAAGCCACAGCCTTAGCTGTAGTCACAGAAGGCTCAGTGATAGACAAGACCTCAAGCAGATACAGGCTGCATGCCCCATATCCACCTTGGATGTAAGCCCAGAGTAAGTTTATCAGCGAAACTGATCCTTAATTAGATCTCAGAAACACAACAAGTTCGAACTCATTTAAAGTAACAAGAATAAATATCACAAGCTACACATGGAGAATTCGTATGCTTCTGCTAACAATGTCAAAAAAAGACACTTGAAGTTAATCACCTGATTAGTGTTTGAAGCATCTGTTCTTGGTGAGCAATTACTGAAGTCTATACAGTCATTGGAATAAATGAGATCCTTATGTCTAAACCAGACATATTGTTTTAGGTGCACAGGAACATCCAGCTCCTCTAAAAAACTGAGCTGATTCACAAAGTGGTACTTATGAAAAGGGCAGAAACAACATCCT
The DNA here is from genome assembly GCF_963082525.1 of Nesoenas mayeri. Classification (NCBI taxonomy): domain Eukaryota; kingdom Metazoa; phylum Chordata; class Aves; order Columbiformes; family Columbidae; genus Nesoenas; species Nesoenas mayeri. Next base: position 41,826,199 of record NC_137542.1, read on the forward strand.
TTATACTTACCTTCAGAAGAACAGACTCTGTTTATCGTGTTGAACTTGATTCTTCTACCTTGTCATAGTCATTTTGCAGACTTGCCACATCATTCGGCATTTCTATGTTTTCCAGTTGCATTCCTTGCTTCGCGCCTGCTTACATATGTAGGGATTACAAGAATACTCCTTCAAATGTCATTGGCACGCTTATCTTGTCATATATGGAGATTGGACAGTAGATTCAAACACTATTTCTATTATACCAGTAACTGAAAAACAGAAGAAAACAAACTCACAGAAACACAAAAATCACAAAATGCAATGTTTTGATTTGCAGTCATTCTGACAAAGCTTTTTAAAAGCTTGAGCAGCCAGGGATAAAGCAGAATTGAGAAGGCAAAGGTCCTCCTTTGCTGTAGTTTCTCTCTAGTAAAAATCCTGAAACAATTTTCACAGTTTTAAAGTCCAGAACTCATGGTTGAAGGTTTTGAAAAAAATTTATAACATCCTTGTTTTGTATTCTGTTTGTATCATGGTACCTGTTAAATTATAGAAGAGTTGTATGTCTGTAATTCCAAGTTAAAATCCTGTGACTAGGTAAGTTCACACAAAGCATCATGATCTCACCAAATAGTGGAACAATGTCTAGTGACCATTGTCTGTTATTGCGATGCTTTAGAGTCTCAGCTTTTGAGGCTTAGACCATACTAACTGTGTGAAAAATGCTTGGCCAAGCAGTGTGCATTAAATGTTGAAGTAGGTATGTAGGAGTCATAAAATCCAGGTCCAGTGTTACTGGCGTACAAAGCAGAGGTTACTATCATGCGACGTATTACCAAAGTACACTCAGCATACTACAGATGTCAGCTGCACATTATAATACATATAAGGACTCTGATATTTCAAAGCATAATCCACTCTATCTCATTCTTGACTTAGACTGTAGGGCTAAAAGAAACTGTGCAATTAATCCCATCTTATTTTTGGAGGAACTACTGATAAACTTTGAAAAACCTTCTTAGACTTTTAGATATATTTTTAACATGCACTGCACACAGATATTAACAGGATTGTTGTTGACCCATAATTTTTTCTTCCCCAGAGTCTGATCAGAATATTATGCTAGCAATTTTAAGGGGACAAGTTTTTATCCCTAGAAATGTGCATATAAATAAAAACAGAGCTATTTCAGCTTCATTGTTAATGAAAGAAAAATGTTCCCTGTTCTCTCTAGGAATAACTGAGTCTTCATAGTGTATTTATTTCAAGAATCAAGTGCTCTTGTAAATAATGACAAATCACCTTCACCCATATATAACAAGCTTATTAACTGCCTGTAACCTTCGTTTCTATATCCTGCACAGGAAAACAAATGCAGTTTCTTGTAAAAAGCTAAAGTTGAAAACAATTTGTTTGAACAGCAAACAGTACTACTGATAGATATTGATTGTAAGAATGCTTTGTTGTATTGGCTTATTTCCAACTCTTAAGATATTTTTCAGAAATGCTGTTTTATATTTACTAAATGTGTCACTGCCTTGCTCAGGAAGCTTACCCATCATCCAGGAAGAGATGTGCTAAGGAGAAACTAAGGAGAGAATAAAGCTGATCTAGAGGAATCTGTATTGGTTAAAGGATTTCCAAAGCAAGGGCAGGGACAACAGCAGAACACAAGAAAGACCAGTTAGGTAGTGACTAGTACTATAGATCTTCCAATGGGCAAGAAATGACTAGGACTTGTGTACAGAAAAATGTGAAACACTGAGAGACTGTCATCATACTGAAGTGAAAAAAAAAAAAAAAGAGAAAGAACGGGCTGAAAAAGCTTATGGATCGCAAATGACAGAAAGTCATAGAAATGCTAAAGGCCAGGACACAGAAGCGATATTGGTAGGTACTGTGGAAAAAGATTGAAAGACTATTAGAAGGGAGAACTGCAGCAAACAAAATCTAAGTTGAAGTAGCATCCAGCGAAGACTGTAATCAAATAAGAGCTTTTTGATTGACTTTGGAACCAAGACTCGTGGATATATTAAAATAAAAGGGTGAGGTAATGTGCAGAGCAAGAAAGATAGTGGACTGATAGTTGACATGAAGGCTGACATCATCATAGATGAGTTTAACAGATTGTCACAAAATACAAAAATCCAAGAAACTGAAGATCTTAACTCCAGGAAACAGTTGATGGCTAGGTACATTTGATATGAGAAAAATGGAGGAAAGAGGCTTTGAGGTTTGTGCTCAAAAAAAAAGGAGAGAAGCTACAAAGTGAGAGGTGACAACGTGTGGAAAAAGATGAAGAAGCCCACTGCCTAAATTATTCTCTGTATGAAGAAAATTGAAGTCATCTCTGTGTCAGCGTACATGACACAGGGATCCAGGAGTGGCAGTAGCAGAGAGGATCAAGCTGAAAGGTAATGAATGTCTCAGTTCCTCAGAAACGGCAATTAGGAATCATTTTAAAGATGGTGTGTGCACTCCAGAAACTCAGAGTAGGATACAGGGCAGTATGCAAAAGGGAAGAAGGAAATAAAGAAAGGAACTGCATGGAGGATGGTTATTGTAGGCAGCAAGTACAGATGTAATAAATGCAGTTTTGGGAAAGTGCCACTCCAGGCAATGAGGAAGGGGCAAAGGAAGGTGTGCAGATTGTGTCTGGAACTTGCTGATATTTGACAATGGGAAACTGGAATGTAAGAGAGAAAAGGAACTGCAAACTTTGAGAACAGCAAGGATCAAAATTAAAGAAAAAAATAGTGCAAACGGTGAGAGATTGGTGAGAAGTATGTGTAAACTGTGAAGAGTATTTAAATAACCCTCTCAGTAGTATTTAAAAAATACTGTAAAGTCAGCATCTGTGAAAACTTAACACTCCTCCCTTGTCCTCATCCAGGCAGCTTACGTCTTGTTCTATGCTGCTGAAGTAATCTCTCTTCTTCCAGTGTGACAGTGTGTACTCAGCAATTGCTTTTTAATCTTTCTTGTGTTTAGCTTGGAGCATGATGCTTAATGGCATGCATTTATGTAACGTAAATTTTCTTTTTGGTCCGGACTTTAAGAATGCAAAAGTCCCTAAGATGCCATAAACAAAACAAAAACCTAAGTTTCCTACTTCCTGCTTAATTCTTGTTTCCAGAAATCCTTCACTTAAGTTTTTGTGAGGTATATTAAATACAGAATTTAGAAGACTAATGTGTAACCTTGGGGATTCAGGGAAAGATGATCATTATAACAGGGTATCTGACACTAATTTGTACATTAAACCAGCAAATTCTGCTAGATTTTTTTTTTTTGCACAATTGATTTTTCTGGATCTCAGTATAAACATAAACTTCCAAGCTTTACTTTCATGATAAGCATTTAAACTGAGGAGTTATGTTTTCCTTTCTTCTGATTTGCTTTGCCTTTCCCCCTTTCCCCCTCTTGTCATGCTGCATAGGCTTCAGCATTCCTGAGTGTGTGAGAAACTGGAGTTGCCTGTTCTGTACACCACATTCAGATTGACATACTGACATCACATTGTAAATTGTCAAGTTAAAATAAAATAATTAAGATCTTAAGCTACATAAAATATGTTTTGTGTTAATTGTGCCTATTTTCTGTTGTACTCCATTTTTGCAATCATACCATATTCACTATTTGCCATGAGTTATTGTAATCAATTGAGCGCACAATAAAAGTACTATAAGTGGAGCATGGTAGTAACAATTTTTGGCTTTGAAAGCATTGGTAGAATAACATTTGTGTAAAAGTAATATTTTATATATTCAACTGTAGATGCTTTAAGGCATTGGATGCCTTTTGGGTGTGTCTGTGAAGGACATAAGTACATGGCACAGGGCTCCATCTGCCAGCTCAGTGCATGACGGACTGCCGACATAGCACAATGAGCTTAGGCACAGTCTTGATCGGAGGGACTGCACAAGTTTTTTTTTAATTCTGTTATGCTACATTTGTCCAAGAGTTTCTGCAACATGTTACTTTCCATGATACAGACATACCCTTAGGTCTACACAGACAAAATGTTTTCCTTCCATTTTTCATTTCTAAATATAGCTGGGTTTCTAAGAAATGAAACACAAAACCTCCTTCAGGGTCGTGGCTGGACTATGATTTATTTATTTTTGCAACCTTGGAGCAATCTGAGATTTTTAATTTCAAAGCTCTTCCTTCTTCAGTTATCTTCTTAATTTGGCCTCTGAGAATAATAAAAGTTGCCACCTGCAATCATAGGTTCTGAAAATGTTCACATTTACAAGATGCTACTAACCATCAAGAAATTGTAACAACTGAGCCTGTAAAACACAGGCTTAAACTCCAAATGCTTGAAGTGTTGTTCTGCTTCATCTTTTATAGGAAGTTTGCTGACTTTTTTTTACATTAAATTTCACATGCATTTTGGCTTCAGATGGTTTTCAGTCAATGAAACAGCTCTCCAATGTATCTTACATAATTTTGGTCATATCATACACTAATACTTAAGTCTTAGCAAAAAGAATTGCAGCTCATAAGCAACCTTCTGCCTTGGAGTTTTGTATGAAGAAACTGAACTCATAGACACAGCAGTCAAAGTGAAGTCCCTTGTTTTGTGCAGCCATTACACACTAACAAGAAGTGTATACAGAGTATTCATTTCAAATATTGACTTAAAACTCCAGATAGTATGTTTATTTAATCTCATGGCAGCCCAGAGGTCTCCATGAGGGGATGTTCCAATTTTGGTTGTAAATGCACCACTATACAGCTTCCAGTCTTTATTTTGTACACACAATTCTACATTTCTCTGTACAGAGAAAAGAAGACTGAGAAAATAAGGACCTTTTAAATGTACTTTACAGGCTTTCCTACCTATTCCAAGTGTCTTAAAACCATGTATTGAGCAATATGAAATCTTTAACTGTTCATCTGGAAATGAGTTATTAAAAATGTTAATGAATGGCCCCAGTGTAAACATTGTGTTATTTTCTCACATTGTGAACATTTTTTTTTCATATTGAATAAACTGTAAAAGAATGAATAACACACAGTAGGAAGTTTACAACCCCTTATTTTTGTATTATAAAGAGTCAGACACAAAGTTCACTGAACAGAATGAATATTTCTACTGTTTTCAATGGGGTTTAGATGAAGCTTTATGACAACAGTATGTTGTGGTGGTGTGATTGTTTATGCTTTGTGATGAATCAGATATGTACTAATGAATCATCCTCTTGAATACTAGTGCTATATTTAAAAAGGGAGTAATTGTTGCCACCTTTAATATCTAATGCTGTCTCTCTCAAGAGAATTCAAATAAATAGGCTTGTTTTGCCATACCAGCCATAGGAAACACAGAATAAAAGTGTGGTATTGCTGATATTAATGTGGTTTCAGTATTTTGGCTTACTTCGTGTGCCCTTAAACATTTTTACTCAGCCTGTGATAAGCACTTTTACCTCAGGCTATATGTTCTCCATAGAAGATGAAGAAACCTGTGGTTTCTGTCTGAAACAAAAATACTTCCTTATGATCAAAACAAGGGAAGGTGCCTTCCCACCTAGCAAATAGTGCAATCTTAAGAGCATTGTCTACTAACATCTATATTCTATTTCTGAAAGCTGTTTTGATGACACTAACAACACTGCATGCTGTCCACCTCTCACTACTCATAAGTAAGCTGCAGAAGAACAACACTTGAGTGCCTGGGAAGCCTGAGGCTGACACAGTGTGCTCACCTCGCACTCTCTCTGCCTGCAGTCTGTTTCAGAGGTGCACAAATGTCAAGGTTATTCTGCCAACTGCCTTATAATGCAGGCACATAGGAGTGATGTGGTGAAATAGGTCTGAAACCACTAGTGACTGCAGGGGCAGCCAACCTGTCAAGAAACGGCCTGCTGCACACATATCTCTTTATTGCCTTTGCTAACAGTTGCCTTCGCCACAGAGCAGGGAGAGTGCATGCAATCAGGAACTTCTTTTCTGAGGAGATGAAGGAGCAATGTGAATGTTTCTTATTTAATGAGTATGAAATGTGACTGTGCCAGTGGAGAAGTGAAGTGTGGTGGCTGAAGACTGCGAGGACTGGGATGGGCAGTTGCATATGGAGCTTGGGTGTGTCTAGGTGTGAGGTCTGCAGTCAAGACCAGGGTAGGGTGAAGTTTGTTATGTGGCTTTCAAGGGGGTATTTTTGTGAGTGTGTGGGGGAGCCACAAAGACAGAGAAGTTTAGCAGCAAGGGGGAAAGGAGTGGCAGGTAAAGAGATAATGAAAGATGATCTCCAGTATGGTCACTTGAGTATAGATTGCTGGGTATGGCAGCACAGCTGGGCATGTCCTTTCTGTGTCCCTCCTGTGTGCCAGCTGCAAGAAAGGCCACCTGGAGCACAGATTTATGCTGTGATTCACCAGCATTAGTGACAAAAATGACTGGCTGGCTGAGCAAAAGTGGTTCCACACATGTTCTTATGAAAGTAGTAGTAAGAGTTATGCTGCTGTCAGTTCAATTTGTATCATCTTTCGAATATGAATTTTGGTAATTTCCATTTTAAGCCACTGGGTCTTTGAGAGACTTGTGTACCTGTCCACTGAAGTGAGAGCACAACATTAAGGCCTAAACTGTACCAACAATCAAACATGATCACTATCTACACAATTTAAGATGGTCTTAAAGCTACACTTTCTAGAGATCTCACTTCAGGAGAACATCATACAGCAGAATCCATTCAAAAGGCAAACAAATTTTATAAGCTTCTTGCAGGGATGATTTACTTATACCTAGAGGAAGAGTAAAAGCTATCGGAAGCAGAGATATTACCTTAGCTACCTCTTTGGTGTCATAAATTTAACAATGCCTCAAGGAATCTTTTCCAGCTTGTCCCTAAGTGAAGCTAGAAGCCCAATTTTGTTCTTGTTGAAGTCAGGGGAAAAGGAGCACTTCCTGAATTTGTTAGTATGCAAGGGGCAGGCTTGAGGATAGTCCAAATAGTCTGTCCTTTCAGTTTGTTGTCTTTTGACATATTCCCTCAGAGTATCCTGGCAACAGTGGCACTTCTGACAAACAAAAGCCATACAGGCACTGCTGCATCCAGTCAGAATGACAATGACTTCCCATTTCAAGTATTTGTTCCAACAGTTTTTCAAATATGTGGAGCAATACAGTCGAGACAAAAAAAAAATAGTCACTGAACAATATTGTATTAGACCATTTTTGGAACATGCAGCAGAGCAACACTTTCACACATGGAATGGACTGAACAAGTGTAATTTTTCAAATGGCTTGCTGGTGACCTTAATTCGAGGTTTTCTTCAGTAGATAGCTTTGACTGTGAAAGAAAAACTGGAGAAAAGAGCCCTCTACAAAGCATAAAACTCAATTTGCAGAATGAAATTCTTACAAGGTCAAGAGCTTACTGTTCTTCAAAAATATCATTTAAAGAAAATAACTGCTCTCACCTAATGCATTAGCATCTACACTGACAAAGACATTCAGCTATCTCCATTTTCTTCACAAATCTTTTTTACGTTCCTTTCAGAACAATCATATGTAATCCAATATAAAGGTGAAGAAAACAATGAAGTGCCGTATACCACTCAGCATTCTGTGGATCTGTGAGAGGTGTAAGGGAATGATCTAGGACTTATGTAATCAAATTTTCAACTTAATTTATTTTTAATCTAAACCACTGGGAGCAATGAAAAGAAGAAAGATACATTTCAGACAAATAGCCGTATCTCTAGCATTGAGCAGAATGGCATTTGAGGTGTATATTTACCACAGTCCTTAATAACACAATCTGGATTGATCTGACCATTACCAAGCATATTGTAGCACATGAACATAGCAATTATGGTGAAATAATCCCCACCAGAAAGTCCAATATAAGAAGCAGAATACCAACATTGGGCTGCCCATAGTATCATCTTTTTCCTACCTGTTTCCAACCATTATTCCTTCAACTTAATCTTCCCTATTAATAAAAAAATAGGAAAACTCTAGGCTTGAGGACACTCCAGGTATACCCTGGAGCATGCTGATGTATGAGCTAGTTTCAGAGACCCTTGTGCTAATACTGGCTGACCTGCACCAGACCCAGGTTACCCACAAGGCAGTTTGCTCAGCTGAAATGTGCTGTGCTGGACAGACATTGCTGGGATTCATTGGTAACCATTTGGGAGACTCCCAGCAAAGGGCTTAATTGCCACTTTAATGTCCAGGTTAGAGTGCAGTGGGCAAGCAAGAAGCAAGTTTTCCTTATGCCTAGGGCTGTATGACAGGCCCCTTCAAAGGGCCTCAAGTTAAGGGATGTTGTCGGTAGTTAGCTGTTCATCCCTCTTCCCAAAGAACAGCAATGACTGATATAGTTTCGTGAGTGAGAAAGAGAATTAGATGACAACACTGAAAGGAATTTTTCTAGCTGCAATGTGTGCATTTTGTTCACTAATACAGCAAATCCTTTGTGAATTCTGTGCAAGCTTCTTCAGTTTAAGTCTACTGTACATTCAGTCCATTTAAAAAGATTGGTTTTGGTCTTACTTTAAAGTTGTGGCACTTATGCATGACTTGCATATGAATGAGATGAATGAATTCATTACTGAGAAGCTAGATTAAGTTCTGCAGCTGTTCAGCCTGGGGACCTGGTTCAAAGCATGGCCAGAGTGAACGAAAAATCCTTTACTGATTGAGACAGTTTTAGGCTGCAGTCTAACACAGCAAGTGGCATTAGAAATGCTAGATTGAAAAATAAATTAAAATGAGTTACTTACACACATTATCTGCAGAATAAAGATTTTTAAGAGAGCTACTCTGCAGGTAAGTGGTGATAGCATATGAGTTGTCTTCACAGCTGCCTGACCTTGAGGGTGTTAATTGGTGCCTTGAGTGCAGCTGTGACACTCACAGCAAGTATTCACAACCAAGATGTCAAAGGAGCTTTACAAACTGCAGATCAAATACCGGATGTTTGTTGTGGCAGAGAACGAAGTGAGAAAGAGGAGAAGAATATCTCCTTTCTTGATGTTTGACTTTTTATCTAGCATTCTCTCACAGATGATCTTTCAGGTATGCTCAGAAATTCTGGGAGAACTTTTTTCTTTGTACTAATGCAGGTGCAGAAAAAGTAATACTATGAATGTAAGTTAAATGGTGCCTACTTTTCCCACATTATATGTTTCTGACTCACTGCCTGTTAATGGCAATGTTTCATTACTGCTTAGGGCATAACTGTGCAGCCATTTCGAGTTTATCCCTTCCAGCCTCCAGAGTTCATTGTATTGTTATGTTATATATTCAAACTAAAATGGCAGAGTTTATTGTATTGTTAGAATACAAATTATGTCGTATGATCTATTTGGTAGTTTGGCAGTAGAGTTTGTGGAATTGTGTTTTAAATACATCTGCCACACTACACAGTGTATATATGTCTATTGTTAAAAGGGCTTATCAAATGAAAAAATTAATAGTATGACAGAGCAAGAAACACGATTGTGTGAACAAAGGCTCAGAAGACTAAAAATTCTGGTAATGAGTCTTAAAGCAATTATCAATACAACACAAATGCTTCTGTATGAATTGGAAGGAAGACGCAATGCCATTTAAAGAATATCTGAAAGTAAAATCTACAGGCAGTAGAGGTGGTATGTTAAAAAAATAGAGAAAGGCAATCCAGACGAAAGAGGTAGAGAGATGATACAGACCTTCTGTGACAGAGATGATAGCAGAAAAGCACTGTACAACTCCTGTGTTGCTGACATATAGGGCCATAGTTTGAGAATGTGAGACCCAAATAAGGTGGTGTTTTTTTACCGCAAAGGCTTAGGCTGCTGTAGATACACTGGCTGGAAAACTTCTGCTTACCGAAACTAGAGAGATGCATAAGGAATACCATGACCAGCAAACTGCAACTGGGTTCCTCACTGGTGATTTCCTCTAAGTGAGAGCTGTATTGTTGATGAAGGAAACTCACCAATAACTGACTTGCTTCTTTCTTGATAGAAAATAGTGAATAAGCGATAAAGCAACTAGTTCACATGAAAGTAATTTGTGTTTGAATTCCGTTAAAAAACAAACTTGTCTTTATTGCTCAGTGATCGCTTGGCAGTGGGTAAGGATCAAATATCAGATAATCAGAAGATAAACTGTTGATATTTGTATTTTAGACCCTGTTGATAGAAATGTAGTATTAGCAATGAAGGATGTTTTTGATTTCCTGTTTGTTTTTCAAATATAAGATAGCAGCCTAGGGTGGTTTCTTTCTTTCTGTTGAAGGCACTATTTTGCTTGGAGGTGTTTCTATCCTGTCCATCAGAATGTATTCTGGTAGCATGGCCTACTTGCAACTGTCAAATGCTTTAAAAAGTTAATCTAATTTATTAAGTACCTAAGTATTCCTGTAGCTCCTCTTTGCATACAGTTTTGCACTTTTATGTTGGGTAACTGAATATAGTTGCATGTGACATCCATAGTTTCTCTTGATCTTTGTGTGTAATGCTACTGAGAGTATGTGTGGCACAGCACTTTTCAAAGTGCCAAGTTATGTTAAAATCCACATCTTTGAACCTATAACAGCAGCAGTCAAAGGCTGAACCAAAGATACCAAGTGCAGCAGTGAGACTTCCAGGTTGTGTGGTGGTTACTCTTCGTATGCTTGCATACAAAATGAAGATAAAATATTTTCTTTTAATTTCCAGAGAGTCAACAGAATCCTGGACTTGACTTATTAGCAGAAAAAAAACCACAAACAAACAAAACAGACACAAAAAACCAAATGAACAAAAACACACCAAAAAACCCACCAAAAAACCCCCAAACAAAACCAAACCAAACACCGCCCCCCCCCAAAAAAAACCAAAAAAACCCAAAACCAACCAACCAACCAAACAAAAAACAAAACCAAAAAAAACCAACCCACCACAAAACAAACAACCCACCCCCAAAAAAACCCTTCAGTGGCTGGTTTTCTGATTTCTCAGCCTTGCTTGCAAACATCCACCCTCTGTACAGACTACTTTGCTGCCAGGGACCCTACAAAATCCTCTGGGATTCCTGTGCTTAGATTTTTCAGCCTTGCAGATAGAACCCTGAGCACCTTATCTCATTTTGGGGGTCTTAATAGCTTCCTCCTGCTTTTACTGTTTGATTACCCTCATGTGTTTGCAGCCTCTGACCTGAAGCCAGCTCTGAGACAAATCTACCTGCTGAGCTACCAGAGTCTTCTTGGGAGGCCTGGCTGGAGTCCTGTCAGGTAGGGATTTTTCCACCACCTGGGAGATGGAGCTTACCAGATACCCAGCTTCAGAATGGGCCTGCCACTGCTGTTACCTGCAAGAAAAAGATCCTGGCATCTCTGTTTTTGAGTGGACTGACAGGAATTCCAGTAGACTTCCTTAGAAGGCTCTTTAGACTTGGTGAAAGGTAATGGAAATTGTGACACTTCATGTGAAACAATTAAGGTGCAAAAAGCATTTTTCAAATAAATTATTTTACTGAAGCATTATTAAATTCTGCAGTAACCAATGTGTGTTCCCTGGTATATTTGTTCTTAGGTAACTAGAATAATTTTGTTTTCAAACCAAATAATTCACAATAAATCCTCATCATGAGAGGAGAAGCAGCAGCAGCAGAATTATGAAGATACATATTAATGATACATATTAATGAATTCCATGTAACATTACATATTAGGCAAAGAATAGTAAGTAGTTTTTAAAATTTTTTCATCTTTGCTACAATATTCCTGTAGTCTAAGCTATAATATGGTCAAATTCATATTTCAAAAGTATCAGCTGCAGATTTCACAGCTGTTTGTATGATCCGGCTTTGCACATAAAACATACAATCACAAAGGGGTAAAAATACTGAAGTATATCCTACCTCTGCAATGTAGTGCCTGATGATTCTTGTATGCACAGTGTTTTAAGGCAGGACCACATCAGGAGTTGCAGATTTGTTCTGAACCTTTTCACCCTGGAAATATATGTATGTGTGTGTACATATGTACACACAATTTCTAGCTGAGTTACACAGGACAACATTCAGAAAGGAAATGGTGTATGGCAAGATTATCTAATAACTTCTTTTTTTTTAAACCCTGTTTAGAACCAGAAAAGGCCTCTCTACTTCTTCATGTATATCAGTAATGAAGAGTGTGTTTAAACCCCAAGTGGACAGCAATGTGTAAATTGTCCGATTTGGGAATTTACTGATTTTTTTTTTTTTAATGTATCAACACTCTTCTGAAATAAAATTTCTAAGTATTTCTGACAGTCCTTTCCCTCCTTCCTCATCCCCCTCCAAGTGATCAGATCTGTGCACTTTCTTGGTAGGCTTATCAACAACCTTAAGAGATTTTGGAATTCTGTGGGCAGTCGTACAATTAAAAAAAATAAAGTTTTTTTTTCAAAAAAAGACACTTTTATCTTGGTTTTTGAGCTATGTTTGATTCCTCTTCTGTACTGACAGTGTTTCTGAACTTTGTTACAGAAGCACACAACAGCATATTATTATGCCAAGATCATCAGCAAAAATATTCACTCCAGGCTGGCTTTCAAAACTTCTAGGGAGTCTACTAATCACATCGTTACAGGGTAGTTTTAGTTTTGTTACTTTCCCTTATAGGCAAACCCTCATCCTTTTTGTTTCTTGTAGTAATTCCTACCTTTTCCTCTTGAACTAATAACTTCCTACATGGCATTGTGTCAAATTCCTCCACTGAATTCCAAAGAGAAAAGACTTGGATCATTTCCCTTGTCTAGAACACTAATTATTTTTATCTGTGAAAAATGCTTGATGACACAACCACTTTTCTAGTACTATTGAGCATTCAGACCATTTTGAACTTACCTACAATTTTTCAGATGAAGACTCATTTGAGCCCTAATGAGTGCAGAGACCAAACTCTTTCCCATGTGGTTTCCAACTAGTTTCCCTTATAACTCTTCATTTTTCAACCTATGTTAATATTCTATTGAATCCTGTTCTGCTTTCCAGTTTGATGGTACCTTTCTCTGGCATGAAAAATTCACTGTAAATTCTCATTGCTGGATATGTTGTTTCATTTTCCAACTCTTTCAGAATTCTGGGAAAAAAATATTCTGTTCCCTAGTGGAAAACAAAAAAATTATTTTTTCTTTTGTTTATGCATTTAAAATTATTATGTATCTTGACAACTCAGGTAAATTATTCTTTTTTTGAGCCATACCTACTTTATACACTTGTATTTTTACTGTAATTTCTTATGAATGGAAAGTATCCTGGACTTCAGTCTGTTTATCAACAGTAACAACATCATAAAGAAAATCAGGGCTATTGGTTGGCTTCCAAAGTTTCCAGCATCAGTTTCAGCCAGCCACACTATACAGGCTGCTCTGAAGCCACTGAAAACCCTCAAACCTTACAAGCTTCACACCTGCATGTGCATTCTCTTCTCCCTCCAATTTTTGTTTTCCCTCTTTTTAATTATAGGAATGGGGAAGAAAAAAAATCTCTAATTTAGTTTCCTTTGCCAGGTTTAACTCAACTTGACTATCCACATAATCTCCTTCCTTTATCTGAATACCTGTTTATTATCCTATGATATTATTAGAGAAAACCCTCAAGACCTAAGTACCATTGTCATCCTCTATGATAATAAATCTCTGTGAAAATATACTTACTGATACAGATTTGTTATTGTTATTACTACTAACAAGACAGAACTTTGGATCTTTATTTAAAGATTAACCACACACAAACATTAAAAAAATATGTAAGAACAATTGACTGACCACTACAGCTTAAGGTATTTGAATCTAAGGATTTCCAGAAAACTTGATTTTCTTTACGTGGAGTTAAAAAAGAGTGGAAAATATGCCATGAAAAAAAACCCAGTACACTTAACAACCTATTTCAGTGATGGTTTCTCAAATAGAAGAAAACATGCTCTTCATTTGAACAATTCTCATTAAAGGTATTATACCAAAGAAATATAGCTAATGTTTGTTATAACATTTTTTTACAGAAAGAAAACTCTCAGTCATAGAAAGTCATATCTTTCATCTTTGTTTTGAAAAAAGATGACAAGTACCTTTGAATAAAGTTTTTCACATACCTCTTTTAAGAATTTAGTTGACTTAATCCGGGGATATGTAAGAAGGGACCAAAAGCCAAACTACAGTAAATACATTTTCCTCTCTGTTCTTTTGGCAGATTGGCTAGAGCTCTTTTGAAGTCAGTTTTTGGTTGCATTTCTTGATGAAAACATCCATCTGAATTAAAACCACAGGCACAAGTGTTCTGGACTTACTTCAGTTAATTCCTGAGGACCCAACAGGACATGGGTCTGTTTTGCAAGGCAACATGGCAGCACATTGACGGACCTGTCCTTATTACAAAGCTACTTCAGACAAAACAGGAAAGAGAAATCAGGTCTGAGGATGAGTATAGGCAATGAGAGAAGTTATATCTAATTTTACAGGATTAAACCAGTGCAAGAAAACCCGTGAAAAGGATAAAGTTCTTTGAGCATCTGCCCAGCCTTGTACCTGCTGGGCTGATGGTATTCTTCTGTTCCACACCTTACGTAACCACAGGATAGCAGATGTACTCAAGTCATGGACTTGGTGGCTTGTGACAGCAGCTCCCAATTACTTGCCCAGTGACATTTCCTGGATCCACAGTCTCATACATCTATAGTTATATGTGTTCAGTTATCACCAGGTTACAGACACCTTGCTGATTTAATTGTGTCTCACAGATATGCATATCAAGACAGGCGTTTGGGAGCACATTGTACCAGCTCCTGCCTGCTTCCTTTAGTGTAGGTGCCTACCTGAGCCATGGAATGGCCACTTTTCCTGCCAACAGGTCTCCAAGATGAGAGGCAGAGGTGGGCTGGCAAGGCAGGGTGAGACAAAGAGCTGAGAACAATCTATGGTAGGGTAGGAAAGCAAAGAAATAGGGCTAGTGCCAGTTTGTAGTGAGTGTAGGAGATGGTTAGGGGAAAGCTGGTGCTGTGAATTTGCGGAAAAGGATATGTAGCAGGGAGGAGTGGATGGACATGCATTCCTTCTTCCTGGCTGGACCTGGGAACAACCAGGTACTGCAGCTCTGGTTCACCAGAACTGATACTGCTATATTGAAAATGAGGATTGGGAATTACTGTGTTCCAATAAGCATCAGTATAAGCCACTCAAAATATTATATTCTTGCTACTCAAAGTATTCTTGCAGCTGTGATTGTAGGAAAGTATGAATTTAAGATAGGTGAAACCACTATGCACCAGGCTCTGAGCAGCATCACAGGAAAAGCCACATGCCAATTAGCACATCTGCTGCATATCAATGCTGCCCATTTTTCCAGACATACTGACAGATTATTCACCATTTTGCAACAGAGAAATCCTACTCTGTGGTGTTGAATTCCACTCTGGGAAACATCCTAGCTCAAGACAGAACACTAGGATGACTTCTGGCTCTTTTTGTCTCTGTGCACCATTCAAATGTTATTTTTCTGATTCCTAAGATCTCCAGCTTCCTTTCAGCTGTTAGAATGATGGAAATAATTTTGTACTGTGTGCTATATGAAGTAGAATTTTGCAAAGTAAGCAATAACTATAGTAATCATATGGTCAAATGGTTTGCAGTTTTCTGTTTGAAAAATGGGATTTCTTCACTGGTCAGAAGCTTGCTAGACATTTCATTGCCTAAATGAAACGGTGTATTGAGTAGGATTCTACTGGGGGCTGTCCTGAGTGATGTACTGGTCTATATTTTCATAGATGATGGAAGAAAAAGCATAGTTATTAACATTTGTGAACAGCACCAAGCCAGGAGAGACAGCAAAAACACTGAAGAATTCAAAATAATCTCATCAAAGTGGTGGCAGAGCCCCCTTCAGCTTTGAAAGCCACAGGATATATGGACACTCTTTAACTGGCCAGTACAGTTTGGGTTTACAATGGGGTTACTATCTTGACCTTAGTTATTTAATGACTTCCCATATGTAAAGTTCAAGTCAGGGAGGCTTTTAAGGAACTGTGTTTTAATACTTACAGGGAATTCAACATGTATCTTAACAAGGGTTTTACAAGTGTCTCCTTTTAGGAAAAGAAACGGTCACTTTCAAGCTTATCAGATTGAGCCTATAGTTACATAGGGGTGTACTAATAGGACCTGGAGCATAGTTGAAACTGGATCTGTCCTGTGGCACTGTGAGATGTTTGCAGAAGGAGCCAAAGAGAAAAGTGTTGACTGGGTTATACCTGTGAGAATATTTCAGCTCTCTGCACTCCCCAGACAGAAATTAAAACAGTAATAAGATAAGACATCTCTAATACCCTAAAGAAAACTGAAAGCTGGCATCTTCTCACTAAATACTGAAGAGGATCTTCTGCTCTACTGATGACCTGATACTCGTGGCTTAATGGTAAGAAACAGAAGGAAGTAATTTTCTCACAAACAAGGAATAAATTCTTACCACATCACCATATCCTCAGATTTCATATTTAGAATTATTTATTTATTTGTCTTGAAAAGGAAAACACTCAAAGCCATTAAAAGGGGTCTGAATCTTCTGCAGTATGCCAGAGCACCAGGACCTATCAGTTTTGTCTGGAAGTGTCCATACCTTTGCCATTTTGCTGCACTTTAAAAGCTGATTCATATATTAGTTTATGCCTTCCAGGTCATTAGAAACTCCATTCAGGTGCTTCTAGCCACAAAGAAACTTAGTGTTCCAGCTCTGAGGGAGTTGCTTTATCATACCCACAGGAAGCCTGTCTGAGAACAATGGTTCTGGTATTGCTTCCTAGATTTCGAGGTTTTCTGCCAGAAAAAGGGAGATTTTCAGTAGGTTAAGATAATTGTGTTTTGCTCCTTGATGAGAAAGCCTGTATATCTGCTACACTTAGACTCTTCACAGTACGTCATCATGGAGGACCCTGTGTGGACACTTGGACGAGAAGGAGAAGGTAGCTAGAAGGTCATGGGCTGTGGGGAGAAGTGTAGGATGACAGCACCGGTCTGGGCTAGTTAAATACCTGTGGAGTTGAGGTATTGGTTTGTCTGCTAAACAAAGTTAACTAGGCTCTTGCTGTACAAAGGTCTCACGAAAATAAATACAGACATTCACTCAGAAATTAGGTATTTAGTGCTGATTACCCTAAAGGGAAATTAGAAATTCCATTTTCAGAGCAGGACTTAAATAATGTTATAACTACATGAGAACAAAGAGGAGAAAAAATACATTGAACAGCTGCTTTTGAAGTAAGTACCCTCCATCCTGTGCAGTGAATAAATCAAGGATCCCTGAGAAAAAAATGGTATGTGATCATATGTTTAAACTGTGTCTTACTTTATATTAATTCCAGAGTTTCACTAGCTCTCTGTATAAACTTTACTGTAATCTAATGCACTTCGTGTACTTGGTTGTGTGACTTAAAAAAGTCTCTATGTGAATTGTGACTGCCTGTTTGCACACACACACTTTTTCCTTTAATAAATTTCTTCTCCTCTGTTTGGTTGGTAGAAGGACTTGCCACAATGTTGTAGGATACTTTCAACATCCCTTGGCCAATCAGGCTGTGAATGTCCTACACTGGCATCCACTGGACTGCTCTGGAGCTTTGAGAAACCCCAAGGTTTTGGGATGCTGCTCTCCCACATAACGGAGTGAAATCCTCCTTCAGCAGGTGTGTATACTTTGGAGGACAGCGTGGGAAGCCACCATGCCACCTACCCATCCACACGGAGGAAAGCAATGTGGAGGAAGCCCTGTTCCCTTCTCCACACAGGTGTGTACCCCGGCTCACTCATATAACAGGCACTGCCACTGAGCTTGCCTCTTGTGTTTCTTTAGTTCTTAACATGGCTCTGAAGTGTCAGGTCTCTAGGTGATGGGCACCTGAGGAGCAGTAGATGCTGCTCTAACAGCTGCTGCCCAGCTCCAGTATGACCTTGCCTGCAGTAATGAGCATGTCAGCAGCAGGGAACGGTATGTCAAATGCATGTGTGAAGGATAAATTCTAAGAGCAAAGAAGGAATTGTCAATGGTATTAGTGGAAAATGAATAAACCATGGTGGTAAAACAAGAGAGGTATAAAAACAATAAATCACACATTTTGCAACAATGAAGAACATTTCTATACTTCGTGTTATAGAATACAGTCTATTGTATCACAGTAATAATTAACATAAAATGAGATGCATGTTACAATATCTTTATCACTTAATAGATCAAGTGTACAAATTATATTTCTTATACACATTTACTGAAACAAATAGACTTGGAAATGAATGGAATTAATCAATGGGTCACCCCTACCTCTGCTGTTTTGAGGAAGTCAAATCAGTCCCCTAAATGCCCTCAGCTGAGATAAGGGAGTACTGAGCAGGGAGCTCAGTATGCAAGCAGCTGCTATTCTACCTCTGCTTAAGTGAGAAAACAGGATAGTTTCAACAAGCTGTTAGTAACTCTGTGTATGTGCCGTGTCATGTATTATGCAAATGCACTCCTTTAAACATTAATTTGAGGTCAGTCTGGAAAAGTGGCAATATTCTTACAGTTGGTTGAGAAACTGCTCTTTGATAAGGTTAGTTGCTCATTTTGTCACTTTATTATTGCAACCCATATTAAGCCATTTGATCTTGTCATTACAAATACTGTTTTCCTTCACTTTAATCACTTCAGTATTTGTTGAAATATTACCAGCCTGTTTAGTTAATAATTGACCATACAAAAGCCTGCACTCAAATTAACAGTGTCTTTTTCTTACTTGTGTAACTGCTACCAAATAGTAGCCAGCTGAGTTTGTTGTGGAGCTGAATGCCCAGAGTTTTCAGGAGTGACAGTGCCAAACAATGCTGCATAGGCTGAGGTCAAGCAGTGCTATGAATACTTGGCCTTGAAATGGCACACTACCTATTCATATTTGAACAAGAAGCCTGGTTGTCTCTGCTGAGATCTAATTGTGACTAAGGTGGTAGTTAAGGTAAGGTGCTTGTTAGAAAAAGATACAAATTGTCTTTGTGTTTTGGCTGCTCATAGTAAGGTGATGAGTGTTGTAAGATTGCATTAAGCAGCTGAAAGTCAGAAAATATACTGATCACAAAGCATTTAAATTGGCTTTCACAGTGACACGTCAGTGCACATGAACTAGCTCTGCCTGGAGGGCCTGATTAGATTGTGGTTAGGTTAGTTAACTCGTTAAGAAATGTATCCTAAGTATGTTAGAATACTAAAATGATCAAGAAAGAGTAATGTGTATTTTTCTACATTTTTTGGGAGCTGCAGCTCATTGGCATTGCTAGACTCTACAATATCGTCACTTGACCGATAGCATACCTGCTATGTGCAGTATGGTCTTTGCCATACTGCTTCAAGCAGATCAAGTAAGACACAAACCAAGTGCCAAGATAATCTTGGTTTAAGGCTAAATTTCCTGGTTTGTGGGGAGGCAGACTAGAGGATCCTGTAGGAACACCGACTATAGGAAAAAGGATGAATGTGAAGCCATTTTGACAGTTTAAAGAGAAACGTGTCATGGATGGAAAAAAACGCCAGTAATCTTAAACTATATTTATCCTGCTTAGAGGTCATAAGCATTGAAGATTTGAGGACTCAGGTAGTGCTGGTGATTTAACAGGTGATGAGGAAGGAAAAGGGATATAGTCTCATCTCATACAAACCTTTTGTCAACAAACTTCTGCATGTGATGTGGCCAGTTGCATATATGAGTTATTTAGTACTGCAAAAACATTCAGAGTCTGCTGCTCCATGGAATGACAGAACTATTAAAGCACAGGATTCTGCCATCCAAATGATATGTGAGAACATGACTAAAAGTTATGCAGTCGGAATAATTAATTTCCAACGAAGATCCTCAACAAAGGTCCTTTCTCCAGCCACTGTCCACTTATTTCTGGCAGAATAAACGCTCAACACCTCCATTTGCACAAAGATCCAGAGATTGTATCTACTTTTAGAAATAAAGGCTAGCTTTGCAAACCATACCTGCAAATAAGTGGTTCAACTGCATACAAGTTTGCCACATCTATGCACACAAGATGTTTGTGTGTGTGTATTAGCACATATATGTATAAAGGGTCAACCGTTCGTTACTGCTGTACTTTAACCAAGAGCAAGCCATTCTGCAAAATAACAGACAATTCCTATTCTCACTTTCTAAGAAAAATGCAAGGTAGAAAGTATATCATACAATACAGCTATTATAAATTGAATGAAAATTCACTTCTGTGTAAAACAGAAGAGATAAGGAGAGGAGAATTAATTTAATGGTATTCTTGGCTGGGAAAGGAGGAGTTTATCTCTGTGACTCTTAAGTGCTGGATCTAAAAGTGCCCATTTACAGTACAGAAGTGAGTGTACACATTTGCTGTGTGGACCATCGATATTTGTCAAGCAAGTAACTGAAGTAAATGGTACTTGTTTCACAGGCAAACTGGCACTGGAGAGTGACAAAATTTGTTTCTAATAGGTGTCACAGATACATGCTGACAGCTACAGAGTGATAAGCAACAAGCATCTGAAGCTCTGTTAAGGGAGAAGAGGGTTACCTGACACTTGCAGCCCCCACTTCTGCTTCAGTCTCTCTCCTTTCTGTCTCTTCAGGCCAACTATGTGTCCTGTTATTAGTTATCTCTTTCCTGCCTACTAGAACCTGTTTCCTACTTTATGCTTTTTCCACATGGGTCTTCACATGTCAAAATTTACCCAACAACTCTTCCAGTTCAAATATCTTTCTCCAAGTTTCAACCCCTCCCTGTCCGTCCACAGCTTTCTCTTCCCTTGCTGACCCATTTCTGCCATTTTTGGTTTCTGCTGAATTAGTTTTAGCACCATATTTTTCTGGCATGTCTTTCCTTTTGTCTTCCCTACCCTGGTTGCTTGCCTCATTCTGAGCAAGAGTGGAACCTGAAATTTTTCAGATTTTTTGACTGAAGGCAGACCACCAGTTTAGAAACTTTCAGTTTCAGTGGTTAAAACTGCAGTAATTATAAATACGTTGGCTAATTGGCTAATGCCCCTAGAATCTTATAATATTTGCATGAAAATACAAAAATTGAAATGCTATTCTTGAATATTTAAGATACAGTCCTTGTTTTAGCATGAAAAGAATAAAAATACTGAAATTCAGTAACAGTGGTAATTAATTATTTATTATGAGCCACTCAGAGATTCTGAATTATGAAGAGAGACACTCTTCTAAATTATCCAAAAATATACAGAATCCTAACATGTTCAGTTTGAATTGTTTTTGATGGGAAAAACAGAGGAACTGATTCTTCTGTGTTTATGACGTACGAACATAAAATCCACATGAAAGCAAAAACTGGCCAACAAAACAGACACTTGGGCTGATCTCGAGTGCACTTTTGCACTATATCTCCTTCTTTTTTGGGTTTGTTCAGAGTTACTTAAATAGTTTTTTCTAATCACCTGAACCTTAGGTTTGCTGTATCTGTTCATGTGCTCTCTCATAAAACAGTGTCTGTCCTTGTGTTGTGGACTTCTTCTGTGTAAGCTGACTGAAAATTTGAATGTTTGATGTTCATGAACTTCTGATAGGTCAACATCTGTTTCCATACTGAAGTGGGATTAAATGTTTCAAGTGTTGAAATTTTTCATTTCATTTTTTTAAAAAGAAATAATAATTTTGAAATACCAATTGTCATTTAGGGGCTGCAAGGGAAAAAAGAGAAACATTTTAACAGATAATTCTGCACCTGCTCTATTTGTTTCTGCATCAAGTTTTGAGAAACAATGAGAGATGCTGGCCATCTATGCATTTCTATAATGAAAACGCCAACTACTTGTAAATAAAATCACTTGTCAGATTAAAGATTTGTAGTCATTAAGATAGAAAATTTAGAAAAAATATAATACAAAGGACTGTACTGAGAAAGTAGTGTTGAGAAAATGTGTGTATTGGATTACTTCTCAAAAAGTTACACTTTTTTTTTTTTTCCCTAAAATGATTTAATAAAAACAAAAAAAATACATCAGTGGTAAATAAAGGTTCTTTGTAACATTCTGCACCTTTCTTAATAGTTGAGAATATTTGAATTTTTTCCTTCGATGCTTGACAGAAATGTGAACATAATTTTTCTATGTTAATTAAACTGTAATTTTTCATTGTATGACTATACCTCTGGAGTAATTTATGTTAATGTTTGTTTACATCTGTGGAGAAAATTAAATAAATAAATTTTATATAGAGATATATGTATATATATATATGTGTATATATATATATGTCCATATTTATTATTTGAGATGTAGGCTGCACTTTCTCAGATAATTATCCCAAATTTGAGGAGAATAGTCTTTCTGTTTCCAACTTTGCATATGGAATGTGGTGCATGCTTCAAAACTGCTGATGCATATTTTATGAATATTAATTCTCAGTTAAGTCATCCTGGATGTGTAAGAACTTTTGTTTGTTTGTTTGTTTTCTTTTCCATAC
The DNA here is from genome assembly GCF_963082525.1 of Nesoenas mayeri. Classification (NCBI taxonomy): domain Eukaryota; kingdom Metazoa; phylum Chordata; class Aves; order Columbiformes; family Columbidae; genus Nesoenas; species Nesoenas mayeri. The sequence goes on from NC_137542.1 coordinate 41,848,616, forward strand.
TTTCCTAAAGTATCACAACTTTATAAGAACAAATAGTCAAGGAAAGCTTGAAAAAACTACTCTGAATATTACAACAAAATTACTTTCAGTTAGTATTTTTATGTTATGTATAACATTCAGATGCATAACTTAAAGCTCACACAGGTAAGGGTTATTGATACAAGTTGTTCTGTTAGGAAACAGACAATATAATATCTACTATATTAATGAGTGAAACAAAACAAATCAAGTGTTCTAAATAATGTGCTAACCATAAATTATTAACTCACTGTGCTCACCAGTAATTTTGAATAGTGAATGTCTGAGAACATCATTGTCATTTTTTAATGGCTAATTTGTAAAGAAATAGGAAAATTTATCAAACAAATTGTGCAATACAAATCATATGCTCTATTTTCCTTGGATATGAGGTTAGCTTCCATACATCTGTCATTTGAGAATCTCTGAGATCCTTCAGACTACCAGTCTACTATCACTTCAGAGACTTCAGACTTAACAGTTCCTCGATAGTGATTTTATAATAATTGAAGGAGTTTTCATCTCCTAACAAAAATAAATACCTAGCTGTTGTGGAATCATTATTTAGCAGTATTTTATAAGAAGCAATATTTATCTTCTGATGTTAGACATTAAGAAATATTTAGTAGAATCATGTGTTCTCATGGCTTACCTGATAGGTTCATTTGAATCAATACTGTTTTCTGTAATAATATTTTAATAAGTTAAATAACATATAATTATAATATATAAAATATAATATACATAAAATATAATATACATAATATGACTTGAATGTATAAAACATATCTCTCATCTGTATCATATACGTATACTAGTTTTCTCTTCAGGGCTAGCTTATGACTTTGTCACAGTATTTTTCCTATACCTTACCCTGGTCACACCAGAAAAACCACTAGCAACAGTTTGAAAGGCGATCATCTTAGCATCTTAACAGACATGCCTAACACTGTTGTTTTCAGCATGTTTCATGTCCTGGAAACCACATGTGCTGGTTTAGTAGGGTTTTTTAACCTGTAAGCTTGAATATAATTTCTGCTGCACTTATATGGAATTTAAAAAGAAACATATGCTGTTAGTTCAACACAGGATGTAAAATTTATAACCTAAGAACCAGTTACCAATTTGTAGGGTTAGTGGTCTGGAAAGATATGGGATTACATTACTGTGGTTTGTGAAGTTATTTTCTGAACTGTCTCTTAAAGTTCTTGCTGTGTGCTTTTACTTTCAAAACTACCTGTATGAAAAATTGGAAAATATGTGTGGAAGTTATTTACCTAAAGTATTGTTCTTTTCTCACTGTCACAGACACCACAACCATGTTAGGGGAGAGAGGATTGACTAAAGAGTTTCAAGCAACCTCATCATTCAGTTTATTGTAAATAATGGTTAAAATAATGGCTTATTCTACCTGAAATTCATTCCTTCTGCTATGTCTCCATCCAAAAGACATACATCAATATTCACTATTGTTTGTTTTTTTTTTTCATTCAGCCCTACAGTTCCAACTTCTTTGTCTTAAAACAAATAAACAAACAAAAACCATTCATGAGTCAATATTGCAGATTTTTTATTGTCTCACTTCTTTGTCACTTGAATTGTTATTTTGGAATGTTCACTTTATTTTATTTCAAAGTAAAATATTTTAATAGTGCTGCAGGAAATAATTGCTTCCTATTCTGTTGTTTCTGACATTTTGGGGAGTGGAATAATATAGCTCTAGTTTCTGAGGCCAGCACCTTACACCATTTGACATAAGTATTATAGACAAAAGCTTTATGGTAAGTAAAATATAAATGAATGTATGTTATTTATTCCAAAAGCAGTTATGATGAAGGTACTGAGAATACTACATCAAACATCTTTCTCTTGAGTAGTTGTATAGAAATAAGAGGTTTTATTTCTCGAAATACAGCACAGTTTTAACATTACTTTTCATTCTGAATTAGAACAAAGCATTCAATTTTGGAACAGGTTTTTTTGTGAAGTACATTTACTTGAGCCAATGTCGAGGGTTTAGATTGTGGGGTGACAATAAAACCCTGGCAGATGTATTGTTAACCTCCTCTCCCCGCCCTTCCCCCTTTTCTCTCCTCCCTCTCCCCACTTCCCACTCAGGAGAGGCGATTGGGAGGGAAAGAAGGACAGAGAGAAGAGAGTTGGAAAAATTAACTATGTTTTACTAATGCTACTAACAAGAATAGAGAAAATAATACAAAATATACAAAACCAATCTTGAAAGTCTCAGCAACTGCAGAGCCGGCACCCAAAGTCCTGGATTAGACTCTGCAGCCAACCGGAGCTGGATTCAGTCTCTCACTAGGCCTCAGTTCGCAGGGACGACTAGCAAGGTCCTCTCCTAATGTCGGCCATAAGCAGAAGGGAAAAGGCAAAAAGACAAAAGGGCCGAGATCCTCGTGATCTTCCACTTTTATATGAAGTATTCACATGAATGGAATGTTATACACAGTTGGTCAGTTTCTTGGTCACCAGTTTCTCGTCGCCCCTCTCACGAGATGTCCATCCATGCTTATCAATAAGTTTGCATTCCATCGCTAGGTTTTACCAAAACATGTGTCTGGTTCTCCAGGAAAATGCAGTTAATATGAAGGCTTTAGCTGCCAGGCAAAATTCACTGAAAGAGAAACTTGTTTTTAACAAAACCAGGACAGCCAGTTAACTTTTATATGGTAAATCACAATATAAAGTAAAAAATGTTAGAAATACAACATTTCAAAGTTAAGAAGTATTACACTCTGTCAAGAAGTTTGATATTGGAATATTTAGACCTGTTGAAATTTTTTCAGTTAATTGAAATATTATGTTACCCTGACTTTAAATGTATACACGTTATTAATTAGACAGTTATAAATCAAATAATATATTTTATATTGTCCATCTGGAAAATACAGTGATAAAATTTGAAGTATTACAAAGTTGTTACAGAGACTGTTATGATAATATTATTGTATGAAATTACTTGTGTGTGATTGAAAAACTTCATTAAATCATATTAAATTAAATTAATATTTCTAATATCAGATATGTATTTTTAACACTCAGTAAATACACTTCTGTTAATCTGTTTATTTTACAGTAAGCGTCATAAAGCAAAAGGACTTTACAGATACTAGTGCAGTATTTGTCACTTAGTAACTTGCTCTATAAGGCATTATGACCATGTTAGAACTAGTATTAGATCAGACACATGAAAAATCCAGTGCTTTTGCTGTCTTCCCTGTAAAGGACAATATAATATCTTCCTTAAAAACTACAATACCAGGATTTGCTGCAGCAAGTTATACCAGGTCAGTTCCGAATATAATTGCTTTTGTAAATGTTAGCAGCAGTAGGATATCAGGATTTTAATTTACTTGGGGAAATAACTACTCAACCATGCAGTGTATCTGACATTGACTTGATTCTGGTGTGATTTATGAGGTGATATCTTTGATTCAATAGTTGATACACTGACTGCAATTCAGTGAAAGGTGACCGATTTGACGTGCAGTGGTTGCACTTAAAAAGTTAATTCTCTTGGTGGCTTCCCTAGGTTTGAGAGAGAATCCACATAGTTAAAATATGGCTATCACTGGAACTGATGACTTCTCCAAAGGTGGAATGAACTTTCAAAGTGTGACCTCTGTACAAAATATTTGCTTTGATAAATGTATTCAATTCCTATTCTGATAGGAGATGTACTTTAGAATATTTTCAAAGGGTTGGTGTTTGGTACTGGCTGAACCCAGATGATAATTTAGACTTGAAGTGTGTCATAGAGCTTTACCGTTTCAGCTTCAGCAGTAATACAATGCTGTAAACGTCTACCCTGAAAGCACTGTGAAATTGGCAATCTGGGATTTTATTTTGTCTGTTGTTTCTGTAGCAGTAATGCTTACATTATATACTAAATGATGTTGATTTCCAGACTGCCAGCACTGCAGGTTCAGTCAGGTTTGTGAATGCTGTATTATGTTGGCTCTTTTCCATCTTGAACATCTTCGCTAGTAAGAGGAGGACAAACAAGCCTCCATTTGAACCTGTGCTGTCCCAGAGATGCCTTCCTCAATTACAGTCATAGAAAATCCACAGAATGTATCAAAGGGTTCTTTTTAATCCCATACCCAACCCATGCAATCAGGAAATGTGAACATTTGGGATTTTTTCATTAAGTCGTACTTACACTATAACCATATAAGAAACTCCTGAAGTTAAACACCTTTAAGTTATATTATTCACAATTTTTAGTTTGCATGCAGCATTTGACATGCTTTCTTTGAAATATAGTTTTATGCCTTGACCTTAAACCCAGTATTCATGGTTGTCACTTGAATTTTTGGCAGATTTTGAAAGATAGCTATCAAATTTATATTTATGAATACCCAGTTTTAAGAAGGACGCATATTTCAATCTTACATCATGGTTACACTAGGTTAAATCATTTGGTGGGGTGGAATAAATCACTGAATAAGGTTATTCTGAATTTGTATTTGTTAAACTAAAATAACCACTTATATTTCATTTTCTAAGAAAACTTGAAGATTTAGTGTTGTAGTTCTATGTTTTAGACTTTGCAAAAAAACGTATTCCTTCACTCACTAGTATTAATAAAAATCAATTCTTGCCTTCCCTACCTTCGCTATAACATTTTTTTTTTTTCCATTATAGAATCTATTTTCCTCTAGCTGCATAAATGGGTCTATCTGAGTTGGTAGTTCACCATGCATGTATCAAGACAGACTTTACTTTCCAGATTTAATTTTCTTTGATTTTCATAGCTTACATAGATATCAAATGTGGAAAAGCCCTTTTTAAAAAATAATTTAGTGCCTGTGAATAGATCAATATCCCCAGAGACTGGAATACTCTATTCACTGACAACACATGACAAAATGCACAAAAGGTTTAAACTTTTGTTTTCCTTATGCGACTAGACAAAGATTTGAAATTGCAGTCTCCCATTAAGATTATTTTATGTTCACTGAGACTTAGTAGTGAGTGTTGAATCTACCAAGGAAATTGTATTTATGTGGCATGAGTGTGTGGTAATTTTGTTGCTAATTAGTATTTCTTCAGGCTGCTAAGCAGCTTTCTTATGTTAAGAATCTATGAATTACTACTGATTTGAGCTGAATTGGAGGAATTAAATGATGATGCAGTGCACCCAGTCTCCTGACTCATTCACTTTCTATTGATAAGAGTCTAGAAATGTTGTTAATCCAGGGTTGTCAAAAAGTAGAATTACATGTGAACTCTTTTCATTATTTTAGTACTCCTTATCATCTAGATTCAAAGTTAAGATTCAGGAGTCTTCACATTCATGCACTGTAAAAACATGTGGAGCCCCCTCCCCCCCCCGCAAAGTCCATGTAAGATTTAGTGGTCTGTTCTGTTTTAAACACATTTGATGTTATAAAATGCTTTAGTTTGGAAGGGACGTCTATAGGACCCATACAGCCAACGAAAGCAGGTATACCTTCCGAGTTAGAATGTGTTGTTCAAGGCCTTATGCAACTGAAATTTGAAAAACATCCAAGAATGTAGGTTCCACAAACTCTGAAAAATATGTCCCTGCACTTACTTGCTCTTGAGCACCTCTGTGCAGAGTCTGCCTCTGTAACACTAACGTAGGTGGCTGATAAGATCGGTCTCAGATTATTCTTCTCTAGGCTGAAGAATCTGGTTTTCTCATCCCCTTTATGCTCTAGATTGAGCAAAGGTACTAATGACTTAAGGCCAAAGCCACAAAGATTCAAAGTGCCTGGATCTTACTTTTTTTTTTTTTTTTTTTTTTACTGTATATAAATGGTTTTGTGGATTTAGCCTGAAAATTGCAGACTTACTTTCTGGGTTGAATAATTTCTCAAAGTATCATCCAGCCACATTGTATGAGTATGAGGTAAAGTTACAGGGTAGAAGGAGAGAACTGAAATATTTCCACAACAAAAGAAGCCATATGGGCATCAAAGCGGATAGTATTGTATTATTTAGAAGAATTTTCACTTCTTCCCTGATGTAGATGTCATTTTAAGTCATCTTATTTATTGTCTGTGTTTTTTAATGTGCCATATTACAAAGGAAGGGAAAAAGGCAAAAATCAATGTTCACATTTTAAATTGAATCCTTCTTGCACATGCTGTGAAAAAAAAAAAAAAGGACAGATCTCTCATTCTAAAGATAGCATTAATCCTTTCAATATTTGTAGAGAGCTGCTATCCATAAATGTGTGTGCAATAGATAGTCTAATTGCTTCATTCATAGTTGCAGGATGTGCATTTTCTTCCTTGGTGACAGCAAACCATGTTGTTTCTTGTTCACTGTATTTCTCGATGAAGATCGGGGCTGCATATCAATCACAGAGGCATCTGCTTGCTTTAAACATTTCTTGTTCTTTTCCTGTGACAAGTGATTTATTGTCATGTTTGACAGTGCTTCTGTCAGTGTCATGTCAATGTTGTCCAGAATCTTTTTCTCATGATTCAGTAGTGTTTGAGCACTTCTCAATTTTGAACACATTGCTTGACCCTCACATTACTGGCATTGTCCAAACTGGCAATGAAACAAATTATTAGAAGGATCTGAAATTTTTAAAGCCTTAAATAAACAAACTGTCAGATCGTCTATATGTCTCCATGTTACTTGTGACCTCTAATGTGTTTTTGTCCATTTAGGAATAATAGACTATGTTCCTGCTGCAGGAGAGAGAGCAAAAGATAAAGTAGCTACTCAAAGTGCAGAGATCCTTTCAAATAAATATGCAGGTACAGGAGTAGCAGGGGAATGTCTGATGTTTGGTTTATACTTTTATAATACGAAAGCCAAAATATATACCATTTAAAACAGCTTATCTTTGCAGATGCCAAGGATGAGTTTCTCGTATATTTTCAGCAGCTTTTTTTGTTTGATTATTTCTTGTATTTTGCTGTTTTAATTGCAGACAATTCCCAATGTCTGGGATTTTTTTTTTGGTTTAAGTGGGTCTTTCATCCTTGCTTTATTTTCTCCTACAGAGATGCATATTTTGTGTTCAAATTAGGTGCAAATATAGTCATGCCATACATACAGATAACAGAATTGTCCACAGAGATGAAAGCTGGGACATTTCAGCAATAACAGTCTAAACCTTTATTGTCTTGAGGTAATGGAGATACGTATTTTGCTTATTATAGCACATTAGCCACAATACTTCTCCTAAAATCAGCTATATTGTTCTTCACCTTTTAGTTTGCCTTTCTTTTTCATTTACTTTCTGCTCCTTCACTCATTTTTTCTTTCATTCTTCTAACAAATACATCTTTCTTTTCAATTTTCATAGCACTTTTTCCCTCTGTCATGTTTCTAACTTTCCTTTTCTTCTTCTTATCTCTTTCTGTCTTTTTAAAGCCTTATATCCTATGGTAATAATAATAAAAAAAGAAAACAACAACAAAACAAAAAAACACACCAAATCAAATGTACCTTATTTTTTTTTTTTCCTGCTTTTCCTCAGCATACCATCTGTGTGTTCTTATAATCTGTTTTGTATATATACTCTTTTTTCTCTTTGCTACTGTGCACTTATCCTCTTCTTGTGTAACTGAAGGAACAACACAAGTATTAATACTTGTCCTCCTGCCTTTTCACAAGTTCCCACATCACCAGGGAACTAGCAGAAAGGAAAAGCAACTTTAACTCTCATACGTTTTGATGCCTACTCTTCTACACAAAACATCATTGACATCCACTACTTTTTTTCATCTTCAAAAAAAGTCATATTTCTTATAAGTATCTCAGGACTTTCAACAGTGCTTTTATCGAGAAGCGTGAGGTAGCTTCCTTCTTGTGGACTTTTAAAGTTTTGATCTATGTTGTAAGACTCAAATGAGCAAAAAAAATTCTACCCACTCATTTCAATATAGTGCTTATCCTACTGCATTAACCTTTGCTTTTCTTATTTTTGTGGTTCACCTCATGTGGATTGGGTGTGTATATCCCCCATCAATGAATCCAAGCAGAGTATTTTGTGGAGAACAAATACTTTGCTAGATAGAAAAGAGTTTTCTTCTTCTCTCAGGATGATACTTTTAGAGAAAGTGAGGCTCATTCAGAATTTCTATATTCATTCTAACTTGCTTTTTTTTTAATCAAGTTTGAGTTTCCCACTGGTTCAATGTGTGCAAGCAGTTAACCTAATGATCTTGTGAAAAAGTTGTTAAGCAACATCTAATTACTTGACTCATTTCTGTAATTTTTTTTTTCCCAGAAGCACGATGTCTACACCACTTACAGCTCATTCAGAATGAAGTAGCATGTTTGTTCTTGGTTTGTGCAACTGTGAACACATAATGCTAGACCTCTTTCATTTTGACTTACAGTGGAGTGGCAGACTGGCTTTAAACTGCTTCTGTGGGTTTTTAAAGCCCTTTGTGAAGCAGGACGTGACAGTATTTGACTTGTTCCTTCCTTGCTGATGGAGACACCATAGCATATATCTCTTAAACATGCACATTTTATGTCAGTGTGTGAGTGAGCCTTTGCTGGATTGTGCCTTAGAATGCAGATCTCAGACACTGTTATATACAGTTAAGGGTCTGCATCCCCCTCTCTGAGAAAAACAACGAAAGTACTGTATTTTAGCTTGTGTTTCAACAGCCATAGGGAGCTCTGTAATTTTTGTTAATTCTCCATATTCTTCCTTGATCAGTTTCCTGTATCTCTACTTAGAATATTTTTTTTTAATGTTGACATTTAAATTTATGCATAGGCTTTCTATGGAACTGTACTGTGCAAGCTGTTTTGTGGAAATGGAGGCATTATTACCTGGGAAAGCAATCAATAAAACATTTAACTTTTCATTTGTTTTGTCAGCCTTATACTAACATACTGTGTTTGCACAGAGTCAGTTCTCCTAGTAGCTGCTTTCCTGTACATTCTTTGATCATTGATTGGCTTATTACAATCCTTCATTCTTGCTGTTGTGTTACAACAATTGTGCTGGCAGTTACTTTCTGACTGTATTTATGTACAAGTACTCGGACTACTATAATGCATCCCACCAAAAGACCTTCACTATGCCTTAGTAATTGTTGAATGGTGACGAAGTGAGTATTTTGAAGGCAAGAGCCTATTAACTGTAAAAAACACTCCAAACCCTTTGAAACACCCTTGTGGCCCACACTATCTGTACCATTCTATTGTGTTGTGGCCTGCACCACTTTTGAAAGATTAAGGATAGAATGTTTTGCCTGCTATGGCTGAAGACACTTGTTGACGTGATGGTGCCAATTGTTTGGTAGAAACACAGACTTTTCACCTGTTTGAGCTTCTGCCTGCTTCAGGAATGGAGCACCATAAATAGAAGAAAATCAGTCTATTTCTTCTCATGTTAAACCTCAGATACCTCAGACTAAGTTATTTTCACTGTCTATCCATCTTGTCTGTACCACTCAAGATTTTGTAGATTTTTGTCATATTCCCTCAAGGTCCTCTATTTTTCTAAAAAGTCCTAGCCTGCTCGACTGTTATTTGAAAGGAAACTGGTTTATATTTTTAAAGCAACATGGAAGTTTGAGTAACTTCCAGTTCTACCGTATTATTTCTGACACAGAAACCAGAACTGCAGATAGTATTCACAGTTCATATGCAGGATGGATTTCTGTAGCAAAAAACCCCAATATTCTCTTCTTTCTTTGTTAATCCTTTCTTGATGTTTGAATTGCTTGTTTGTTCTCTTTTTTTTTTTTTCTCTGCTGACCATCAAACTGCTTATCATACTACTCAGGGCTAAGGTCCTAGAGTTAATGGACAATTGAGAACAGCTGGATATTCTGACTAATAACAGGATAACTGTGAACTGTCATCAGGAACTTGAAGAAGGCAAGTATTATCCTAAGATGACAGGAGAAGAACTCTTAGAAAACAGAAAAGTATTAAAGTATTCATGCTTTTGTTCAGTGCTTGGGTGAGAGATTTTTATTGATTTCATGTTCAGCTCTTGCTTCTTATAGTAAAAAACAAATAAATAAAATTAGACTGGTGTAGATGAGGGTTCCTTAGATGGCTGTGTCAGTAGGAAGCATTTCTCTTGAGTTTAGAAGAACTCACTTTGTTCAGCACACTAATATCCAAGCATTCATGTAGGGACATCAAAGACTTAATCCTAGAGGGGAAAATAACTGTTTATACCAAAAGACAAAGTTGGGTAAGCAGTCCATTAATTAATTTTAGATACTACATGAAGCTTCTCAGTAATAAGACACTGCAATTTCTAGAGCACCCTTTCACTGTGGACCAAAAAAAATTTTTTAAAATGCAGGACCCAAGCTAAGTGCTTGTGACACCAGGGGACTGCACTGGATGATCTGGGAAGTGTATTCTACTCACTTGTTCCTACTGTATAGTGAAGACTTTCAGATATCTTCTCTGTAACAGACATATTAATGAAGATTATTTGCTGTAATCTTGTTTTCTGATATCAATTGAAAGAATTTGAATGAACTTGTTTCATCTAAAACATGTACAGATGATGGTATTTCTATACACTTTCTTGTCCTATTTTGGTCTGCCAAGAGCTGTGAATCTTGGCTGGTTGACTTAGATTAGCACAACACCTGTAGTAGCTTTAGCCAGGTCTTTCTGATGTGAAAGTCTGATAAGGTAACTTGACATTGCTTTTTCTATGTTTCTAGGTAGTTTTGTGGGAAATTTTCTGCACATTCAGTCAACACAAGAAAAACACATAAGTTATTTCTACAAGTTCATTGGTGCTCTTTAGGACATATTAAGCCAAACTGTTATTGTGTAAAACAGAACAAAGCCCATTTTTGACAAAAAATTGGAAATTGTATTGCCAGTAGTTTTCCCTCTCTATATAGAGTATGCGATTACTGCTACAAAGGATTTTGACATTTTACAATGTAAAGTTTGATAATTGAAGCTTGTCAGGGTTTTATAGATAGGGACTGATCTCATCCAATCCTTTTTATGCAGTATATTTCATCTATGTGGCGATATTCAGATTTCATTTTTTAAAGAATTTGAAACTTTGGAGCCCTTGCCTTGACAGAATGCAAGATCATGAAGGCCATTTGTAGCTGATCCTCTTAGGTTTAGATGTCTGAATCCCTGGCTCAGACTGATTAATTCTGTGAGGATTCAGCAAAGCAGGCGTCACAAAGGAGCTGCCCCTGTTTGTGCTGAACTCTTACTCCTGGAAGATAGTTGGTGCCTTATAAATATTAACTGAATTGTTGTAATAAAACTGATTTGTTATTTATAGCATGTCTTTATTTTTTGTCATGCATAATTTAGTATCTTGTAACACAGATGTAATTGCTAGGTTTTTGCAAATGTAATTTATACTGAGCTTAAAGGACGGAAAAAAACAGCTGTGTTCTAGTCTCTGGATTTCTGTAATGTCTCTGCTTCTGCCATGTGGTAGAATTTCAATAAACATGATTATGGTATGGAAGGTTGTCATGTACTGATAAGGATAATGGCCAAAACATTGTGGCAAAACCAGTTCATCCAGCCACAGGAGATGATACATTCAGTATAGAGTGAATTATGATTTACATATCAACAACAAGCTAATAAGCCACAGCCCAGGCCAGCTGGCCGACACAGGAGTTGGGGAACGTGCCGGAGGGCACATAACTTCACCTTCTGATATGTCCAACTTGGCACAAAGGGAAAAGCTGAGACCCTTCAACATGACCTGAGACTTGTTGATCTTTCGCAAGCACCCCTTCCCCAGACTTTTCTCTCTTTCACAATAACACCTCCACAAAAGACCAAAAGTTATGCAAGCAGGCAACCCAGAGGGCTATAAAGGCCTACCTTGTGCAAGCACTGGTGGCACCCACCCACCATCCTGAGGGCCATTCTGCCCACCAGTCTCACCACATGAACTGAACAGGACACCAGAGGACACTGCACATCGCTGGATCTGAGACTGTGAACTCCATCACACACAAAGCGGAGCCATAAGGATGGTGAAATCTTTCTTTTCTTTCTTCACCATACTTTTATCTTTTTGCTTTCTTTCTTATACGTAACATAGTAACATAAGATTTACAGACCCACATATGCTGCAAACTTTTAATGTTTATCAATCAAACCTATAATAACACGAATCCTTCTGCTACCGAACCATATACCATATACTTTCTTTGTTACTAATTTTACTTGAGGAAAGAATTCCAAGATTAAGCTACTCATTGCTCACTGATTTAAAACTTTCCAGATAATTTAAAGGTAAGTAGAACACAAACCTGTTCTATACTTAATACAATACAAACTTAGATATTATTTTCCTCAGGCTCACATTGTTTTAAAAGAGTATATTCTTTGAACTTCTTAAAAATATGCAGGTACTGTATTATTGCTGAAGCGTTAAATACAAATAGTTGATATCAGAACATTTCAAAATGGGTAATTTGAACTCAAGCTATAATTAAAGGATTAAATCCATTCTCTTCATTCAGAACTACTAAATTGAGAAGACTTGCAGAAATCTTGTTTTGGATTTTCTCAGCCTTACTTTTCCTTTCCCTATGCCTGATTTGAATGTGTGTATAATATAAATATATGGAGACAAATTCCCTATGATTAAGCACTCAGTTCTATTGCACTAGTGTTATCTTGTTTGCAATTGTTACCTGTAACATTGTACAACAAATGACAATTACTGATTCAATGAATGAGAAGAATTATTATCTACGGAACAGCATTTGAGCAACAATTAAATAAATTCATAATCAAGTCTTAAGTGTCTTTAATTTGTTGGAAAACCCATCTATTATAAGTTTTGTCCTTCTAAAACCCAACATACAAGTCAGTTTAGTTCTTATATCTGAGACCACAGTCTGAGGGGAGCACTGTGGAAAAGGGTCAAAGCTATTCCTGCTACGTCTGTTATTTTATGAATCAAACTTCCTTTCAGTTTTGAATAAATGCTTTGCACACATCATACAGAAGTTACTTGTTATTCTGGTTCCCTGTTAGAATACTGTGGACACAGATTATCTTTAGATCTTTGCTACAGAGAACCCATCTGTGATGGAACATCAACCTGAGGATGGCTAATTCATAAGAGTATTACTCAATTGAAGAGCCTGCGGCTGGAGAACACTTACAACATGATGTCAATTAACCACCTGCTGCTTTCTTGTTGGTAAAGATGTCTTGAAGGGGGAGGTCCTTGCTAGTCATAAATATTTGACAGTAATATAAGCTGTATGTTGTAATACTTAAATTGCAGCTGTCTTCTGCTTATAGTGGATGACTGAATTGCATTTAAAAAATCATTTCATGTTGTCATATGTGCTATTAAGAGAGCCCCAACTAGGGGGCACTATTATTACTGGAGGGCTTTATTTTTCATAGAAAAGACGCATTATGAATTACTGTGTCTGTGAATATATAGGAGAGTAACTGTTGACTACTTTTAAGCATATAACCTAGTAGTACTGAATTGCCTTTTTGAAGGGTGCTGCATTTCCCTATTAGTGGCATAGACCATTTACTTTCCAAACTTTGGTTCTCTGAAGTAGATAAGAGTACACAGGGTGCTAAATCTCTACAGTGTCACTCAGCTCAGTAGATGTAGCTTATCTTCAAAAATCATAGAGTGTTTTTCAAACAATATCTATAAAGTTGACAATCATTTAACTGTCACCACATAACAGGCACCCATGGGAGAAATCATAGCAGGTATGAAAAAGTGTAACTCAGTACCATGCAAAAGAATTGAATTTACTTAGAGAATTCAACAGGTTACAAGTAATTTTCCTAAAAGTTACAATACATAATGTAAGCAGACTCACGAAAGTAACAATTTTGTTCCAATTCACAACATCAGTCTAAAGGATTTCTGATGAGGGTAACTATTCATTCTCTCTATGTTGTAATTTTACAACACAGCTGTTGATGACCACTATTTTGCTGATCTGTTTCCCTCACCTTTGATACACTGAGTTCTTTGGACAGTAACTTGATTTATTTCCTTTCCCACAACAAAATGCCTGATTGCTCTTGGTCAGGAAGTACGCATTTTCAAGCAAGCATGCCTTCTTCACAAAACTGTTGTGTCTTGCTAATACCTGTTTCTTTCCATACACGGTGGATAGATGCACTTAAAAATTTTTATGATGTTACTTTTGGGTTATGAGGAACAGCAAAACAAGAAAGAATTAAGCTCTTCTAATCATAATTTTTACATGTTGCATATTTGCTGGTTTTGTGTACATATGCTTGTGTATTTTTTTCTCAGCTATCCAGGAGACTACAAAAGATGGCAAAGAAAGCTAGACACAAGTCTATCCATAAGATTAGCCAGTGTAAATATCTAGCAGGACTTACTGTCTGAAACTGACAGAAGCTTATCGTTTTCTACTTTTTCTATAGGTTTAGCAATTTAATCAATAACTCGAAGACCAGACTATGAATCTTCAACTCATGTATTTTTTGTGTTTGAGCATATGGACCTGAAAGTCTCAAATCTATCAAACATACATGTGCATCTAAGCGTACTTGAGTAACTCAGAAAATGCAAATATCCCAGAAAAATACTACTTTTCATGCAGAATGTATTTATAGCAATATAAAAAATCATCAGAGTTCAACTGTTTCTGAATTTCTAAATTATCCACATGATAGAACTAACTACAGTTGGATTTTAAAAGAACGAGAAATATGCATCATGGAACTGGAGGATCATACAAAAGAGGCTTACTAAAAAATCTCCGAATTGAAGAACATTTGCAAATGAGAAAACTGGTGAGTTAAAATGTAAAGATATAAAATGAGAAGAACAAACCAAAGATTTTCTCAAAGTTTTATTTGCGTCTTGCTTGTTACTGTTTGAGATAAGATTCCTATCTTGGTATTTTTGTGTTTTATCAGGATCTTGATAATGATGAAGACAGAAAGCTTATATGGGGAAGAAGCTATTCCAGTAGTGAAATAATAAGCAGTGGAATAAATTTTACTGAGCTGCCCTGTAGCAAAAAAAAAAAAAAACACACAACCACAAAACAACAAAACAAAAAACCAAGACTAAATGGAAGAGGTGCATGTCTTTGAGTTAAAAATTCTCAGGGGAAAAAAAAAAAAAATTATGAAAACAATGAAAGTCCTTAGTTCCTAATGTTGAACTGGTTTCTGCGGCTGGGAGACTGCCTTGGAGTTGTGGGATCGAGAGTCACTAGCATCTTGAGCTCATAGTTGGTTGCCTTAAAGGTTTAGTTTTTAAAAAATAGTTTCCCTAGGAAGCTTAGAGGAAGGTGTCTTGCACCAATTTTACACCAGGTTTTTGTGATCCCAGTAAGAAAGGCACTCTGGCCCTGTGAAATATTATTTAGAGTGCCACTTACTTGAGCTAATAATATAAGGAAAAAGAGAATGTTTTAGATACATTCACAACCCATCAAATACTGGAAATCCCACATCACAAGTTGTTGAATGGCCTTCCATTCAGGGCAAAGCACACTGTGCTGATCTTATCTATGGAAGTTTAGCAGATTTGGTCTTTTGAGCTCTGACCAGTTTTTCCTAATGTGGGCTGATTTTTTTTTTTTTGGTAGAAATGTGTGTGTGGTTTTTGTTTTTGTTTTTGTTTTTTTTTTTAATGGATATGTATGTGAAAATATGATGCTTATATTTAATTAGCTTGCTCCTGTGACTGTAGCCATAATTACATTGTTTTAGTCCCTGTATGGAGGAGAGAAAATCTATGTTCGGCAATAAAGGTGGTTGCTAATATGTCAGAGAATATGATACTGTATCAAGACCAGATGAAATAAAGAAGGAATAGTGGTCTAACGAAGATGAGTCAGAAGAGATCAGAAACACCTCTTTTCTCTCTTTGTTTAGAAGAATACCTTAGAGATACATTAACTAGACTTCCTTTCTGTTTGCAAACTTTTTATTTCCCACTAAACAAATGCTGAAAGTCCCAAAATTTCATTGGATTAATCTAGAGCTCTGACTCTCTTTCACAGTCCTGGGGATAGTTTTCATTCTTATCTATAAGTCAAATCCTAGGTATGCAATTTATTCAACCTGAATTGTACACAAAAATGGTTGAAGGCACTAGAAAATGCAAGGGGCACACATGCACATGGGAAAGCATCTTTGAAAGTGGTCCTTCATTAAATGCAGTGAAGGAAGTGTATGTGCATGCCAGAAATGAGCTTGCCTCTTTTTTTTTTTTTTTTTCCCTCCCCATTTTTGTTTGTTTGTTTGTTTTTTGTTTAAAGTAAGTTTTGTCAAAATGTTTGAAGTTCTATTTTTTATTATTCAGAATAAAAAGTTAGAATGTACTTTGCCAACTTCTTCAATTTTCCATTTGACAAACATTGCTTTTCCTCATGCAATCATCCCCCACTACACACTCAGTTTTCTGTCACAGCTTACAATTAATGTGGTTTGTTACTTTACAAGTAGATAGCGCAGACAACATCCAAGCAATTCCAGGAACAGCCTACATTTAATCTGCTATTATTGCAAAAACAGTTGGTGTAGCTTCATACTTGTGGTTGTTGCTTGTGTTAAAGCAAAATAAACACAGGACTGTATTGGCATAGCTGAATTTAGGGAAATGTAGTTACAGTTCTGTCTCTGTTAGCAGCACAGTAGTAGTCTCTGGGTCTGCATCATGTTTCTACTACAGAAAGCTCAACCTGTTGTACATGTCCTGATCACAACAGGATGGCACTGTGGCCAGACAGTGTCCATGTGCACAAATTGCCCTTGCTTCTAACTTTTCTAATGACTCATGGTATTCTGAGAGACACATGCCTCATGCTTAACTGCCTCATCATATTTTTTATTCAGGTGCAAGCTACCATAAACCAGCTGAAGCATTTTGGTTTTCACTCTAAACTTGGTATGGGGCCATGCTCCTTGCTTCTGCTGTCATGATTGAAGAGACAACACAAATGCTGCTCATCTTGCATTCATCCACACTGAAACAGCAGGCACAGTGACCATGCTTTCATTTTATAGACCTCTTACCATACATGACCCTAAAGGGGATCAGGACAGTGCTCTTGACTAGGATTGTCACAGCCTATGAGATGCTCATGTCCTGTTCAGTCTGATTGTGTATTGGGCCGGGCAGTGGCTCCACATAGTTGATCATTTTCATGCTCAGCTTTGCTTATTTTTCCTTCTTTGCCTTCAACAACTGAGTAAGCACTCGCTTCCAAAATATAGTCTTTAGTGTAAGCAGCCTTAGTGCTTTCCGACACTTTATCCATGGCATTCATGACAGCTCTAAGATGTAGGTTTCTGCCTACCATGTAAATTGCAGTGGACACTGTAATTTTATTGTTAATGAAAAGCAGATTTTTTTGTGTGTGTGTGTGTGTGTTGCCCCTTCCCTTCCCTTCCCTTCCCTTCCCTTCCCTTCCCTTCCCTTCCCTTCCCTTCCCTTCCCTTCCCTTCCCTTCCCTTCCCTTCCCTTCCCTTCCCTTCCCTTCCCTTCCCTTCCCTTCCCTTCCCTTCCCTTCCCTTCCCTTCCCTTCCCATTTGTATTGCAGCTTTTTCTCAAGTTACAGACTTGGAGAAACAGCACTTAAGTTGTTTTTTTTGAGAGCATGAAAGGAAAGATGATGCAGAGGTAATGCAACAATTCCTGAAGGTACAGATCTCAAAGTTCAGAATTGTCAGGAGCTTTAATTCTGACAATGCGAAGTGTGACATTTTGAATAGACACATTATTTACTGTGTTTTGAAAGTCTGAAGCATTTAAATTTGGGACCGTAAAAATTTCCAGGCTGACTAGAAATAGCAGCTAAATTGTTTCATTTTGAAGGGCTGATATTATCACCAAAATCTGCAGTTTTTTTCCTGCAGTGTTACTTAATCGAATCCAAGCAAAACAACTTAAATATCCCCAGGCACACTCACATCTGGTTCTTTGTTTGTGTTGCCTCAGTGGAATCAACTTGGTAGAAATGTACAGGTACATCCTACTAACATAGTAAAAAACCTATGAGGCTTCATTTCACTTCCTAATGGCTTCACAAGCATGGTAAAGAAGAGGGAGGAGAAATCTGAATTTTGCAGTATCCTGCAAGTGGACAGATGAACAAGTGAGCATTTACCCCTATTGCTGGTAGACCTGCTGCACCATTTGAAACTACACAGTTAAGTAAATGTTGCAATAGTTCTACAACTTAAGCTTATTAAGACATGGCTGATTGTATTTCTTCCTCTGAACACTTTATTCAGCTTTGGAACTCTTAATCTCTGTGTTAAAATGCTTCTTGCCAGAACAAGGATGTAACATGTTTCATGTACAGCATATTTTAAAATCTTCATCGTAATGTACCTTTAGATGTTAAAATAGCAAAATAAACTACTTTAAAAAAAAAACCAAAACAAACAAAACCAAAACAGGAAGTGATTTGACAGCTCTATTTGCTTCTGCTTCTCACTAGCTCCCAATATGTAGATCTACAGTATCAGTATTGGCATTTCAGCACTTGCAGGCATGCCTTTGGAATTCAAATTTCTGTTTTCATTCAATCTCTTTGCTTTAGTAATAGACACAGAATTTGCATCTCCAGAAACAGTTGAGGATTTTTTATATCCTCCACCAAACAGTCTGTTCCCTGGGGCATGCCTTTACTACTGTGGGTCTGTGCTGGCAACGTAATATGCCAAGGACCCAGGAATAAAGATTGATATATACGAAGGAACTATAAGACAACTTGTGCTCTCTAGAGAAAGGTCTCAAGCCAAGCGTATTCTCAGCTTGTCAATGCCTGTTGGCAGATAGAGATCCTCAGGCACACTGAGGTCTCAGAAACATAGATTTTTGAGTCATTACTCACTGCTGCTACTTTTGTTACTATCCACAAGATGATGTTCCAGTTGCCTTTTCAAATGCAGGTCTTTCTTCCATTTCTGAACAAAACCAAACAAATTAACCCCCTGGGACCTGAGAACAAGGCAAAACAGATGTTATTTCTTATGATAAGATTATGTGTTTTATTCCCACGTTGAGTGTGTTTTATCACATAATGACCGTAACAACCTAAAAAGGCAAAATGGGACACTAGGGCTCTTTATTTCCCTGGTTTTTTTTGTGCTGCCTGTTACGTTGAGCAAGCTCACTGTGTCTGTGATTGGTAGCTGCTTAATATAAATATCTCCATTACTCCTACTGAAGACTTTTTCTTCTAAGAGTTCAGTTTCTACTATTGAACTGTATCTGGCATGAGAACAAAAATTATGAATACCAGGAAACTGGAGGCACTTATTTTATTAGGACTTCCATTTTGCTTCATTTCTCTTGCTCTGCTACATGATGTCATTTTATAGATGAATGAGGAAAAAGGACGATTTCAAAGGGCGACTAGGTTGTTCAGTGCTTAATTGCTAAAATAAAGATGGGAAATGCAGCATGTACCAATGTTCTCTGCCAGGCTCAGCCACTGAAGGCATACCTCAAGGGTATGCATGCTGTTGCTAGACAAAAATGATCATGTGAGTCTCTTAGATAATGTCATTAATATTTTGTTTTTAAACATTGCAGTCTTGTTATCTTGCAGTTTATGCCTCTAATAGCGAAAGTACTTACAAAAGAAAAAAAAAAGTTGGTTTAAAAGGAGTAATGAAAGAGCTACAACAGAAGAGAGCAGATTTCAGTGTGATTGAAATCAGCTGGTACTGCCTTAGCTTGTTGTATTCTGAAAAGATGAGAGGAGACTGAATTATTAATTTGAGGCAGTTCTTATTGATAAACCAGAATACGTATTCATTCGGCATAGGACATGTGGGAGGAGTGGATCAATAAAAGGAAGGCGAGTGGAAGTTTCTGTGGTAGCCAGATGACAGATGAAACTAATTTTACCTTGTGCCTTTCCAAACACACAAATGTTTAGGAATTTTAGATGTGTTCAAAGCTATGTGTGGTAGAAATGTGTAGCTAAACACATGCAGATAATCTTCTACAGATTTTCTTTTCCTAGAAATTGAATGTGTAAGGGAATGCTTTATCACTCTAAGCTCTCACATGGTGCCTGAATTCCTCACTCATACTATATTTTCTGTGTTAACATTAGGAGTCTTGGGATGATCATTACGAACAAACAGGCTTAATTAATTGTTACAAATGAGGTTAAAATACCTTTTAGAAAACACCTAAATTAATAGAGAAAGCGACTTCTGGGCCATCAGCTCCAGTGTGGGCATAATCTTCTCTTAAAGCTGCCAAGCTGTAAGAAAGGTTTAAGATATTATGCTCTTGATTGTAGCAAGTTTGTCAAGATCTATTTATAGCTGATCAGACCCCTTTCACACAAACACTACTTTACAATCAAAGCATAGATGAGACTGTCAACCCATAAAAAGCATTGATACGTGTTTACAAACCAAAACGATCTCACTCACTTTCAGGCTTAGAAAACACAGCTGACTGAAAATGCAATTGTATTATATTACTAATATATATGTAAGACCTGATTTAAAATGTAGAACTTTAAATTCATATCTCTAACAGAGGACATGGCAGGTAGGGTGTATGTG